>NC_136068.1:1667652282-1668315789 GCF_964261635.1 Lissotriton helveticus | reverse complement strand
AAATAATTTTTCAAATATGGCTGAATTTCAAGTCTTTGATAAGAATTGATCACTGTCCATGCATGCTTCTTTGCAGCTGAAGCCTCCTTTCAGCAATGAACGAGATAACTTTTGTCTTTCTGTTAAAAGCTTATTCATTTCAGAAAAACCCAACTGTAGATGAAAGCGTTGAAAGCACGTTGATAGGTAGGATCTCCAAGTGCCAGCATATTCAGCATGATTTATTTTGTACCAGCAATTTGCTAAGGAGTCAACTTCTGATAGAGACAGAGAATGCTGACATTTCAAAAAAGACCCCTGAGGCACTAAAATGTGTCTTTAATGTCCAAATTCGAAACTTATTTCAGCTTGGCCAATAGTTTTTGGAATTCTAAAAACCTACTTGCAGGCATTGGTTATCAATAAATCCAATAATTCGGAATGAAGTAACCTGTACCACTGATCGGACAGCCAGGTCCTCCAGGGGCACCCACATTCCACTCTTACTCATGCTACACTACTCTCTCCCAGCAAACTTATCATTTTGAATCTGCAGCACACGTTGTATGATGCTGCTTGGATTGGCTATCTTAGAGGCGGATTTATCTAAAGCCAGTTTTTCTGCAAAATGGGATAAGAACATGCAAAGAGACTTTTACATATATTTACACTGCAGTTATAGCAAAGGACCCATCACAACACGGCAAATTCTTCTCAGAAGCTGGGAGGCTACCACAGGATTCATGCTGACCAATTGAGACTGTCCCATAAGAACAGAGAGCCTGCACTGGGGATAGCACTAACCAGAACATCTTGACTAAGATTAGATAACAGGCTACCTCGCCAGCTGTCTGACAAGCATGTTTTCTCTTTACTGCATTAACACGTGGCACTTTGTAGCACTGTTCTGACAAGGTGGTCCTGGATTTAGTTAACAGGGCACTTCACACTCTAATCGGCACTTGTATCATGGCACTTTATAAAACAGCCTTAGAATCTGACCTTTTGCAACCAGACTTTGCCAGTAAAGTCTATTGGCTTTTTGCTACTTGCTTAAAATGCCAATTCTGTTAGTACCTGTCATAACACCTAGAATACCTTGGTCAAGTTTAGACATCAGGGCACCTCGCTAGCTGATTGCCAACCAGGCGTACTCTTAATTCCGCTAGCATGAGGCACTCTACACCACTGTTAAAGCACTGCTTGATACGTTTTAGTCAACAGGGTACCATGCTGCGAGGCATTTTATAGAATAACTTTAGTACTTGGCCTCCTGCACCCAGAGCTCTTTAAAGTATCTGTTGGCTCATTGTGGTTTGACTAAGACGCCAGTTCTTTTAAAATGAGGTTCACTAACGTTGAATGTGCTTCTCTTCGAAAATCGCTCAAAGGAACGTTGTTGGTCATATAACTTTAATTTGTAATGTTATCTTCTAAATGATTGTAAGAATTTTAAGTAATCATTTAAAACCCCTTAATTGATGGTATGCACATAGCGGAGTGCGATACAGAAATAAAATGACACAGCATTAGCAATATAATGCACTATTAATGCACAAGAGAATTTCCTTAGATGGGGCAGTTGTGTTAAGAGCGGGGCTAAGAGTGTTTTTTACTGTACTTGTTAGAGGGAAGATTAGAATCATAAAGCAGAGAACGACTGTCTTCTACATTTTTATTTGCGTAAAGTATGGCTTTCTAGTCTTGGCTTTATTTTGCATGCTATTTATTTTTGTACACTGGGGCTTGAGGGCTTTTTGGATTGTAAACGTGGCTCACATCCAAGTGAGGGAGCCCGACAGAGAAACTCTAATGCATAATAAGGAAGAGCAGCTATTTATCAATATTACATGGAGAGTCAGGCCATGCATGTTTTGAATTGGCTTGTAACTACTAAGTGGTTACTTAGCTTTGTCATTACGTCTGCTAGATAGGCTGCCAGGCATACATTTGAAAGGAAAAAAAATAAAAATATTAGGGGCCTGAAAAACAGACCCTCATACTAATATAATGTGGTGGTGACCAGAGGTGGTTATTTTGTTGGAAAGACATTTCGCATTGTTGGGTTGGTTTCATAAAGATAACAGAGTCTGTGTTTAATATAAACTGTACTACAGGGGGTAACGAGTATTTATGTACAGTTGAACATTTAGAACACACAAGCAACAAAGTAAAAGAAACTGTGGTCAGGCGCTTAATACAGCAGGAAGGGAGTGATAAGACTGGGTGAGTAGGAAGTGAGGTAAGTTAATGAGTGTGAAGAAAGTATTAGTGAATACGGAAGGGCCTAGGCCGGATCAAGAAAGAAGTGAATATTTATGTGTTATAGAAGACGTCGATAAGCGGAAGGTCAGAGCTACAATAAGGACACTGCAGGTAGCTGCCTTAAGCCACTACCACTCATGGCAACAAAAGAGCACTAGATTGCATCAAATGATAGTTGTGTTGCTAGGGGAAATGCCAATACCAAATGCATATGGCTCAAAACACCCTCGGACTTGAGCTATATAGCAGTTCATCAAAGAACAATGTGAAGATATGGATCATGTGCTTCTTGCAGAATTCCCACAAGAAAGTTCTATCCCTTACTGGAAGAGTTTTCTCTGTGTTGGTACTTGAATTACATTGACAACCTGCCACCTCTAACTAGTGGCATTAGGAGTAGGAGCCAGGACCGGACTGGGAACCAAAAGCAGCCAGGGCAATTTTGAAGGGCCAGCCCACCTGCTGCTTTTGTTACTGGGGTCCAATATAGCAGCACCACTGCACAACGGGTCCCCAGAAACAAAAACGGCCCCCACGGCTGAAAATAAGCTCCCACCCTTTCAGCCTTCTGGGGAAATGCCCGATGCCTGCTCTATCCACTACGGCCCTGGTAGGAGCTGCCAGCAAAGAGGAATTTGAGCATTTTAGGTCACATACCGGAGTGCATCTATTTTGGGCCTTATTTAAGGTTCGCCAGACAGAATACTCCTTTGTAAATGTGCTGAATATCCTGCACGCAGTATTAAAAGAGTATTGTAGCCTATGCACTGGATATCCGTCCCATTTTGACGGCGTATCCTATGGTCACATTTGTTTTGGCCAGCACCCAGACCTGCTATTTCTTGAAAAATGTATCTTATCTTACTTTTTTTCTAGGATATATGTTATTTATCATTTATATGACTAAGTTTAGTTTAGCATATAAAGTGTTACAGTACAATTTGAAAGCATTCATTTATTCACTCACGCACTCATTTGCTTTCAGTGAAATGAACATAGTATTTAGAATTCTCAAAATAAAATCCACATTATATTTTGATTACTTTGGTCACATTTAGTATTTCCTTCATGTGAACCTACTACAGTGTAAAGTAGTGTAGGAGGCAGTAGTATCTCGTAAGGTTTTATTGAGATAAGGATAAAACAGGTGGAGCCAGGAAGCACAGCTGACAGCAGCAGAGGAAAGCTTCAACTGACGCTTGATGGAACAAGAATGCAAGAACAGTAATAAACATTCTACATGGTGGCACGCACTAACGCGAGCCTTAAAGCAATATGCAAGTAATAAAAGAAAGTACAACATAACACATCCCCCCCCGTCACAATAATGGGCAAAAGGGAACAACAGGGAAAGGCAAGGAACAAAAGAAGGAAGGGAAGGGACAAGGAAGGAAATAATAAATTACTTCACATAATCCTTAAGCCAACAAGGCAACACTCGTGTTCTATTAGAAACCTTAACTGTAGGTAGTGTGGGTGCAGGAACGGCATTATTATTAACAGCAGGAGAAGTAACAATAGGAAGGAACGGTATGTCATCACGTACATGACCGGTATCAACTGAGTTAGATTTCTGTACAATACTGTCAGATTTGCATGAGGTTTTATTGGTCTGACAATCATGAGAACCAGGAGAACCGGTTACCCCATCCCCCTCCCTTAATTGAGGAAGAGATCCATCAGGTGCAAGTTGAGACTGCAAACTGCTGCCTTGGAAGTAATCCTCAACCCAATCGAAATCAGATAATTTGTCTCTTACCACCTCCTCTGCACCATGGTTTTGACAGATATCCAAGGCCACATTCTTCAGGTTCCAAACCTTCCCGTCACTTAATTTGACTGAGTTTCTAAGAACTTCCACAACCTGTTTGGGCGAATCAAATTTGTTCTCCCCCTTCGAAACCTTGTACGGTTTCTTAATTCTGACCCAATCACCACTTTTTATAATGACATTTTTCACGCCATGGCGCTGATCATAGTAGGTCTTACTCTTGTCATGCACCAATTCCAAACTTTTCTTGACCTCAATAGGTGACCATTGCTGGACGTTATCTTTGAAAACCCAACCTGGGTTGAATTTACATCTAGGTAATCTACCACGCATCATCACAAAAGGGGAATTTCCTGTGCAGTTATTTAAGGTCACCTTGTAAGACCATACAGCTTTTTGTATTTCCAGTTTCCAATCTAAACCTTTGTAATTTGCAGCTTGCAAAATCCCTTTAATGACTCTATTGAAACGCTCAACAGTTCCATTCCCACTGGGGTTGTACAAAGAGGTCGTTTTGTGTGTGATACCACATTTTGCAAAATATTTTTGGGCAACTTTGGACAAGAACTGTACACCATTGTCCGTTAGGATATTAACAGGTAGACCTTCCACAATAAAAATTTTATCCAAAAACTTTAACACGGTCTGAGTATCCACACTGTCCACAAATTTAACTATGGGCCACTTGGTAAATAGATCAATGGCAACAAGCCCGTATTCCTTTTGGTCACCTACAGGGCCAAAAATATCTACTGCGATGGTTTCCCATGGCATGTTAGGAATGAGTCCCTCACTCATAGCCGGTCTAAGAGTCCTCAAGGACTTGTCTGCAGAATTGCAAACTGAGCAACCTCTGACAAAGGTTTCCACTTCACTGTCAACTTTGGGCCACCAGAACAATTTTTTAACCGCTAGCTTAGTCCTTACAATACCGAAATGTCCCTCGTGACACAACTCTAAGACATTTTTCCTCAGCCTAGAAGGTGGAACAATCCTGTCCCCCCTCATTAGAACCTCCTTTTCAAACGACAATTCAGAACGTACCTCCCAAAATGGTTTCACAGTGCCTGACAAAAATCTCTCTTTCGGCCAGCCGTGACAAATAAACCTTGAAACCTCTACTAAGTCCTTGTCAGCATTGTGTTCTATTAACCAATCCTCCCTGCTAATGGCTGGGAAACCAGAATCATGAATGAATGCTATACCGATGTTTCCCCAAGGATCATCAACGCACTCTTCCAGAGGAGAAGGGAGTCTAGACAAACAATCAGCGACAACATTGTCCTTACCAGGTACATATGTGATCACATAAATGTATTCCTTCATCCGCATAGAAATCCTTGCCAACCTGGCCGAAGCAGTAGCTGTGCCCTCAGTGGATAAAATGTGGACCAATGGTTTGTGATCAGTCCTAATGTGAACCATTTTTCCCCAAACAAATGCACGAAAATGTTCTAAGGCCCAAGCGCAAGCCAAAGTTTCTCTTTCTATAATCGGGTATCTGCTTTCAGCAGGTGACAGAGCCCTGGATGCAAACAAAATTATCCTGTCTTTACCTTTCTCATCAACCTGTGATAAGACTGCGCCCAACCCTTTGTCACTTGCGTCCGTTGTCAGATAACAATCTAGATTAGGGTCAAAGCTAGATAAGGCATTTACCTTTTGTAAATCCCGCTTGATTTCCACAAATTCGTTCTCACACTCTTTAGACCATTCAAATTTTACATTTTTCCTCAATAGGGATCTGATGTTGTGTACCTTTGAAGCAAAACCTTTGATGAATTTGGCACAATACTCAGCCATACCCAAAAACGATTTGATTCCTTCTTTGGAATCAGGTGCAGGTGAGTTGACAATACATTCTATTAGTGAAGTTTTTGGTCTGACGCCCTCCTCACTAATTATATGACCTAGATATGAGACATTTCTTTCTCCAAACTTGCACTTAGACAGTTCAACAGTCAACCCAGCAGAACTAAGTGTGGTAAAAACTTCCCATAGCTTGGTGTCATGATCCTCTTTATCATTGCCAGCAATTAGAATATCATCCTGAAAGAAACTAATACCATTCATGTCACCAAACAATCTGTGCATTAGGCGTTGGAAAACAGCCGCGGCTGATGCAAGGCCGAATGGCATCCTTATAAATTGAAAACAGCCAAATGGTGTGATAAAGGCTGTTAGGTGCCTAGACTCGGGATCTAAAACTACCTGGTGGTATGCAGCGGAAAGGTCCACTGTGGAAAACCAAGTCGCTCCCCTTAAGGAAGAAACCATTTCGTTGATTTTGGGCAAGGGAAAACGTTCAACCACAATATTTTGATTTAGATGGCGTAAATCAATACACAAACGGATTTTTCCGTTGGGCTTCCTCGCTACGACTATTGGACTAATCCACTCCGAAGAGTCTACCTCCTCGATGACACCTTTGGCTAAAAGACCCTGAATTTCCTTCTTGACCTCATCTCTTATCAAAAGGGGAATTGGCCTAACCTTATGCACTTTAGGCTGTGCATTGCGTTTGAGCATAATTTTATGCTCAAAACCCCTGAGCTTGCCTAGCTGACCACTTACAACATTGGTGAATTTACGCTTTAAAATATCTTCCAATTTGCTGCCCTCATCTACAACTAGCACCTTCTCTTTGCTATTAGGATCTAAAATGATATGGAGACTTTTCTGGTCATACCACCCCAGAACAGAAGGACCTTTTGTTGCAATGTATAATTTGCCTCTGGCCATTCTGCCTTTAAATATAAAGGTAAGCCATCTGAACCCTAAAAGTTCAATTTTACCACCAGTATAACTTACTGGACTAACATCTGAGGCATTTAATTTATCCCCAATTTTCTGTGTAAAATTCTTTTTCCATATCTCCTCATTGATAATCGTATATGGAGACCCCGAGTCAGCGTATACCTTAACTTTAACACCTCCAAACGAGACTTCACAGATAGGTTTGCCCACCATTGCTTCATCAGTAAGGTTTAACATATAATTGCCTTCCTCAGTAATGTTCAACATGTAATTCCCTCTTATATTCTTAACACAACCACTTTCATCCTCACTACTTCCATCAACACATTCATCCTCATTCCAAATACATTTGACATTAGTACGCCTACGGCACATTTTGCTGAAATGGCCAATGAGACCACAAATACCACACTTTTTTCGTAAAGCAGGACATGACTTGTAGTAAGCCATATGTTCTTTGCTACCACAGCGATAACACTTTTTGTCTTCCAACTTGTTGTCCACTCCTTGGTTCCTGTAAGGTTGATTAAACCCTTTGTTATAAGATTGTTTGTTCTGATATTTTGGTGTTCCTTGGATTTTGAAGACAGCCGATGACGCCTTGTCAGAATCTTTGACAGTATCTTTAATCACAGTAGCACATCTTCCCGACATCTCTGATTTCCTCATTATTGCGAGTACATCATCGAGAGGTGCATCGCCATTAACCCAAAGGCGATCTTGAATAGGGGAATTATCATTGTGCATCACCAGCTGATCTCGAATAAGTTCATCGTGTAAATCACCAAATTTGCAATCAATAGCCAGTTTTTTAAGGTCATCAACCCATTCGTCTACTACTTCATCCTTTTTTTGTTTTCTTTGGAAGAATTTGTGTCTCACAACACCTATATATACTTTAGGTGCGAAATATCTATCCATATCAGCAATGGCATTATCGAATTCACTTGAATCAGCATCAGCTAATTTTTGCATACGTGAATATGTTTTTAATCCTTTAGGACCCAGTGAATGTAGAAGTATTCTTTTCTTTTGCTCTGGTTTCATTTTAGCGTTTTCATCAATAGCACATATGTAATTATTAAAATACTCCTTCCACTCCACCCACTTCATGTCTGGTTGTGATCCAGTAGCCCAAAATGGTTGTGGGGGGCTAATGACAAAACTTTGTTGAGCCATTACTATTTCAGGAATATCTTCACTGTGGAGTTGATCCCCAGAATTCATATATGTCTATAAATAATGTTAGGATTTTGTGCAGTAATCCCTTTTTAACACAACACTTGGTTGATAAACAATAGCAAGTGCCCCGACTGTCTCACCTGTTAATCTTTATCCTCCTTGAGAAACGTCCCCTGATTGAATAGCGCTAGTTCAATAAAGTTCGTATATCCTTTTTTTTTTTTTTTTTTTTTTAAAAGTGCCTCGGTGACTGGGCTTCGGTAACTGACTCTTCCGAGATTCTTTCGACCAACCCAAAATGGCCGCTACGCAGGGTCACGCAACGTGACCTAGCGCGATTATGTCATCACGCGATAACTCAGGCGTGCGTGATTGACGTAAAGCATTCCGTGGTCGCGCGTCGTCCGGTGGTGTTTGGAACTCGGCTCTCGCTTGAAAGATGCTGGCATGCGCGACCAACCGGAGCTTGCGAGTTAGTAAGCTTCCTTAAGGTAAAAAGAAAGAAAAAAATTTACGAACTAGCTTTTGAATCCGTTGGGTGTATTGTCTCAGGCTTCCGGTGATAGTAATTTGCAAAGCGATATTCTTTTTTTTTTTTTTTTTTTTCTTGAAGACGATGGAAGAAAAAAAAATTATAATCCGAGGTTTTTGTTGTAGTTGTAGGGTGTCGATCCCGATCGTCGCCAATTGTAAAGTAGTGTAGGAGGCAGTAGTATCTCGTAAGGTTTTATTGAGATAAGGATAAAACAGGTGGAGCCAGGAAGCACAGCTGACAGCAGCAGAGGAAAGCTTCAACTGACGCTTGATGGAACAAGAATGCAAGAACAGTAATAAACATTCTACATGGTGGCACGCACTAACGCGAGCCTTAAAGCAATATGCAAGTAATAAAAGAAAGTACAACATAACATACAGTTATAAATCTATGGCTGAAAAAATGGAATCCATCCAAGTTGTCCTCCGATCGCCAGGGCTCGAACTGCCTCGCTGTCTCCCTCCCTGGGTCTCGTCGCCGTTCCTGGATAACAGTGTCCCTCAAGGTCACAGCAGCCCGCTTGAAGGACTCACGTCTCAACCAGTAGCGGCTGCTACTAGACAGGGATGGTGGGCAGGCGAGGTGGGAGAGAGGGGAGGAGAGGGAGAAATACAACAAAAATAAGACTTACCTTTAACAGCCGGCTGCCGACTCTCCTCTGTCCTCCATCTTCGTTCTCTTAACGCCTTCACTGCGGCGGCTATTCCGCCGCAGCGCTAAGGGGGGGGCGGGGGCGCGCGGCGGTCCCGCGCTGGTGACGGAACCGCTATGTCACGGCCCGCGGGTGAGCTGTGCTTGTGACGCCCCGCCCGCTCTTCAGAACGTCAGCGCAGGCGCGGAATTCGCCCCGCGCAGGTGCAGAGAGCGGGCCGTGATGGAACCGTTCCATCACCAGCACAGCCCACCCGAGGCTCGTGACGGCCCCCAGCCGGCAGCAGCAGGAAGCACCCCGGCAGACAGGCTCCCCTGAGCCAATCACAACGCTCCATGAATCGGTGCTCAGACTGGAACAGGGAGCCTGTGCATGCTCCTGACTTGGCTGTGTAATTCAGCCTGGTAGGAAATTGCAAAGTACGCATGAACTGTTTGGTCGGCCCAAGATGGCCGGCCAAATGGTTCATGTGCACTTTTGGAGTTCACAGCACTGCTCTCCTGCTCTTGCCAACCCCACCCCACCATGGACTGCAATAGAGAAAATAAAATGATAATAACAATATGTAATTATAATTTTATTTTCACTTTTGAGCAGTGAGGCGATGCTCCTCCACCTTAGTGGAGGAGCCGCCACTGGTCTCAGCTGAGGCTCAGAGAGCATGATCAAAGTGGCACTGACGCACCATCTCTTCTCTGCGGTTGTTTGTGGCGAACTTCTTGTAACACTCCTCCCTTTTACCCTTGTAGATCGTTCCTTCTCCTACAACTAACCCCAGTCTCCACATTTCCTCTTTTGTGCCTTTTTAATACCCAATAATTTACGCCACGGCAGGGTTCGTCTTAGTGAAACGTCTCAGCGTCTGGCAATTACTGCGTCTGAATGGGACCGTATTCAGGAGTAAACTGTGCTGCTGTGCAGCCAGGGATTGGCAGGAGGTTATTCACTGAAGCATGCTTTTACTCACAGCCTTTGTAAAAAGATGGATTGCTAGCTGGGACTTAAAGGAAAACGAGACCACAACCCGCCCGCCTCCTATCGATTCTGTTTTTGTATAAAGAGTGTTTCACCACTTTTCTCTTTATTCTGAAAACTGCATCACATTGCTTTGGTATTAAATCTATTATCACACCTATCATTATAATTAAAACTATTACTACAATAGGTCAACGAGTTAAACATTTGCTATGAAACAGGCAGATCACAAGTTTAAATCTCGAGGTGTAGCGCCTTAAAATTACCTCCAAATTATAGTTTGGCTAAAATATTGAGGACAACATGTCTGCAGTCCGAAATAGGAGTTTTGAAATATTACGGCTAGTTTTTTTAACTGTAATAGTGACATGTATAATATTGCTCGTTAAAATTTGGTGCCATTTCATTATTATTTTAATATATTTTATATTTTTGTTATAATTAATTTTGCAATATATATTAAAATAATTGTTTTTCATAATATATTTTGTATTTATGTTATGTTTTTAGGCTGCAGGTTTTATTGGGTGATTTGGTGGATATTATTTTGTACATCCAGTTTTAATTAATCCTATATGACCTTTTAAAATTCATGATCATTACTTTGTTTTATATTTTTTTATTATATGATTAATTCTTTTTGTATTATGTTATGAATGTCTATGATTTTTTTCATGGGTTGTGGGTTTTATTAAGTAACCAAGTGGATACTTTATTTACCCATTTTTTTTTATATCTTGATTTACATTTTTATTAAATAATTAAAAAATCAAACTATATATATATATTTCTATCTATCCAAATATATATATATATATATATATTACCTACTGGCGGTCGCCTAGGCCTGCTCAGGGGGTCCCACAGGGACCCCCAAGGCGGAAAAAAATATGAAAAAATCGCGGGGTGTGCGCACCGTGCGCGCACCCCGTGATTTTCCCCAAAAATAAATTATTACATTATTTTTTTGCCTTGGGGGTCCATGTGGGAACCCCTGAGCAGGCCTAGGGGGTCAGGGTGCTTCTACCCTGCCCCCTTTTTGAGTTCTAAAACTTCTCGAGCACGAGCTGCATGCTCATTGGCTTTCAACACTTCAAACCAGGAAGTGTTGGCAGCCATCTTGTGCTCGGTAGACCGAGGCACAAGAAAGCAAAAAAACAAGCGTGTAAAACACAAAAAAGGGGGTATGGTAGAAGCACCCTGACCCCCTAGGCCTGCTCATGGGGTCCCACAAGGACCCCCAAGGCCAAACATGTTTAAAAAAAAAAAACCCGGTATGCTTATTTAAAAATTACCACCAGGGGGACCAAATTGTGGGGGCATAGTGATAAAGAAGTGTGGGGGGTGCCCAATCCCCCCCCCCACACTGCCCCGGGCACTGCCGCCCTCCGGGGCAAAGCAACGCAGCCCCCTGGCGCATACTGGAGGCTCCTGGTGGGCTAGTTGCCTCCCAGGGACCCCCAGTATGCAAGGGGAATTAGTTCCCCCTCTGCAAACACGCCCGGGGCTGCGTTGCAGAGAGGTGTAAAAAGGGGCATAGCCTCATTACACCTCTTTGCAATGCAGCCCCTGTCGCATACTGGAGGTTCCAGGTGGGCTAGTTGGCCCCAGGGACCCCAGTGTGCAAGGGGAATTAGTTCTCCCTCTGCAAACGCGCCCGGGGGCTGCGTTGCAGAGAGGTGTAAAAAAAGGGTGTGGCCTCATTACACCTCTCTGCAATGCAGCCCCCTGGCGCATACTGGAGGTTCCAGGTGGGCTAGTTGGCCCCCAGGGACAACCAATATAAAAGGGGAATTAGTTTCCCTTCTGCAAACGCACCAGGGAGCTGCGTTGCAGAGAGGTGTAAAAAGGGGCATAGCCTCATTACACCTCTCTGCAATGCAGCCCCCTGGCGCATACTGGAAGTACCAGGTGGGCTATTTGGCCCCCAGGGACCCCCCAGTATGCAAGGGGAATTAGTTCCCCCTCTGCAAACGCGCCCGTGGGCTGCGCTGCAGAGAGGTGTAAAAAAGGGTGTGGCCTCATTACATCTCTCTGCAATGCAGCCCCCTGGGGAATACTGGAGGTTCCTGGTGGGCTAGTTGGCCCCCGGGGACCCCCAGTATGCAAGTGGAATTACTTCCCCCTCTGCAAACGCGTCAGGGGGCTGCGTTGCAGAGAGGTGTACAAACATTTTTTAGCAATTTATATTAAAAATATGTAATGTAATTTAAAAAATAATATATCTAAAAATACAAATTTTATAATAATGTAGTAAATCAGTATAAAAAATATAACAATTATTACATTAAAAAATTTTCATTTACAAAACCATTGAAATTCACTGAAAAAAACCATACGTTACAGCCACGTTATAGTTAGGAATTAGCATTTAAAAAACCTTTGAAATTCACTGAAAAAATCATAGGTTTTACACACGTTATAGTTATGAATTAGCATTTTAAAAACCTTTGAAATTCACTGAAAAAACCATAGGTTTCACACCAGTTATAGTTAGCTGGTCATTTTACTCATACAAAACCTTTGAAATTCCCCTGTTATAGTTAGTTCAGCTAACTATAACTCGCGCGCCCGCAATGCACTGCTGATCATGTCACACATTACATCACTCATGACATGGTCAGTGACATCACTCATGACATCACTGATGACATCTCAAATGACATCCCTGATGACATCACTGATGACATCATCCTTGTGGCAGACCTCCTCTCCTTTGATACACACGATCAAAACTAGAAAGTAACATTTTCAAAAAAATGGAGATACCAATTCCAGTTAGAACAACCTATTCAGTATTTCAAAAATCTACATACATATCCAGTCATTCACTAACAGTTCTATATAGGCACTCATACATGTACTCACTCATCATATGTACTCATACACCTATACATCTTATTACACACCAACACTCATCTATAGAGTTACTCACACATGCAAATAAACTATCAAACATCCATTTACTTGCATATACAGCTATACACCTACCACTACACTAATTTCTACAGAATCGTACACATACTTACTCTCTAAAACAATCACTTATAGAAACACATACTTATTTAAACAGGAAATCTTACAATCTTTCGCTCTAACATATACTCACTTATATACATCAATACTCACCTATACTAGTTTAAAACATATGTAGTTACTCATAAAGATACTTTTGAGACAGTCATTCACTCACTAACACACTCACTAACACACCCATACACACACTCATCCACCTATAAAGTCATGCACACATGCTGTCTTCAAAACACATACGAACAGTGAGTCAGTCATTCATGCCTCTGTGCGCTACATAATACTCCCCACCGAACCATACAGACACTCATTCTGATACTTAAAAAACAACTAATAACCCATATACACACTCATGTAGCTACTCACCATCCCATGCAGCCACTTATATACAAAGTGAGACACTGATAGAGATATTTCAATATTTAAAGATTACTCGCTAATACACCTATTCACTAAGATATACTTAATAAGTCAGTTATACAATCAATTTTACAAAAAAAATCTATTTAGAGACTTCAATCTTCCATCGACCTTTAGATATACATATATAAAAAATATGTATTTATTTTTCAGAAAGAGACACATTCACTGGATGATGTCATCAGTGATGTCATCAGGGATGTCATTTGAGATGTCATCAGTGATGTCATGAGTGATGTCACTGACCATGTCATGAGTGATGTAATATGTGACATCATCAGCAGTGCATTGCGGGCGCGCAAGTTATAGTTAGCTGAACTAACTATAACAGGGGAATTTCAAAGGTTTTGTATGAGTAAGATGACCAGCTAACTATAACTGGTGTGAAACCTATGATTTTTTCAGTGAATTTCAAAGGTTTTTAAAATGCTAATTCCTAACTATAACGTGTGTAAAACCTATGGTTTTTTCAGTGAATATATATATATATATATTCACTGAAAAAACCATAGGTTATAGACCATATATAGTTAGGAATTAGCATTTACAAAACCTTGAAAATTCACTGAAAAAACCATAGGTTATAGACCATATATAGTTAGGAATTAGCATTTAAAAAACCTTATTTTACTCACACAAAACCATTGAAATTCCATATATAGTTAGTTGCACTAACTATATATCGCGCACCCGCAATCCACTGCTGATCATGTCACATATTACATCATTCATGACATGGTCAGTGACATCACTGATGACATCACTGATGACATCTCAAATGACATCACTGATGAGATCACTGATGACGTCATCCAGTGACTGTGTGTTTCTGTAAAGTTTAAATATGTTTTACATATTGAAGAATGAGTAGATGTATAAGTGTCTGGACGAAGGATTTAGTAGGTGCATGACTGAATGTATGAGTGAGTGATTAAATGTGTCTCACTGAGTGCATGGGTTAGTGACTAAACTGTCTTAATTTGTGCATCATTATGTCTGTTGTTCTGTAAACTGCTGCATGTGTTGATCATTAGCTATACGAGAGGCTATATGTGTTATTAATTGGTTGCCCAAGTATTTCTATGGCAGATTGAGTTTGTGTGGGGTGGCTGGAAGGTGTGTGACTCTATGCATAGATGTGTGAGCAGTTTATTCACTAGGTGTATGAGTTCAAGAGTGCATGTGGAAACAGCTACATGGGCAGTCGACTGTGTGCATGAGTGTATTGATGAGTGAATGGATATCTCAATGCTACATGTCATAGTAAGTACATATGTAAAACACAGTACATGTGAGAGTTGGCATATATAAATAACTGTGCATGAGAGCCACTGAATGAGTGAGTGGTTGTATCGATCATTGTGAACTTGTATCAGGGATTGTATAAGAGAGTAAATATGTGTTAGTATATGTTTCAATAAGTAAGGTGTGTTTAACTGTATAGTTGAAGAAATGGAGGTGAGATTGTTTCTTTGCATGACTGACTGGGTGTGTGAGTAACTCCATGGATGAGTGGCAGTGTGTGAGTGTCTGTATACAATGAGTGTATCTAAGGTTATATTAGAGTCTGAAGAGGTTTATCGTATTAGCACAAGAATGATGTCAAATGAGATGTCATCAGTGATGTCATCAGTGATGTCATTTGAGATGTCATCAGTGATGTCATCAGTGATGTCACTGACCATGTCATGAATGATGTAATATGTGACATGATCAGCAGTGGATTGCGGGTGCGCGATATATAGTTAGTGCAACTAACTATATATGGAATTTCAATGGTTTTGTGTGAGTAAAATAAGGTTTTTTAAATGCTAATTCCTAACTATATATGGTCTATAACCTATGGTTTTTTCAGTGAATTTTCAAGGTTTTGTAAATGCTAATTCCTAACTATATATGGTCTATAACCTATGGTTTTTTCAGTGAATTTCAATGGTTTTTTAATAGCAAATATCATAAGCTGTCGAATGTCAAGTACGTGGTAAGTGAAAACATTTTCGTGTTTATGCACACTGATCTGCTTTGAATGGTGCCCCCCCCCTCATTTCTATTAGGAGTACTCTCTCTTTGCAGATAGTGAAAGGTAGTTAACGCAGGCCTTTGCCCCCGTTGTAATCCGTCGTGCCTGCTTCTCTCTCCATTTGATTGATTGTTATCCAAGTATTTACTGTTTTAGAATTAGTTCTCTTTGGTTCATTCTCTATTTACAAACAAACACAGAGTCGCAATACTCTGTTTAGTCTTTGCAGATAACGAAAAATCGTGTAAAAAAAAAGAAAAGGAATCGAGCAAAATCAGTAGGCCACTAATGGGATCTCTTTTTGACCTCGCTAAAATAGAAACATTAGGAACAACCCCTCATGACAAATACAAAACTAGTGAGATGAACTGAACTCCACACAATGATGGCTGCAAAACAGCTCGGCTCCGCCACCCACCTCGCCCAAAATAACGATAAAGAGCGGCTGCCATGATTGGTTGCGGAATGGCCACAACGGAGCTACGAAATGGTGGTGCTCTCATGCTAACCCCAGCTTCAGTCTGAAACATCCAGAAACACTGTAGACTACCAATTCGATCAGTTCCGGTAGCGCCCCAATGTAACCGGGTAGAGAAGAACTAGCCCTCCCCTCTTTGACTGATGGTTCTTGTTGCCTGTCCCTTCTGTTGTCATTTAACAGAACTATTTAGCCTGCTGAAAGGGGTTGTGTTTCGACCGCTGGTTGGTGGAGACATTTTGACTATATTCTGGACCTGCGTTGTCGCGTAATGCGTCATATGACGCGCCGCGTTAGCGCATCCGGAAGTCATCCGGGGCGCGCAGCGCGTAACGTAAGCATAACAAGTCATGTGACTTGTTAATAAAACTTTTCATTGGTTCATTTTACTTTTCTTATTCTAATGATGAAAGCCTTGGTCATATCACCTAAAAATTACGCTTTTAATTACTTCCGAACATTATTTTTTCTTAAATATATGTTATAATGTTCCAGGCTAATGTACTTTCCCGGAAATTTTACAACTGTCCTGCAAGTAAAATATATTCTTTTTTCGAGAAAAAGCGCGTTTCTTCGTCCCATGACGGAGCCGTTGAGCAAAAGAGGGTCGACCTGCTGTCTTAGTCGCCGATACGCCTGAATATGAGATTCTTATCGATCACTTTATGTTGCAGGAATAGAAAACACAACAGCCCTTGACCATTTATCTTTACTGCGTTCCTTCGTATTATACCTTTTACCCTTCATGTAATTGGTCTGCTTTATTTCACTTGCCTTTTAATGATTCTAAAACAGTGACTATTATTAAAAACTTTACCAATGTATATACTACTACCATGTTTTCTTTTAAAAACCTTTATTGTGAAAATTTCATTATACAAATACGAGCCTATAACCACGTGGGCCTGCCACGGAGCAAACTGTAATCGTATATGATGAATAGACATTTACACTGTAGAGGAACGTAACGGGCGGGCCATTAGGTTGCAAGAACTAAGGTGTCTAACAGTTACGGAATCGGTGGACGTACATTTTATAATTAAAATACGACAGGGCCAGTTACAATAAAATTATCTAGATATACATTTGCGGGCAAGTACCATGGGTGACGTTAATTCGAATTTTCAACAGTACAGTAATCAATAACACATCAGAACTTAATATCAATAGGGATGTCGAAATATTCAATCAATTCTCGTCCCCGCCCGCCATGTGCTTCAAAACTGCATACGTATCTCGTGATTTCAAGGTTCTGCAACCAGTACACAACAAGGAGTTACGAGTCCCATTTATTCCGGCGCCATTTTGGGCGAGGACGGGCAGGTCCAGGATATAGTCAAAATGTCTCTACCAACCATCGACTATGATGATGTTCATATGCTGTATTTATTAGAGTAACACTCATCTGTCCACATGAAATTAATTTACCACAATCTAAACATGTCATTTTAATCTTTCCAAAGTTCTTCTAAATATTTGGGACCGTTTCCCTTGCCTCTGAAGCTCTCAGTGCCACTTCTTTGATGAATGTACTAGCAGGTCAGGGGTTCTCCTCCAAATCTCTCTTTTATGCAGCACTATAATTAATTGGTGCCACCTCTCCATATGACGATGCATGGTATAGTTACCACAACTATATATTTTTTCGGTTCCTCTGGAGAGTTCATCGTGGCAGATGAAGCGTGTAACGTACCGGGCATTTACCTTTTTTTGCATGTACAGGAAAGGAAAAAAAAATCGAGCGTCCGAGTTCTAAGGTGTCCCAGGGCCATTTTAGTGGACCAGGCCCAAATCCAAAGAACAGGCCGCCATTTTGAGAGTCCTCTTGCAGCCGCCTGTCGCTGTAGCATCAAGAGCAGCCGAACCTCAGCTGAATGGCAACTGAAACGGTAAATGGGCGCCCCACTACATTTCAGCATTGTAGGATGACCACACCAGTACAGCAACTTGCTAGACATCACCTCGGTGCCATCCGGATCTCGGCGCCCCACTGCAGATGAAGTGCCTCTCAACTATGAAACCACCACGGTGACATCCGGATCTTGGCGCGTTGTGCTGCCTTCGGCCTATTCGCACATCGGTCCGCTACTGACGCCATCTCACAGGCTAATGGGGCGACCCACGCCGAGTTTCAGCATTGTAGGATGACCACACCAGTACAGCAACTTGCTAGACATCACCTCAGTGCCATCCGAATCTTGGCATCTCAACGCCTAGTGGTATCTTCCATACAAAAAATATTGTTACGCTGCCTTTGGCCCCATTCGCACATCAGTCCGCAACTTAGACACCACCTCGGTGCCATCCGGATCTTGGAATGTCAGCACCTTTTGGTGTCTTCTCTTCAGAAAATATTATTGCGCTGCCTTTGGCCCCATTCGCACATCAGTCCGCTACTGACGCCATCTCACAGGCTAATGGGGCGCCCCACGCCGACTTTCAGCATTGTAGAATAACCACACCAGTACAGCAACTTGCTAGACATCACCTCGGTGCCATCCGGATCTCGGCGCCCCACTGCAGATGAAGTGCCTCTCAACTATGAAACCACCACGGTGACATCCAGATCTTGGCGCGTTGTGCTGCCTTCGGCCTATTCGCACATCGGTCCGCTACTGACGCCATCTCACAGGCTAATGGGGCGACCCACGCCGAGTTTCAGCATTGTAGGATGACCACACCAGTACAGCAACTTGCTAGACATCACCTCGGTGCCATCCGGATCTCGGCGCCCCACTGCAGATGAAGTGCCTCTCAACTATGAAACCACCACGGTGACATCCGGATCTTGGCGCGTTGTGCTGCCTTCGGCCTATTCGCACATCGGTCCGCTACTGACGCCATCTCACAGGCTAATGGGGCGACCCACGCCGAGTTTCAGCATTGTAGGATGACCACACCAGTACAGCAACTTGCTAGACATCACCTCAGTGCCATCCGAATCTTGGCATCTCAACGCCTAGTGGTATCTTCCATACAAAAAATATTGTTACGCTGCCTTTGGCCCCATTCGCACATCAGTCCGCAACTTAGACATCACCTCGGTGCCATCCGGATCTTGGCATCTCAGCGCCTTGTGGTGTCAGTCAGAAAATATTGTTGCGCTGCCTTTGGCCCCATTCGCACATCGGTCCGCTACTGACGCCATCTCACAGGCCAACGGGGCGCCCCACGCCGACTTTCAACATTGTAGGATGGCCACAGAAGTGCGACAACTTACTAGACACCACCTCGGTGCCATCCGGATCTTGGCGCGTTGTGCTGCCTTCGGCCTATTCGCACATCGGTCCACTACTGACGCAAACTCACAGGCCAACGGGGCGCCCCACGCCGACTTTCAGCATTGTAGGATGGCCACACCAGTGCTGCAACTTGCTGGACACCACCTCGGTGCCATCCGGATCTTGGCGCGTTGTATTGCCTTCGGCCTATTCGCACATCAGTCCGCTACTGACGCCGCCTCACGTGCCAACGTATTTTCTCCGCATTTTATACCCTATGCCGCATAACAGGTCATGTGACTTGTTTATAAAACTTTTCATTGGTTCATTTTACTTTTGGTTTCCTAATGATGGAAGACTTGATCATATGACCTAAAAACAACACTTTTCATTGGATGAAAACTTTTTTTTCCCCCCAAACGATGAAAGCCCCACCTTGTTTCTGGATGTTTCAGACTAAACTGGCGTCAGCATGAGAGCACCACCATCTCGTAGCTCCGTCGTGGTCATTCCGTGAGCAATCATGGCAGCCGCTCCCCACCAGAAGCCTGCAGGAGTCGGGGCCCCCAAAACTTTTGATGAATTCTCAAGGCGGAGGGGACGCTTTCGAGAATGGGGTCCAAGACCTAGCAGACAAGCGTCCGATTTCCAAGGTGTCCCAGGGCCATTTCAGTGGACCACGCCCAAAAAGGAAAGAGCCTGCCGCCATTTTGAGAGTCCTGTGGCAGCCGCCTATCGCAGCACCGCAAGAGTGGGCGCAACTCAGCTGAATGGCGGATTTTGACACAGTGGACCAAAAGCGGACGGAATGGCAACTGAAACGGTAAAGGGGCGCCCCACTAAAACAGATGAGACTCCACCTGGAGAGGCCCGTTCATGCCGCCTCCCCCGGGGCGCCCCACGCCGTTATTCGGAGCAGCATTGTAGGATACCAAAACCAGTGCGGCAACTTACTGGACATCACCTTGGTGCCATCGTTCTGCTGCCTTGGAACTATTCGCACAACAGTTTGCTACTGATGACCCACCCCCCGCGACGCCCCACGCCGTTATTTGCTGGGTGGCAACTTACTAGACATCACTTTCGTGTCATCTAGATTTCGGCGCGTTCTGCTGCCTTGGAACTATTCGCACAACAGTTTGCTACTGATGACCCACCCCCCGCCGGAAATCTGGACGTTGTGCTGCGTTGGGACTATTCGCACAGCCGACCGCTACTTCGTTGTTTTTCCCTAAAAATGTTTATATGTTATTACTATTTTTGTTTTCTTGTATATATTTATAAATTATTAAAGTTTTATAATCTTACTACTTTGTCGGAGTGCTATATATTTTTAATGTGACACATAATTGTAAAAACTTTGATGTACAAAGAGTCATCCCTGGAATCTTCCGCTTCACGCTCGGTCCCCTCCCCAATCACAATACAGGATGGTTTTCAGATAATAGCAACGCTTCTGCTGTGACGGATCTCATCGAGTGTGGGCCTTGATCTACTATAACTCCTTTGAAGAGGGGTGATTCTTTACAGCTGTGGCCATAAACTACATCTGCAGGGCTAGCTGATAGCCTAGGACCGGCCTGGACAATCGGACACAGAGGAAAAGGAGTGTCAGAGGGTGCGGTAGTGAATAGGGCGAAAGGGAGGTGTCGGGCGGGCACAGGGTGTGATTCTCAGGGAAGAGCAGCGCAGATGGGGGGAGGTTTATTACCCATGCATAAGACAGAGAGCGGGGGTGACCACTGCCTGGGTGAGATGCTTGCGAGGGTGGGGAGCCATGCTAAGGATCGACAGCGTGCACAGAGTGGGTCTGGTCAAGGCATCTAAAATGGCTGCCGTGCACGACAAAAGTGTGGCATTTGAAAAAAGACAAGATGGCGCAGACAATGTTTTTCAACACTTCCTGATTTCCTTCGAATCGAACGTTAACAGACGTTGGGGCATATTACCAAAGTTAAGCGATATTTATCCCTAACGATGCATTGCAAAGAATTTTTTACCGTCAGAAATTATCGCAGATAAACCTTGCTATTATCAAGGTTTATCGCAAATACGATAAAAAACGACCGCAATGCATTAATATCGCTGAAAACTCAGCGATATTCATGCATTACCGAGCTAATGCTCTTAGCCATGTTATCCACCTCCCATTGGATAACATGGCTAAGAACTGCTCAGGGCAGCTGTTACTTTTTGGAGATATTCGCGCTTATCTCGAATATTTCCAAAAGTTGATAATAGGAGATAGCGATGTTAGCG
Organism: Lissotriton helveticus; assembly: GCF_964261635.1. Lineage (NCBI taxonomy): Eukaryota > Metazoa > Chordata > Amphibia > Caudata > Salamandridae > Lissotriton > Lissotriton helveticus. The sequence continues at coordinate 1,668,294,242 of NC_136068.1, read as the reverse complement.
ACTGTTTCCAGTCGCTAACATCTTGGCATGCCCACTTTGCATGTCATTAGTGATAAATATCACTCACATGCAAAGTGGGACCCAAGATGGTCGCTATCTCCTACTAGCCGTCGCTAACTGGTGTTAGCAACAGCTAGGTAATACAGATATAATTTTATCTCCGCGAAGCGGAGCGCTGTTACAGATATATATCTTGTTTTTGAACGTTAATTTCTCAAAATGCACTGAAGCACATATATTGAGACATAGCAAAGGCACATCGGGCTACCAGTCCCTAATATTTTACCAAGTTTCGTGCAAATCCATTCAGCCGTTCGATTATTATTATTATTATTTTTTTTTGCCCCGCGGGGCCCTTTTAAAACCTCCACATCAAACCTAGGGGGTCAGCGAGGATCTACTATGCCCCCTTATGGTCATTTGCCCCTTCGCTTTGGCCTCCTCTTGTCTCTCGATCCTACCGAGAGACAAGATGGCAGCCGCTACGTACTGTTTGGAATGTTTACAGACACCGGAGAGCCAATCAGCTTCGCTTCGCAAAGCTCCGTAACGCGAAAAGTACGCGAAGCGGTGCGCTGTTACAGATATATATCTTTTTTTTAACGTTAATTTCTCAAAATCCACTGGAGCACATATATTGAGACCTAGCAAAGGCACATCGGGCTACCAGTCCCTAATATTTTGCCAAGTTTCGTGCAAATCCATTCAGCCGTTCGATTATTATTATTTTGGGGTTTTTTTTGCCCCGCGGGGCCCTTTTAAAACCTCCACACCAAACGTAGGGGGTCAGCGAGGATCTACTATTCCCCCTTATGGTCATTTGCCCCTTCGCTTTGGCCTCCTCTTGTCTCTCGATCCTACCGAGAGACAAGATGGCGGCCGCTACGGACTTTTTGGAATGTTGACAGATGCCAGAGAACCAATCAGCTTCGCTTCACAAAGCTCCGTTGCGCGAAAAGTACGCGTCCTGGGACGCTGCCCGGTCCGCTGTTACAGATATATATCTTTTTTTAAACGTTAATTTCTCAAAATCCACTGGAGCACATATATTGAGACCTACAAAAGGCACATCGGGCTACCAGTCCCTACAATTTTGCCAAGTTTCGTGCAAATCCATTCAGCCGTTCGGGCTAAAAGTGAGGCCAACCGCCCTATGGAAAACTCAATGTTAAAAACACGTTTTGGGACCCCCCTTTTTTCTCGGCCCCCCCTTGACGAACCCCCCCCAAATTTTCAAAAACCCATAGAGAAAAAATCCTAACTATATATACCTACTGGCGACCGCCAGTAGGTAATATATATAGATATGTATATAGATAGATAGATAGATAGATAGATAGATAGATAGATAGATAGATAGATAGATAGATAGATAGATAGATAGATAGATAGATAGATAGATAGATAGATAGATAGACAGACAGACAGATAGATAGATACACACAATCAGTAGCTTTATTCAATTCCTGAGAACACCAGGATTGGAGCGTACTCACTGAGAGAACTCTTCAAGAAGCAGCATTGCTCTAAATGGGAGGATGCTCCAGTTAACCTCTAGAGTAAAGTCTCATTTTGACCATACTAACAAGGTGGACAGGAGAAGGGATCGCAAACCACATTGGTGAAAATGAATGATAGATCGATTTGGATGGATTGATGTTAACATTTTATACGTATACTCCCGGTCAGAAATTACAACCAGGAGATAAGGAGAGGAATACTATATATGCGTGGACATTGACAGCCCTGGTGAAGTCATAGGATTATACACCGAAATAGGACAAAACACGTTTTGACTAAAATAAGTGGCTAGAAGGCTGAAAATAAAACCACCACAGAAAAACTGATGTTTATAAGGCTGTGTGACTATTATTTCAATCCTGGGATTGAATTGGGGAAGTTGGATGAATCTTGTCCCCTTTGAGGGCACCGTGGCTTACAACCTGATCCGAATAGATATTGTGTCACTGTCCAGTGAGCACTAAGGTCCTATCAAGTCACCCATTCCTGAGGCTCTCAATCAAAAATAACAGCTCAAACAGAAACCCAAAAGCAGAAGTGGTGCTAACTTGATTAAATCCAGCATATAAAATATGCTCAGTTTTTTATGCAGGACAAAATGTGCAGTCGATTGGGGAAGGCCTAATAATGCTGGCAAAATTGATTCTCTTGAGCTTGCAGATTGGACACATCGCAATAACCCCAAACCACAGCCCAATATGTTAAAACCAGAAGGCACTTAGGTTCATAAACTTTCAGAAGGTCCTGCATTGCTTTAATGCCCACTTTCCTGGCAAACTCAAATTACACCCCCACTGCTTGGCAAAAGGCCTGATATCTATTGAAGGAACAGGCCAACCAAGTACTTGAAGAATCAAAGATTATTCCCAAATATGGAAAACTATTGACCCTCTCTATAGGTTGCCCTTTTATGTGAATAGGATCTGTTTTACTCGCTATGGGCCCACAGACCATAAACTTAGATCTTGAGAAAGCCAAGTTACAATATATATGACAAAGCTTTTAGCTAAACCTCTCAGGCTATTGAGAGTGCAAGAAAGCAAGATGACATTGTCTGCATAACACAGTGCCAGGACTGCAAAATAATTATTCATAGGCATGGACCTTTCCAAACAAGCGTCTAACGTATTAATCTAGAGTAGAAATAGAATGGGCGCAAGGATGCAGCCTTGCCATACACCAAGCTCCAGCACAAAGGAATCTGAGCACTCCCCAGATGATCCAAACCTTACAGAGGCACTAAAACCGCAGTGTAGAGCCCTTATACAATCAACCAAGTCTTAGTCTAACCCCAAGTCAAACAGAATGCTCCAGTTTACTCTAATTCACTCTGTCAAGGGCACTGCTCAGGTCCACAATGAAGCGGTATACCCCCCTCTCCTTTTACAGCTGTATACTTGTTAATAATCAGATATAAATTCAGGCATTGTTCTAGGGTGCCAAGCACTGCTCTGAAGCCATATTGAGCAGGAGAGCTAATAGTACCCTACTCTGCCCAGTTCTCAATCCTGTGCAGCACAATTTGCAAAATGATTTTAGCAGTAGAGTCTAGAAGCAACACTGGTCTATAGCGATGCAAATCTTGCCTAGAACCTTTTTGAACACAGGGATAATTACACCAGTATTCCAGGAGCTAGGGAACCTGTCAAGAATCCATTTAGCCTTCCCATAGGTCGGCAAATTGAGTACCGTTAAAGGGGTTATCCAGTTTAAAGACAAAAAAAAGGTATCTCTACCTAGTCCTACATCGCTAACTAGCAGCAATAATAGGCATTCCAGAATGTTCCTTAGTTTGATGATGCCTTCTTAGGTTTCAAAACATATTGTGATGTCATTCACTAGCTGTCACCTTTAAATTGAGTACTAATTAAACCTATTATTTACTGCTCTTAAAAATGGCAGCGCAATATACGAATGTGAATATTAGAATTAAAAATAGGTAACCGTGAATAACGTGGATGCTTTTCACCAAGTCACGGTGAGAGACATCAAATAAAAAATAGAGCAAAGCACCAGTTGTTTATGTCAGTCAGAACCCCAGAATAAAAAAACTAAATCAATTATTCACAGTTAACAATCTTTCATTGTATGTTATTTAAGGCCTCTCCATTCCTTCTTCACCTAGTTTTATCAACTATAAAGTAGTAAATGAGTCATGGAGAGCCACATAAAACATGCTTCACACAAATCCGCCTATTGTCCCATAGCAAACATGGTGTCCTGCAAAATGTTGCTCCTCCACGCTTGGATCATCACTCCCATCTACCACCCGAATCTTAAAAAAAATATCTAAAACACTGCTACCCTTCCAGTCCACCCACAGAATTACCCTCCTCTAATCTCCTAAATATATTTAAGAAAATAGCACCTTGACACCTGCCATCCATCCCCAACGCTTTCTGCATTATCCCTTAAATTGAAAACAAAACCTCTGGTATACTTACATGCACTCCCACCACTCTTTCTCCAGTCCCACCCACTTCTCCCTCCCAAGCTTTAGCAAGCATTGGCATAGCCAATAGGTCTCGCCTTTGGGTCCTTAGAAGTGTTTAGCCAGAGCTATTGACTTTGCCAATGTCTTCAAGCTGTGCTGTAGAGAAGTGTGGCTGCTGTGCAGCATGCTGAAAAGTTATAATAAAAAAATGTCAGAAGCATTTTTGTTACATTATGTATGACCATGAAGGCATTATGTACAACTGAACTACCATATTAAAAAAAGTATTTATAATAAAAAAATTCCTCAGTTTTCTTTTGTTCTTGCAATGCTGGCAACTTGTTTCTGCCCATTCCAATGGTTGTTTGTTAAAGCTTTTTTTTGAGGGGGAATAAACAATCGGAAGGTGAAGGTTGGGAACTAGTACCTGTATTATAACACTAGCAGTGTCCAGACGCTAGGGGAGAATCAACAGATTCCAGATTCTGAGAGCAGGCTGAGGTGGTGCTGAGTGATGCTGAGGTGGTAGTGGTTGTGGTGGTGGTGGTGGTGACTGGTGCGGAGACGATGCTGAGGTGATGCTGAATGATAGTCAGGTCTTGCTGAGTGATGATGATGTGGTGGTGTACTAGTGCAAAGGTGATGCTGAGTGATTCTGTGGTGACGCTGAGTGATGATGTGGTGACGCTGAGTGATGCTGTGGTGGCGCTGAGTGAAGTGATGCTGTGGTGGCACTGAGTGATGCTGTGGTGGTGCTGAGTGATGCTGTGGTTGTGCTGAGTGATATTGTTGTGGCACTGAGTGATGCTGTGGTGGCCCTGAGTGATGCTGTGGTGGTGCTGAGTGATGCTGTGGTGGTGCTGAGTGATGCTGTGGTGGGGCTGAGTGATGCTGTGGTGGCGCTGAGTGGTGCTGTGGTGGCGCTGAGTGGTGCTGTGGTGGCAGTGAGTAATGCAGTGGTGGGTGGTGCTGAGTGATGCAGTGATGGTGCTGAGTGATGCTGTGGTGATGCAGATTAATGCTGTGGTAACGCTAAGTGATGCTGTGGTGGTGCTGAGTGATGCTGTGGTGACACTGAGTGATGCTGTGGTGCTGCTGAGTGATATTGTTCTGGCGCTGAGTGATTCTGGGGTGGTGCTGAGTGATGCTGTGGTGGTGCAGAGTGATGCTGTGGTGGTGCGGAGTGATATTGTTGTGGCGGTGCTGAGTGATATTATGGTGGTGCTGAGTGATGCTGTGGTGGTCCTGAGTCATGCTTTGGTGGCCCTGAGTCATGCTGTGGTGGCACTGAGTGATGCTGTGGTGGCTCTGAGTGATGCAGTTGTGGCGCTGAGTGATGCTGTGGTGGCGCTGAGTGATGCTGTGGTGACGCTGAGTGATGCTGTTGTGGTGTTGAGTGATGCTGTGGTGGTGCTGAGTGATGCTGGGTTGGTGCTGAGTGATACTGTTGCGGTGCTGAGTGATGCTGTGGTGGCCCTGAGTAATATTGTTGTGGCATTGAGTGATGCTGTGGTAGCGCTGAGTGATATTGTTGTGGCACTGAGTGATGCTGTGGGGGCATTGAGTGATGCCGTGGTGGCCCTGGGTGATGCTGTGTTGGTGCTGAGTGATGCTGTTGTAGCCCTGAGTGGTGCTGTGGTGGTGCTGAGTAATGCTGTTGTGGCGCTGAGTGATATTGTGGTGGCACTGGGTAATGCTGTGGTGACCCTGAGTGATGCTGTGGTGGTGCTAAGTGATGCTGTGGTGGTGCTGAGTGATGCTGTGGTACTGCTGAGTGATGCTGTGGTGTTGCTGAGGGATGTTGTGGTGGCCCTGAATGATGCTGTTTTGGTGCTGAGTGATGCTGTGGTGGCACTGAGTGATATTGTGGTGGCACTGAGTGATGCTGTGGTGGCCCTGAGTGATGCTGTGGTTTTGCTGTGTGATGCTGTGGTAGTGCTGAGTGATCCTGTGGTGGCGCTGGGTGATGCTGTGGTGGTGCTGAGTGATAATGTGGTGGCCCTTAGTGATGCTGTGGGGACCCTGAGTGATGCTGGGGTGGCGCTGAGTGATGCTGTGGTGATGTTGAGTGATGCTGTGGTGGTGCTGAGGGATGCTGTGGTGGTGCTGAGTGATGCTGTGGTAGTGCTGAGTGATGCTGTGCTGGCGCTGAGTGATGCTGTGGTGGCGCTGAGTGATGCTGTGGTGGTGCTGAGTGATATTGTTGTGGCCCTGAGTGATGCTGTGGTAGCCCTGAGTGATGCTGCGGTGGCGCTGAGTGATGCTATTGTAGCCCTGAGTGATGCTGTGGTGGCGCTGAGTGATGCTGTGGTGGCGCTGATGTGTTGGAACATTCTTCAGTTTAGTATAAACCTTATTACAGGATATAAGAAGTCAGAGACCATAACTTGGGGCCCTATATATTCACGCTGATCGGGGAGGGGGCGATCAAAGGAAGAGACCGTATGAGCCCTGTGGTTGTGCACTGCCCACAAACTCCAGGCAGCGAGCTGTGCACCCACATCAGTCGGGGCACCGGCTGCCTGTGTAGGCCATCGGATGCTGTCAAGCCCGGAGGCAGTATGAGCAGCCCTTACCTCCTGCACAAGAGTCACCTCTGCAGGCCATGCCCAGGTGCCAGTCATGGATACCCTCCGGTTTCTGGTGGGGTTAGAAAAGGTGCAGTTGGCAGGCAGTGATTATGGTGCAGAAGAAGCTTCCAGGAGTCCCCTGCAGTCTCCGACCCCTCTGTTCTGTTTAGGCCCTGAAAGCACCTGGCCACTCATGCTTGCCAGGTATTGTGGGCTCTCTCAGACAGCATGAAGGGAGAGTTAACAGCTGGCCTTCCAAGCCATGATGGGACCTCACAGGGGTCTCTCATCCGAGGGAGAGCAATTGGATTTGGTGTGATATTCACAGTTAGCCTTAAGTGCTCTTTGTACAGGAATGTTTCAGGGCGAGTGGTAAGCAGAAACAAATAGCTGAGGCCGATTCATATAATCTACAGCAATCCCCCTCTCTGCCTGCCCCAGCGGAGTGTTTCCAACAGCGAAAATGAAAATGGGATACATGGAGATGACAGAAGAACCGCTACCGCTATTTTCCCATCAAAGCACTAAAGTGGAAAGAGCAGAGGAACAGGGGAACACCCAGACATGTGGGGTGCAGAGCCAGTCACTCACACGGGCGTCCACATTCACTTAAATGGGCGATCTGCAAGTGATGCAGCAGAAACAAAGAGCATGCCACTTCTGCAAGGATCAGCGGTTCAAGCTGGAGGTGGTGAAGAATGGGTCCACCTGTGAACAGGAGGTAGAATATCCACAAGTGTTGGGTCCTTGCAGGGGGAGCATGTGTGCCAAGGGCTCAACTGGTAACATTCACTGTGCAAGGCCTGTCTGTCTACCAAGTACTGCTGCTCAGAGGAAGCTTGCCTTCCCACGCGCTTGAAGAGCAGAGGAGCTGTAGTGGGCATGCGCATCAGCATAGAAGGCGCGAGTGTCTCACGAGCGGGTTAAAAAGATCGAAGTGTACGGAGTGGGTGTTGTGGCCAATGATGGTATAAGAGGGTGAAAACGGGTTTGCAGCAGTTTCGTAGGGAACCAAGGACAAAGCCATCACTTTGGCTGATAACGCAGCGAGTTGACTAATAAAAACAAACAAGTATTGGCCACGCGGCCGTGAAAATGACACGGCCGTTAAAGTGAAAGTGATCGCGCACTGTAAGGGTGCCCGCGAGCGATGTGCTTGAGCGATGCGTTTAATGAGGAAGAGATAGGAAAGCCAGATGGCACCTGGGCATGTAACCGCACTCTCTAGGCCACACAAAAAGTGTGTGGTCGGATTTTTAAATCACACTAAAATTCTCGCCAGTGTAGCGTATGTGCTGGCTCCAGCGAGACCTAAAAAACATACTCTGCTGCCTCCTCACATCCACTGGCCCCCTCTTCTATATTTTCCCTCCCCCTCCTTTGGATTAGAGAAAAATCCTTGTTATTGAAAATTTGATCATATTATGGCCGAATGTGGTAATAGCCTAAATTGATCAGGATAACGATAGGTCCAGTTGTTAAGTGCATATGTAAGAAATGTGTTAATAATTATTGTTTCCCTTAGGAGCATTTCTACTAGGTTCCTAAAAAGTAAGAAAGTGTGGGATACTAAGAAGTAACTGTTTGTTAAAAATATTCAATTGATGAAGAAAATCTATTGTGGTCTGTACATTTACTGTTCATGCCACTTTAACTGTGTGTTAGCATGAATTTATTTTATTTTTATAATTTTGTTTACCGCATAATCTTGTGGTTACAATCAATGTTTGGACTGTTACTTGTTTTGTTTTTGGGGATATTGTGGCCTATGCATTTACTGTTCATGCCACTTCAACTGGGATGTAATTCTTAGATCTTTATGGGCATGGCATTGAATGTAATGTGTCCTGGATAACATGAAGGCAGTTGCTGGAGGGTTGGTTTAGTGGTGGCTGTGCTGTACATGGTGGATGTAATAAAGAGAGATTGACTTAATTTCACGACGTGGTGGACTCTCTTAACAAAATCGCATATTTAAATCCAAAATTTTATATTTTATCTGTAAGTGAAGGGTGTCTAAACAGCAAGATGCAGCTATGAATAGCACAATCCCCCGATTGGTTTGATGTGTGTGTGTCCTTTGCATGATGGCTGTAGACATAGTTGGTTGAAATCTGTGGTAAATGACACATGATGAAGCATATTGTATATGCTAGTCCAATTAGCTGTGATGGGATCTATTTATAGAGTCTGGGGAGCAAGAGGTAAGCATAGGAGGACATTGTTAGGTTTTAGGCTTTAATGATCTTCTTGGAAGATATTTAATAGCTGAACCATTATTTTTGCAGCTTCCTGCACTTGTCACTTTATATTACATGAATTCATTTAATAAATATGGGTTTCTTAGCTGCTGTCAAAGTGTAGACGAGGGCTTTTATCTGTTTCCATAGATGTGTAAATTATGATGTTGTTTTTTTCTTTTCAATCTTCTGCATGCATAATTGAGTATTTTGAGAAAAGTAATCTGTGCATATAATGTTTGCGTGTTTTGCTGGGAAGTACATAAAGATCATGATTCATATTAATACTATCTGCCCAGAAATTGCCTCAACTTGAAAATGACATATGAACCAGTACTGACCTACGCCTACAAATGCCTACACAACACCGGACCCCAATACCTCAAAGATCGAATCACCCTCCGTGTACCTAAACGAGACCTCAGCTCCACCAACCTCCCCCTCGCCTAAACCTCGCGCATCCGCAGAGCCAGAACAGGGGAAAGATCCTTCTCCTACATCGCGACCAGGACTTGGAACAAGCTCCCCACCAACATCAGGCGTGCTCTCACTTGAACACCTTCAGGGAGGCTCTGAAGACCTGGCACTGCGACTGATACATAACATCTGACCCCCTCCCCACCCCCCACCCCCTTCCCCAGTGCCTTGAGACCCTCACGGGTGAGTAGTGCAGTTATAATTCCCCTGATTGATTGGTTTACTGCAGCAATCTCCATAGTGCCTGCAGAAAGACTCAAGAGGAGTTAGGCAGCCAGAATTTGATTGCCCTGCTCAGGACAGTCAGTGCTGCAATTCTGGGCAGCTTTCAAAGTATCACAGACTGCCCATAGAGGAATCAAGTATGTCCTCATTACTAGATTAGCAGGAAGAAGACCTGTATATTCCCCTAAGGCATAAGAACCCATACCAGGTGTTCTCCCAGTCCACCCTGCAGATGGCGGACCCCTCATTTCAGACCCACCCAGATTCGGTGATACTGTGGTTTATAGATAGGGGATTATAGAGGAGAGGTCCTTTTATGCTCTCTCTTTTCCGCTCACATTACAGCTCCTTTTCGTCCACTTAGCTCACTTAGTGGTCCATAAGTTGTATTTTGCAACATGCACCAGTTTATGTCGTACAGTCCCATGAAACTACTAGCTAGAAACCGCCCATATAGAAAAACAGTAAATAATCTTGTAATCCTTTGACGCCTACAGTGGCATGGATTCCTGGATAACATGATTGTGTTGATATTATTGCTCAATGCATCAGGACCAAAGTTCAGACTATAATGCAGGCCCTTTTAATGTAGGATCACAAAGAATTAATTCTGGCCAGCTTTGCAGATGACAACTGAGTGGAACAATAAATTCAATTCTGAATTTATCTTACCTGGATGTCATGAATCTATCTTTCTGGACCAAATTGCCCACCTCTGCTATAATTAATTGCTTTCTTCCCGAGTTAATGATTATATATATATATATATATATATATATATATATATATATTACCTACTGGCGGTCGCCAGTAGGTATATATAGTTAGGATTTTTTCTCTATGGGATTTTTGAAAATTCTATGTCTAACAACTTTGGCGTTTGTGGACGGAATTGGCTGAAGTTTTCAGGAAAATGGCACATTTTGTTTCTGAGCAGCCCTTGAAAATTTGGGGGGGAGTTCGTCAAGGGGGGGCCGAGAAAAAAGGGGGTCCCAAAACGTGTTTTTAACATTGAGTTTTCCATAGGGCGGTTGGCCTCACTTTTAGCCCGAACGGCTGAATGGATTTGCACGAAACTTGGCAAAATTGTAGGGACTGGTAGCCCGATGTGCCTTTGCTAGGTCTCAATATATGTGCTCCAGTGGATTTTGAGAAATTAACGTTCAAAAAAAGATATATATCTGTAACAGCGGACCGGGCAGCGCTCCGGTTCGCGGACTTTTCGCGGTACGGAGCTTTGTGAAGCGAAGCTGATTGGTTCTCCGGCGTCTGTGAACATTCCAAACAGTCCGTAGCGGCCGCCATCTTGTCTCTCGGTAGGATCGAGAGACAAGAGGAGGCCAAAGCGAAGGGGCAAATGACCATAAGGGGGCATAGTAGATCCTCGCTGACCCCCTAGGTTTGATGTGGAGGTTTTAAAAGGGCCCCGCGGGGCAAAAAAAAATAATAATAATAATAATCGAACAGCTGAATGGATTTGCACGAAACTTGGTAAAATATTAGGGACTGGTAGCCCGATGTGCCTTTGCTAGGTCTCAATATATGTGCTCCAGTGGATTTTGAGAAATTAACGTTCAAAAAAAGATATATATCTGTAACAGCGCTCCGCTTCGCGTAACGGAGGTTTGCGAAGCTGATTGGTTCGGGATTTTTGAAAATTCTATGTCTAATAACTTTGGCGTTTGTGGACGGAATTGGCTAAAATTTTCAGGAAAATGGCACATTTTGTTTCTGAGCAGCCCTTGAAAATTTGGGGGGGGTTTGTCAAGGGGGGGCCGAGAAAAACGGGGGGTCCCAAAACGTGTTTTTAACATTGAGTTTTCCATAGGGCGGTTGGCCTCACTTTTAGCCCGAACGGCTGAATGGATTTGCACGAAACTTGGCAAAATTGTAGGGACTGGTAGCCCGATGTCCCTTTGCTAGGTCTCAATATATGTGCTCCAGTGGATTTTGAGAAATTAACGTTCAAAAAAAGATATATATCTGTAACAGCGGACCGGGCAGCGCTCCGGTTCGCGGACTTTTCGCGGTACGGAGCTTTGTGAAGCGAAGCTGATTGGTTCTCCGGCGTCTGTGAACATTCCAAACAGTCCGTAGCGGCCGCCATCTTGTCTCTCGGTAGGATCGAGAGACAAGAGGAGGCCAAAGCGAAGGGGCAAATGACCATAAGGGGGCATAGTAGATCCTCGCTGACCCCCTAGGTTTGATGTGGAGGTTTTAAAAGGGCCCCGCGGGGCAAAAAAAAAAAATAATAATAATAATCGAACGGCTGAATGGATTTGCACGAAACTTGGTAAAATATTAGGGACTGGTAGCCCGATGTGCCTTTGCTAGGTCTCAATATATGAGCTCCAGTGGATTTTGAGAAATTAACGTTCAAAAAAAGATATATATCTGTAACAGCGCTCCGCTTCGCGTAACGGAGGTTTGCGAAGCTGATTGGTTCTCCGGCGTCTGTAAACATTGCAAACAGTCCGTAGCGGCCGCCATCTTGTCTCTCGGTAGGATCGAGAGACAAGAGGAGGCCGAAGCGAAGGGGCAAATGACCATAAGGGGGCATAGTAGATCCTCCTTGACCTCTTAGGTTTGATGTGGAGGTTTTAAAAGGGCCCCGCGGGGCAAAAAAAAAAATAATAATAATAATCAAACGGCTGAATGGATTTGCACGAAACTTGGCAAAATTGTAGGGACTGGTAGCTCGATGTGCCTTTGCTAGGTCTCAATATATGTGCTTCAGTGGATTTTGAGAAATTAACGTTCAAAAACAAGATATATATCTGTAACAGCGCTCCGCTTCGCGGAGATAAAATTATATCTGTATTACCTAGCTGTTGCTAACACCAGTTAGCGACGGCTAGTAGGAGATAGCGACCATCTTGGGCCCCACTTTGCATGTGAGTGATATTTATCACTAATGACATGCAAAGTGGGCATGCCAAGATGTTAGCGACTGGAAACAGTCGCTAACATCGCTATCTCCTATTATCAACTTTTGGAAATATTCGCGATAAGCGCGAATATCTCCAAAAGCTAGCACCTGCCCTGAGCAGTTCTTAGCCATGTTATCCAATGGGAGGTGGATAACATGGCTAAGAGCATTAGCTCGGTAATGCATGAATATCGCTGAGTTTTCAGCGATATTAATGCATTGCGGTCGTTTTTTATCGGATTTGCGATAAACCTTGATAATAGCAAGGTTTATCTGCGATAATTTCTGACGATGCTTAGCGGTAAAAAAATCGTTGCTAAGCATCGTTAGGGATAAATATCGCTTAACTTTGGTAATATGCCCCAACGTCTGTTAACGTTCGATTCGAAGGAAATCAGGAAGTGTTGAAAAACATTGTCTGCGCCATCTTGTCTTTTTTCAAATGCCACACTTTTGTCGTGCACGGCAGTCATTTTAGATGCCTTGACCAGACCCACTCTGTGCACGCTGTCGATCCTTAGCATGGCTCCCCACCCTCGCAAGCATCTCCCCCAGGCAGTGGTCACCCCCGCTCTCTGTCTTATGCATGGGTAATAAATCTCCCCCCATCTGCGCTGCTCTTCCCTGAGAATCACACCCTGTGCCCGCCCGACACCTCCCTTTCGCCCTATTCACTACCGCACCCTCTGACACTCCTTTTCCTCTGTGTCCGATTGTCCAGGCCGGTCCTAGGGTATCAGCTAGCCCTGCAGATGTAGTTTATGGCCCCAGCTGTAAAGAATCACCCCTCTTCAAAGGAGTTAGAGTAGATCAAGGCCCACACTCGATGAGATCCGTCACAGCAGACGCGTTCCTATTATCTGAAAACCATCCTGTATTGTGATTGGGGAGGGGACCGAGCCTGAAGCGGAAGATTCCAGGGATGACTCTTTGTACATCAAAGTTTTTACAATTATGTGTCACATTAAAAATATATAGCACTCCGACAAAGTAGTAAGATTATAAAACTTTAATAACTTATAAATATATACAAGAAAACAAAAACAGTAATAACATATAAACATTTTTAGGGAAAAACAACGAAGTAGCGGTCGGCTGTGCGAATAGTCCCAACGCAGCACAACGTCCAGATTTCTGGCGTGGGGCGTCGCGGGGGGTGGGTCATCAGTAGCAAACTGTTGTGCGAATAGTTCCAAGGCAGCAGAATGATGGCACCAAGGTGATGTCCAGTAAGTTGCCGCACTGGTTTTGGTATCCTACAATGCTGCTCCGAATAACGGCGTGGGGCGCCCCGGGGGAGGCGGCGTGAACGGGCCTCTCCAGGTGGAGTCTCATCTGTTGTAGTGGGGCGCCCCTTTACCGTTTCAGTTGCCATTCCGTCCGTTTTTGGTCCACTGTGTCAAAAGCCGCAATTCAGCTGAGTTGCGCCCACTCTTGCGGTGCAGCGATAGGCGGCTGTCACAGGACTCTCAAAATGGCGGCAGGCTGTTTCCTTTTTGGGCCTGGTCCACTGAAATGGCCCTGGGACACCTTGGAAATCGGACGCTTGTCTGCTAGGTCTTGGACCCCATTCTCGAAAGCGTCCCCTCCGCCTTGAGGATTCATCAAAAGTTTTGGGGGCCCCCGACTCCTGTAGGCTTCTGGTGGGGAGCGGCTGCCATGATTGCTCGCGGAATGACCACGACGGAGCTACGAGATGGTGGTGCTCTCATGCTGACGCTAGCTTCAGTCTGAAACATCCAAAAACAAGGTGGGGCTTTCATCGTTTGGGAAAAAAAAAAAGTTTTCATCCAATGAAAAGTGTTGTTTTTAGGTCATATGATCAAGCCTTCCATCATTAGGAAACCAAAAGTAAAATGAACCAATGAAAAGTTTTATAAACAAGTCACATGACCTGTTATGCGGCATAGGGTATAAAATGCGGAGAAAATACGTTGGCACGTGAGGCGGCGTCAGTAGCGGACCGATGTGCGAATACGCCGAAGGCAGCACAACGCGCCAAGATCCGGATGGCACCGAGGTGGTGTCTAGTAAGTTGCCGCACTGGTGTGGCCATCCTACAATGTTGAAAGTCGGCGTGGGGCGCCCCGTTGGCCTGTGAGATGGCGTCAGTAGCGGACCGATGTGCGAATGGGGCCAAAGGCAGCGCAACAATGTTTTCTGAATAGAAGACACCACAAGGCGCTGAGATGCCAAGATCCGAATGGCACCGAGGTGGTGTCTAGCAAGTTGTGGCACTGGTGTGGCCATCCTACAATGGTAAAAGTCGGCGTGGGGCGCCCTGTTGGCCTGTGAGATGGCGTCAGTAGCGGACCGATGTGCGAATGGGGCCAAAGGCAGCGCAACAATATTTTCGGAATAGAAGACACCACAAGGCGCTGAGATGCCAAGATCCGGATGGCACCGAGGTGGTGTCTAGCAAGTTGTGGCACTGGTGTGGCCATCCTACAATGGTAAAAGTCGGCATGGGGCGCCCTGTTGGCCTGTGAGATGGTGTCAGTAGCGGACTGATGTGCGAATGGGGCCAAAGGCAGCGCAACAATATTTTCTGACTGACACCACAAAGCGCTGAGATGCCAAGATCCGGATGGCACCGAGGTGATGTCTAGCAAGTTGCTGTACTGGTGTGGCCATCCTACAATGGTAAAAGTCGGCGTGGGGCGCCCTGTTGGCCTGTGAGATGGTGTCAGTTGCGGACCGATGTGCGAATGGGGCCAAAGGCAGCGCAACAATATTTTCTGTATGGAAGATAGCACTAGGCGTTGAGATGCCAAGATCCGGATGGCACCGAGGTGATGTCTAGCAAGTTGCTGTACTGGTGTGGTCATCCTACAATGCTGAAACTCGGCGTGGGGCGACCCATTAGCCTGTGAGATGGCGTCAGTAGCGGACCGATGTGTGAATAGGCCGGAACCAGCACAAGGCACCAAGATCCGGATGTCACCGTGGTGGTTTCATAGTTGAGAGGCACTTCATCTGCAGTGGGGCGCCGAGATCCGGATGGCACCGAGGTGATGTCTAGCAAGTTGCTGTACTGGTGTGGTCATCCTACAATGCTGAAACTCGGCGTGGGGCGCCCCATTAGCCTGTGAGATGGCGTCAGTAGCGGACCGATGTGCGAATAGGCCGAAGGCAGCACAACGCGCCAAGATCCGGATGTCACCGTGGTGGTTTCATAGTTGAGAGGCACTTCATCTGCAGTGGGGCGCCGAGATCCGGATGGCACCGAGGTGATGTCTAGCAAGTTGCTGTACTGGTGTGGTCATCCTACAATGCTGAAACTCGGCGTGGGGAGCCCCATTAGCCTGTGAGATGGCGTCAGTAGCGGACCGATGTGCGAATAGGCCGAAGGCAGCACAACGCGCCAAGATCCGGATGGCACCGAGGTGGTGTCTAGTAAGGTGCACTGGTGTGGCCATCCTACAATGTTGAAAGTCGGCGTGGGGCGCCCCGTTGGCCTGTGAGATGGCGTCAGTAGCGGACCGATGTGCGAATGGGGCCAAAGGCAGCGCAACAATATTTTCCGAATAGAAGACACCACTAGGCGTTGAGATGCCAAAATCCGGATGGCACCGAGGTGGTGTCTAGCAAGTTGCTGTACTGGTGTGGTCATCCTACAATGCTGAAACTCGGCGTGGGGCGCCCCATTAGCCTGTGAGATGGCGTCAGTAGCGGACCGATGTGCGAATGGGGCCAAAGGCAGCGCAACAATATTTTCTGAAGAGAAGACACCAAAAGGCGCTGAGATTCGGTTACCACCGAGGTGATGTCTAGCAAGTTGCCGCACTGGTGTGGCCATCCTACAATACTGCTCCGAATAACGGCGTGGGGTGCCCGAAAGGGGGGGGGGGCGGCGTGAACGGGCCTTCCTAGGTGAAGGCTCGTCTGCTGTAGTGGGGCGCCCCTTTACCGTTCCAGTTGCCATTCAGCTGAGTTTCGGCTGCTCTTGATGCTACAGCGACAGGCGGCTGCAACAGGACTCTCAAAATGGCGTCCTGTTGTTTGGATTTGGGCCTGGTCCACTAAAATGGCCCTGGGACACCTTAGAACTCGGACGCTCGTTTTTTTTTCCCTTTCCTGTACATGCAAAAAAAGGTAAATGCCCGGTACGTTACACGCTTCATCTGCCACGATGAACTCTCCAGAGGAACCGAAAAAAAATATAGTTATGGTAACTATACCATGCATCGTCATATGGAGAGGTGGCACCAATTAATTATAGTGCTGCATAAAAGAGAGATTTGGAGGAGAACCCCTGACCTGCTAGTACATTCATCAAAGAAGTGGCACTGACAGCATCAGAGGCAAGGGAAACGGTCCCAAATATTTAGAAGAACTTTGGAAAGATTAAAATGACATGTTTAGATTGTGGCAAATTAATTTCATGTGGACAGATGAGTGTTACTCTAATAAATACAGCATATGAACATCATCATAGTCGATGGTTGGTAGAGAATTTTTGACTATATCCTGGACCTGCCCGTCCTCGCCCAAAATGGCGCCGGAATAAATGGGACTCGTAACTCCTTGTTGTGTACTGGTTGCAGAACCTTGAAATCACGAGATACGTATGCAGTTTTGAAGCACATGGCGGGCGGGGACGAGAATTGATTGAATATTTCGACATCCCTATTGATATTAAGTTCTGATGTGTTATTGATTACTGTACTATTGAAAGTTCGAATTAACGTCACCCATGGTACTTGCCCGCAAATGTATATCTAGATAATTTTATTGTAACTGGCCCTGTCGTATTTTAATTATAAAATGTACGTCCACCGATTCCGTAACTGTTAGACACCTTAGTTCTTGCAACCTAATGGCCCGCCCGTTACGTTCCTCTACAGTGTAAATGTCTACTCATCATATACGATTACAGTTTGCTCCGTGGCCGGCCCACGTGGTTATAGGCTCGTATTTGTATAATGAAATTTTCACAATAAAGGTTTTTAAAAGAAAACATGGTAGTAGTATATACATTGGTAAAGTTTTTAATAATAGTCACTGTTTTAGAATCATTAAAAGGCAAGTGAAATAAAGCAGACCAATTACATGAAGGGTAAAAGGTATAATACGAAGGAACGCAGTAAAGATAAATGGTCAAGGGCTGTTGTGTTTTCTATTCCTGCAACATAAAGTGATCGATAAGAATCTCATATTCAGGCGTATCGGCGACTAAGACAGCAGGTCGACCCTCTTTTGCTCAACGGCTCCGTCATGGGACGAAGAAACGCTCTTTTTCTCGAAAAAAGAATATATTTTACTTGCAGGACAGTTGTACATTTTCCGGGAAAGTACATTAGCCTGGAACATTATACCATATATTTAAGAAAAAATAATGTTCGGAAGTAATAAAAAGCGTAATTTTTAGGTCATATGACCAAGCCTTTCATCATTAGAATAAGAAAAGTAAAATGAACCAATGAAAAGTTTTATTAACAAGTCACATGACTTGTTATGCTTACGTTACGCGCTGCGCGCCCCGGATGACTTCCGGATGCGCTAACGCGGCGCGTCATATGACGCATTACGCGACAACGCAGGTCCAGAATATAGTCAAAATGTCTCCACCAACCAGCGGTCGGAACACAACCCCTTTCAGCAGGCTAAATAGTTCTGTTAAATGACAACAGAAGGGACAGGCAACAAGAACCATTAGTCAAAGAGGGGAGGGCTAGTTCTTCTCTACCGGGTTACATTGGGGCGCTACCGGAACTGATCGAATTGGTAGTCTACAGTGTTTCTGGATGTTTCAGACTGAAGCTGGGGTTAGCATGAGAGCAGCACCATTTCGTAGCTCCGTCGTGGCCATTCCGCAACCAATCATGGCAGCCGCTCTTTATCGTTATTTTGGGCGGGGTGGGTGGCGGAGCCGAGCTGTTTTGCAGCCATCATTGTGTGGAGTTCAGTTCATTTCACTAGTTTTGTATTTGTCATGAGGGGTTGTTCCTAATGTTTCTATTTTAGCGAGGTCAAAAAGAGATCCCATTAGTGGCCTACTGATTTTGCTCGATTCCTTTTCTTTTTTTTTTTACACGATTTTTCGTTATCTGCAAAGACTAAACAGAGTATTGCGACTCTGTGTTTGTTTGTAAATAGAGAATGAACCAAAGAGAACCAATTCTAAAACAGTAAATACTTGGATAACAATCAATCAAATGGAGAGAGAAGCAGGCACGACGTATTACAACGGGGGCAAAGGCCTGCGTTAACTACCCTTCACTATGTGCAAAGAGAGAGTACTCCTAATAGAAATGAGGGGGGGGGGGCACCATTCAAAGCAGATCAGTGTGCATAAACACGAAAATGTTTTCACTTACCACGTACTTGACATTCGACAGCTTATGATATTTGCTATTAAAAAAACATTGAAATTCACTGAAAAAACCATAGGTTATAGACCATATATAGTTAGGAATTAGCATTTACAAAACCTTGAAAATTCACTGAAAAAACCATAGGTTATAGACCATATATAGTTAGGAATTAGCATTTAAAAAACCTTATTTTACTCACACAAAACCATTGAAATTCCATATATAGTTAGTTGCACTAACTATATATCGCGCACCCGCAATCCACTGCTGATGATGTCACATATTACATCATTCATGACATGGTCAGTGACATCACTGATGACATCACTGATGACATCTCAAATGACATCACTGATGACATCACTGATGACATCTCATTTGACATCAATGACCACATCACTGATGATATCATTCATG
Organism: Lissotriton helveticus; assembly: GCF_964261635.1. Lineage (NCBI taxonomy): Eukaryota > Metazoa > Chordata > Amphibia > Caudata > Salamandridae > Lissotriton > Lissotriton helveticus. Next base: position 1,668,275,112 of record NC_136068.1, on the reverse strand, counting down.
TGACAATACAATGCATCTCCTCACATTTTAATATAACCTCTGTTTCACCCAGTGTTCAATACAGAGTATAATTTTTGAAACCATTGACACACCAATACTAGTTACTACATACGTACTCACTGATTCCTACGTCTACACACACATTCACTCATTCACCCATACAATCATTCATACATACAATCACTCATCTTTACAACACTATCATATGCACTCATACACCTATACAGACACTCACACTCTGCCACTCATCCATGGAGTTACTCACACACCTAGTCAGTCCTGTAAAGAATCAATCACACTTCCATTTTCTTGTCTATACAGTTAAACATAGAGCACCTTACATTTTCAAACATATACTAACACGTACTTACTTTCTTATACAATCATTGATACAAGTACACATTGATCTGCACAGAGTCACACACCTCCCAGCCAGCCACACACACACTCAGTCTCCCATACAAATACTTGGACAATCAATCACTAACCCATATAGTTAATCATATAGCTACTGATCAACACATGCAGCAGTTTACAGAACAACAGACATAATGATGCACAAATTAAGACAGTTTAGTCACTAACCCATGCACTCAGTGAGACACATTTAATCACTCACTCATACATTCAGTCATGCACCTACTAAATCCTTCGTCCAGACAGTTATACATCTACTCATTCTTCAATATGTAAAACATATTTAAACTTTACAGAAACACACAGTCACTGGATGATGTCATCAGTGATGTCATCAGTGATGTCATTTGAGATGTCATCAGTGATGTCATCAGTGATGTCACTGACCATGTCATGAATGATGTAATATGTGACATCATCAGCAGTGGATTGCGGGTGCGCGATATATAGTTAGTGCAACTAACTATATATGGAATTTCAATGGTTTTGTGTGAGTAAAATAAGGTTTTTTAAATGCTAATTCCTAACTATATATGGTCTATAACCTATGGTTTTTTCAGTGAATTTTCAAGGTTTTGTAAATGCTAATTCCTAACTATATATGGTCTATAACCTATGGTTTTTTCAGTGAATATATATATATATATATATATATATATTACCTACTGGCGGTCGCCAGTAGGTATATATAGTTAGGATTTTTTCTCTATGGGATTTTTGAAAATTCTATGTCTAATAACTTTGGCGTTTGTGGACGGAATTGGCTGAAATTTTCAGGAAAATGGCACATTTTGTTACTGAGCAGCCCCTGAAAACTTGGGGGGGGTTCATCAAGGGGGGGCCGAGAAAAAAGGGGGGTCCCAAAACGCGTTTTTCCAATGTTAATTTCCATAGGGAGGTTGGCCTAACTTTTAGCCCGAACGGCTGAATGGATTTGCACGAAACTTGGCAAAATTGTAGGGACTGGTAGCCCGATGTGCCTTTGCTAGGTCTTAATATATGTGCTCCAGTGGATTTTGAGAAATTAACGTTCAAAAAAAGATATATATCTGTAACAGCGGACCGGGCAGCGCTCCAGTTCGCGTACTTTTCGCGTTACGGAGCTTTGTGAAGCGAAGCTGATTGGTTCTCCGGCGTCTGTAAACATTCCAAACAGTCCGTAGCGGCCGCCATCTTGTCTCTCGGTAGGATCGAGAGACAAGAGGAGGGCAAATCGAAGGGGCAAATGACCATAAGGGGGCATAGTAGATCCTCCCTGACCCCCATTTAGGTTTGATGTGGAAGTTTTAAAAGGGCCCCGCGGGGCAAAAAAAAAAAAGAAAAATAATAATCGAACGGCTGAATGGATTTGCACGAAACTTAGCAAAATTGTAGGGACTGGTAGCCCGATGTGCCTTTGCTAGGTCTCAATATATGTGCTCCAGTGGATTTTGAGAAATTAACGTTCAAAAAAAGATATATATCTGTGACAGCGGACCGGGCAGCGCTCCGCTTCGCGTACTTTTCGCGTTACGGAGCTTTGTGAAGCGAAGCTGATTGGTTCTCCGGCGTCTGTAAACATTCCAAACAGTCCGTAGCGGCTGCCATCTTGTCTCTCGGTAGGATCGAGAGACAAGAGGAGGCCAAAGCGAAGGGGCAAATGACCATAAGGGGGCATAGTAGATCCTCCCTGACCCCCTAGGTTTGATGTACCATTTTGCCAAGTTTGGTGTAATTCCGTTCAGCCATTCAGGCTGTAGACGTATCTAAATGTCCTATGGAAAATTGCATGGGGAAAACACATTTGAAAGTGTTGAAATTTAGAACCAATTAAAATGTTACTTTGGTTTTGTATTTGTGTGTGATGAAAGTTAATTGGTTATGTATATATCTAAAATGAGAGGAAACCACAGCCATTTTGTGATACTACTGTCTGAGGTACATTTGTGAGGAATTTATGGTGCTCAATTTCTGGTGTTTGATTTACACAGTACTAACGCTTCTCCTACTTTCAAAAAGGTGAGTTGTTAATTTGTAAGGGGAACTATGTTGTACACTTTAAGATAATTTGAAAAATGTTTTCTGTTATTTATTTACAGTCCTTCTGTTATACTAAATACTTGATAAAGTTAGTTTTATATTATGTATTACTAAAAACGATAAATGAAAGTGATTATTTTTTTCTGCAATTTACAGCAAGAAATTTCAAAATAAAATGGATCACAATGAAGAGACCGTGGCAATTTCTTTTGAATTATCCACTACATTTATTGAAATTGACAGCACCAATAATGAAATATTCTCACAAGGAGGAGATGACTTGAATGATTTTTTTGATCAATCTCTTGACGGCGAATTTATCGAATGTTTGGAGACCATAGAGTTACAAGAATCATCATTGCAGACTTTTCATGAGGAGATTCCTGATGAGATGATTGAAGAGGAAATTCCTGATGAGGACATGTTACTAGTTCTTTCAAATTATGAAAATTAGAAGAATAAATTTATATTTAGAAATCAAAAATTGTTTGAGACATTATTCATTTTTATTTTTAATTTATGAGGTTGTAGCGAAGTGATTGTAGTATAAAATGAGACTTATAGTATAGAGTGCAACATTTTTATGTTACATAGTAAGTTTACTCATATTTACTTCCCTTCTCCCACTATATTATCTCCAATGTGTATTTGACATCTCTTCTTCATCTCCGGCCTCCTTTCTCTCACTGTCTGTCTCTGATGCATCCTATCGCTGCCATTTTGTGTAATTACAGAAGAGAGTAAAATAAAATAGTTCAGAACGTGAAAAGAGGGCAAAGTAGAGTACCCCACACCCCCTAGGCCTTCTCAGGCGGTCCCAAAAGGATCAGTTCCTGCTTTCCTGAGAGATTATGGTATGAGTTCCATATACCACAATAACTTGCATTACAACATGCAAGATATCTATCTCCTATTACCAACTTTTGGAGATATTCGCGCTAAGCGCGAATATCTCCAAAAACTAACACCTGCCCTGAGCAGTTCTTAGCCATGTTATCCAATGGGAGGTGGATAACATGGCTAAGAGCATTAGCTCGGTAATGCATGAATATCGCTGACTTTTCAGCGATATTCATGCATTGCGGCCGTTTTTTATCGCATTTGCGATAAACCTTGATAATAGCAAGGTTTATCTGCGATAATTTCTGACGATGCTTAGCGGTAAAAAATTCGTTGCTAAGCATCGTTAGCGATAAATATCGCTTAACTTTGGTAATATGCCCCAACGTCTGTTAACGTTCGATTCGAAGGAAATCAGGAAGTGTTGAAAAACATTGTCTGCGCCATCTTGCCTTTTTTCAAATGCCACACTTTTGTCGTGCATGGCAGCCATTTTAGATGCCTTGACCAGACCCACTCTCTGCACGCTGTCGATCCGTAGCATGGCTCCCCACCCTCGCAAGCATCTCCCCCAGGCACTGGTCACCCCCGCTCTCTGTCTTATGCATGGGCAATAAACCTCCCCCCATCTGCGCTGCTCTTCCCTGAGAATCACACTCTGTGCCCGCCCGACACCTCCCTTTCGCCCTATTCACTACCGCACCCTCTGACTCTCCTCTTCCTCTGTGTCCGATTGTCCAGGCCGGTCCCAGGCTATCAGCTAGCCCTGCAGATGTAGTTTATGGCCCCAGCTGTAAAGAATCACCCCTCTTCAAAGGAGTTATAGTAGATCAAGGCCCACACCCGATGAGATCCGTCACACCACACGCGTTCCTACTATCTGAAAACCATCCTGTATTGTGATTGGGGAGGGGACCGAGCCTGAAGCGGAAGATTCCAGGGATGATTTTTTGTACATCAAAGTTTTTACAATTATGTGTCACATTAAAAATATATAGCACTCCAACAAAGTAGTAGGAATATAAAACTTTAATAACTTATAAATATATACAACAAAACAAAAACAGTAAAAACATTTAAAAATTTTTAGGGAAAAAGAAGGAACAATGGTCAGTAGCGGTCGGTTGTGCGAATAGTCCCAAGGCAGCACAACGTCCAGATTTCTGGACGGCACCCAGGTGATGTTGCCTGGGTGCCGCACTGATTTGGGTATCCGGCGTGGGGCGTCCCGGGGGGTGGGTCGTCAGTAGCGGTCTGTTGTGCGAATAGTTCCAAGGCAGCAGAACGCGCTGAAATGTGTATGGCACCAAGGTGATGTCCAGTAAGTTGCCGCCCTCCGAATAACGGCGTGGGGCGCCCCTGGGGGGGGGGGGGAGGCAGTCCAAAGTTCCGTTAAAAGGGCAAAGGAAAGGATCGGTGGTTTGAACCATCAGTCAAAAAGGGGAGGGGGTGCAACAATTTTTCCTACCGGGTCACACTGTGCTTTCACCGGAACTGATCCGAACTGTGGTCTGCAGGATTCTAGTCATTCAAACTGAGGCTGGCGCCAGCATGGGAGCGCCGACGTCCCGCGGCTACAGTTTCGTCACTCCACGGGCGATCATGGCAGTCATTCCCCATCGGGGGTGTCTGCGGGGGTCGGGGACTCCCGCGGCTCCTCTAGAATCTTCAAGGTCGTGGAGGACTACGGTGGTGGAGTCAACCAGTGACCGGGCCATTTCTTTATGCTGGGCCCGCTCTTGCCAGGTCGACCGCCATTTTGAGAGTTCGGTAGCTACCGGCGATCGCTGGGTCAAATGAGCGGACGGGCTCCACCCTGCCGGGCGAGATGTTGCAGCATCGCCACAGTGGAAGCGCTGAGGGTGCAGCTGGGAAGCCTCCACCTGGGGAGGCGGGAGAGGCCTGTTCGCACCGTCTCTCCCACCCAGTGTACCCCACGGCGTCTCGCTTGACATTTGTTATGGCCGGACCAGGCGATGAGGATGAGGGGGGGGGGGTCGGAGGCATGTGCAAGACATCCCCCCCAGTGTTGTCACAGCCATTATAAAAGAAAGAAGAAATGTCCCGTCCGTCTTTGGGCCGGACCTCCGGTGGATGGTGGCCGGACGCCCTTTGCTCTGGCCCCATGAACGGGTTCCTTGGCTCATCCGGTGGGGCAGGCCTTGGCGTGTGGTGCCGTGGCCTCTCCACTCCCAGGCCCTCCATGGATGCTGGCCCAGACTGGGAGAGAGAGGGTCTAACCTGCAATTCTCCAGGGTTACCGCCACCGCGGCCGGATCCCGTCGGCCTCGGCCTCTGGTTGATGGTGGCCGGACTGGGAGAGAGAGGGGAGGGTCGAGGACACAGACATTCCCCCCCTTGCAACTCTCCAGGGTTGTCGTAGCAATCCCCCTGGCCGGGTCCCATTGGCCTCGGCCTTTCCTCCGGCTACACCCTACGTGATGATCTTCTGCCGACGGTTGGCAGCAGGACCCGCCTTATATGTGTTGCTTCCGGCTGGGCGTAGCCGCAAACCTGTTGCACTTTGGAAGTTTCCAGAATGGGGCGGATGTCTGCTGACTTGTATCTTTCCCAGTTTGCCGTTATTTGGCCGTGGCAGGCGGTGGGACAGACACGTTTTGGGGCAGTGAGGGGCGATGAAGCCTCGTTGCCTTGTGGCCGTTGCAATGTCACACTTGGTTTCTCTTACTGTTTTCAGGTTTCTTATTACGGGCTTACTTCTAACGTTTCTTGTTTCTAGGACAATAATAGGTTTTATCATTACGTATTGTTATCGTTTCTTTGTTTGTTATTTAATAAAAAGTTCATCAGTGGCCTACTGATTTTCGTTTTCCTATTCCTTTCTTTCCAGGTTGTTTCATGCTAAAGTTTCTGTTAACAGGATACAGTGATCACTTCGTTATTATTGCATATGTCCTTTTCACTAGGGGTGCTCTCTGGTCGGGCCAGATGACCTATCTCTAGTAAATGGTCCGGGTGAAACAGGTGCATCAATCAGTGGGGAGTAGATAGGCATGACAGATTACAACGGGGGAGAAAGGTCCGCATTACCTACCCTTTCACTACTTGCAAAGATTTTCCTACGTTTATTTGCAAACAGGGAATACCTCCAAAAAGAACCAATTCCCAAACAGTCAATGTTCGGGCAAACAATCAATCAATGAGGAACGAAATAGGCACGACGTGTTAAAGGTTTGCGTTACCTACCCTTCACTATCTGTAAAGGGAGAGAGAATATTCCTATTCTTCCCCGTTTGCAGGCAGAGAAGATCCTTAAGAGAACCAACTTCGAACAATTCAATGCTCGATTCAAACAATCAACAAGGGGTACTGTGAACACAAATGAACGCCGCTTATGTACATACACATTGATATTTTCAACAGGTTGTTCCTAATGTTTCTATTTTAGCGAGGTCAAAAAGAGATCCCATTAGTGGCCTACTGATTTTGCTCGATTCCTTTTGTTTTTTTACACGATTTTTCGCTATCTGCAAAGACTAAACAGAGTATTGCGACTCTGTGCTTGTTTGTAAAATAGAGAATGAACCAAAGAGAACCAATTCTAAAACAGTAAATGCTTGGATAACAATCAATCAAATGGAGAGAGAAGCAGGCACGACGGATTACAACGGGGGCAAAGGCCTGCGTTAACTACCCTTCACTATCTGCAAAGAGAGAGTACTCCTAATAGAAATGAGGGGGGGGGGCAGCATTGAGAGCAGATCAGTGTGCATAAACACGAAAATGTTTTTTCTTACCACGTACTTGACAATCGACAGCTTATGATATTTGCTATTAAAAAAACATTGAAATTCACTGAAAAAACCATAGGTTATAGACCATATATAGTTAGGAATTAGCATTTACAAAACCTTGAAAATTCACTGAAAAAACCATAGGTTATAGACCATATATAGTTAGGAATTAGCATTTAAAAAACCTTATTTTACTCACACAAAACCATTGAAATTCCATATATAGTTAGTTGTACTAACTATATATCGTGCACCCGCAATCCACTGCTGATCATGTCACATATTACATCATTCATGACATGGTCAGTGACATCACTGATGACATCACTGATGACATCTCAAATGACATCACTGATGACATCTCAAATGACATCACTGATGACATCACTGATGACATCTCAAATGACATCACTGATGACATCACTGATGACATCTCATTTGACATTACTGATCACATCACTGATGACATCATTCATGTGATAATACGATGAACCTCTTCAGACTCTAATATAACCTTAGATACACTCAGTGTAAACACAGACTCACAGATTGTCATTCATCCATGAAGTTACACACACACACCTAGTCAGTCATGCAAACAATCAATCACACCTCCATTTTCCCAACTATACAGTTATACACACCTTACTTATTCAAACATATACTAAAACATATGTACTCTCTTATACAATCCTGGATACAAGTTCACAATGATGCATACAGCCACTCACACATTCACTGGCTCTTATGCACAGTTATTTATATATGTCAAGTCTCACATGTACTGTGTTTTACATATGTACTTACTTTGACATGTAGCACTGAGATATCCATTCACTCACCAATACACTGATGCACACAGTCAACCGCCCATACAGCTGTTTCCACATGCACTTTTGAACCCATACATCTAGTGAATCAACTGCTCACACATCTATGCACAGAGTCATACACCTCCCAGCCACCCACACATATACTCAGTCTCCCATACAAATACTTGGGCAACCAATCAATAACCCATATAGTTACTCATATAGCTACTGAACAACACATGCAGCAGTTTTCAGAACAACAGACATAATGATGCACAAATTAAGACAGTTTAGTCACTAACCCATGCACTCAGTGAGACACATTTAATCACTCACTCATACAGTCAGTCATGCACCTACTAAATCCTTCATCCAGACACTTATACATCCACTCAAGACATATTTTAACTTTACAGAAAAATACAGTCACTGGATGTTGTCATCAGTGATGTCATCAGTGATGTCATTTGAGATGTCATCAGTGATGTCATCAGTGATGTCACTGACCATGTCATGAATGATGTAATATGTGACATGATCAGCAGTGGATTGCGGGTGCGCGATATATAGTTAGTACAACTAACTATACATGGAATTTCAATGGTTTTGTGTGAGTAAAATAAGGTTTTTTAAATGCTAATTCCTAACTATATATGGTCTATAACCTATGGTTTTTTCAGTGAATATATATATATATATATATATATATATATATATATATATATATATATATATATATATATATATATATACATACAACAGGAACTTTCTTTCAAGAAGAAGGTAAATAATCATGCACTCGCAGGAGTCTGCTTTCCTCATTTCTTTATTGCTTCAAAACAGCTTCCAGATCATCTCAAAGGACAAAAACCGGCGCGTTTCGTTAACCCTTGTTAACTTGCTCACGGTTACATTTTCTGTTTGAAACCAACCATTTAGAACTCCCCACATTCAATCATGCGACTGGTGATATCATCATTGCCATTTGTGACAGAGGATTATGGGACTCGTAGTTCATTAATATATATGTACACAAACGATAGAAAAAAAAATTGAAAAAAGGGAGGGGGTGTAAATCATTTACAATATCATACATTTCATTACAAAACAAAACTCTTATATTTTGTATGTCGTATTCTCCTTTTGTTATTTGTTATTTATTTGCTATTTTAAATTTGTTCACTTCCTATTTTTTATTAGTCATTTATGTTTTATTATTTTTTATGTGTGTTTTTTATATATCTCAATTCAATTCATAAGCTTTATTCGATCATTCATAACAATCATAAAAGCACACAAAAATTTAAAATATCACATTAAAAAGATTACAGGGTAGGGAATTGCATATGTTACCACAATTAGAACATCTCCATAAAGGCAAGATCATGGACCGGTGCAATTAGTTTATACAAAGGTAAGAAGACGATATTAAAATTCTATACTTTCTCATTTTTAACCAATTTTGTATTTGAAATTCTATGCTTGTTTAATTACCCAATTCATCATCTAGGTTGTGGTGATTTGAACATGTTCAATTTCTAATTGTATTTGAATTATCAGAAGTAGATCTGTATCAAATTTGAATATTATTGGATCCAATAATTGATAAATACATTGTTACGCCTCAAGTTTATTAACAGAGACGCACCACACAATGTCTTTTTATCCGTCTCTTCATTTGTCACATCATATTGCCCTCTGACCGCCTGATGACACTCAGACTGCGCCATATATTGCTAATTTTTGGAGGTTAAAACTACCTCCTTTCCTTTCCATTTTTTTAAAATGAACTAATTAAGCAATATAATGCCAGGGCTATTGATTTAGATTTACCTAAACCTATTTTAGTTCGTATTCGTATGTTTATAGGCCCTCCAGTGGGCCATGAGGCAGTATAGTTCCCTTATTGTATTTTTTAATATTGATCACTGCGTTGTTTTAAAACCAAGCTTTCTTTTCCAAAACCCCACCACCAACCTAATAAAGAATTTCTTATATGTCATTTTAACGGTACTCTTATTTACCCCCACCAATATGTCGTACCGACATCGTTATTCAACCAAGGTGTATCTATCATTGTATCATTTTGAGAACAGAATATCACAACACAAAACAGAAAATAAAAGTCTCTAACAATGTTCTTTAGAAGTGTATATATATATACCACATATAACATTTGTTGTACGTCTGGCTTGACAAAACAGGTGACATCATAACACATAGTTACACATGTTCTATACTATAACGAATGGGCTTTGGCTACACCCAGAGGAATATTACTCTCAAACTTCATACTTCTGCTTCGTTGGTGTATGATTCACTTTCCAGGAAGTGCCTTCATTAAAATGCATGAGAAACTATTTTACATGCAAAAAGTACACTCAATCATCGTGCTATTTTCCACATTCATGCCTTTATATCTGTTATGCATTCTGTACAGAAAGCAATCCTTTTTGCTACTTTTTTCCAGCATTGGCAAGGGCAATAGACCTGCCTTTAGTATGATAAACAACATTTACTCAGGCTTCTGCCTGTGTTTAGATTCGTTAACATATTGAAGCCAAGCGTAGTGGCTTTGCATGTGATTTTTAGAGCTGGTGCTCAGGGTGATAGCTTTAGAGCTGGTGCTCAGGGTGATAGCTGAATCTGCAAAACGCACGTTCTGCAATTCTCTTATCTCAGATATAAACCTAAAATTTGTGTACACAGTAAAGCTCGGCGACAATTTCCTTGCTTTGCGAGGGTGTGCACCCGGAATAGGGAATGTCAGAATATGGAAGCAGGACAAAATATTGAATCCAAAATATTGAAATATAAGCATTTATTATACCTAACTCCACATCTCTATACCATGCAGGTGTATTCATATATTTTTCTACGATATTCACGATCTCAATATTTAGCAGTACAATTGCTGCTCCTGAGTATTTTCTAAAGCAATAATAAGACGTTCACCCATATCTCACAAAGAACATTTTTCTTTCAAGAAGACCTGGGACCCCTGAGAAAATCCATCACCACACTTTTGAAAATGTCGTCATTGCATCACAATGACCCTTCCAGTTTTTGGTTGTATCTGGGCTTCTCACAATCATGGCCACTGTGCAGCTGTCCATGGCTAGGAAAAGAGGCAGCTCAGCTTGATGTAAAGTGCCTCTGGAAGGCAGCAGATGAGAGACCTGCTGTTGCACATACTACGTCACCTATATTCTGCCATTAATGAAATAGAGCTCTCCATCTTACTGTAGGCCCTTGGGTGTACTGAAGAAGAAGAAGACATATCTACCACTGCCTCCCATCGTCAGAATAGTGTATTGTCAGCTCAAAGCAAGACAGTATTTACAGACCCTTCAGGATTGTGCGATTTTGCAAAAGAAACCCACAAAATATGGAGTTTTGTAAAAATGCTGTGTCTTTTGAAAAAGCTTCCACCATATTTTAATTAGACCCTTTCTTTAACCTTCCTTTCATTGACCCTGTGCTGCCACACTGGGCCCCTGAAAGGAGGCTTGGCAGGAGAGAGTGTTTTCCTACTCCATTTCCAGGAGCAAAACATGTATTTGTAAAGTGCACACTTACCCACGGGCATCTTCGCATTGAATAGCAGATGTTTATTGTTACCCAACTCAATGGTGCTCATTTTATCTACATCAGGAGCAAGGATGAAAGGCTGAGTGAACCTGCTGGGATTTGAACCTGTGACCATGAAGTCAAACACTGGCCACTGCATTAGTCCACCAAGCCACTAGACCCAGGACTGTAGGAGACCTGGATTAAACATGTAGGCTAATGTCCCAACCTCCTTCGGCAGTCTTTGGCCCCTATACAACCCCACCGAGGCACTTACCTCTGCTCACCCCCAGCCCTAAATAGCAACTCCTGCCTCAGCCTGATGCCTTGCCTCCCACCCGTCTGCCCCCATCCTGCACCCCCACTGGCAGCCATCAAGCACAATTAGAGGGAACTACATGGTACTGGAAGGAAGCTGTTACTTTAGCCCGCTCTGCCCTCCACCCACATTCATTTTAGCTGAGAGGAGGTACCAGTTCCTCCTCTCTAGCACTATGTGTTGATGCTGGAAAGCATGGCGGCAGGGCGGTGACAGAGAGGGCGCAGATTCAAAATGTCAATCTGCAGTGTCTCTGTCATCAAACATTTGTCCTCCCAGCTCTTCCATGGCTTGATGGCCCGACATCTGGCCACGGTATTTTTGTGACAGACACATTTAGTGCTTGTCGCAAAAATACTGCAAATGTAACTTTTTTGGGCCGCAATTTTGTTATTTTTAGGCAGCAACATTTTCCAAACCAGACCGGAAAATCCCGGGGTGGGGTGTATTTAAACTTCTGACTCTGTCGTACCACTATTCCCACGTATCTCTGCCTTTGCTCTATCCCATCTCTGATTTAACCTAGACTGATTTGAAACATTGTTTTAAAAGAATTTTTAGGGATAGCAATAGTGATTTTAGCTGTGCCCTTGAGAAATAAGAAACGGTGGCAGTGGCCAGTTTAGCGGCAACTTCCTTTTTTTCAAGACATTAGCCACCTATAGAGTTATTTCAATCAATTAGCTGTTAAATGTGACTATTGTCATATATTAAAGTAAACAGTATACACCTGCTTTATCTTTAGCCACACAGCATTTCATATTTATGCTTCGCATGAAGATTAGGGCATTTTGAAAGGTTTAAAACCTGTTCAAATCCGTGTTTTCAACCCTTCTCTTTTAATCCTAGGCTGGTAAAACCCAGCATACTTTAGGCAGCGTTTGGCAGCACAGCGCCTAGAGGCAGACCTAATAACGTCCACCAAAAAGGAGTGTCTGGTTTAAGCCCTTATTCATTCTCTCGATGCTTAACTGGCACCATTACAGTTTATTTGGGGGGTTTAGGAATTTGATGGCCTATTTCTGTTTTTTTCAATCTTAACTTTTGCTCTTATTACTGCTGTATTCAAATGATCTCTTTTACACAGTTAAACAAAAAATGAAATTCTGACATCCACCTTCTGCAGCAGAACACATTTCCTGTCATCATCCTGGTGGCAGTGGTGTATGCCATATGTGTCGGTTTTGTTGGTATCCTCTGTTTTAAACCCATTGGAAAGAGTGTCTGTAATCACACTGCTGTCTTTAGAAGGGAGGTTTGAAAGATCACTAAGCTTGTAGCCAGGATAGTTACCAGGGTGGAGAAGTGTGGCTCACTGGTTAGAAGCGGCAGACCCTGAAGCAGAGATCAGGCCTAAGACCAGGGTTCAATTCCCAACGTGGCAGGGTCTTGGGCTCAATGTCTGCGGACTCGATAATTCTTGCCTCGGTGCCTACTCTAATCATGGGTCCCACTCTGCAACTCTGGGCAATAGCTTGCTTAATCTCCACAACGGCCCAAACAGTGCTGGGATGCCTGGCTTCACCTTAGGGGTGCCCTGGAGCAGCATCTCACAGGGAAAGCCAGGAAGGGTTCCACAGTGGTATACAGCGCCAGGATGCCTGAAAGGTGATAGTGCGCTTTACAAGTATACATACATTTACAGGGTGACAAGTGAGCTGCTCTGTGACTGTGCGCCTGCCTCTCATCTGTGCTGTTTTATTCACTTGTTATGAACTCCTGACAATAGGTCTCTCAATTGATAACTTTCTTTAGCACCCCATACAACAAAGCACATTCCGTTCATCCGTCCAGCACAGCCGACTAGATCACTTATTTTGGAAACTTGGGAGGATAAAAATAGTTTGAGTGGATGCTTATCTCCCCTAGGACCTGCCAAGCTCCCAAGAACAGGTTTTGACCTGACTCCCAAAATACTTTGCTGTGGCTGTCTTCCAGGAAAGCAGCACCATGGCCACTGTACATGCTCCCTCGCTTTAGGCGCCCTCTCGTTGGGTTGGGAATCTTACAATGCCATAGTTTATCATTCAGGCGTTACAAGCGATATGGCCAAAGGAGGTATTTATTTCCCAAACATAAACTCACTGGTGCTTCAGTGAAATTCCTCCTATGTTATTCTATCTGTCTGGAGAACATCAGCAGAGTGTACCAGCACATGCGAGCTGTGCAGCAGAAGGCCTCAGTCAATGTCCTTAAAAAAGGAGAGAGTTTTCCCTCTTAAACCCAGAAGGACCGGGACATATAGCAACTAAAAAGGAGATTCCTTTCTGTGTATTTGAATTTTAGATAAACAATACCATTTGTTCTAGTCAATTATACCAACAGCCCACCACACATAACATTTAAGTCAAAAACATAACATTTGATGTATCTAGTTTTTTATTTCTTTCTATTTAAAACCAATTTTTCATATACATAATAATAATAATAATAATACTGATATTTATAAAAGCGCGAACAGCTACCTCACATGGAGGTGTCCCGGCGCTGAAAAGAAACCGCAGCAGCATATGTTTTATTAAAACATATAGTTTTTTTTGCAAAAAATCATATTACATTAGTCCTACATAGTTTATCCTGACAAAACATATAAAAACACAAAATAGTACAATTAAAAACTCTTTTTGTCAAAGGTTTGTCGACGCGTTTCGGTGCTTTGTTGTTTGGAACACCTTCCTCAGGACTATTAAAACATCTTCTTTCTAAAAGTAGATACAACATTTGTTAGTAATGCACTCTAGAGTGGTGGTTTTAGCTGTGTGGTTATAAAGGCAAGAAAATTCAATTGTATCTTACGTGTAAAGCAATTTTTATTTTGCAGTACCAGGTTCAATCCAGGAGTGGTTATAACATTAGTGGCTCCTTCTCCCTGTTAAGTCATCAGAGACTCTGTATGTAAATTAACAGACATTTTAAGTTTCAGTCCACCAAAGCTAAAATTAATTTTTTAACAAGTGGGGTGTTTTTGAGGTAAAAACGCTTACTTTTCGTTTGCACTGAAGCGGTCCAAGACAATTGCTGCACTTGTACAAACTTGTTTTTCCGTTTCTTCCGTGTATCAGTCTGGTCATACGTGATCCTAAATACTGCACGGGTTCAAGAACGGATCCCTCCTCTTATTCAATTAAGGTAGGTCGGCAGTGTCTAGATAAATGTATTTCGTTTATAGTATTAGAAATACATACATTAATTCATTGTAAATTGCATAGATATTGCATATCGCGCTGCTGAAGTAGCGGCTGTTTAAAACTTTCAAAAGGAAGTGCATTACCTTCCCTATTGTTAAACTGAAGTAACGGCTGATTTTTTATTACACCTCGAGATTATCTGAATCTAATGCGAAATAAACATTATTATCTAGCATTTTCGGTAACCTATATTCGTGGATGTCAGTTAAAAATAAAAAAAATCCCTCAGTTTAAAGCCAGAAAAACATTCATTTCAAAATATATCAGGAGCCCGCGACCATCTACTCAAAGTAGCAGTTTATCTAACACTACATGGAAAGGGTCCATCGGTTAGCCCCCCTAGGTCTAGGTGTTCGCAGTTCACATACCTTCACTATCAGCGAACGCTCCGTCCGTCCGGTCTCTCTGATTGTCGGTATCGGTTTAAAACATTGAGCTGGGTCCTTGCTTTTTATACCCAGAACGGTCTCAATCACCAGATGATTAATCTCGCCTGTGATTAATTAGGCGGAAAAATCGAGGGTATTTCGATCGCCATGTTTGTAGTTTTTACGAGGCAGTCCGTGTTTGTGATTGTGTCGGACTATTATATTCACGCCAATATTGAGTGATTCTAAAGTATGGTATAGCCCTATATTAAATTAATGATTTTCACAAGATGAAACCTCACATGTCGGGGTTTGACAAAATACTGCGACCTATAATCCATAGTCGGGGCCATGGTTGTAGTTTTCTAAACCACTATAGGTACACAATAGAGAGAGGACTTCTTTATGACTTAATGTCCGTATTCTTAATAGTTCGTGGTATTTACATGACATCCTGATATTTTACGATTATTTGTACAAATAATCGGAATAATGATTACCATTCTGGTGTTAAGAGCTTATGTAGCCCTCTTCTGCAATTATTATTTATAAATTTATCGCGGACATTATTGTCCGCCATTTTGGTAATCCTTTGTATCTCAGGGTTATCTCAAACATGCCCTATCGTATTTGGACAACAACATGCTCTATTTCTTGAATGGCGAATTATAAAATCTATTTAGATTATAAATGAGCATAGCTCAAACGAACCAAGCGTCATCACGACACATAGGAATAGGTGTCCATAGGTTATTGTGTAAATATAAAAATATGAAACTATATATAAAAAATTATATAAAAAGACCCTCCATATTACTAATACAAGGATTGTTTATAAAGTGGTAAGGGATATAACGATATGAACGATATGGTATAAAGTCTCCATTATTTCTATAAAATAAGTACACATTCCTGGGTTTGGTGATAACGCTTGATTTACTACCGGTTGTTCTTCCATACTACGCGTATATATACCGGAATCTAAGGGGATTCATCAAGTCCCACACACAATACAATACAATAAACATAACATTGTATCATAAACAAGTTTCTGTCATGAAACATATTAACAACGTTTGTAAAGAGAGGATATTACGAAGTTGGTGGTACAATCATATATCCTACCCGGTAACTAGAATCCTTAGCAACATTTAATTCTTATCCCAATACTGTTCTCAACATACAGTGCATAATATTTCATCCGACAATGATGTCATAATCGTTATTTTGTTTAGATAACCGAATTTCAACATATCTTGTTCATGTAACTAGATGGAAATGTATCATGATACACAGCTTTTCAATAATACATCGAGATTACATTGCTCAACATAAGTTATACACAGATATTGTTTAGGTTCTTCAGAGAGAATAAAGGATTCAAGCACAGATCATTTTCTCTTGTCTACTCAGTATATGTAAATACAGATGATCCAATGCTACCTCACCATTCTTTCCCATTCTTCTCTACTGTTGAGGCCATTGGTGTATGATTTAAATTTAGACATAAAAAATTGTTCCCTTTGCTTGCGTCTCTTGTCAGTATCGCCTCCTCTCATAGATGTCTTAATCTTTTCCAATATAAACCATTTAAGTTCATCTTCCTTATGGTTTGCTGTTACCCAATGTTCAACTAAAGGTGCATTTTTCTTATGGTTTTTTAAGGCTGATCTATGTTCTGACAATCGTAGACGTATCTCTCGGCCAGTTTCACCTATATAGCCTTTTTGGCAAGGGCATATCAATAGGTATATAACATTGGATGTTCTACAATTAACATGTTCGTTCATCCAATGGGATATTCCATTGAGTTCAACTTTGTCGGATTTAATGATAGATTTGCAATGTGTACATGTTCCACACGGCAAATTGCCACTAATAGGTTTGCCTTGATCAATACTTAGTTGACAACTTTTATTGGGCTCTCTATAGTCTATAGGTTTGGACCAAACAATTGCGTATTGTTTTATTTCTCCTGTATGAAAAAATAGGTTTAGGTAAGGGTTCCTGTCCCTCTCTATTGAGAATATACCAGTTTTTATTAATCAGATTTTTGAGTTTAAAACTCATGCCATTGTAATCTGAAACCATTACTATGTTAGTTTCTAGTTGTGCTGTTCTATTCTTGGGTTCAAACAAGATTTCTCTATTCTGGTACTTTGCACGTTTGTAGCTTTCGCGTATTAATCTTTTTGGGTAACCTCTTTGAGATAATTTAGTTTTTAAATTCTCAACATGTTTCTCAAAGGTGGTCTTATCCGTACAGTTACGTCTGATTCTAATAAACCGACTATAGGGGATCCCATCCTTTCGACTTTTAGGGTGGTAGCTAGTGTGATGGAGGAGTGTGTTCCGGTCCAAAGGCTTAACATACAGTTCCACACCCAGCTTGTCATCCTTTGCCAAGATTTTAATATCCAAGAAGTCAACTGCCACTTGACTCTTGTTGGCTGTGAATTTAAGGTTTAGGTCTCCACAGTTTAACCAATCCAAGAAAGCATTGAGATCATTCTCACTACCTTCCCAGATAAAAAACACGTTGTCTATAAATCTAGACCAGTGTTTAATATTCTCATAGAAAGGACTAACCTCATTATAAATATGTTGCTCCTCAAATTTTCCGACATACAAGCAGGCTAAGGCTCGGAGCACAGGTAATTCCCATGCTCGTGCCTTTTATCTGACAAAAAAGATCTTTGTTAAATAAAAAAATGTTGTTCATGAGGACAATCTCTATGCACTCAACGATGAAAGAGTTCTGTGCATTCAGATCACCCTCTTCATTGCATAAGACCTCCCTCATCATAGCAATTGTATCCAACTGGGGTATGTTGGTGTACAAGGACTCAATGTCCAACTCGTCTGTGCAGGAAGGTAACATCTCTTCTGGTGCCATGTCACCGATATCTAGTTCAAACATGTAATTTTGTGAAAAACAAACAAATATATATCAATCCATCTCTGAGAATATGAATTATCAAAAACCCATTTAATGGAAAAATGAAGGAAGAGAAATACAGCGTGATTGAAAATAATAATTTTTAAAAAGCGAATTCCAGTTGGGGAACATAGTTTTAATATTAAAGAGGTAAAACGAGATAAGAAGGCATAGGTAAAGGAACGAAGTGTAGGGTAAGCGTTAAGAGTAAGTTACTAAGACACCCCCCCTATTAAAAAAGTGGGGCTTTGTTGGCATGGGAAATAAACTATTATAAAATATTGGAAAAGTGGGGAAGGATTCCACCCAGAAAACGAGAGGACAGGGACGAAGGGAGCTGTGAGAGGCAACAGAAAAGGAACATAAAGGAATGAGATACAGTGATGAAATAGGTGAGCCATAGGTGGTCAGCACCCCTCACTTCCAGGGCAGCATAGAAAAACAACGGAAACTTCACGCAGTGATAAGAACCAGGAAGGGAAACAGGTGCAGACAACAGTTTTCATACAAATAAAAGCCAAGACTTTTTACGGCGTATAAAAGGTGAAGAGGCAATTAAAAATTCCTTCTATAAAATGGTTTCTACAAAATGGTAAAGGGTATTCATCTTGAAAATATCAAGTTAAACTGATAAAGAGAAATAGTATCTGAGAAGTGATATTCTTAGGAATTTCTTTTCCTGAGAAATCACAGACAATAGCGGGCACTACTTCAAAATATAAATCCATAAATCTTTAACGTGGTCATACTCAAACAGACTCTTTCTTAGGTGTCTACACTGAAAAGCATGAATTTGTGATAGTATGTAAAGACAAATACAATGCAATCAAGTATTTTTTTTAACTAGAAGTAAAACTAGAGGTAAAAAAGTGCAATGACTAATATGTATGTCTAAGTAAGTGCAGAAGTAGAAAAGTGTAATTTTTACCACTCTGTTTGTGAATTGTACATAAACCTACATTCATTTATAGAGAAATGTTGCTGTACGTATAGGTCCCATTGCCAAATTCTAGCAGAACCAACTTATTTCATTTTTCTAAATTTGATAAAATAATATTGCACCATTAAGAAATATTGACACACACATTCGTTTATATCTATTTTTTGTCAAGAATATTTGTTATCATTAATGGTAAATATTTTAATACTATACCATTTAAATCGGAGTGTGTTACACATTGATTGACTAGACATGAACTCTTCACGAAGTGCTAAAGTGCATATGCTCTCTGTATACATTGTGATTCTGGTTGGTTATCCATGATTGGCATATTTTGATATACTAGTAAGTCCCTAGAAAAGTGCATTGTGTGTGCCCAGGGCCTGTAAATCAAATGCTACTAGTGGGCCTGCAGCTGATTGTGCCATCCACATGAGTAGGCTTATAAACCGGTCTCAGGCCTCCCATTGCAGTGTCTTGAGTGCAGTTTTAAACTGCCATGTTGATCTGGCAAGTGCACCCACTTGCCAGGCCCTAACCTCCCCTTTTTCTACATGTAAGGTACCCCTAAAGTAGGCCCAATGTAGACTCATGGGCAGGGTACAGTGTATATGAAAGGTAGGTCATGTGCTGGTGGGGTTTACATGTCCTGATAATAAAATACTGAATAATGCCATTATTGTTTTTCACTATCACAGGGCATGTCTCTCCCATATCATTGGAGATGCCTTGTAACATTTTACAAGTGTAACTTTCAATTGGGAAGAAATAGAGATTTGAAGTATGGGCTCTCTGAGCTCAGAATTTAAAAATACATTTTTAGTGAAGTTGGTTTTTAAAATGTGTGTTAGAAAATGTCACTTTTGGAAAATGGGCATTTTCGTGTTTAACCATCCTGTGCTTCTGACTGCCTGTGGAATCAACGTCTGGTTAAGACTGACAAGGGCCTGTTTGTGCATTCATTCTAGACAGTCACACAAAGGGAGATGTGAAGTGTGTCCTGCATATCCTGATGAGCCATCACCAGGCTGATGGGTCTTCCTGAGCTAGAGTGGTAAATGGAGTTGTCACCGACACCTGAATAGGGCTATGCATGTGCTCTCAAAATGCTGTCTCCTCCCCCCTGGAGTGTGTCTGAAGTCAAGGATAAGCAAGGCAGGAACTTGTAAACTACAAAGCCTTTCTTTGACGTATGCCTACTTCAAAACCCAAAAGGAGTATAGGACCTAAAATCCCAGACTTGTAGAACACTTCTGGATCAAGAGGAACCTCTGCCAAGGAGAAGAGCTGAAGAGCTGTGAGGAGGACTACTGCCCCTTTGCTGTGTATTGCTTTGCTGGGTTGGCCTGTAGTTGTTGCTTCTTCTTTGAAGAGGAAAAGGACCGAACTTTGCTGTGTATCCTGCTGGTGAAGTCTCTCAAAGGGCTTGTGTGTGCTTGACTTCTGTTAAGAAGTCTCAGGGCCATCAAAGACCTCATCTGCAGCATCCCTAACTTCAACTGCTGGATGTTCTGCTTGTGCCAATTCCAGTCAGTTCTGGGCTCTTGGAAGTTGTTCTTGCTTGAAAAAACGCCAAGAAGACCTAAAAAATGATGCATCACCCTTCCAGCACCTGTTTTTCCGATGCAGCACCTCCATTTGGGAAACATTTCCAAGTACCGCCACCGTGTGACTGAAGAAATTGACAAAGCACCTGCCAGCAGCTGAAGAAACCACTGCAGCCTGAGTTCACCACACCGTGTCTCCAAAGTCCAAGACCACAGAACTGTCTCTGATACAGGCCCTGGTGTGTGGCTAAAAGGATTGATGCATTGTTGAAGCACAGCTAAAGAAATTGATGCAGATCCAGTTGACCACTGCCACATTGACCTCTAGCGCGTCTGGATTTCCATGCATCCCACCTGTGTTCCATGTTTTTCCGACGCATCACCCCAGAACAGAACCATCTTAGATTTCGATGTTTCCCCTACAGTCCAGATTCGACGCAACACTTCTCCTGCTTACAGCAGTATTGACGCATCACTTCCCCAAGGACTCAGGAACTGATGCATCGCTGTGTTTGTCGACGCTTCCCACCTCTGCAGCTGTTTTCTTTGTGAACTTTTGATGCATCTGATGGTACTTTATGTAAAGGCACAGCATCCATTGTTTCCTATGGACATAATGGCTAAAACCTTTTAAAATTCATATTTTGAGTTGTGTATGTTGGATTGTTTGTTAGTTTGGTCTTGTTTGGTTTAGATAAAGATACTTTAATTTTTGAAACTGGTGTGGTGTGTGTTTGTAATGTTTTCACTGTGTTACTGTGTGGTATGTACAAATACTTTACACATTTCCTCTGAGATAAACCTGACTGCTCATGTCAAGCCACCAAGGGGTTGAGCAGGGGTTATCTGGGTGTGTAACTCCCTTATCCTGACTAAAAGGAAGGGTCCCTACTTGGAAAGGTCCCTACTTGGACATGGGCATACCACTGCCAAATAGAGACCCCCATTTTTAACAGTTTCCAAATACTTTATACCAGGAATACATACAGACATACATCCTAAAACCATGCTTGAAAAACTGGCCTTGATGTTAATTCTTTCTTCAGAGTTACCCTCTTCTTAGTTTCCATCCTCTGCATGCATTCTATTTCTGAGTATACTCTCCTCCCAGTCTCATGCCTACTTGCCTCAGTCCTTTCTATTGTAATTCTGCAATTGTCTAATACCTCATTTCACAGATCACAACCTCTACTCTTTAAAATCCTATCCCTGTGATCTAATCTTAACCACTAACCTTGGATTCCGGAGTAGCGTACAACTCCCCATAAAGCACTTCAACACCTTGTCAGGGGTAGTAAGCACTATATAAATAAAATTACAATGACTCTTGCTATTCTTTTGATCTCCTGTTTCGTTTTAGACTGTGCAGTTCCAGATTTCACAGTATTCCTGTTACCTTACATATCCAAGTGGCCCAAATGTTCATATCCCAACACATTGTGTTAATTGCAGCTATTATCATTATTATTACTATTATTATCATTGTTATTATTGTTAATATTGTAATTACTGTTTTTAATATTAATAAAATTGTTTTTCTGGGCATATATGTTCATTATTTGTAATAATGCTAACAGCAACAACAAAAATAATAATAAAATATTATCTTTCTATAGCACTTTCAGTTTTAACACTTTAAATAAAAGTTGCAACTATTACTCAACTTATGGTACTCAACCAGGCTTAGGAAGGATGCAAGGCTCAGACTACCTTGTCAAGATTCGAACTCATTACCTACTGACCGATCATTACTTTGTTCAAACATACATAGAACTATCATGTGGACCTAAAGGTCATATTCCCAAGCCCTTTGTGCCACCGGTACATCACTGTTTCCCTTATTAAAAGGGATGCACCAGCAGCACAAGGGACTTGTAAATAGGCCCCAAAGTTTCCTCGCCTTTCATTTCAACACAACCTCTCATGTGACTGACACAAGCCGATCCCAAAGATGTTAAAGCCACCAGGGGCGGCCTTAGGCATGTGCAAACTGAGCACCTGCACAAGGCCACCAAACCCCAGGGGCCACAACACCAACATATACCCTTACTATAATAATCCTCTGAGGATGGATACATATTTGCGTGGCGGCCCCTGGCAGGGATTTGGCGGCCTCCAGCTCTGTTCCACTTCCAAACACCCTGCCACCTCCCTCTTCCCTGGCCTCCGTGCCCTGCCCTGCCCAGCCCGGACCCCCACTTCTGGGGCCCCCTACCTACGCTCCCTGCCCAGGGCCGCCATGAGCCTAGAGCCGCCCCTGAAGCCACTGTGAGAACCAATGTGAGAAGGGCTCTCAAGGGAGAAAGATGAACTGCTGCTCCGAGGAAGGAGAAACTGCCCGCTATCCATTGAAGGGATGTTTGATTACTTCTTCAGCAGGGACCGCTCTCATCCATAGATCATATTTCTGCCATAATGCAGAGTAAACCGAGCCTATTACATTGATACGGTTGTGGCAGCATATATTAAATATGTATGATGCCCCATGTTATGTTGTACTCCGTGGCCATAGTCTCTGTGCCCATTTATCTAAGTGCTGTTTTTAATATTCTATTTCTGGATTAATTTTAAAAACCACATATTTACCCGTCATGAGTTAGTACTCAGTCAGAGTATCACTCTCAATCCCAATACCATTCATTGTCTGCCATTATTTTGTATGAAATACAATGAAACAGCAAATTGTATCAAAAATGCAATCAGATTTTATATACAGATGTACCTATCCATTATAAACGCATTTTTAAGATTTTAAACCCCATAAGGGATAAGGTCTAGTCACACAGGTAACCTATGATTGTGAGTAAGTTACACATGTAAATTTACTCTTCCAAGTTTGGAGTAACTTTACTACTTTCGGCTATACACCATTTATGAGGTAAGGTTACTACTTGCATGTCTCACCCCCAGTGGTAAAACCTAATTTACAAGTGTAAGTTACTGCTGCAAAAATGTAGCAGTAGCTCGTCCTTCCGTACACATGGCCAACCACTAATAATGCAACACCTTTTCATAGAAAATAACGGAGGCAGGGACCTAAAATAGACCTCATAGGAAATAATGCTAAATTGAATGAATTTATTTCAATGTTTTAAATGTATATGTAAAATTCATCTAATATTAAAATGCGTACCAAAATAATTAAGCAATGAATATTATTTTTTTATTTTTTTTAATGAATTTGTCAATGTCAAAATGAATGTAAGAATTAAAACAATTCGTTCTATACATCATGTTTTGTAATGTTTAATACATGTTTTCTAAATTATAAAAATAAGGTTAATTTAATATATTGGATTATATATATATATATATTTATTTGAATAATTACGTTCCTAGTGCATATTTGTATTTTACTCTGCATTATAATAAATATACAACATTAGTTTGTACCAATATTTACTATTAAACTATTTTTACAAAACATTTTCAAGTAAAAAAAACTTTTTTACTACTTCTTACACTTTACCATAGGGGTATCTCCACCCGTTCTCCGTCCGATGCAATGCATATTTTAATTCTGGGCAATTTTATAGCAGAGGCACAATGTCTTACACATTTTATATGCAGAGCCTACTGCACTTGTAATAACAAGTATTTGCAATGCAATAGGTCTGGCACTTACGAGAGTTTGAGCTTTTGGTATTGTAAATGACAATGCCTTTTATTTATGTGTTGTTTTTAAAACAGATAAATAAAAGGCATTGTCATTTACAATGCCAATAGCTTAAACTGTCGTAAATGCAAGGCCTATTGCATAGCAAATTGCAGCGCGTGCTATAAAAATAAATTAAAAGCATTAGGGGCCCGATGTAGGTCGGTCGGTAACGGCTGAAAATCGGTATTTTCGGCCGTTACCGACCGGTATTTCAGAAATGGTATGTAGGGCCCTTAATTGTACAGATTCGGTAAATTTACCGATCGGTAAATTTACCGATTCTGTAAAATACCGAATCGGTATTTTTACCGATTCGGTAAATGTGAGATGTAGGTGGGACTCTTCTGAGTCCCACAAGCCTGACAAAATCGGTATTTTACCATCAAATCCAATTTGATGGTAAAATACCGATTCCGGTGTGCATGCACATGTGTGCATGCACACCTCTGCCATATGACAGGCAGACCTGCCCTTGGGGCATGTATGCCTGCCACATGGCACCCGAGCCTGTTTTGGGGAGGCCAGAGGGTGTCAAAGTGACACCCTCTGCACCCTTGTGAAATTCGGTATTTACCGATTTGGTAAATACCGAATCGGTAATGCCCATTCATTCCTATGGGCTTCAAAGCCCATAGGAATGAATGGGCATTACCGATCGGTATTTACCGAATCGGTAATTACCGATTTTTATCCGATTCGGTATTCCAGCACATCTGGAATACCTACATACCCACCCCTCTGATTTACCGATTCATAATTACCGAATCGGTAAAATTCGGTAATTATGAATCGGTAAATCAATCCTACCTACATCTGGCCCTAGGAGAGGATGTGTATTGCCTGCAATAGCAGGCAGGACCAAGCTATTTAAGAAAATAGTTATCAAAGGCTGCAATTAAAGCATACTGAGTAACAACACACATAAAGGGGTGTCGCCATGGGAGGTTACAAAATGAGACAAGGCAGTACTAAGGAGGGACTGCTAAGCCTTTTGACTAATGAACAGACACAGTTTAAAGTGGACAATGACACAAGCCAATGAAAAATATGGGCGGAGAGTGGACAGAGCTTCAAGTCCCTACATGAATACAGCATGCCTCACAGAGCAGCACATACGTTGCCCAGGCTCAACCTAAAAAACGAGGCTGGCTGATTCTTTGCATGCAAAACGTCTCAGTTTGTACATTTGCATATTAGGAATATGTATTTTCTGCACAGCTTATTTTGTGAAAACAAGAAAAGCAAGGTGAAAATCAGTTCCTGTCATGCTGCAAGTGCTCTTTGAACCATTGTCTTTTTTGCGGTTTTGTATTGCATGAGCTCAGCATGACCGTATTAGACTATTTACATGAGAACCTTTTACATTACACAAGGTCACTTTCATGCTTGTTTTTTTTAGGCACTGGAGATGAAGTCATTTACTCAAAATCACAGGATGTTGATTAAACGCTGACACTTGAAACGGCTTCCCAAGTTCGAAAGTAGGCAACTCTGGCCATAACACCACATCCTCTCTTAACGTGTAAGCAGCTGCTATGGTGGAAATATTAATGTCATATTTTCTGCAGCATTCCAAAGTTTATCCTGCACGCCAATGGGCCCTGTGTGGTGGGTGGCACCCAGGCAGTGGCCCCCAGGCCCAGCAGGGAGACTCCTTAGCCCTGGGGCCAGGTGTGCATGAGATGACTGGGCCACGTGCGGTGGATGACACTCAGAGCCCCCCACACCAGCAGGGAGCCTTGTGCAGCCCCGGGCCATCCTGTGGGTGAGGTGACTGGGCCGGGCCCAGTGCGGTGGGTGGCAACCCGAGACCTGCTCTGCAGACCCTCGCTGCCTCTCCTGCACACAGCTCCTCCTGTGGGAGGGTGATGTGGCCACCTGTACGTGAGATGACAGGGCCCGTACAGTGGGTGGCACCCCGTGGCCTGCTCTGTGGACCCCGATGGGTGGCACCCCATTGCCCCCACGCCCAGCAGTGAGCCTCGTGCAGCCCTGCCCCCCCTGTGTGTGAGGTGACTGGGCCCCGTGCGGTGGGTGGCACCCAGTGGCCCCAACGCCTGCAGGGAGTCTTGTGCAGCGCTGGGCCCCCTGTGCGTAATGTGACTGGGCCCCATGGGGTGGGTGGCACCCCGTGGCCTGCTCTGCAGACCCCGCTGCCTCTCCTGCACACTGCTCACCCTCCACCCTCCCTGCTGCAGAGGGTGATGTGGCCGTCTGTGCCTGTGACGCGCCTTAAAGCCGATCTGCCTCTTCCACGAAACTTTCTCTACTCCCAGCCTCGGCTGCTGTCTCCAGCGCCTCCTGCCCTCGCACTGCCTGGCTCTGGGCGCTACCAGCCCCCAAGTGCCCCCGCCGACCCCTGGGACACTCCGACTGCAGGTGAGGGGCTTCTGGGAGCTGTGAAGGGCACTCTGTGGGTGCCCGCGGCGGGGGCTGCGGTCCGTGGGGGTTCTGTGATGGGACGTGGCTGTGAGGCCGTGGGGCTGGCACTCCCATGTTCTGCATGGGTTGTGGGTGCGTGCGCTTTGAGTTTGTGAACTTGTGAGTGCGCCTGTGTTGTAGGGGCGTGCATGACAGCAGCGGGGTGTTTCTAATGGGCGTGCATGTGCTGTGGAATGTGTCGTGTCCGTTGTGTGTGGGCAACGTCTCAGAGGGCACTTGTGAATCGCTGGCCTGCTGTGGGGTGTGTGCATGTGTCGTCGGGAATGTGTTGTGCGTTTGTTGCTGTTGCAGTGCCTTGTCTAGTTGAGTCTCTGTTGTGAGTTGCGATTGTGCTGTGTGAGGTGAAGATAGCCTGAGTTGTGTCGGTGTGTGCGTGTGTGTTGAGAGTGGTACAGATGGTTTGTGAGTAGCATTTTGTGTGAATTGCATGAGATGGCCGTTCTTTAGAGCCATATGCCTGCAGTGTGGAGTGTCATACACGTGTGTGTGGTGTGATGTCTTGTGGCTTGTGTGTTTTGTAGACGTGTGTCAGTGTTGTGGTGTTTCATGCAAGTGTAAGGTGATGTTGGCTTGTGTTGTCAGTTTGTGACATGTGTATACAAAGTGGTGTTGTATGCATGTGCGTGTTGTGTGTAGCAGAAAGGGTTTGTGGGTAGCATTTTGTGAGTGAGACGGCCGTGCTTGTAACCAGATGCCTGTCCACAGATGAATGCGCACGGACAATTTATAATAATTATACATCACGTTGCGGTGTCCGGGTCTGACATTTTTTACGCTTGAAAGAATAACAAGCCGACGGGGGTAAGGAAACTGAAAGCGTGTGACGCGCGTATTCACAGGAACACACACGCATTTCTTACGCACAGCGCACGCGTGCAGCCAACTTTGCCTGCAGCATGGAGCGCGCGGCAGTGTCCGGGGCTCCCGTGAGCTGAGGGAGCCCCGCGTGTTGCAGCCGCGTGAAGGAGCATACCCGAAGGAGCCCACCTGCAGAGAGAAGTCCGACGGAAACCCACACCGCCTTTGTGAATTCTGCTGCGGGGCTCCTGTGATCATGACGGAGCCCCGCGTGTTTCTGCGCCAGTGACCGGAGAAGAGGCCCCCTTGCCAAGAGGAGACCAGCCGGGGAGTAGCGCAGAGTCCCCACAAGAACTGGTAAGTGGGGCGTGTGGAGGGCACGTGACCACTAAAAAAATGCTATTGCAGGAGGCTGACTTGCATCGGAAGCGAGACAGGAGATGTGCACAGCACGTGGCTGTACGTGCGCGTGCACCTGCTCAAATCGCTAAAAGGTCTGCGTGTGCCCATCTCCTTTCCCACTTCCGGGGCAAGTCCACAACAATAAGCCACGCTGGCGACAGCGCTTCGCGCTGTGTACGCTAGGCTCGACCTAAAAAGGAAATTAGACCAACTGAATCAGCTTTAGTGACATAGTCATGAATATAATTTAAAATACCACATACATGAAGAAATACTGGTCCACTTCCACTCTCAGAAACTATCTTCCCCTCCAGCCACTTGCACAGCTCTAAGCAGCCTTTTGGCTAGTTTTGTGCTACACAATACCACATACATCCATACATGCCTACATGCAAAGTCATGCCTGATTATCTTTTATCAACCATGCTAAAAGAGACGACTGAAAAAACAGCTGTGAAACTATTGATAGAAAATATCTAGAGATATAAATAAATATACCAGAATATTTAAGTCCCTCCATGATTGACTTGTAAAGCAAATGTCTTTTTAGCACAATTTAAAAGTTATAGAGTAACCACGGTTAGAATGTCATGTCATGGTCCTATCTAGCTCATTCAAAATATTAACTAGATATATCCTTCAAGGATTAGCCACTGTGGAAGAAAACCCAAATAATTCTTGCCAAATTAAGGGCTTCTCATTTGCTTTTGGCACGCAAGCATGTGAGCCTGTATAGAAGTATCACAAGTATTGAGCGTCCTGTTTATGATGTGGTTGAAATAGACGAAAAGTGCGTCTGAATAGTGAAAAAGATCCTCCCTCTGGGTTAAGATTAATGTAAAGAACATGTAGTGTATCCAATCAGAAATCAGGCACGAAATATGCATCTGCAGGCCCAGCCTGTGGAAACTTACTAAATACCAAGGACTTACCAAAGGTGAGAAAATACCTACATTAGTCCTCTTCTCTTTTTTAGGTGCTGGATTAAAAAGTCGTCAAATTGGAAGCAGCCAACAAAGGGGTGCAGTTGACCCCATTGAATCAACAGTTAGCATGAACCAACCTCCTTAGCACAGGCTAGCCTCGGTGTGGTCCTTATTCAAATGCTAAATCAAGTAGTCAGCTGCCAGATGTACCAGCACATTACAAATATCCTCATCGCCCCATCTCCAAGACCAGAGCAGGACCTTGCTAAGGACGGTGTGAGGTTCTACGAGAAGTCTGTGACGCCACCAAGATATTATAAGGCTACCTGTCTATGTATGGGTCGGCAACGCTTAGCTTTGTTAGCTAAAATGAAGATCTTGCAACAGAACTTTAACAGCAAAAGACAGATCACATGGTGGACTATCAGTCTTTTTCCTACTCCTTAAGTTATGGTGTCTGGGGCAGTCCAAAATAAAGCAGGTCTAATTTGTGATTGATTGTATAAAGATGATGTTTTAGAGACTGGCATCCACTTGATTTGTGGAAACCATTTTACCATTTAATACAGGATCTGCAACAGTAGTACACCGCTAACAACACGGAGAACAGGTCTTGCTGTTGGTGCACAGACATAATATCGACTCCAAAATATCGTTTGGACATAATATCGACTCCAAAATATCGTTTGGAGAAAATATCGACAGGACAGAATATAGACAGCCAAAATATCGTTTTTAAGGTAAGTGAAGTAATATCGTTTTTAAGGTAAGTGAAGTAATATCGTTTTTATTTTTAGGGTTCAGGGTCAGTTTTGGGTTTTTGGGTAAAGGGGTATTTTTAGGGTTCAGGGTCAGTTTTCAGTTTTTGGGCAAAGGGGTATTTTTAGGGTTCAGGGTCAGTTTTCAGTTTTTGGGCAAAGGGGTATTTTTAGGGTTCAGGGTCAGTTTTCAGTTTTTGGGTAAAGGGGTATTTTTAGGGTTCAGGGTCAGTTTTCAGTTTTGGGGTAAAGGGGTATTTTTAGGGTTCAGGGTCAGTTTTCAGTTTTTGGGTAAAGGGGTATTTTTAGGGTTCAGGGTCAGTTTTCAGTTTTTGGGTATTATTTTATTATATTTTATTACTATATATATATATATGTTTAATAAATATGAAATAAAAAAATATTTATTTAACTTTCATTAATTATTTAATTATTATAAGTTAATTTAAGTAATTTTAAGTATATTTTAGTAATTAATTATTAATATTAATTTAATTTAACACTGTTTTTAGTAAATACGATATTTTTTACAACTATATTTTTGTAAACGATATTTTTAACTCGATATTTTTGTACTTACCTGTTTGTAGATAGAAACTCGATATTTTGACTGTCGATATTTTCTCAACGATATTTTTGATGGTCGATATTCTGTCCGTCGATATTCTTTCAGTGATCCCTTGCTGTTCTACACCTAGGTTCTTATTGGCAAAAGCACATACATTACGATCTATCAACTTCCCACTCAGCCCTCACCTCCCTCCCACCTGCCTTGTCTCGGTCTCTTGCTTCTTCCTGTGCAACGCAAGCTCACTCACCGGGCTGAAGGAGTCCTCCCCTTTCTCCTTGAAGTACCATTCCACGAAGGACCTGGCCGTGGTCTCGCTCCTCTTCTTGCAGGAGATGCATTGGATCTTGAAGGTTCCGCCATAGACAGCCTCCGTCTCTGACTCGACCTCCACGCATCCTGCCCAGCAGGATGGAGCTGAGTGGACAGAGAAAGAGAAAGGACCAAAGTCAGTGGGTAAAACACAGACGGGACAAAGATGGAGATTCAAAGATGGCGGTCTTCCTAGATACAAAGCAGAATTTCACAACATTTTACAGTGGGTACATTGAACTGGTAGGCCTCGGTACTGTGTATAGGACACCATCTTGAGAGGTCTCAGGTAATAAGCTTTTAAAATAGTAGTATGTATACGTCGCCAGTGCAAATATGTCATTGTGTAAAGTAAAATATCAATGACATTTAAAGTTAAATATTTTAGTATTTACCTTATTTTAAATTCATATGACTGGTTTCTAGAGGTCTGTGGGTGTTGCAAACTATTTTAAATAGCAATGGTATGTGCAATTTCACGACTGCATTCGAAGCATTGCGAACATTGGCCCATTATGTGTGCACACATGCTATGGTGGGCATCCTCAACTATTTTCACAGCCCTGCTTTGTCTAATGGAAAACAAGCATTTGCAATGAAATGAAATAAAATCCAGTATTTATAAAGCACTCAAATACACGAGGGTGTCAAGGTGCTGGGGGGCATCGGGAAGATTAAGCGAGCTATTGCCCAGAGTCACATGGTGCTGGACTAATGTGCCACCGGCACCAGGTATCGAACCGTGAACCCCGTAGCCCGGAGCCAGGCGCCCTGGCTGCTGCGCCACACCTCTTCTCCCTACCCAATGGAATAGGTCTCGCATTCGCAAGATTTTTAGCTATTGGCATTGTAAATGGCAATGCTATCTATTTATGTGTTTTGAAAATCTGCAAACAATGCCTATAAGTAAATAAAAGGCATTATCATTTATAATGCCAATAGGTCAAAGTTTCAAAAATGCGAGACCTGTTACATTGCAAATGCTTGGGTGCAATGACAAAACAGCAAAATACCAGTTGGACGCCACACTATGCTAAACACAGATTTTTAGCGTACCTGTTTTTAAGCCACACCCTTACTTACATTGGCCATGCCCCTTTTGAGAGACCCCCCACTTACTTCATCCTACCTAAAGTCTTGTTTAGACATGTAGGGCCCGATTCACAGAACTAACTTAAGACAAAATCCTAAACTTACTACTTTTGGTATTCACAGAAGCTAGGATTCTGTCTTAAGTTTGTCTTAAGACAAACTTAAGACAGACTTAAGACAGACTTAAGTTAGGATTTCATCTTAAGTCTGTCTTAAGTTTGTTTTAAGACAAACTTAAGATAAAATCCTAACTTCTGTGAATACCAAAAGTAGTAAGGTTAGGATTTTGTCTTAAGTTAGTTCTGTGAATTGGGCCCGTAGTAATGATGAAGATAAACAAACACTGAGCAGAATCATAACAAAAAAAATTGAGCGATTTGAGGGAATGGAAGTGTGGGAAGCCAACATTCTCCAGTTGGGGGGGGAAATATGTGTGCAGATGTTGAAGGGAATGATATACTGGAGCGCAGTAAGGACAGAAACATAGGCCGCTGCTCTCCGCTATGGTGCTACGTGCGGCCGAGGCTCAGGACTCCGAGGAGCTGCTGCTGTTACAGCGTGCGCCGAGCCCTACCTACCCTGACCCCACCCTCAGCTTTGGCAGAGCGCCTGCCGTGAGGTCAGGAACAAGTGGCGTAAAGAACTACAGGCTACAGCGAAAAGGCAGTAGGACACGGGTGGGACGTGGGTGATGAATAATAAAAGCGTGTGCCTCCTAATATATTAAGCGCTGCACATGTGTTGTTAATCTAAAAGCGGGCGCCTTGCTGAAAGTTAAAGTGCGGCACCCAAGGGCGGGATGGGGAGGAGGGTCTTTAAGCCGCTGAGGCCATTGTTGACTGTGTTCGTCCATGTACAACAAGGGAAAGGTGCGAGGGCACCATTTTAAAGATAAAGCGTGTGCGGCGCTTTATGGGAAAAAAAGTTTGGCATACTCGAGGGCCCCTCGCATCGAATGCCGCTTTATCTGAGCGCTGAGAGCGCTGCAGCGGTGAAACATAAGGCATGATGGGAACACACAACAATAAAAGCAAAACTAGCGCAGCGCTCATGAAACAGGCACAGCGCTGATAAAACATTTCCACAATTATTAATAAACAAAATAAAAAAAGGATGACAGGCAGAAGGTAGTGCATGAAACAACATAAGCCCTCCAAACGTCTCTAATAATAAAAAAAAAAGAAAACAAATGATGTGTGCGTTAGCTGGGAAGAGAAAAGTATGCCTGCAACAGCAGGTACTAGAAAGTCATTTTAAAAATAGTGCTGGCAGGCTGTAAATAAAGCATACCGAGTAACAACACATGTAAAAGGTCCCGTCTTGATGGGAGGTTACAAAAGAAGACAGGGAGGTACTAAAAAGGGACTAATAAGCCTATTAAAAAAGCATAGGCCAACATTTACAAAGGGCAGTCACAGCAGCCAATTGAAAAGATGGGCAGAAAGTGGGCAGAGCTTCAAGTCCATACCTGAATACAGCATTCCTAGCAGCGCATGCGCTGCCCAAGCTCGACCTAAAAAGTACTGCAGTTGATGCTATTTTCACGTCTGGCAGTTAAAAAGCATTTAATGTCTCCAAAGAGGGGGAAATGCAGTCAAATTACCAGAACTCCGTGTTTAGGAACAAATATGTTGTTTCTCAAACCTAAAAATGGTGTTTACATCCATTAAGGAAAAAATCATGAAAGATGAAGATCTTTTTGTAGGTGCTGTGCTCAGGTAATAAACGCAAAAACAAAAGAAAACATGTGTATATAAGAATTCAAAATATGAAAATCTAACAAATTCAAATATACATAGATTGCACTACAGCAGCACAATCCCAAATCACGATATGAAAGCAATGTTAGCTGAAAGTACAATGACACTTAAATCGGCACTCAGAGCTTAAGTAAGTGAAGTTTGGTTTGATTCATTTGGTTCGATGGATTAACTGATTTATTAGTTGTATATCTCTAAAGTTTAAGTATAAATATATTAAAAAGTAATGTGAGTTTAATTTTAACAATAGTCATGTTTACGACTGCGGACACTCCACATTCATGGTGGAGACTCCAAACATAAAAAGATAGGCCTATCCTATCTTTTTATGTGTGGTGTTCTCTGCTCTACGTCTACATGAGCCCCCTCGCAACCATCGCACGTCAACACAACCTCAACATCATCTCCTACGCTGATGACACTCAGCTGATCCTCTCACTCACCAAAGACCCAACCACCGCCAAAACCAACCTACACTAAGGGATGAAAGAAGTAGCCGAGTGGATGAAGCACAGCCGTCTGAAACTGAACTCGGACAAAACAGAAGTCCTCATCTTAGGCTCATCACCTTCCGCCTGGGACGACTCTTGGTGGCCAACGGCCCTAGGAAAAGCCCCCATACCGACGGACCACGCACGGAACCTGGGCATCATCCTGGACTCCACACTCTCGATGACCAGACAAGTCAACGCCGTCTCATCTTCATGCTTCAACATCCTACGCATGCTCAAAAAAACATTTCACTGGATCCCCACCGAAACAAGAAAAACGGTCACCCACGCACTGGTTACAAGCCGCCTGGACTACGGAAACACCCTTTACGCTGGTTCCACCGCAAAACTACAGAAAAAACTTCAACGCATCCAAAATGCGTCAGCCAGACTCATACTAGACATCCCCCGCACAGACCACATTTCCGCTCACCTGAAAGACCTTCACTGGCTCCCCGTCAACAAGAGAATAATGTTCCGTCTCCTCACCCACGCACACAAAGCCCTATACGAACTTGGACCGGATTGTCTCAACACGCGCCTTTCCTTTTACACCCCCACCCGCCAGCTGCGTTCGTCCAACCAAGCCCTTGCCGCTGTTCCGCGCATCCACAAAACCACCATGGGAGGAAGATCCTTCTCCTACTTAGCGGCTAAGACCTGGAATTCCCTTCCCATCCACCTCCGCTTTACTCAAAACCACCTAGCCTTCAGAAAACAACTTAAAACATGGATATTCGATAAGTAAACCTCCCCCCTCCCTCAAGCGCCTTGAGACCCAATGGGTATGTAGTGCGCTACATAAATTTTAACTTGACTTGACTTGACTTGCTCTGACTCTGTAGTCTCCACAGTCATTAAAAATTACTATTAGGAGGGGCGTGGCTTGGCGCCCAGCGAGCATGACAGTAACGGGATGAGCGCTCCGCTGGCACTGGTGCGAACCCGCGGTCCGAGCCGTTCTCCAGCTTCACCAACGACAGGTTCTGCCCTCGGAAGGTGGCGGGCATGTCCTGAACCAACTTCCGACGTTTATTGAGGCACCTTTCAGTCGGAGTAAGTTCGGTCGCGGCTCCTTGCGATTGGATGCCTCATCTTAATTTCTTTTTGTTGTTTTCTGAGGAACTACTTCCTTTCACATGCGGCAGCCATTTTGTGATCCTCCTCAGCCTCTACTCCTCCTTTCAAGCTCCATATTCCTCCATATTCTAACGTCTGGGATCTGATGATGATGCATTTCTTTCCTTCCTGGTTGATGCTTCATACTTCTTGCTTGTAGCTCATTTTTTGATTCATTGTATAATACCGGACTCCTTGTGACGCATACCTGACGTCCTCTGCTACAGCATTGACCATAACGCTCCTGTCGCTTGATTTTACTACTGCGCAGGTTTCATTTTCTCCTCACACCTTCCTATTGACTCTCACTTTTACCAACATTTGTGGCTTCCGCTACTATACTTACTTACCCTGCTTGCATTGGAACACTTTCCTGGTGTTTGTCTCTTATGGGCAGGAA
The DNA here is from genome assembly GCF_964261635.1 of Lissotriton helveticus. NCBI lineage: Eukaryota > Metazoa > Chordata > Amphibia > Caudata > Salamandridae > Lissotriton > Lissotriton helveticus. The sequence continues at coordinate 1,668,239,673 of NC_136068.1, read as the reverse complement.
CAAGATGCACTCTGTCTCCAACAACTCAAAGCATAGCCTTATTAAGAATTCCAAATTGCTCTCCAAATTTGCCAAATTTGAGGCTTCTCAGGTGTCTCCCCCTCAGGATACATTACTTACGATGGAATCCTCTGTGCCAGTCTCGGGGAAAGCCACCTCCAAAGGACTGAAAAAGGACCCTCCCTCTCCACCTAAGTCACTATCGTCAGTCTCTGTGGAGCTTTTATTGGAGGAAATAGGGGCTCTCCGCCCTTTCATGGAGGAAACCAACACCAAATTGCAAGTGCTGACAGATAATTGGTCGCAAATGGATGTAAGAGTCACATCAGTGGAACAGAATGTCTCATCTCTTCAAGAAACGTCCACCAAAGTCTCCCACTTGTACTCACAGGTCTCTTCCCTCCAGCGACAGGTGGAGGAGCTTGAAAATCGCAACAGGCGCAATAACCTGCGCATTTACGGCCTGGTGGAAGGATGTGAGGGAAATGATCCTATCGCCTTCCTTAAGTCTTTTCTCCCTAAGCTCCTGCATTTGCCAGAGGACACTGTGCTCAATATCCAACGTGCTCACGAACTTGGCCGGCTTCCTTCTTCAACATCCACATCGTCAAGACCGAGAGGAGTCATTATGTATTTCTTGGAATATACAGATCTCTTGAAAGTCTTATCAGCGGCTAGAGGCTCTCCTCGGCTCACTTGGTCGGGGATCCCCTCTGTTTTTCGCGCAGGACTATGCTAAAGCTACAGCAAGCCAACGTAAAGCTTTTCTTGATATGCGAGCTGATCTCCGATCCCTGGGTGCCAGATATGGACTCTTCCACCCGTGTCTTTTCAAAGTCACCTATAACAACAAAACAACAACGTACGAGGATCCCGTGCGTCTCGAAAGTTTTCTGAACTCATGCAGAACAGCCGGCATGGACCTTTCCGATCCCTCTTCTTCCTTTCCTACCTGAGTCTCTTGATTTTTTCATGGGGCTCTTCTCCACTGTGGTCCTTTTTTGCATGCTCCTTTAATTTTTATTATCATTCACTCTGTTCTTCATGTTTGTGTGCACTTGTGGAATGATTATATTACAGTTGTTGTTTTTCTTGTTTATCACTTACGCTTCTAGTGATTTCGGTAAGATGGTTCCCTTTCTCTCTTTTGGTATTTTCGCTCATTATTTTCCCCATGTCTCCGTAGATTCTGAACCTCGTGCCGTGGTGTTCTCCCAGTTGTGCGCCTTGCCGACCCTGGAAGTTCCGCCTGCTCCATGTGGTTCCATCCCACCCTCCTCTCGTCCCTGGTTTTGTTCCTGGTTGTGCTCCCTCGCCTTCCCCTTTTTATGGGTACGTTTTTCCTTCAAATTTTTCACATATTTGTCTCATTATGTATCACCCTTCTCCTCTCCTCTCTCTTTCGTTCCTTTTTTTCAGTAGGTGTCGCTTCTCGTTCTATCCATTCATCTTCTCTATTATTCTCTCCCTTCTATTGTCCTGTCTACTTACTGATGATAAGGTTCTCATTTCTTAACACTATTTTACTTTTCCTCTGTACTTCTATTTGCTTTTCCTCAGATTTTTATACTCCTTTCTACCTTTCATTGGGTTCTATTGAAATTCCCTTTCTCTTTTATCTCTCTCTGTTCTGTATCTTCACTAGTTTTGGATTCTCTTCTTCTTATGGATTCTCTATGCGATTTTATCCGATTTATTTATCATATGTTGTATCATATTGTATGTCGTTAAGAGTTATTTCATGGAACGTTAAGGGTCTCAATTCTCGCATTAAGAGACAAAGAATTTTATCTCATCTAGCCAAACTGAACGTTGACTTTGCATTTTTGCAAGAAACTCATCTCTCTGATGTTGAATCTGTGAAACTCAAGAGAGGCTGTGTAATTTGTTGAATTTGTTCTGTTACATTGTTGATTCTCATGTAAAGCGCTCTGATACCTTCAGGGTCTAGCCAGCGCTACATAAAACTCTTTAAATAAATAAATAAATGTTATGTCGTAAATCCCTCTCTTACTCTTTAGTAACTCAAGATTCAGATACTGATGGCAGATGGCTACATGTCAAATTATCTTTAAGGGGTTGTTCCAATCGCTCTTCTCAATGTATATGCCCCTACAGGAGGCGACCCCAGTTTTTGGCACAGGATGGCTACACACATCACCAAATTTATGGATAATAACTTCATCTGAGCGGGAGATTGTAATCAACCTCTTGATCCCTTTCTTGACAGACATTCTAAGGCCTCCTTTATTCCTAACAAACCGCACAAACATTTTGTTCAGGCAATTTCGCAACACAAGCTTATTGATGCTTGGCGCCTATGCAATCCGACAACTAAAGAGTTTACTTTTTATTCACCCTCTCATCACTCTCAGTCAAGGATTGATTATATTTTTGTTTCCCAAAATATTGCTCAAACTCTCACTAATGCAGAAATTGGTCCCATCTTACTGTCAGATCATGCTCCTATCTCGATTAATATTGATATTTTGCCTAAAATTACGGGACCTAGGAGATGGCGTTTTAATAATACTCTCCTTTTAGATCCTAAGTTTAACACCTCCTTTACTAATTTTTTTGATGAGTTTTTTTAGATTAACGACACTCACTCTATACCCAAGCATACCATCTGGGACGCCTTTAAAGCAGCAGCGAGAGATTTCATAATTGGTTTTGTCGCCAAAAAACGGAAAATTGCCAGCAAATTTACTGGAGATCTTCTTCAGAAAATTAAGAGATTGGAGCACTCCTATTACACTTCACACTCTCAAGATAGTTTGACAGTTCTTATTGACGCTAAGATCTAATTTAACAAAAAATCTACAGAAGATGCTTCATTGTATTTGTTAAAGTCTAGTGCAAAGTTTTATAGGGGTAAGAACAAACCTGGGAACCTTTTAGCTAATTACTAAAAAGTTAAACATAATAAGTTAAATATTGAATCTATTTATGATGATAACTTTGATCTTAAATATAAGGATGTTGACATTTTAACTGAATTTTCTCGTTTTTACAATACTCTTTACTCTTCTGATACTCAACCCTCCACACAGTCCCTCTCGAATTTCTTTTCTAGCATACAGAAACCAGACCATTTCCCTCTTGATTTAACCTCTGGAATCTGACATATCACAGCAAGAATTACTCACTGCACTTCAACACCTTAAAAAAGACAAGGCCCATGGGCCGGACGGTTTCACAGTTGAATTTTATCTCCAATTTTCTAAATTACTAATACCAAAATTGCATTCATTAATAGACTCTTTTGTTACATTGGGTAGCTCCTCTGGTTCGTTTTTCTGATGCTCACATCTCCCTTATATCTAAAGGAGGAAAGGATTCTAGATATTGTAAAAATTACAGACCCATTTCTTTGGTTAATATTGATTATAAGCTATTTGCCAAATCACTCGCAGCGAGGTTAGATCTTTTCCTGCCCGACCTGTTAGGGACGGAGCAGTCGGGATTCGTCAAAGGGCGTTTTATCACTGATAACACCAGACTCCTGTTTAACGTTCTGACCAAATCCTCGCGGTAACAGCATTCTCTTGCAGCAATCGCATTGGATGCTGAAAAAGCATTCGACAGGGTTGAATGGACTTATCTTTTCTCAGCCCTCAAATGGTTTGGTTTTGGCCCTAAATGTATTTCTTTAATTTATCTTCTTTACTCCAATCCCTGCGCAGCAGTTTGTGCCAATGGTCTAGTCTTTTCTTTTTTTAACTTAAGAAGAGGCGTTCGTCATGGATGTCCCCTTTCCCCGTTTCTTTTTAATTTGGCTCTAGAGCCTTTCCTTTCCAAGCTTCGGCAAAATCCTAACATTCATGGTTTTCGAACACCGCACTCTCACATTAAACTCGCCGCATATGCTGATGACATTTTGCTTTTTTTGTCCAACCCCACTGATTTTATACCTGCCTTTCTAGAAGAGGTACGTGAATACTCCACAATTTCCAGATATAAATAAACAATGACAGGTGCGAGATTCTACCCCTGACAAAATTTACTTTTAAACCCGATTTTAGTGCTTTTAATTTTACTTGGAGTTCTTCTCACATTTAGGGGCTCATTAGGATAGCGGATTTTCCGCATCCTCTGGGCCGGCGGAAGCCACCGCCGGCCCGGAGGATTCGGAAAATCCACTGCGGACCCACCAAAGACCCACCGCCACATTAGGATGGCTGGTGGGTCCTGGTTTCCGTCCGCTGCTTTTCCGCCGCGGTTGGCTTACAACCGCGGCGGAAAAGCTCTAATATGGTGACGGTGTCTCTCAGACACCGTCAGCCAGATTAGGATGGGATGTGAAACATGCTTTTCCGCGGCGGCTTTTCTGCCGTGGAAAAGCATGTGTAACTTCACTGCGGGGGCCCGTTGCGGGCCCCCTAGGTGAAGGGGGTGGGGGGGTGCACATGGGGGGTACCTATGGTACCCCCCTGCATTTGTATGCGGAAAGCGGCAGGCACCGCGCGGTGCCTGCCTCTTTCTGCATACAAATGCAAAACCTGCATTTTTTACATTGCTGCGGGTGCAGCTTGAAGCCGCACCCTCCGCAATGTTAGTAATAGAGGATGTGACCGCCAGGGTGGCGGTCACATCCTAATCGCACAGGAGGGAACGCCGCAGCCCATGCGGACGTTCTCTCCTCCTCAGTGATCGCGGACGGACGAAAGTCCGTCCGCGATCATAATCGGCCCCTAAGTACCTAGGCCTTCATGTTACTTCCTCAATTTCAGACACAGTCTCACTTTGTCTGAACTAATGCATTCAGAAGGTATCAGATTTGACGGCCAGGTGTCATCTCTTTATCTATCATGGTGGGGCCGCCTTGATACCATTAAGATGATGCTGTCCCCCATAATGCTTTACACGATTTCTAATATCGCGGTCCCTATTCCCACAAACTTTTTCAGGAAAATTAACTCAATTCTCTCTACCTTTCTCTGGAATGGCAAGAAACCTCGGATGTCCGTTCTCAGATTGATATGTCCCAAGTCGGAGGGTGGAGTTAATTTCCCGGATTTTCCGGACTACCAAAAGGCATTCCTTTTGAGACAGGCTTCCTTTTGGCTACAGGATCCTATTGCTGCCTGTCCCTTGTGGGTGATGATTAAACGTCTCTCATTATCCCCTTTCTCCTTCGCTGAATATCTCTCCTTCTCCCGTAAACCTCCTGCATTATCAACTCCCATACACAAATTTACTTCCAAATTGCTCATATCCTTCACCCCCTCTCCTCTCACTACTGCTGCTGATCTTCTTAACTCCACCATTTGACATAATAAGAACTTGTTAATTAACAATAAGCCCTTTTATTGGAAGTCTTGGAGACAAAAAGGATTACTTTGGGTATCTCAACTATTCTCACATTCTACCTTTATACCTTACTCAACACTTCGCCAATCTTTCAACTTACCTGCTTCTTCTGCTTGTCAATACCTTTTACTCAAAGAGGCTGTAGTGACGACTCACACTCGTCTCCTACACTCTCATACTCCTCCCACACCTCTTAATCCTACATCACAGCTCCATTCTTTTTTACGTACCACATCCAAAGCTTCCATTATTTACAAATACCTTCACAATAAAGACTCTGTTAGGTCAAAGTCTAAGGTAGAAGAGCAATGGGAATGTGATGTTGTCACGTCTTGGCCAATATCTTTGTGGAATAAGATATGGACCAAAATTCACAAATCATCTAGAGCAGCGACTACAGCGCAATCCCTGTTTTTTATTTATAATAGACTTCTGTACACACCACATGATCTCAGTAAAAAAATTCCCACAACTCCAGACTTCTGTTGGTCTTGATCTTCCCCGCACGCCACTTTATTTCACATGTTATTCTCATGTAGTGCTGTTCATGATTTTTGGAAACAGGTTTGGTCTCAAATTAATGCAATTTTTCGCACTCAAGTTCCTTTTTCTTTCATTCATATTTTCCTGGGTAGCCTCTCTTCCTGTTGGGAAGACACCACGCTTAATGTTAAGATTATTGATTTATTGCTAGCCGTTGCATTTCAACAGATTACAGCTAATTGGAAAAACTTTTCGAACATTTCTTTTAGAGCATGGTGGTACAACGTTTGTCACAATTATAGACTGGATACTGCTTTTGTCTTTCTTATTCATATGGCAACAAAACGCATGGATTTATGGCTTCCTATTACGTTGTACCTTGATGTATGTGCTAAACGTTCATTTCACCTACGGCCTACCCAACAGGAAGTCTCAAAACCCACTTAGTTGCCTTGATGTTCCTTATCTCTTCACTTTTTTATTATGTCTCCTTACTATTTCCATTGTTCTCATTTTTTATGATATTCTATCCCATTTGTTTTTGTTTTAGAACCCGTTTTGATCATTATCATTGAAGTACTGCCGTGTTTGATTGTTATTCCTTATTCCTTGTATCGCTTTTGTATTTTGTATTGACAGCCTTCTTTTGATCAATAAAATAATTTTTTGAACTAAAAAATTACTGTTAGTATAATTAAACTTTCAGTTTGTGAATACCACAAAATAGTAAATATACACAAAAATGTAAGTTTACGTTTATGAATCACGCCTTTCAAAATCCTACAGTAGGACTAGGTTGCAAATGGTATCTGAGGAAGTCCTCGTGAAGCCGGATATGCATCGTACAAGGTCCCACTGAAGCTGTTTGGTGGGACAAGCACTAAGTGGAAAAAGTTCAAATTTCACCACCGAGGAAAGTTCTCTACTTGACTGGATACTTTTTGTGCCTTCTCACTGCAAATATTTCTATGTTCGGACTTAGGGCCTGATTTAAATCTTGGCTTATGGGTTACTCCGTCACAAACGTGACAGATATCCTGTCTACAGAAATATAAATCCCATTACAGCCTATGGGATATATATTTCGGCGGACGGGATATCAGTCACGTTTGTGACTGAGTAACCCATCCGCCAAGTTCTAAATCTGGCTCTGAGTCTCTTTTTCAGAGATTAGAATCCTTCAGTAGGACAAGGATGCAGGCTAATAGCTTCTTGCAGAGGGCATGCTGAAATTGATTTGCTTCTATAGAGACAATCCAAGTAGTTGAAAATTGTTTCTTCTTAAGTCGCACCTTAACTGACTCAGATAGTTGGTCCCAGTCCTCTTGCAACTGGAAGTCAGAATTTTTCTAAGTCATAACTATTGAGAGATCGTAGGAGAATCCCAGTTAGACACAGCCAAGGTTCCCAGAACCCGAGGGAGAGCACTTTGAGTTCAGGACTCACTCCGGACGAAGCCACCAGAAGGGTCCATTCCAGGTCCAGTGGCAAATGGTCAGATGGGCACCTCAATAAAAACGCCTCTTTTAGCTGGTTGTGTCCCGATAGCCACATGGGAGGTCAGTCAACTGATTCTTGGAGTCCACTCCTTTGACCAGGAATAAGTGCGAACAGGACCAGCCCTTCAAGCTTCATTACAGTTCTCAAATAGCAGGCGCAGTCCTTCTTCTGCTTTACAACACGGGTCCGTAAAGTGTTTTGAGAAGGGTGCATTGGAGTGCCACCTCTATGGCTGACACTAGCTAGTGGGTGAGGGTGACTCCTTCCTAACTAATGGGATAATTTTCCCAGGGGTAACCCTACGCACTTTTTCAGCAGTTCATGCTTAGCCTACTGCATACAAGCCAAGAAAGCAACTTTCTCCTAAAATCCAAAATGGGGAAACCTTTTCTCTCTTGTGCAAATCCTGTGTGCACCTTCCATAGAGAAATGAGTAGCTCCTCCTTTGTGGTCACTCAAAACTGGTTCTGGTCATGCTTCCCTCTGACTGTGTTTGGAGCCACTCTGGCTGGGGAACAAAAGTTTGCCTTACCCAGTCTCACCTGATATTTACTTGCATAATACCAGGCCCTTTATCCCCTTGTGTGCTGGTGACTGACCCACTCCGTCACCAGCCACGGACGCGCTGTGCTGGTGACGGAGTGGTTCCGTCACGGCGCGCCGCCCCGCCCACGCTGCCACGATTCCGCGCCTGCGTGGCGCGTTCTATTAAGAGGGCGTGGCCGTGACGGAACCACTCCGTCACAAGCACAGCGCACCCGTGGCTCGTGACGGAGTGGTTCCGTCACGAGCATGGCAACGCCGCGGGCCCCCAGCGCCGCGGCGGAATTACCGCCGTGGCTAAGGGGTTAAAATTCAAGGACATTCCTGAGTCCACATTCAATCATCTTCCTGCAAGGGGAAGAACATCTCCTCCATGTGTTAAGGCCAGTGTTTCTGCTCAGGGAGCAGTTTTCATACTTCAATAAGATCAAGCATTGAGAGGACAGCTGCTAGCAGTTCATCTGTCTTGGGCCCTTGAGAGAGGAAGGAAATGGGCCCTCTGCCTGCTGTGATCTATAAAAGATGGGAAACACCCATTACATCGATGTCAAAACCTCGTGGTGCCATCGCACCGCGACTTTTACATCGCAGGATCGATGGCATCGCATGCCTTTACAACGCATGCAACAACGGCGCGATGCCATTAACATCGCATGCGATTACAACGCTACAAATACGCTATGGACGATGACGCACATATGAAATGTGCGTTGATAAAATGTTATAAAAACACAAGCACATAATGCACAGCCTGATAAAATGTTATAAAACACAAGCACATATGCACAGCCTGCTTTCTCTACGCAAGTACATGTTATAAATGTGAAATGTGCGTTGATAAAATGTTATAAAAACACAAGCACATATGCACAGCCTGATAAAATGTTATAAAAACACAAGCACATATGCACAGCCTGCTTTCTCTACGCAAGTACATGTTATAAATGTGAAATGTGCGTTGATAAAATGTTATAAAAACACAAGCACATATGCACAGCCTGATAAAATGTTATAAAAACACAAGCACATATGCACAGCCTGCTTTCTCTACGCAAGTACATGTTATAAATGTGAAATGTGCATTGATAAAATGTTATAAAAACACAAGCACATATGCACAGCCTGCTTTCTCTACGCAAGTACTTTGATAAAATGTAATGCCTGTGCGAATGCTGATGCCGGAAAGTACAGTACATGCATTTCTGTCCAACATTGTCCGATAATTGCACTTGCATTGTTCGCGTATTTACTGAACAGTGTTGTGCTAAAATCTACCGCATTGTGTTACTTGTCCTCGGCATTTCCAGTGCCCGTCGTTATTGGGAAGGGTGTTCGGCCACATGGAACTAAAATTCAAGTAGAAATGCACTCTTTTATTGTGAAAAGGTGCCAGGTTTTAGGTCTAAAAGCTAATGTTTTTACGTTATGATCCAAAGCAGGCCTAAGGACACATTTCTCATCATGCCTTGTACAACAGTGCTCAGGTAAATGGCAGAGGGATAAAAGTATGAAGTTTTCCCATTGAAGTTATTGCTTTAGTTATGAAATTGTTAGGCGCTGGCTTGTTCCCTTTGGGCCACTTGGAACTTAGGAGCCTTTGAAACACATGCTCCTCATGTAAATAACTGTAAAGGTAGAGAGGTTGCTAACTAGGAAGTCCGAGGTGTCAAAACTTTGCACAATGTTTTTGTAGTATCCCGCTAAGAGCTCTAACAGCCTGACCCACCCTTCTTTTGTGAGTTCAGTGCTCTAACAGTCTGACCCACTCTGGTTTTGGCGGATCAGCTTGAGGTTGTGACCGGAGGTCTAGTGGGGAACCATATGCTACGGGAAACACCCGGGCGGGTTCAGCCGGCAAATAACAAAAAACGCGGGGCCTTATTTATGAAGGCTTTGCGCCGCCGGTGCGCCACTTTTAAAATGGGAAAAAGTGACGCACCGGCGGCGCAAGGCCTTCATAAATAAGGCCCGCGTTGTTTTGGACTGCGACGTGATGTTCTGCGGGGTGATGTTCGGGCCAATAGGAAGCAATGCAATCGCGCTGTAAAGGGCTGCGATGTGTTGGCTGACGATAAAATGGTCGGGCCGATGTCTTAGACGCGATGTTAATGCACGCGATCAGTGTGCCTGCGATGTAACGTCATACATCCATAAAAGATAGCAATAATCAGGGTTCCGTGGGCCCCTCAGTCCTCTGCACCCCGGTGCCACTGCACCTGCTGCGCCAGTGGAAGGTCCGTCTCTGGGTGAAAATCTAGGATGTGAAGTAGCAGGTATATGAATAAGAGAATGCATAGGATGTGATGCAGCGGGTGTAAGAGAAATTGAATACATAGGATGGGATGCAACAGGTGTAGGAGAAATGGAATGCATAGGATGTAATGCAGCAGATATGAGGGTATGAAAGGAAGAGAATGCACAGGATGGGATGCAGCAGGTGTACGAGGAAGAGAATGCATAGGATGTAATGCAGCAGGTATGAGAGGAAGAGAATGCACAGGATGGGATGCAGCAGGTGTAAGAGGAAGAGAATGCACAGGATAGGATGCAGCGGATGTATGATGTTACAACGCATAAATTAACAACGCCTACCTTTACATCGCAAGTTTTACAACGCATAACATTACAACGCATAGTGCTTTTGGGCGCTGGATAGTGAATAGTTTAATTTACTATTCCAACTCCAGTCCCCGTGGATAGTAGGGAAGGTGTTGGATAGTACATTAAACCTATTCCCTATCCTAGAGCGCCCCCCAGCGCAATGCGTTGTAATGGTTTGCGTTGTAAAAGTTGCGTCCTAAAGGCACTGCATGGTAAAAGTTGCGTTGTAAAGGTTGTTCACCGGATGCAGCAGGTGTAAGAGGAAGAGAATGCACAGGATGGGATGCAGCAGGTGTAAGAGGAAGAGAATGCACAGGATGGGATGCACCAGGTGTAAGAGGAAGAGAATGCATAGGATTTGATGCAGAAGGTATAAAAGGAAGAGAGTGTGTAGAATGTGACCCAGCAGGTATAAAAGGAAGAGAATGAATATGATGTGATGCCGTGGGTGTAAGAGGAAGAAAATGCCTAAGATGTGATGCAGTAGGTTTAAGAGGAAGAGAATGCATAGGATGAGAAGCAGGAGGTATAAAAGGAAGAGAATGCATAGGATGGGATGCATCAGGTGTAAGAATAAGAGAGTGCATAGGATTTGATGCAGCAGTTATGAAAGAAAGAGAATGCTTAGGATGGGATGCAGCGGGTGTAGGAGGAAGAGAATGCATAGGAAGTAATCCAGCAGGAATGAGAGGAAGAGAATGCATAGGATGTACCGGAGCAGGTGTAAGAGGAGGGCAATGCATAGGATGTGATGCAGCAGTTGTAAGAGGAATAGAGGGCATATGATTTGATGCAGCAGGTTTAAAAGGAAGAGATTGTATAGGATGGGATGCAGTGGGTGTAAGAGGAAAAGAATACATAGGATGTAATGCAGCAGTTGTAAGAGGAAGAGAATGCATAGGATGGGATGCAGCAGGTGTAAGAGGAAATAATGCATATGATGTGATTCTGTGGGTGTAAGAGGAAGAGAATGCATATGATGTGATGCAGGTGTAAGAATAAGAGGATGCATAGGATATGTTGCAGTGGGTGTAATAGGAAGAGAATGCATATGGTGTAATGTAGAGGGTATAAGAGGAAGAGAATGCATATGATGTGATGCAGGTGTAAGAGTAAGAGGGTGCATAGCATATGTTGCAGTGGGTGTAATAGGAAGAGAATCCATAGGGTGAGATGCAGAGGGTATAAGAGGAAGAGAATGCATAGGATGTGATGCAGCAGATGTAAGAGGAAGAGAATGCATTGTATGGGATGCTGCAGGTGTAAGATGGAGAGAATGCAAGGGATGTGATGCAGCAGGTGTAAGAGGGAGAGAATGCATAGGATGGGTTGCAGAAGGTGTAAGATGAAGAGAATGCAAAGGATGTTATGCTGCAGGTGTAAGATGGAGAGAATGCAAGGGATGTTTTGGTATCCTGCGCGGGCTCCGTCCAGTGCTCAAGTTCTTTGACGCCTCCACTAGGCAGCTCATGATCCAAGCTACCGTCATCTCTAGGCTGGATTATGCGAGCTCCCTGTTGGTAGGTCTGAACCAGGCTGAGATTGGACGCCTGCAACGGATCCAGAACGCTGCAGCAAGATCGGTGGTAGGATTACCTAGATCTTGCCCCACTTCCAGTACTTTGCGCTCATTGCACTGGCTCCCGGTGGCCCAGCGGATCCAGTTTAAGGTCCTCTGTGTCGCATATAAGATTCTGAAGGGATCCCCAGCTGTGATTCTGTCGACACTTTTGGCCCATTACATTCCAGCCCGAGCTTTAAGATCTGCTGATCTAGAACTGGCTATTGTCCCGCGCTTTAAGCGGAGTAGAGCTGGCGGGCGCTCCTTTAAAGTTCGGGCAGCGGTGCTTTGGGACTCCCTTCCCCCGGGCATTCGTGCCCTTGGGGATCTTCTTTCTTTTCGCCGGGCGGTGAAAACCTTTTTATTCCCTTAGTTTAAGTGTGCTTGATTATTGTTTCGTTGTGTTGTGCAGCTGCCTTGTCGGGCGCCAGGACGCTCCTTGGCTGGAGCATCTGTGCGCCTAATAAAAACGCATAACATAACATAACATAACAAAACATGTGATGCAGCAGGTGTAAGAGGGAGATAATGCATAGGATGGGATGCAGAAGGTGTAAGAGGAAGAGCATGCATAGGTCGGGATGCAGCAGGTATAAGAGGAAGAGAATGTATAGGATGGGATGCAGCAGGTGTACGAGAAAGAGAATGCATAGGATGTAATGCAGCAGATATGAGGGTATTAAAGGAAGAGAATGCACAGGATGGGATGCAGCAGGTGTACGAAGAAGAGAATGCATAGGATGTAATGCAGCAGGTATGAGAGGAAGAGAATGCACAGGATGGGATGCAGCAGGTGTAAGAGGAAGGGAATGCACAGGATGGGATGCAGCAGGTGTAAGAGGAAGAGAATGCACAGGATGGGATGCACCAGGTGTAAGAGGAAGAGAATGCATAGGATTTGATGCAGAAGGTATAAAAAGAAGAGAGTGTGTAGGATGTGACCCAGCAGGTATAAAAGGAAGAGAATGAATAGGATGTGATGCCGTGGGTGTAGGAGGAGAAAAATGCCTAAGATGTGATGCAGTAGGTTTAAGAGGAATAGAATGCATAGGATGAGAAGCAGGAGGTATAAAAGGAAGAGAATGCATAGGATGGGATGCATCAGGTGTAAGAATAAGAGAGTGCATAGGATTTGATGCAGCAGTTATGAAAGGAAGAGAATGCTTAGGATGGGATGCAGCGGGTGTAAGAGGAAGAGAATGCATAGGAAGTAATCCAGCAGGAATGAGAGGAAGAGAATGCATAGGATGTACCGGAGCAGGTGTAAGAGGAGGGCAATGAATAGGATGTGATGCAGCAGTTGTAAGAGAAATAGAGGGCATAGGATTTGATGCAGCAGGTTTAAAAGGAAGAGATCGCATAGGATGGGATGCAGTGGGTGTAAGAGGAAAAGAATACATAGGATGTAATGCAGCAGTTGTAAGAGGAAGAGAATGCATAGGATGGGATGCAGCAGGTGTAAGAGGAAAGAATGCATATGATGTGATGCTGTGGGTGTAAGAGGAAGAGAATGCATATGATGTGATGCAGGTGTAAGAGGATGCATAGGATATGTTGCAGTGGGTATATTAGGAAGAGAATGCATAGGGTGTAATGTAGAGGGTATAAGAGGAAGAGAAATGTCAAGAAAACATGGAAGGGGGTTCCCAATTTTAAGGGGGAGGTATTCACAACTCTCTAAATGAAGGAAAACGGACAAAAACACCCACAAAAGACCTAAAATATATATCAAATGTTTCTTTTTATTAACATAGAAAAATAATTCAGTTATTGAAATTTAATATACAGTACATTTCTTTGTCTTAATTTTGTATGAGGTCATCGTAATAAATACAACCTAGATATATAAACACAGCCTTAGGACAACAAGGAAAAAATAAAAATTGGCACACAGCTCATTCACTCTTCCAGTCAACCCAAAATCATACCCATACCAAAACTCACATTCACATTCAAACAGGAAACATCCAAGAAAAGCGCCGACGCGCGTTTCGGAACAGTGCCAATTCAGGCTTCCTTCATCAGGGCGCAAGGTGCTGATGGAATGGATAAGCGTGGTCTTCCAAGATCCAACAACCCAATCCTGGGAAGGAGTCCTAGTGACAATCAAGGCTGGCAAAACTTATCTGTGGGCAAAAAGGAGTAATTAAAAAATAAAGAAAAATGCAATGCAATAAAATCGTGGAGGGAATTTTTGAATTAAAGCAGAGTCCAGATACACGCACAACTAAGGAGGAATAGGCAACTCATGTGTTGATAGCGATTGAACGAGGCCCTTTTATATCCCATGCATAGAGCAAATACCCAAGTGCAAGAAAGAAAGATACAGACCAAGCAGGTAAAGAAGCGGGTGGTACAAGAAGGAACCGTGATATGTTAGACAAAAGACAATGTGTACAGCGAGAAAAATAACCAGATGCACGCCCCTGTAGCCAAGATGGAATAAAATCTAAAATGCATACCATGAGAAACTGTCTGCAAGAAGGGCCCTCAAGAAGTCATAGATATTCAAGGCGAGTAAAGTTCGCACTCAGTATTCACACAAATAACTGGACAAGACAGGATTTCAAATCCGGAAAGGCCAAAGAAATGATGAGGACAATCAGGACTAATGAAACAGAATAATAGGCATACAAAATATTAACATTGAAACTGGTGTCCAATGTGGGAAAACAACAGTCTCTAGTCTATACTGTGAAAAGTGCAGAGCACCTTAGAAGACTCTCAGGTACCTAAATGGCAAGCAATCGAAAATGGAAAGAGGAGTTTACCTTAAATATTCGTCGTAGGTCCTGTATAAACAATCACCCAGGGGTAAAGACAAATTGTAGGAAATGATAAAATGACAGCTATACACGATGAAGCTAAGGATTCGGAACCTGAGGGGCACCAGGGGTCAATGCAGAGTCCGGACCTAAAGGGAGACAAATACCAGCAGGAATAGAGACGATATACAACGCAATGTGAAACAGAAGTAAACAAGCCGGTAAAGAAGCAAGTGACACAAATGAAAACACTGTTGTAAAGAAGCAATGAAAACTCAATAGAAAAGGAGACCAAAAGAGGCATCCACTAAAGAATGGCGAGTATATGGGTACACCCCAAAAAATATTTACCATATTAAATCAGTGCACCGGAACCCTCAACAACTACAGGGAGTCGGAAACTTTCGATTCAGGGCGGCATGATCAAAATAAGTGGCCTGAAATGAAGCAAAAACGTGTTGCTAGAAGGCGATAATAGCCAGAAATGTAAAGTGGTAAACGCGAACCTCCACAGCGGGTACATACCTTAAAACGAGCAGAAGACCAGCCCGATCGGAGAATCAGCAGCTACGCTCCTCGACTTTGCAGACCGGATACGGTAGAGGCGAGGTCTGGAGCAGGGTTTAAATACAGAAGAGAATGTATAGGATGTGATGCAGATATTAGAGTAAGAGGATGCATAGGATATGTTGCAGTGGGTGTATTAGGAAGAGAATGCATAGGTGTGATGCAGCAGGTGTAAGTGGAAGAGAATGCATATGATGTGATGCAGGTGTAAGAGTAAGAGGGTGCATAGGATATGTTGCAGTGGGTGTAATAGGAAGAGAATGCATAGGGTGTGATGCAGAGGGTATATGAGGAAGCGAATGCATAGGATGTGATGCAGCTGACGTAAGAGGAAGAGAATGCATTGTATGGGATGCAGCAGGTGTAAGATGAAGAGAAGGCATAGGATGTGATGCTGCAGGTGTAAGATGGAGAGAATGCAAGGGATGTGATGCAGCAGGTGTAAGAGGGAGAGAATGCATAGGATGGGATGCAGCAGTTGTAAGAGGAAGAGAATGCATAGGATGGGATGCAGCAGGTGTAAGATGAAGAGAATGCAAAGGATGTGATGCAGCAGGTGTAAGAAGAGGGAGAGAATGCATAGGATGGGATGCAGAAGGTGTAAGAGGAAGAGAATGCATAGGGCGGGATGCAGCAGGTGTAAGAGGAAGAGAATGTATAGGATGGGATGCAGCAGGTGTAAGATGAAGAGAATGCATAGGGCGGGATGCAGCAGGTGTAAGAGGAAGAGAATGTATAGGATGGGATGCAGCAGGTGTAAGATGAAGAGAATGCATAGGATGTGATGCAGCAGGTGTAAAAGGAAGAGAATGCATAAGATGTGGTGCAGCAGGTATAAAAGCAAGAAAGTGCATAGGTTGAGATACAGCGGGCCTAAGAGGTAGAGAATGCATAGGATGTGATGCAGCTGGTGTAAAAGGAAGAGAGTGCATAGGATGTGATGCAGCGGGTGTAAAAGAGACTAGAACCTGCAACGTGAAGCAGGCAGTGTGCCTAGGATGTGAAGCAGTGGCAGGGATGAAGACTTAAAGTCTATGTAACCTTGTGGCCCATCTATGTGGACTGAATGCCTAGGATGTGATGTACTAGTGTGTCAGGGGGGCTGGATCCTGTAATGGGTAGCAGCAGTTCAAAGGGACTGAATCCCGAGGATGTGACGCACTAACGTGTCAAGGGGACTGAATCCTGTGATGCGAGGCTTCCGGTACAAGGGGTTAGAATGCATAGGATGTGACGCACTAACGTGTCAAGGGGACTGGATCGGGTGATGCGAGGCTTCCGGTAGAAGGAAGACTGAATGCCTAGAATGTGATGGAGGTGGATTAGGAACTGCATTCAGTGGTCTAAAATTAGCCCCTTCAGCCCCCTCGTGGTGCGGGGGGGGTGGGGCTCGAGCTCCAGGGCCCCCCTCCTGCACCCTGGCCTGAGAGTTCCTCAGTGGGTCCGGGGTGTGGGGGCCCCTCCGTGTACTTTGCACGACCGGATCCTATGATGTGATGCACGAGGTGAAAGGGGGGGCTGGATCCTATGATGCGCAGGAGCAGGTGTAAGGATGACTGGATCCTATGATGTGACGCACGAGGTGTAAGGGGGGGTCTGGATCCTATGATATAATGCTCAAGGTGTAAGGGGGGGCTGGATCCTATGATATGACGCACAAGGTGTTAGGGGGGGCTGGATCCAATGATGCGCAGGAGCAGGTGTAAGGGTGACTGGATCCTATGATGTGACGCACGAGGTGAAAGGGGGGGGCTGGATCCTATGATGTGACGCACGAGGTGAAAGGGTGACTGGATCCTATGATGTGACGCACGAGGTGAAAGGGGGGCTGGATCCTATGATGCGCAGGAGCAGGTGTAAGGGGGACCGGATCCTATGATGTGACGCACGAGGTGAAAAGGTGACTGGATCCTATGATGTGACGCACGAGGTGAAAGGGGGGCTGGATCCTATGATGTGACGCACGAGGTGAAAGTGGGGGCTGGATCCTATGATGCGCAGGAGCAGGTGTAAAGGGGACCGGATCCTATGATGTGACGCACGAGGTGAAAGGGCGACTGGATCCTATGTCGTGACGCATGAGGTGAAAGGGAGGGCTGGATCCTTTGATGCGCAGGAGCAGGTGGAAGGGGGACCGGATCCTATGTCGTGATGCACGAGGTGTAAGGGAGGGCTGGATCCTTTGGTGCGCAGGAGCAGGTGGAAGGGTGACTGGAACCCATATTGCAAAGGCTGAATGAATACCTGAGATGCAAACAGGGTCGGTGTAATGGCGATTTAATACCCAGATGCGAATCGATCACTGGAAGGGACTTGGGCCCACATGCATCATTGTTACATTTTGCACTTCCTAATTTGCGAAAAATAAGGAATCGCAAATTAAGAAGTGCAAAATGCTATGCATCATTATTTTTTCGGTATTCATTTGGGATTCGGTAAAAATCGCAATTTTTACCGAATCCCAAATGAATACCGATTTCTTAAGTAAATTTTCGCAATTCCCATTGATTCCTATGGGCCAAAAGGCCCATAGGAGTCAATGCAAATTGCGAGTGGCACTTAGAAAATTTCATGGGTGCAGGGGGGGGTCCAAAGGACCCCCCCCTGCACCCCTGAAATGTATTTTTCGCATCATGTTTCACACACACATGTCCTAAAGACATGTGTGTGTTAAACATGAATGTTGAAAAAAATACTTTTTCACCATTTTAAACACTTTTTCCAAATTTACCGAGTGGTTCAACCACTCGGTAAATTTGGCACCCTAATTGCGAATTTCCACTTGTCAAAGTAATGATGCATTGCTTTTAAGAAGTCGCACATCTGCGACTTCTTAAAAGCACCCGCAATTTTAGAACTCGCAAAAATATTACGAATTCTAAAATTGCTTCATGCATCCCAAAAAGCACTTTTGCATTCGCAAACGGCCGATTTTAAGGAATCGCACCGTTTGCGACTACAAAAATGCTTGATGCATGTGGGCCTTGATGTGTAGGATGCGAACGGAGAAGGTTAAAAAACAGGACCGCTGGGATTGCCCAACTCTGCGGCTGCTTCGTTTCCTTCTTAATCATACATTTGCCTCACAGTCCGTCATCTGCTGCATAATCTACTGAAATTAACAACAACAAATCCTCCTAGCTCAACTGTTTCAAAAGTTACTAAAAACGCGGTGGCACGTATTGCTGTACAGTGGAAAGCCTTGCTGCCATTGCTGTATTTTGATGTCAAACAGGCATTGATGAGGTGAAACTTTGCCCAGATACTATTAGCCTGTAAAATGACAACATTATGAGGTAAACCTATCACAAAATGTGCCACAATATGCCACATAATGTGCCTGTTATTGCCACATAATTTCTTCAATCCTACTGCATAGTGTGGTCCTCCCCTGCCGCATAAGACCAGGGCCCGTGTATGTGAAGAGCAAGAGACATGATGACTGCTAGACCGGCGTAAAGAGGGGAAGGGTGCACGTGGGCAAGTGTACGGGGATGTACTGAGGGTAAGGAGGAGGTTCGAATGACTTAAAAGTGTTGGCAAATGTCCAGAAAGTATTTGGCAAAGAAGACGACGACGACTCCGGGCAACACGAAGCGTGGGCTGGAAAAACAGGTTTCGTTTTTCACATGCAAAGTGCAAAGAGCGAGTGCTGAAAACAGGCTATAAATAGCTCTGTTCTGTGTCCGAGTGCACGTGAGGGCGAGAAGCTGCGGGTCACGCCGCACCCGAGGCCTTTCCTCAAGAGCATGCACCTCTCCAAAATCAGTATCCCCAACGAAACACACCCGGAGAGCGCAGTGGTGGGAAACCATGAATTCAGCGGGCGCACCCTGAAGAACAGGGGGGCAGAGTGGCGGCTGCCACCTGACACTCTGATGGGAATGCCTCAGTGTAAACTAACTGCTTCCGCTTGGAACCCAGCATGGAAGGAGCCCGCCGACCCCACTTACACCCTATGAGATATCATAAATGTACAATCGGAAACGTTGGTTGTACAGATACAATCATGTGCTCTAAAAAGTATAAAGTGGTGTCTATATTATAAGATCCTATAAGTAAATGTTTTCTAATGCTCAGTGACATGGTCAGCGACTAGCTGCCGCCTCCCCCCCAATCCGGCACCCAACACCCAGGAACGTGGACACGAGACATGTTTTACTTTTTGGAAGGCGGGCGCTAGTCGCCCGGCCGTATTTATTAAAGTATGAAATTAAAGGTTTTAATTGCATAATCATCAATGAATACAAAAATCAGCAGGACATTTAGTTATACAATTCTTATCAACAAGTTTGAGAGCCTGACCTTAACAAAACTCTAATACATGTTGTTACCTAGCTTAAACTAAACATCCTAAACTTGATTTTTGTACATTTCTGGCCATATGGCAGGGTCACTACCGGTGTCAGGTCCTACAAGCTGCGCCTCCCCCTAGAAGTGCGCATGCGCAGTGTTACCCCGGGAGTTGCCCGGTCTACGCCCTAAACTCCATTTACCCACTAAAGGAGGGCCCTTACTCTGCGCCGGTGGCGTCATGAGTCCACGCGCGCGGGGTGGCTACCAGCCTAAGGAAAGCGTGAACTACTCCTACCCGCGCTCCTTTGCCTATTACCTTGCCCCTGGAGTTCTGGGAGTGGCCCGCAGGCCCCTCCCCCCGGGCGGGAACCTCCATAGGATGATGCCCGCCCCCTCAGACCTCAAATATGTGCTCACCGATAATGACCTTACCGCATGCCCCATACCTAATAAATACGACGACCTATGGGAAAAAATTCTAAAGGACAGCTACACTGGCTAATAAATAACAGTATCAACGTATAGCTAAAAAGGGAAAAAAGGCCTAACGACACATTGTATTAAAATACAATTCGCTTCACACATGTTTCGCCAAATAACAATATCAACGTATAGCTACAAAGGGAAAAAAGGCCTAAAGACACATAGCTTCAAATACAATTCACTTCACACATATTTTGCTAAAAAAGGGGAAAAATTCCTAAACAAACGCATCACAAAATACACCAACAGACCATTCTCTCCTGTGGTCCGTACCTTTGAAACTTACCATTAAACCAGACATAACACTGCTCCAAACTTTGTTACAAGGGATGGTGGGTGGGAAAACAAAGAAGCCCCGAACGCGGGGCACAATGTTCAGCGAGGGAGCGTCCAGGGACAAGGGGGTCTCCTGGGCGCTCCCTACCTCTTATTCCCGAGGGGCCGGTCGGCCCCTCCTATCGCCCGCCCCCCCTGACCCGGAACCACTAAATTGAATCCGGGTCAGGAGGGCCGCCGGCCAATCGGCGGTGGGCCGCACCCCCCCAGGGCACGCCCCCACCGCCGAATGACCACAAGGAGAAAGGGGGGGCGACGGTCGCCGCGCCGCCATGCGTGCGGGGGGGCCGAGGGCCCCCCCCTTTTCAGTCGAGAAGGTTTTTTGGAAACCTTTCTGTGTTTCGCTCATAACTCAGAAAAAAAATCGTAGGTCATGGAGTGGCACCCAAGTTGGGGTTTCGTGTGAGAAATCACCACTTTCACGAGCATTTTTGTGTGAGTTTAATTTGTGTACACAAATTGCTCCCGTGATGTTTATAGTGTATTCACTATAAAAGAGTATGTATGTACTCACAAATAAAAAAAAGTGTGAGTGAAGGTTTAAGAATATTTTTCAACAGAAAATTAGAATCAGGATATATGCAGGGTACGTGTGCTTGTGACTAACTTGCACTAACTAAAACTGGCAAGGGAAAACTCTGTGAGTGTATAGACATAGGAAACAAGCATTAGCAAAGCCAATAGCTTTTGCATTGGCCACCAGACTTTTGGCTCTGTCAATGCTTGTTTTATTTTGCTAAGATTTTTGCGATTTGTTGTTGTTGGGAAAGCTACCGGGTCCTCTTCAATCTAAAAAAAAAAACGCTAAAAGCAAACATATTTTTTGTCTTAAAATGCGCATATTGGCATAGTAGTCTTTGGCACTCAAGGGAACTACTTTGTGTGTGGATGAGTTCCTTGTGAAATAGCAGAACCAAATTACTCACAGTGAAGTCAGCCAGTGGCTGAAGTGGGCTTGGTACTGCCCCGTGCTGTATGCTGCAGTGAGCGCTTGACAAATGTGAATGAGACCCCCGAATGGGAGCCCATCTCCCCTGACTTCTCTTTAATGCCAGTCCCTAACTGTCTCTTGGCCGAGTTCTCTCCCACGACTAGATGCTAAACTTGATTTTATCAGGGACATCTTAACAATTTTGGGGGCTTGGGCTAAACGTAATTTGGGGCCACAGCTTTGAATTTATGATCCAATTTCAGCTCTTTTGGGTCCTCTTTGGCCAGGTCACTGACTGTGCACTGGTACACTTGTCCACATTTTTAATGTATTTATATCTAATATTTAGGGATAGTGACCGTGTGATTTCAATATTGTAACACAGCATTAGCTCACTAATATTGCTGCAAATATCTGTGACAATCTTCCATTTCTCATATGTGATGTCCTGTTTTGATCAGAAATAAACATTTTTATGGATATTCCATTAAATATAAACACATTTTCGGAAATATTGTCTGTAATAGTTTCTCGCACATCACTCACAGTAAAAATACATTAAAGAAAAACAGTATTTAAGACAATCTGTTTAATATTTATTCAAGGTGACCAGGGTAAGACTCTCTGCAGAACAGAGCTGGGTCTATCAGAAGGCCCCCAGAAAAGCCGGGTCCTGGGCCGAGCCCACTTTGCCGGTGCCTTTAAAAGTCTCTGTATTTTATGGCTATAGGTACATAAAGCAAAAACAACAAGTGATGAACTGAATGTGGATCAATGTCACACACTCCCCCAGTCAAAAGATCTGGGCCCAAATCCATCGTTTTTTTGCACTCCACACCACCCTGGGTTAGACAATGGCGATATGCAAATCAGCTCTGACCCTGTTGCCCCATGGGAACAGTCCAGTCCGAACTACAAAAGCCATGTCCTTCCCAGAACGGAATCAAGCATCCGAGGACCGGACCGGTTTCGAGGTAACACCTCTCTTCGGCCCGGCTAGCTTGACTCCAAGTGGTGTGGAGTGCCTGGGACCCACGTCTGGGCATCCCCAGCGCACTTAGGGCGGCAATTGCAAAAACAACAAGTGATGGACTGAATGTGGATCAATGTCACACACTCCCCCAGTCAAAAGATCTGGGCCCAAATCCATCGTTTTTTTGGACTCCACACCACCCTGGGTTAGACAATGGCGATATGCAAATCAGCTCTGACCCTGTTGCCCCATGGGAACAGTCCAGTCCGAACTACAAAAGCCATGTCCTTCCCAGAACGGAATCAAGCATCCGAGGACCGGACCGGTTTCGAGGTAACACCTCTCTTCAGCCCGGCTAGCTTGACTCCAAGTGGTGTGGAGTGCCTGGGACCCACGTCTGGGCATCCCCAGCGCACTTAGGGCGGCAATTGCAAAAACAACAAGTGATGGACTGAATGTGGATCAATGTCACACACTCCCCCAGTCAAAAGATCTGGGCCCAAATCCATCGTTTTTTTGCACTCCACACCACCCTGGGTTAGACAATGGCGATATGCAAATCAGCTCTGACCCTGTTGCCCCATGGGAACAGTCCAGTCCGAACTACAAAAGCCATGTCCTTCCCAGAACGGAATCAAGCATCCGAGGACCGGACCGGTTTCGAGGTAACACCTCTCTTCAGCCCGGCTAGCTTGACTCCAAGTGGTGTGGAGTGCCTGGGACCCACGTCTGGGCATCCCCAGCGCACTTAGGGCGGCAATTGCAAAAACAACAAGTGATGGACTGAATGTGGATCAATGTCACACACTCCCCCAGTCAAAAGATCTGGGCCCAAATCCATCGTTTTTTTGCACTCCACACCACCCTGGGTTAGACAATGGCGATATGCAAATCAGCTCTGACCCTGTTGCCCCATGGGAACAGTCCAGTCCGAACTACAAAAGCCATGTCCTTCCCAGAACGGAATCAAGCATCCGAGGACCGGACCGGTTTCGAGGTAACACCTCTCTTCAGCCCGGCTAGCTTGACTCCAAGTGGTGTTTTTTGCTATAGGTACATAAAGGCCATAATGCAAAAGTGATAGCAAATCATTTACACCCACCGCATAGCAAGACAGCTAAAATACATATGCTGAAATCACAGATGAGTCTCTATGGACAAGGAAAGACATTTACCATTTCATAACTTAACTTCTGAAATTTAAAAGTGTTCCGCAGGCAGCAAACGTAGGAAGCTCGAATGGCATTTGCGCCCACTAAAGAGAATTCCGCAATTTTTTTTATAGCTGGACGAACTAAAATGTTTTTTTTTCAAGTGAACAATTTGAATGAATGTTAATGCTTGGTAAACACATCACGTCTAGATATAGTATTTCTTTGGCACCAGTGCCACTTTCGGTTATGGCACACATCCTGCCACTCATAGCTCTGTATACCACGTGCATGTTTCGAAAAGAAGATGCTGTATTTTGCCTCAGAAATTAGCAGTTTCCACGTAATACCACATTATAATATGCTTCCAAGTACATATTTGTAATTCAGTTAAGGATTTTTTTCAGAGACTACTAAACAAGCAATCTTTTTGCACTTCATAAAATCCTACTGAACTCAGTGACATTCACATTGTAATCGTGCTAACAGGTAACGTTTCTTTCAGTCCTGTATGAACATACTGCACTGCGGTCTGCAAGTTACCCAAGAATCCTTGAAACACATGCATGAACCCACTGCGTTATTTTACTAAGCTTTTACCCTGGCACCTGCAGCTTTACACTTTAAGTAAAGGTCTATGGCCAGTTCTGTCAAAAAATTGACATAAGCAATTCTAGGTCTAATTTTAGCATGTACCCACCCACCAGGTTTACTACAACAGTCACAAATAGACCAAAATTGTCACACATAAATATAAGAAATTATTTTCATTTTATTAGTCAATGATATTTTGAATTTTCCTTTTTTTTTCATGTATTTCTATTTCAACCGAACAGATTGTATTTCAATTTATTGTTGATATCAAAAATAGTATCCATTTGTGCATTCATATATACATTAAGAAATGTGTTTAAAACAACAGAAACAACCATAGAAAGGAATTGAAAGGGGGCAATGCGGTAGAGTCGCATCTAGTGGACTATCCATCTTTCCTGGCGGCCTACATCCTCTAGTTTGCCTACTATCGTTGCCATGCTTGGATATTTCCCTTGGCAGTTTTGTTTTAATAGTTCATCTATCAATGGTGGTTATCGGCTGTGCTTGCTATCAACCCATACTTTGAATCCATATTCTAGAATCCATTCCACGTGTATATCATTTCAGTGCAATAGACGGTTTCCTGATGAAGGCCATAATGCCGAAAAGCACATAGTTTACATCTACCGCATTGCCCCCATCAATTCCTGTCTATGGTTGTTTCTGTTGTTTTAAACAAATTTCCTAATGTATATATGAATGCATAAATGGATACTATTTTTGATATCAACATTGAATTGAAATGCAATCTGTTCGGTTGAAATAGAAATACATGAAACAAAAAAAGTATAATTCAAATATTATTGCCTAATAAAATGAAAATAATTTCTTATATTTATGTGTGACAATTTCGGTCTATTTGTGACTGTTATAGTAAACCTGGTGGGTGGGTACATGCTAAAATTAGACCTAGAATTGCTTATGTCAATTTTTTGACTGAACTGGCTATAGACCTTTACTTAAAGTGTTTCTTTCCCTATGTATAGCTAGTTCATTAGATATATGGGGTCCCCTTTTTTCAAAAGAAGGAAAAAAAACCTGCAGCTTTACATGCAGTGCCATAGAGATGACGTATTAACAGAGACATTGAAGTGATAGAATGTAGAATAAAAGGTGAACGAAAATGAGTACAAACTAGAATGCGTATCCGTATATGATGTTATTGTGTTTTTATGTAGCAGAGCTGCTGTTCTGCTGAAATTTGTCACCTGAGAGACTGCTTGCTGCCTGGTGTCCTTTCCTTGTGACATTCACCAGGTGAGTCTAGCTACCTTTGAGTATTGAACTTCCTCTCACTACTAGAAGATTAAACCACCTAAAAAAGAGTTTCCTCTTAAGTCTTTTTCTCTGTTTTCCAATTCCGTCTCAGCCTGACTCACTTCTCACACTTCTCAGACCACTTCCCCATCTCTCCTGTGCTGTACAATGTTATATATTTTTTCTAGCACAAAGCAAAATGTAAATGTCTGTAAATGAACTGTGCAGATATTTCAGAATATGGACAGCACAAATGAAGCATATTTTTCCGTTACTGTGGTGGAGACAAATATTTTTAAATGTTCAACTCAATCAATACACTGGGTGATGACATTTCCATACATTACCATTTGTGCACTGTATAATGTTATCAGTAAAACTGTATGTCTAGGCAAATGCAATAGTCATTCAAATTGAAGATGTAATTGCAATGCGCTACTACACCATGCATACTCCATTTTACCCTAGTCCACTCCACTCTACTCTGCACCACTCCACTCCACACTGCTTTACTGCTCTCTACTCTGCAACAGTCCACTCTACGCCACTGAGGTCGACGTCTCTCTTCTCTATTCGACTACATTCTATGCTAATTCACTCTACTCAACACTAATCTACTATGCACCACTAAACTCTATGCCAATCCACTCTAAAACCACTCTATCTACTCTGCACCACTGCACTCTACAACACTGAGAGATGACTGTGATGTGAGATCAGATGATGTTAGCAATCCGTGTCATGTATATGTTGAAAAGGGTGGGTCTGGGGGATGATCCCTGTGAAACTGCATATCAATTTCTTTGTCTCTAATAAGAAGGGTGGCATCTTGACCCTTTGGGTTCCTCCTCTGAGGACTCTATGACACTCCATGCCACTCTTGAACTCTCTACGCCACTCAATAACACTCCACTTTACTCCACTTTATTACAATCTACTTCCAACTTCTTTACCCTCCATAACATTTGGCCAAGCTGCATGGCAGCCAAGCTTGTGTACAACATGGCTAAAAAATATTGGCATAGCCTATAGCTCTTACATAGACGAGACGTATTGGTGTTGCCAATGCTTGTTTGTGGAAGCATGCAACTTGTGCCCAATCATACCATGTACTCCTGACTACTCCTGAGGCCCAAAGCCCCTCTCCAAGTGATGCTTAAATAAATGTCTGGCGACATCCGCGCTGTCAAGTCATACCATAAAAATGGGTCCCTGCATGATATTTTAGCTTTGTCCCTTACAAAGCTTCAAGCCTTTCTGATTTTGCTCAGCTGTTCACTACTAAGTCCATGTCTTTGTTCCTGCAATACTGGACCATGGTAATGATGAACTCTCATAATACCTCTCTCTCCACAACAGTCACTTGTCACTCAAGGCCTGTCCCATTTCAGGGGCAAGCAAGTTTGATGACGTGGTCACTCTTCTCTTTTCACTCCACTGGTTATCATTGCATTTTAAGATCACTCTACTCTCTGCTGTACGGCTTGGCACATTCTACTCACGCAATGATGCGTAGTCTGTGCCTATTGCTTCCGGGCTGGGGATGTATACAGAATAACGGCTTCCGTTCGTAGCAGGTCCGGTTCAGCGGTCACGCGCAGAAGCGCAGCTTGGAGCAAAGATTAAGCTGTTAACGCACAACATGCTGAGCTCGCAAGTGCAGGCTGTTCAGCAGGTCTTCCCGTTGAGACTGAAGGCCACTGAGGTGAAAGTGAACACTGCAGATTTCAATCAAGAGTTTGTGGCGCGGATGATCCCTAAGCTGGAGTGGACAGCGTTGGTGGAGGCTGCAGACAATCTGGGCCACCTGTCGGATCTCCCTAGGGATCTAATCACTGACTAGGAAAGCAACAAAGACTTCCTGCGGAAAGTCCATCACGTTCTGCTGGAGGTGGAGGTCATCGAGGGAACATTGAAGTGCCCTGAAACTGGACAGCAGTTTCCAATCACCAAGGGTATCCCAAACATGCTCTCAATGAAGACAAGAGCTGAGGGACAGAAGAACTTTCTCTTGGGTTTACAGGTGCATGGGCTTTTGGTGCCCCCCCGCCCCCCATTTTGCAGACATCCGTGGACTGGTCAAAGTCAGTGGCCATGGTGCCATGGTGTAGTTGAGCATAGTTCGAATTATTTGCTAATGTCTGCTGATGATCATTGCTATTTCTGTTGTGTTTATTTTGTAAAGATGTATTTCTTTTTATACATTAAAAAAGGTAATGAGTACTCCTGGAACAGCAGTATGTGGTGTTCCAGGAAGGGAAACGCTGGCAACTGAAGATTGAATAGGAGAATGTGATTTAATGATGGAACAGGAACAGCACTCGGTGTCTCTATGCAAAGGTTGCCAACTCACATCAGAAATAGACCAGAGTTTGGTACCTGCAGGGGTATATTCAAACAAATACATTCTGAAAGTTAAAGAGACAGAGTCAAGGTCATGAAATGAATCTTATAACAGAATATAGCACACCCCCTTTCCAATGAACACCTAAAAACAACCTACCGTAAATAACCAACAATTAAAACTAAAAGTACCCTGTGTTGCGAGAGTAGATAGAAAACATTAATAGAAAACAACATTTAGTAAATGTTTGGGTTTAGATGTCATCATCATGGGCCTATAAGTTTCCACAGTAATATCCTCCTAAACATACCTGCTAGAATGCCCACCCATCAATCCATCAATATTAACATTCATGCTGTCTGAGCCCAACTCATCAATACAATTCATCGACTTGCCTTATTTATAACCTGCCCAGGAGAGCCCATTAAAACCTGCACTGAGGCAGTTACATTGGTTGCCCTAGTGAGACCTGCCTGGGAGAAAAAGCACAGAATCAACAAAACACAGCTAGTTATGACCACCACGCTTTACTCAGTGCTCCAGACTAAGCAGACACCGGGGCATATTTATGAAAATAGTGTTGCAGGGCGGCGCAGCAAGTCACATTGCAGCACTGCCCTGCGTCACTGGGAAAAAACAAAAATATGCAATATTTATCCAATACCGTGCATTGCTGTCCTTTTCCCTTTCATTGGCATGGTTTTGGCAGCCTCATTATACTGCAGGCACTCTTGGTGCAAGGGTGCCTCTGTTGTTTGCAGGATTGTTTTGATGTAGAAAGCTTTTTCCTCTTTCTGTTTGTGCTGCACAATGCAGCACACATAAAAAGAGGAAGAAACAAGGAGAAATAAAGATATTTCTCCTCGTTATGCCTCAGCTGGGGAGGTGTAAGATTTTGGTAAATCCTTAGGTTTACAAGTCCTTGTAAATCTGGAAATGCGTCAAAATACATGGGCTTTGCATAGAAACACCCACCAGAATGCAAATTGAAGGCCTCCCGTGTAAGGGGAGTAAGGCAACGCAGCGATCTGCGCTGCAATGACTTACTCCAGATTTATGAAGCTATTCAAAGCCGGTTGTATGGCATTACAACGCGGGCTTTTACCCCGCATGCCATTACAACGCGGGGATTACAACGAAAGTCATTACATTCGCTGGAGGGCGCTGGATAGTGGAATAGTTTAATTTTCTATTTCAACTCCAGCCCACGTTGACAGTAGGGAAGGTGTTGGATAGAAAATTAAACTATTCCCTATCCTACAGCGCCCTCCAGCGCAAGTCGTTGTAACGACTTTCGTTGTAATCCCCGCGTTGTAATGGCAGTGCGGGGTAATCCCCGCATTGTCATGGCTGTTCCCCTTCGAAGCCACACAATGTGGCATTGCGTAACTTCAAATATCTGACTTATAGGCTTGCGTCATGCTTGTACCACTTTGCGTGGCACAAGCATGCCACAAGCCTCTCATCAATATGCCCCACAATCTATTACAACCACCATGTTTCACACGCAGAACCATGTTGCAG
The DNA here is from genome assembly GCF_964261635.1 of Lissotriton helveticus. Lineage (NCBI taxonomy): Eukaryota > Metazoa > Chordata > Amphibia > Caudata > Salamandridae > Lissotriton > Lissotriton helveticus. The sequence goes on along the minus strand of NC_136068.1, from coordinate 1,668,210,448 downwards.
CGGGACACAGACATATTCTCTGCCAAGGCTGCAGCTTCGGTAATGACCTTTTCCCGGTAGGGCTGCGATGGGATGTCATAGAAGAGCAGAGTTGAGTAGCAGCTGCAGATGAAGCTTTCTCTAAGATGAGAAGCTTGTGCAGAACTGTAGTAGCAGCTGGCATCTATGGGATGGGGGCATGCGCACGTACAAAAAAAATTATTAAATACATTTGTAAAATGTAACCGGGCGAGTGCGACGTCTTCCGCTCCGGACATCCACAGGAACTGGAAGCTGAAGCCTGGAATTTCCTTTACCAATCAGGGTGCTGTTCTCATGATGTGAAAGCAGTACTCTGATTGGAGAGAGCAGCCTCACTCGGTGCTCCACAGTGCCCTGGAGGCTTCCACTGACTCCAACCCAGCTGTCTTAAGACAGCTGGGTTAGATATGTTTAAAGTGCGCATGTGTGGCTGGCCGTCTCAAGACCGCCGGTTGAAAAGACATGTGCATTTTAAACATAAGTGCATAGACAGCCCACCCTCCTCTCAGCTGCTGTCACTCTGCAGTGCCCCCACTTTAATATAAAATTACTATTTTATTTTCCATGAGGTTTTGGGGGGATTTTAAGTGGGGCGACGCTCTTCCGCTCCAACGGAGGAGCCGCCCCTGCAGCACAGTTGAGAAATCTTGACAGTCTGTCAAGGTATGTCCAGTGTCAAAAATCCAATTTATAGAAAGTTTTGATTTACCTCAAAATGGTAATGCGCTGATATGAGGCAAGGAAAGGATGAGCATCCGGGCGTGGTTAGCCGATAATTTGTGAGTGGAAAGGTTGTGCCATCCTTGTGAAAAAGTGAAACCAGCTAATTGCCAAAAATCACATGGTGTCCCAGGAAGGAAAACGCCGGCAATTGAAGGTTAAATAGAAGAATAGGCTGTAATGCTTGAACAAGATGTCTGCTTGAAGAGGTTGCCAACTCACACCAGAAATTGATTAGAGTTTGCAACGTGCATGAGGAGACTCAAGCAAATACAATCTGACAGCTAAAGGGACAGAAATCAAATCCATGAATGAAAATTATAAGAGAACACAGTTCTCTCTTGCCAGAATCCTGCATGTTTTTGGGAGATCCAGACAGGCCAGGAGCAAGACCTAATATGTCCTCCAAGGTGAGTGGGTGCAGAAATCTACAGTGTCTTCCCAGTGTTGTCACAAAATGGGAGGCGGCCCCCCTGAAAGATATGCTGAAGGGCCCACACACTCACATCAGTAGGGGGCCCCTACAGTATGGGAAAGCCTGCCCCCCCCCATGCTTTGGGGGCTACAGGGCCTTTGTTCCGCCCCTGTGTCTTCCAAAGTTACCAGGTGCAGGGAAACATAGTGTTTTCCAGAGTAATTAGGAGCAGGGATTTACAGAGTCTTCCAGAGTTACCAGGAGAAGGGATTCACAATGTCTTCCAGGGAGGCCTTATGCTGGGATGCTCTATGTTGGGATGCTCTCATCTAATTAAGTTGAATGATAGGTTTGCTCAGCAGTCTAGTTTTGATTCCTCCTCATGCCTCTTTCTTTCTCCACCCTGCTCTTCGTGTCTCTTTACTTCATTCTTCATTCCTCCTTAGGCACTTGTGTCCTATCTTTCTCATCTTCTTTATTTCTTCCTCTCGCTTGCTCTGGGTCGAAGCCTGTTGATGAAACATGAATGCTGGTCATCAAAAATGAGTGCTGCTGCCCACCACCTGCAACCATCGACACTTCAGCTTTTCTGCATTAGGCTTTTCCCTCCTTTTTAGCTATTCCTTAAATCTCTTCCTAGTCAAGCCTGTCAGTGCCCACAGTGATTCTGTCCTTCACCCTAGTTTAAATGCCATTCATTCCTGTGTATTTTTTTGTCCTGTAAAATTATCCTCTCCGGGTGCGTTTCGAATTCTTTCTATTCTGTTTGTGTTTTTGTGTGCTGTATTATTTTCATTTGCTCGTACAAAATCCCATCACGCATGGTTAGGTGTTCTGCATAAATCCCGCGACAATCTATGCCATGTGCAGCCCATTCAGCCAGTACTAGCTGTTAAGTCAACAGGGCCTTGCATGCTCGGATTATTAAGACCCTACTTACTTTACTAAAAGTGAATCATGAGTCAGAAAAGCTTATGGGCCATATTATCAAGCAAGGGCGATACATTATCGCCGCTTTTATCGGCAGGAAACTGCCGCTAAAGTGGCGATAATGAGCTTGATATTATGCCCTTGTGAATTCCCATAGCAGCCCAGGTTAACACCAGAACCTGGGCTGCTATGGGAATTCACAAGAGCATATTATCAAGCCCATTATCGCCGCTTTAGCGGCAGTTTCCTGCCGATAAAAGTGGCGATAATGTATCGCCCTTGCTTGATAATATGGCCCAATGTTTTTAAAAGTGACATAGATGCACTTGGCCCCGCCTACTGCCACTATGCTATACTGCCGGAGGCCAGAGCACTGTATAGAGTGAGGAATACTGGTTTAGATGCATGTTTTAAACGGGTCGTGCTAGCTGCACTGTAATGCAGCCACACTTAGTAGAGAGCCCGAGCCTGAGTGCCTGGAGTGAGAAGCATGCCTAACACAGAGGGACAGATGACTTTGAAAAGCTGCATTGTGTTCACATTTCCGGTCAGCAGATCTGTCAAACCATCTCTACAGCAAGAAGAAAAGTAGGTTCAAGGCAACAGAGCCCTTCTCAGCAGTGAGTGCTCAGCAGGGTGAACAGCGGCCAAATGGATCATGTTCTGCAGGTCACTTTCAACCCTGACTTATAAGCAACAGCACTAACCCAGTGCATGGTGGGTCTTACGGAACCATACGTATTGTGTGGAAAGCGAAACTTCACACGCCTAGAGTACTCCGCCCCATCATTTCAACTGCTAAAAGTAGGCAAAGTATGGGGGAAAATAAGGCTGTTATTCCCCCAAATTGAATAATCAGGAGCATGTCAACCACACCAGAATCCCAAGCATAACAGATACACTTAGTATGCAGCTGAAGGCCCTGTGTTTAGCCCATTAGGCTCTGTACAGCTCTAGCACTCATCTGTTTTACACTAAATATATCAGCCATGTGCTCATCCTTTCTCTCTCTTCAGCTCCATGTCTATTCAATATCGTATGATTTCAGCAAATACGTGTTGGCAGCGGTTCTTTCTCCATGATTGCCTCTTCGCTTTCCAACAAACATCCAGTACATCCGTAGTGGATGAACAACCATCGTGCATTTAGGAAAGCACTCAAGAGTTATCAGTTTCGTTGAAATCAGCCCATCTTCCATAAGTGTAAAGAAGTGAATTATTAATTGGGATGAATGGAAGTCCACCACAAGTAATAAAGTCACTACCCTATTAAGTCCAGTCAAAGATTTCAGAAAAATGTAACCTGGGCTAAATCCCTGATAGCTGTGACGCAGAGCAAACAGGCTTGACTTAGAGAAAATGTGTAAAGCATTTAGAAGTAGCGAAACAGTTAAAAAGTCAAATACATAACAGAATAAAAATCCTACTTCAAAATAAAAGAATAGAGATACATTTAATAAGCAAAATGAAACCCAAATGACAAAAAAACAATATGGGGAACTGGAGATACGAATTTTTAAAGATTTATGTGAGAAGAGCAATAAAATGTATTAAATGCCACAAAAGTATGTCAAAGCCGTAGACCAGACTTAGGCTCAATTTGAGGCTGACTGCAATGGAGCCTAGTTCAGATACACTAAGTGGATTAGGCCCGATGAACTTCTGGAAGTCAAAAAGTAGAAAACGTTTCAGAATCCCAATTCAGAAAGAGACTGTCACTCCCCAGTGGATCCCAGCTGAAACTGTACCCACCACTGTGGAACTGAAGGCCATCTACCTGAAACATGTTGCTCTCCCAGCACCTTGGAGCTTTTGAGATTTCTTGCAGAGTATTTTCTATGTCAACACAGAATGGCATTTTTTCGGACGTGCGGAGACATTTGAGCAGGATGCTTCTGAAAGATAGTCCAATGCAGTAGAACTGCCGGTCAGATACTTATTCCATCGGGTCCTAGTTAAGCTCTGTAGCAGCTAAGAGGAGGCACTGAGAGTCTCAAATGGTGTGAGGTTGAGGCAAACTATAGGGTACAGTTGCTACTGGTTAGCTCGACACTTCAAGGAAAAGTCATCTTGCAGCTTGTTCTGTGCCTGTAACCACATTGGAGGTTAGCCAACAGACCTCTGGAGTCCACTTCTTTGTCATGGGAGAAGTGGGAGCAGGTTCAGCCCTTTAGGTCTCCTCCTAGGTCTCAAACAGCATCTGTAGTCATTCTGTTCTTCTGCAGGTTCAGAAAGTGTTCTAAGGGGGCTGCTTTGGGGTATAGAGTCGACAGTAGCGTGTAGATGAGAGTTATTCCTACATCCACCCTAACCAATGGGGTAAATGTTCTGGGGCAACTCTACCCAAAATGTTCCATGGGACAACTCTACCCACTTTTTCAGCAGTTCCTGTTTGCCATACCGCAAACAATCTCATGGTGCTCCCCATGCTCAGACTGGGTTTGATTCCAACCTGACTAGAGGGACAATAGGCTGCTTCCTCCAGGTATTACCTTACATTTACTTGTGTAAGGGCAGATCCCCTTTCAAGTAACAACTCTTTCAAACCTAATTTACGCCAAGGACAGGCTCACAGATGCTCTAGTATGAGTAAAAGTAACTTTCTAAAAGTTGCATTTCTCATTTATAATAATAATCTGACTTTAGCATTAGAGTGGGTGATTATTAAATAAAACTAAGTCTTTGAATGGAGTCTGTCGTTGTTACAGGGCAAAAGTTATAGATTAAGGTGCTTAGTCTAAACTTAAAATTATCCTATGTGCTAGTTACAGTCTGACGAGTGACAATGTCGTTTTGTGCCTAGTCACCAGGGAAACATGTCATTTTTAATGTCAGATATTTTCCACTCTTAACTATTATGACCCTATCTTGTGGGCAAAATCGTGTGCTTAGAGATGACTTATTTATTATTTAAAACCAGGTTTCTCTACCTGTCAAAAGGGTGCTTTTGACAGCTTTGTGCAGCAGGTTTCAAGCTGCTCCTGTCGGGCTACACAGGGTAGGCCTGAAGCCATGTTTTAACTTGTCACACTAGTGGATGGAAAACTAAGTTCTGCAGTCCACAGATGACATTTAACTTTCCATGCCATGGGTGTAGTTCTCACACACCATATACTGTGACCTTATAGGAAAGTTAAATATGCCAATAAGGGATTAGCTACTGTTCTCAAGTTTTCGGGGTCTAAACATGCACACTATGCGCTGGACATAGTGCCCCAATGTGTACAGCCTAAAAAGCAGCAATAAAATTCAGCAAAAAATGGGATTTGACAACGCGAAAAGGGGCGTTTTATCGAAATTAATGTTTCATGATGTGCTGTCTACCATTATATGTCCGTGGCTACATCACACGTTACATTGCAGCCCTTACATCAGAGGTAAGTACTTCACAGGCAGATTGGGTTTTACATTATGGTCATTTATTTCTGTGGGCTAGTAGGTTATTTATAATTTTAAGTGGCATAACCTTTGGTGTGTTTAAACATATATATATATCTTCACTGACAATACAACTGTTATTAGGTGTTGGATGAGACAAAAGCTAACATTAAAAAACTCAAAACACACTAAAATATGCCAGTTATAGTTTAGTTAATTAACTATATCCTGCTTATTTTACATTTCTAATATTTTAACTATTAAAACATGTATATTAATGCCCCTATCAAAATATGTGTGTGCATATACATATGTACTGAAAAAACAAAGGTTAAGGGGCTGTAGTCTGGTTACAGCTACTGGAGATAACAATAACTGGTGAATTTCAGTGATTTTGTGTTTTTTAAAATGGTAGGTTTTAATTAACTTTTCCAGCTAACTCTAACGACCCTATAACGTTTGTTTTATCTGTGAATTTTTAAGGCTTTTTTTTAATGCAAAGTAAGATATTCTTACAATACCTAACTATAACGTCCCTTTAAACTTTGGGGTTTTTCAGTAAATTTCTAGGTTTTTTTGTAACATAAAATACTATTTTATTAAAATACATTACACCAACCCCACACAGTGCATGGCCTTCGCCCTGCATCTAACCCTTCACGGGCAAACAAATTCATGCTTTGAACTGCCTTTGACATTGTGAGGTGTGGTATTGGCCACAGGCCAGACCGTGTATCAAACCCCAGTATTGCCCAACCCCCCCTCCTCTGTGACTTAACTATGTGGAGAAGCGTGGCTCAGTGGTTAGAGGCGGCAGACCCGGAAGCTGAGATCAGCCGTGGACCAGGGTTCGATTCCCCGCCTCGGCGGGTCTCGGGCTCAAAATTCCACGGACTCAACAATTCTCGCTCCGGTGCCTACTCGACTCATGGGGTCACACTCTGCGACTCTGGGCAATAGCATGCTTAATCTCCACTATGGCCCCTCGCGGCGGGATGCCTGGCTTTCACCTTGTGGATACCCTGCTGGGGTATCTCACAGGGGAATACCAGGACGGGTTCCCTAAGCAAGCGCCTTGATACCTTCGGGTGATACGTGCGCTATATAAGTCGCAATATAAGTCGCAATACATATGGGCAGCAGGAGTTGAGCGTAGGGCCTGGGTGTCATTTTAAGTTAGACAGACCTACTGACTTTGTCTAAGAATCAGAATACCAAAAACAAAAAGTGGGCGTATTGGCTTTATAAAGGGATCAAGATATATAAATCACATACATTGTCTTTGTTAAGATGACCAACAATTGTAAAAACCTGAGGCGGGTCGGGGACAATCGATATTTGCCCGGCGGTATTGCCTCTGTGACCCTCTAGTTAATTAACCAATGAAGAGGCAGGCGCTGGAGACTGGAAAGCAGGAAACAAGGTTTTTATTTTCTCCGGAGGAGAACACAACGAAACGGACAGAAGGTATCGTTCTGAGGTGCTCTAACTGCATCCCTGAGGCCTGGCCTCTTATACACAAGTTTATCTTTTTATTGCATGTAACATATTCTCGTCGATACTTTGATGTACAGAAAGACATCCTCAGATCCCCCTTTGGGCCCGTTCCCACACACATTTACAGTTGAAGTCCCCACCCTAGTCTCAACAGGTGATGAGTATCACGCAGCTGGATATTCCGCCGATTCACGGAATGTGGGGGGTTTGATCGGATCTCATGGAGTGGGGGCTTTGATCAACCCGGGGATCCTTTGATGGGGGAAGCTTTCTATTGTACGGGGAGGGGCAAGGAATGGTATCGGCAGAGCTGGGTGTCGGCCTGGGAACGGGGAAGACAAAACGGGCACACAGGGAAAAAGGGGGTTTGCATCTAAGGGCCGGAGATCATGAAAGGGAAGCAGGGAGGTGTCGCGCTGGGAACAGGATGAGGGCCTGGGGCAGAGCAGCGCCGAAGAGGGGTTTATGACTCAAGGCAGGTGCAAGCAGGGGGTGGTCAGCGTGCAGGCTTAGTGAAGGCGAAGGGCTATGTCAGGGGCCAGCAGCATGCAAAAGGGTTCGCTCTGATCGGGGCATCTTAAAAAAATGGCGGGCGCGCACGACAAAAGTGTGGCATCAGGGGAAGAGGCAAGATGGCGCAGATAATGTTCACCAAAACGTACTAATTTTCAACAGTCCTCCCTTTAACATATTCAAGACATCTTGCTGGTTCATTTTCTACTCGGTTCTATTGTGGTGGGCATGAGAAAGAAAACGGTAGGAACCCTAGAGGAAAAGAGTTGTAAACAATACATTTTAACATTTCTAGTTTTTAGGAGGTGGGCCTATTTGATAAACTTTGATCAATTTGTTTAGCAGGAAAGTCATAGGAATGCAATACAAAAACGATTCTGTAGCGAGAGCAGCAAGCATATTTCATACTGGCAGGTTATTACATATATATCAGGTTCGGATTGGAGCATGATCAATACGATGGCGGCTGGGAGAGAAATGAGGTCTAGCAGAAACGGCGATTGGGGACGTCAAATGTTCGAAGTTTAACGAGTTCTCATCATTCTTTGTTGCCTTTCGTTGGCGCTGTTGAGCACCGGCGGTGGAGCTACAAGTCCAGCTCTGTTCTAAGTTCTGTGTTGCAGGGCACGACCCTTTCCTCGCGTTTCTGGTCGAAAAGGTCCTTTTCGCCCTGTGTCCTTTGAGGTGTTTGTCAGAAAGTTCAGATGGAAGAAGAGCGTACAAAACAGTCCATAGGGTAGGTCAGAGGAAAAGGGGGATGGAGCAAGGCCAAATTAGGAACAAACTAGGGGAACGAGAGACTTCAAATAGGCGGGCGTGTGACCGAATTCAGAGAGCGGGGACTTGTCGACAGACACTGGACATCGAGCAGGGGCATCAGGTCGACCCTTTCTTCTCACGTTTGTCGAAAACAGTGCCTCGTCCTGCAGCTCTTTTCTGTCGTGGTCTCGCCTTGGCTAATGTCGCAGGTGTTCCTTAGTCTGTAGTCAGGCCTCGTGCTCCCACATCCGGTCCTTCTCTCCTCCAACAGCAGTACCCTTAAACAAGTTTGAAAAGACAGTCTTTAGAGAATTTGCAGATGAAGATAATCAAAAAGTCTATTTCTCTCCCAGCTCCAGGCAAAGAATGAAAAATGCCCTTTATATCAGTGTTCACAACTGGCATATGAATGACCGGTGACGGGCCTGTTGGATTTACTATGACTTTCCTTTACAATTATTTATTACAGTCACGACAGTTCATCTGATAGTGACCCACCTTCGTGAGACGAACCTGGCAAAGATATGCCGTTCTCTAGAGTTTTACATTTACAAAGGGTACTGTGAGTCGTCAACATAGTACTACACAGGTATTTTGCTGAGAGACGAACATGGCTAAACATTTCCTTTCTATCGATGCATCCTGCCTTTCAACTACTACGGGGTTCATTTCGATGATTTCTTTACCTTGGACTAGTCTGTTAACCTTGTAAAACATCACTCTGGATCCTACGTAACCTTTTACAGCCCGATTACTTAATTAGGAAGGACAGGGATTTTATGGGGAACAACCAGGGACATAGGAAACTTGTGGTAAGGGCATAAATCGACCCATCTCTCACAACCGGAAATGAGGGGTAGTTTCATAATTCCAGTTTTTGGGCGGCTGATACAGGGGGGTAACAGGGGTGATCATTTTTCTGGTTTGGGTATTGCGACAATTCGGGGAGGGGAGGGTCGCGTATTCTGAGGTCCTTGTTTTATACCATAGGAGCCGTCGACATGTAGTTCCCTTATTTCGGGCCAGATTAGGGAACCTCTGTCGTCTTACCTGTCCTTTCCCTTACGGCCCAACCTCGGTTCATTGACTTCTAGCGGAAAAGGAGAGGTAATGACGCGGCCTCAGGGTGATTGTATTAAAGACAAGTTTTTGTGCAAATACGGACAATATTTGAAGCCAATTAGGTGGTGTGCTAGGGGTGGCAGTCTGCCAATTTCGGGGCTAATCACTCGGAAGAGTGGGAGTGCAAAAATAGAGGGAGAGAGAGAGAGAGAGAGAGAGAGAGAGAGAGAGAGAGAGAGAGAGAGAGAGAGAGAGAGAGAGAGAGAGAGAGAGAGAGAGAGAGAGAGTGCAACGGCAGGCTAAATAGTACACGTGCAACAGAGAGGGTGGCAGTGTATTCAAGAAAGGCTATTTAGTGCATTACACAGTAAAGGGCATTCACGGGTCTGCGTTAGAATCTTGTAATCATGCAGTTTGAGCATTAGACAGGGTAGAGGGGACGTGCCTTGAGAAAAAGGAAAGAAGAAAGGAGGTACCATTTTGTCGCACTTCTCGCATTCTCGGTCCTTCGACCAGTTGGGTCGACGCCTCAGTCACACACACACATTCCCTCACAGTTTCGCATCATACGTGACATGGGTTCATTCGTCCGGTCTGGTTTAAGGGTGATCACTTTTTATCAGGTTGCGCTAATTTTCCGGGTTTGTTCGATACGTGAGTAGTTTGCAGGCGTGCTTAGACACCACCTTGCGGCGCTAGTCCGCTTCGTGTATTAGACATGGCAAGGCTTCAGATCTTCGCCACACCTCGGCTGTAATCTCTGATGTAACCTGCAGAGGGAGGAAAAAAGGGGGGGGGTGGAGACAGCATTCGCGCATATTCAAATACATGGATTCATAAGTCCTTTACTTACCTCTTACTCGTCTTTTCCTCCTCGGGGCAGGGTCCCCGGGGATATGGTTTCTGGAGTCGAGGGGGGGTAGTGTGTCCATATAGGTCGTGTGCGGGGAAACGTAAAAAGGAAACCAGAGGTGCTTAGTGCGAGGTATCTAGTCAAAGGATGTATCTCACTATCGGGATCCTTAAACCTCTTTCAACGCTGTGGCGTTCTAAGGTTCTTCGGTTCTTGGGTCAGCTCCGTTCCCTGATACTTTGGAACGTTGTACTTTATCACATTTACATTATTTCATTTCACCCTCCTTTTACATTCCCTCATTTACACCGTTCGTTTTACCCATCCTTGGGAGTCAAGGTCTTCCTCTACGCGAGAGTTCATGAGTCAGTCGCGTACTTTGAAGGCGGAGTGTCGTGTCGTCGATCCGATCCGTCCTCCAGGGCTGGGCAACCATCTTCTTTTAACCTTAAAGAGAGAGCAGAGTAGGGTGCACAGAAAAGAACTTTCCCACCGATCCCACATTTTTAAAATAAAGCATGCAATACCCGTCCATAGTTTCAAAAACTTTATTTTGCAAAATCATTTCAGCATGAGGATTATGAGGGTGCGGTCGTATTTGGCCGGTCGTGGCAATGGCTAAAGTGCGTACAGTGGGGGGGGGTGTCGTTTGCAGCAATAAAAACATCGGAAAGTTTTACTCATTCATTTGTAAGAAACTAAAACGTCTATTAATTGGCTGGGGTTCGGGGGCATTTATTTTCATAATTTAGAAGCATAATCATAATAGTGGTAATCAGATTTCCTATATGCATACCGTACGTGTGCGTCGTAAATGAGGTTTACATCAGTTATAAAAATATAATACATTGTACATTTGTAATCAACATTTGTAACGGGGATCCTTTCATACTGTTCGTCGAGTGAGTTCTCCTTGTCTTTTCTAGCCAAGTGTACAAAGGATCATATAAAATCTCAGAACATCAAGTTTATATTAGTGCGAAGGAACACCACGAGGTGTTCGTAAGTTCCGATTGATACCAGCGCCATTTTGGGCGGGGCCGGCTCAGTCCGGAAGCAGCATCAGGGGGAAATGTTTCCCATTACTGGCAGTTTGGACCAGAGTCCTTTTCGGCAGTCCTAGAATTCATGCTAACAGAAGGAGTGGCAATGTCATGTTTGTTTCGTTGGCGATCAAGGCAGCCGTCCCTTACCGGAAGCCTGCAGAGGCCGAAGGTTCCGCCGGGGACCTTTGTAGGATCTTCAAGGCTGCGGAGATGCTGTCGGAGATGGGGGCTCGTGCTCCAGGGGGCAAATGTTCGAGTTATATTGCTGGTCAAAGTTACTCTAGTGGCCGGGGCCCGCCTTCCAGCGGACCCAGACGCCATTTTGAGGCCCTACAGGGGCCACTCTCGTCGAGTTTGCAAGAGTGGGAGAGATCCTTCGGAGTGAAAGGAAGAGGTCCCTGTTGTGTGAAAGCGGGACGTTCAGCTGGGGTGCAGCTGTGATGCCCCCCACCTGGGGGGGGCGAGGGAGACTCGTCCGCATCGTCTCCTTCTCCCGGTGCACTCCATGCCGCTCCTTTTCATCGCCCCGCATGAAGGTCTCTCCACATCCGGTGTTCCCCAAGTCCTGTGCTCAGTGCTGTGGGAGTATGGCCACCTGTGGCGCGCATTCGGCGCGGCACGAGTATCAGTGCAGTCATTGCAGGTTTGGTGTTCCGAAAATATGGCCACCATTGCACGTTCGGTGCTGCGCAAGTACTGGGGTGCCACCATGGTGTGTTCGGTGCTGTGGAAGTATTGGCACCATCGCCTGACTGGGGGTGTTCGGCGTCGGGCCGGGGGCTGGGAGACCTCCTATCGGTGGAGGTGGGAGAGGCTCGTCCGCGTCGCCTCTCCCTCCCAGCCCAACTTGGACAAATTGTTGTGGAGGTACGTGCAGGACATCCCGCCGTCCAGAGCTGCTGCGGCTGTTACGGAAGAGAAAAGGAAAAAAAAGGTGCCTCGTTCTCCTCTGGACATGTGGCGGGACTACTTAAGTCTATCCAGGCCCGTTGCGGCTGGCTGAGGAGACATGTGGCGGGACTACCTACAACTGCCCCGGCTGCTGGCTCCTGCCTCTCCTCCGGCTCCCCCATACGTTAAGATTTCCTGACCAAGAGTTGGCGGCCGGGCCCGCCTTATATGGGTTGCCGTTGGTTGGGCGTAGCCGTAACCCTGCCCTACTTTGGAAGGTTCCAGAATGAGGGGGGGGGGCGAATGTTCTGTTCGACTTTCATTTTCTACAGTTTACCGTTATTATTCCTTGTTTGTTGTGTTAAATTAAAAGTTCAAGTTCATTAATGGTCTACGGATTTTGTTTTACCATTTCTTTCTTTTCAGGTTGTTTTTATGCTAAGTTTCTGCTAACAGAGGTTGAGTAACACGGAAACACGTGTAGAGGGATGACGCAGATTTGTACATTACATACACACAAACTCAGACGGGGGGACAGTACAAGTACGACATACAAAGACCCAAGACGAATATAAAACAGTTATTGGTCATAATTATCTCTTTCCGTCTGTGAATTTGAAACGAGGCTGGGTTCCCGTCTTGACGTTGCCCGACCTAGGAGAACTTGAGCATGCCGCTGAAATTGTCCTGGCGAAATCTGTGCCATCGGGCATAATCAAACGTGGTGGTTCTGTCTGGTCTGTCTATGTAAGTCGGGTTCTTCTTTGTCTCGCGCTTCTTCTTGTACTGCCGGTCTGTCGTTCCTGTCGGCCCTTTGCCTTTACTCACGCTCAGTAGAGTCGGGCATTGGGCTTTCCAGTGTCCGACATACCTACAAAAAGCGCATTGGGCTGGCCCTAAGTCTGGTCGTCTTTTGCATAGTGTCGGGGGATAAGTTGTGGGTAGCGATGTCCTGGGGTTGTCCTGTCGGTATATTTCTCTATTTGGTTTGTCCTCGTCTTTTCTCTGTCGTTGCATAGCCTCTCTGCGCCACATACCGAGACTGTCGAGCATAATTGGCGTTGTCTTATTATTTCGAAGGGCTATTTCTAACGTTTCTATTTTATCAAGGTCAAAGGATCCTGCCAGTGGCCACTGTTTGTCTTGACTATCTTCGGTATACCTGTGCCACAATTTATTATAGGCTATGGTGACTAATCCATAGTTTATGAACATGTCCTTATTAGGGGTGCCTTCTAGTGGAGCTATATGGTCCACCTCTAATACTCGGTCTGGGCTAAACAGGCTACTAATCAGTGGGGAGAAGACAGACATGACGGCTCGTAACGAGGGACTAAAAAGTCAGCACTGCCTATCTTATCACTAGGTGCAAAGACCGGACAGAATATTTCTATTCAACGTTGTTTGCAGGCAGTGAATACCTCATGGATCAAAAATAATAAAAAGACCAATAAATAACAATGGGGAGAATGAGTAGGTCCGCAAAGATCTGCGTTACCTACCCTTTTCACTATCTGCAAAAAGGGTGGTCTCTTCCCTGTTTGCAGACAGGGAATCTCCAGGAAACAATAGTTTTGCGAACAACAGTTCAGTTTCAAGTAATTATTGAGTGGGGGAGAAAAAATAAGCACGGCTGCTGCCCTACCTATCCTCCACTGCTTGCAAAGAGAGAGCCCGTTGTTTCTCCGTTTGTAGACAGTGAATCTCCAAATAAATAAAAAGAGCAATACTAGTATTTTTAAACAATCAAGCAATCAAGCAATTGTTTCGCAACTTGTCGTGATTACACGACCTTACCCGGACCATGTGGACAGTTTCTTGTCTTCCAAATCCAGCGCCCGATCGTCCTCTTTTTCTCGTATTTCTCACGGCACTCCTGATGGTCCCCAGTCAGGACCGTAGATCACTCGAGAGAGGTCTGTTCGGAACTAGTGAAGTTCGGATGATCGGCTGCCAGACGAGGGTCTATTGGGCAAGAGCTCTCCCGATCGTTGCAGTCGTTCACTCTGTCGTCGGGACCTCTCCCACTGGATCCACGAGTCGCTGATGGGCCCCACGCTTGGGACGCCAATTGTAAAAACCTGAGGCGGGTCGGGGACAATCGATATTTGGCCGGCGGTATTGCCTCTGTGACCCTCTAGTTAATTAACCAATGAAGAGGCAGGCGCTGGAGACTGGAAAGCAGGAAACAAGGTTTTTATTTTCTCCGGAGGAGAACACAACGAAACGGACAGAAGGTATCGTTCTGAGGTGCTCTAACTGCATCCCTGAGGCCTGGCCTCTTATACACAAGTTTATCTTTTTATTGCATGTAACATATTCTCGTCGATACTTTGATGTACAGAAAGACATCCTCAGATCCCCCTTTGGGCCCGTTCCCACACACATTTACAGTTGAAGTCCCCACCCTAGTCTCAACAGGTGATGAGTATCACGCAGCTGGATATTCCGCCGATTCACGGAATGTGGGGGGTTTGATCGGATCTCATGGAGTGGGGGCTTTGATCAACCCGGGGATCCTTTGATGGGGGAAGCTTTCTATTGTACGGGGAGGGGCAAGGAATGGTATCGGCAGAGCTGGGTGTCGGCCTGGGAACGGGGAAGACAAAACGGGCACACAGGGAAAAAGGGGGTTTGCATCTAAGGGCCGGAGATCATGAAAGGGAAGCAGGGAGGTGTCGCGCTGGGAACAGGATGAGGGCCTGGGGCAGAGCAGCGCCGAAGAGGGGTTTATGACTCAAGGCAGGTGCAAGCAGGGGGTGGTCAGCGTGCAGGCTTAGTGAAGGCGAAGGGCTATGGCAGGGGCCAGCAGCATGCAAAAGGGTTCGCTCTGATCGGGGCATCTTAAAAAAATGGCGGGCGCGCACGACAAAAGTGTGGCATCAGGGGAAGAGGCAAGATGGCGCAGATAATGTTCACCAAAACGTACTAATTTTCAACACAGTTACAATGAAATATATATTTCAAAACTTCACACAGTGCACTGTTGAATAAAAGTGATTGCTATAACAAATTAATTAAGTTTAATGAAAAAAAAAACACCAGCATGTCTGACTATTTTTTGTAATCATTTTCGATGTGCAAAGTGCAGCAATAGAACCCACGAGAAGGTAGGCTCTACACAGCTGAAGAGATCAGAGCTTCAACTAGGAGTACTATAAAAAATATAGGAAGCTCTCCTGGGGTCATGGAATTATTAAGACTCCCTGCAGCCTCACACACCATTAAAATAGTGGTTGGCGGTGCCCCTGCTCCTTCTAAAGACATCACCAAGCTCCCCAAAAAAAGTTTAAAGAGCCCTTGTGGGGCATTATGGGCACTACTTCAAAGACCAGTGAATGATAAATGAGTGGTCCCTCTTCCCGAGCGAATAGTGGCCCTTGAGACCTCATCTCCAGGGCTTTCAGTGGGTGTCCACACGCGGCACCCACAACACAGAGCGTTGGGGGCCACAGAGGTGGTCCCAGAGCCCCTCTGGCTTCCACCATGCACCCATCCTGGGTGCAATGGGAGATGGCTTTTCTACTGCTCAAAGGAAGCAGCTTTTTTACTCTGCTCCCGCCAGGCTGGAGTAATCCCTATTTGCCTACCAGCAAGAGCACGGACAGGGAAACAAATGTGTGCTTCCATCAGGCGGGAGCATTTCTGCAGCTCCTACTGGGTGGGAACAGAGACATTTTTCCTGCCTGTGTGCTTGCAGGCAGGAAAACTATTTCTTGAAGGAGGGCTACAGTGACACAACAGTGGAAATGGCCCCAGGGGATGGGGCCACCAAGGCCTCTTGAGGCTTAGAAAGGGGGCCACACAACCGCTCCTATTTTTAAAATAGTGACCACGGGGCCTTACAAGCCTTGGGGAGAGTAGCCAAGTGCCTCCTCCCCATTTAAACATTTCACCCCCAGGGTATGTGCTCCCCGGGGCCTTTATTTCAGAATTGGCCTGAGGTATAGGTCCTCAGCCCCACCAAATAAATTATCAGTGCTGCCCCCTGGGCTCAAGCGTGGAAGCTGGTGCTTTTTTATATAAGCTGTAAAAAAAGTACATAGAGTTTGGCTCCCGGAGTGGGGGGTCATATGCTTCCTTCTATTTGTTTTTTCTAAGACTCAGGACTGAGTCCTGAGTCCCGAGTCCTAAGATGGATGCCACCACATCGTTGTTGATGTGGCAGTAACCAATCCAATCTAATTCTAGGCTCTGTCGGCTCTGTGTATGCTCCGAAACATTAAATATATGTTTTGAGCCTTAATTTCTCATTTAACTACTCAACTGATTCATCCCACATCACAAATAGCACGCTTTCTGGACAAACATCTAGCTTTCTGCCAAATTTGCTGAAAGTCCGTTCAGCCGTTTGGGCTGTAGTAGTGTCTAAATTTCCTATGGAAAAATGAATGAGGAAAACACTTTTATGGACCCCTCCCTTTTTTCTCTCCCTCCCCCCCTCGCGTGATGGAGCATCTCAAAACTTTCCAGGTAGGAGATGATGTGGATGAGACTTCTGTTTGGAAAGTTTTGTGAATATTCATGAAACGGCACAAAAAGTTACAAGAAAACAAAAAAATGCTTTTGCAATGGAAGCACGATCCTATCTATAACTACCAAGTGACGACTGACACTGGGAAATATACATATGTCATGTAAGGTCATGTGAATTAGCAATGTCCGAACTCTTTTGGCTCCTGATGGACCCAATAGAACTGTGACGAAAGTGTTATAGCGTAGTTAAGTGAATGCAAGTATAGAATGTTGAGTTTGTGGTTATACACAGACGAATAAAGACACATTCTACTAAGCTCCACATGTGGCGTAGTCATTAGCAGGTACCCATGGTGGGGAGGACGCTACAACTCGCGACAATATAGGAGATCAGTAACCTGAAGCTCAACATTGCTCTCCCAGAGAGTTTGCCGTGGTCTAGTGAACTGCTTGTGCATGCCATGTGTCTCCGTCAAAGTGCAGGATCGACGTTTGGCATTTGTGGCATCAAAGCACAAATCTAGCCAGTGCAAATAAGTTGAAGATAACCAAAGCTGTACTGAGCCATTTCATGTGGTAGCCAGCAAAGGACCCATGGTGATTACTCAACGTCCTTGGAAGTCCATTGCACAAGAATCCTCGCATTTCCGCCATGTGGCTCATCACTCGTCAGGCACTGATGTCAATGTAGAGACTGGGTCTGAAAGGACAACATAGATCATGGATCATGGACACTTCAACTGCCTGACCCAGTTTCCGAAGACCGGGTCGGGACATGTGATCAGAGCACCACAAAGACTCACTGAAGAGCGATGTATTGTATATATTTGTAAAAAAAAAAAATCATTTACCAAAAGGGTAGATGTAGGGTTGCGTGAGTTAGCAATGATGGAACCCTTTAAGCTCTTGATAGACTTTGTAGAACTGTGACGTAAGTGCTAAAGCATAGTGAAGTGAATGCAGGTTTAGAATGTTGAGTCCCCGGTTACACGCAGAAGAATAAAGATGTGTTATACTAAGCTCCATGTGTGGCGTAGTCATTACCGGGTATCCATGCTGGGGAGAACACTACATATTGTATGAGGCTTTATTTTGCAGGATGGGTGGTGAGTTGTAATCCTATATATCTTACACATATATGAGTTATGAATACTATTCACCCAATATAAGCAGCGTTGTAAAGGTTCCACGAGGGAAGACATCACAATGGAATGGTATTGAGTATGTGATCACTGTGATGTAATCTACCGCATTGTAACAATTGATATTGGTGCTGGCCTATACTCAGGGCCACTGGAATTATACAGCGGGGGAGGGCCAAATTATGCATCGTGGTTGACTAAAATATGTGGCACAAAAAGGTAAATGATGTGGCATAATGATGCACATTTAGTGATAGTATTACCTCGTAATTTTGTCTGTTTTACAAAAGTTAACACTGTCTGGGCATAGATGGCACCTGCAATAGTAGCAGTTTAACACTCCGATTTAGCAATAAGCAACAGAAAGGTGAACAGCAACCTTTGCAAAGTTCTTTCCACTACACAGCAACTTGTGTTGCAACACTTTTTGTAACTTTTAAACCGTTTGAGTTAAAAATAAAATGTGTTTTTGTTCAAATCAGCAGATTATGCAATATGGCATGGATTATGTGTCAAATGTGTCAAATCCATAATTATGCAAAATGCACCGCCGCCGCCCAATCTCATAATTCCCGTGGCCCTGACTATATTTACTTGATTTCTCATGTCTAGGAGGGGAAAATACTAGCAATTTAGCATCAGACTTTAATAGGCCGTGTGAGTTGCCAAACATGGTTACAAGTCAGCAGCTTGATAAGGAGTATGTGATACTGAGTTGATCAGTATGTCATACCTCTCACAACCTATTTACTCATAGATAAAGATGAAATTAAAGGTGTGGTAATGCCATTGAAGGGCAATAGAGATGATCATTTTTAGAAGCGTGATGCTTCTTTGGATGGAGAAGCCAATAAGGGTTTTCGCCACTTTAAGGGGTGAAGATGACGCCATGAAGAGCTGCACGCTTGATGTGAGAGTGTAGTGCATTATGATATACATACGCGAGGACGTAATTCCCTCCCCACGTCAGGATGCTGACTCTTCTGCCCAAGCATTGCATGATTGAAGGTCCATGCAAATCTTGCATTATTTTACAGGTATGTCAGTATGCAGCCACATTAAGACAGCATTGTTTGCAGATGCACAGTTTACCCAACCCCACATCCCCAGACAGGTCCCATGAACTTACAAGTGCCAAGCGCGAGTCTAAAGGAGCGCGCACTTAGGACCCGGCCCCGCGGGCCCGCCTCCCGGTCACGAAGGTAGGGGGCGGTCGGCTCGCCCAATGGGCGCCCGGCCGTCAAGTGCTTCCGGGTCAGGGAGAGTGACGCACATCCGGTGCAGCAGGGGGCGGAGACCTTTGGCCTATTTAGGGTCAAGTGCCCGTGGCCTCGACCTCTTTTCCCTCTGCTGCACCGGGACCGGCTGACCTCGCCTTAGATGCTCCACCCCCCCGTTGCTTACCCTAGTTCTTTGTTAACTTCCCAGCTGTGGGTATTTTCTGGAGCGGGGACCTGAGGATTTGGGAGCGGCGGCGAGACAACAAGGCTGAGCCCGGTGGAGAGACGACAAGGATGAGCGCGTGGGACTCGGAGACCGCCCATCTCGCCAGGTAGGGAGCCGGGTGCTCGGGGGGCCTGCTGGCGGCCGCCGATGACGGGAGGGGGTCGGTGGTGTAAATTAGGTGTGTGACTGCTCCGGTGGTCTGCGGCCGCCGGTGGGACTCCGGGGTGCGGGCTCCTTCGGGGGCGACATGGGCGGTCTTCATATGGGTTCGGGGTAGCTAGGCATCCTAGGGCCTCTAGCAGCCTTAATGGGAGCAGCGGCACATAGGCGCGAGGCAGAGACGGGCTTGGATCCACGTGGTCGGGGGCCATTAGGATCAATTGATAGACAGCGTACCTCGGGGCTGGACATGGGCGATGGGTACGCCGACTGCATTGTTAGTTGTGGGGGTTAATGTCCATTCGTGGAGTGAGTACTAGTGTTTGGTCCCCGAAGGTTTTCATGGCGGCACTATGGCATGTTGAAATCTTTCGCGCTGCTCGCTCGCTAGGGAGGATCGCAGCGGGGGGGGTCTGCCCAGGGCAAGCAGTGGCTGCTATGCGCGTAGTGTGGTGCGCAGGGGCCGACCGGATTGGCGGCCAGGGAAGGCAGGGAGCTTGGGGCCCGGCGGGGGCAGTACTAGAGGTCGGGTAACGGCATCGGTGATTGGGCAGCAGGGCGTCGAGGGCTCGGCGCGGGCGATGGTGCCACAGTGTGTGTTTAGCGGCGAAGGAAGGGTGTATTTACTGTTTTCTCCCATGCGCCGCAGTGTGTGTTTAGCGGCGAAGGAAGGGTGTATTTCCTTTTTTCTCCCATGGGAATAAAGCAAGTGGACACACTTTGGGGTTATCGTAGGATCACAGCCCAGTATAAGACAGGAATTAATTGCAGTTCGTGGGTGGGATATGGGACCCTCAGATGAAAGGAGGTAAAGCTGGTGTTGTCGTAATAGACGGAGTCCAAGGAAGGCTGTGTAGTTGAGCAGGTGGGGATGCGGGGTGTGCTGCGTGACCAATTCCTGCTCAAGCTGGGTTACCCTTGTCTTTCATTATGTGGTCTCTGTGATGGCTAAG
The DNA here is from genome assembly GCF_964261635.1 of Lissotriton helveticus. Taxonomy (NCBI): domain Eukaryota; kingdom Metazoa; phylum Chordata; class Amphibia; order Caudata; family Salamandridae; genus Lissotriton; species Lissotriton helveticus. The sequence goes on along the minus strand of NC_136068.1, from coordinate 1,668,190,188 downwards.
TGAGATGATGCCGAGATGCAGCTCTGGGCTGATGACGGCCCCGGTGACCGGCAGTAGAGGTCAAGAAGTTGAAGATCTTCAATGGTGAAGTACATGTCTTCATGGCTAGCAACGCGGAATATTAGACTCGTGTGACAGTAGGCCAAGCGCGAGTCTAAAAGAGCGTGCACTTCGGACCCTGGGCCAGGAATATTAGCGGTGTTGTTCGCTCCAGTGGTATTAGCAGTGTTGCTCGGTAGAACAGGCGGCGGTAACATGGTTCTGATCAGAGCTAGAGGTATCAGTGTGACCAGGGCCCGGGGGTATTTTGGAAGCTTGAGTTAGATGCGACTTGCACTTCCCGCAGTCAGTCAAGATGGTTGCTTTATATCGTGGATGTAGGTATCCCGAATTTACGCGGAAAGACACCACGGGTTACTTCTGGGCCTGGGGGGAGCGGCACAGTGCGTTTGTTTCTGTCCCTACGAAAGTGCATCTGTCCCGCCGAAAGTGCAAAGGTATGGTTGTTGAGGCGCGGGGTAACAGGCTGCGATCATCTAGGAGTTTTTGTTACTCCATCTGTGGCACTTCGGAATAGGTTATGTCATCACCGCCTCCCGGGGGTTGGATTGTGCACGACGATATGGGTCACGCACAGTTCGGGCACTTAATGGTGGAGCGGTCTCACGCAGTAATCTATACTTTGGCAGCTATGTACTCGGCCCTCCTTGGTCGAACCGGATCCGCTAGGGTTCATTGAAACACGTCGGTATCGTCATGCAGCGTGTCTGTTGATTAGTGTCCCGGCCGCGGGCAGGCGCAGTTCGGGTTCCGGCCTGTCGCAGTGCTGAATGTTCTACGTCATAATGGCCTGTGTAGGTTAGCCAACGCGGTCATCTCATTCGCCTCCCCCCTAAGACTCGGTTAAGAGCCATGACCAAATCAGCGGTCTTCTTATTTAATGTAGATAGCGTCATGGGATACAGTCGCTTCACGTGTCACTGCCTTTCGGATATATGTCATAACGCAGATATGGTATGTACACTAGGCAAGGTGTAGCCGACAGGCGGCATATTATTTGAGTTCAAGGAACGGTATTGTTGGATGTTCCCTTCTCCAGAGGTCTCCACTCTGTTTAAATACCTTGTTCTGAAGAGGCGGGGGCATTTTTGTCAGATTTCAATATGTCCGACTTCCACGGTGGGCAGGGAGTGATAGTCTTGCTGCTTGTTGGCTCAGTGGGTTAATGCATCCGCGGTGGTGGTCTATGTTGGATGGAGCAGAACCCCTAACAATTTTGACGCGGGTGCTCACACAAAGGTGGGTAATGTAATATTACACTTAGGAGAGACATTTAGGGTCGGCGGATCCTTACCCTAAGGTGCCAGAGCGCGTTCGCATTAAGAACAGTAATGATGCCCAAGGATGGGGAAGGAATTCAAGGGCACACTAATGATGAATGCAATCGTTAATTTACATAAGGAAAATGTGACACTTGTGAGCAACCGAAAGACCAGATGGACCAAATGGTACATTACAAAGGAAAAAGTGATATGTGTGCTGGTTACAAAAGCGTGCAAAGTACAAGTAGGGATAATGCTGGTTAGTACACGCGAACCCGGCCTGGTTACATGGGCCCAAGTCTCGAGCACGAGGCGTAACATTGGTGCGTCTGGGCTAATCACTTAAACTTCCCCTGGTTTCGGGGAACATAGCGGGTGCTACAACAAATGTATGAGAGACCTCTTCGGATATTATTCAGTTGACAGGACAGCCGGTTGTTGCCATACTCACATCTGCCCTAATACTAAGCCGGCCTGGGTGCGAAATGTGCATTAGAACAGGGAGAGCCCCGTAGCGATAAAGTGTGTGGGTGCTCGTCATTACCTTGGCAGGCCGGGGTGCTTGCTGCTTCCTGCCTAGGACAGTCCGCGGGGCCAGATTTTGTGTACCTCCAAAGACGCTGTTTGGTATCCCGTGGGGTAGGGAAGGGACAGAGCGGATTGATAATGCAGTTTATCTACGAACTCTCTGCCACTTAAGCCACGTGGTCTTACCAAGGGCTGGCATTCCACAGTTATAAGCAACCATGGGTGACCTTCTAGTGAAGATCATAGCTAGAGTGTGGACCAACGCCTCAGGCATGTGTGTCCTGGTTCGGGGAACTTGTTTAGCAAGGGGTCCCCTTCAGGAAACAATTAGCCACTGTTAAGCTACAACGGCACATAATCTGTGGCAGGGGGTGTGTCAAGGGCGGTGCCCTATTCATTATCCAACGTGTCTGACAATTACACACAGCCACACTATTACAAGGTGGCTACAAACTGTTTAATCAGTGCCGGTGTCGGGAACCCCCTATATTAAAGGGAGATGGAGCTCCCAGGATGCGTAAGTCGCATACTTCAGATCCAACACGTCAGGGCTCCTAGCCCGTGCTTTGTTTGAGAACCCTTGGCCTTTGTACTAGTTAAGTAAATCCTGCCTTCCTGACACCAGGTTGAACTAACCCGAAGCTAGCATACCGCTAGCCCAGCAATCAGGTTTTTTGGGTAATCAATGGGGGTCCTCCAGCCCAACTAAGTCTCTAGCTAGTGGTCACTACTCTGACTACTCAGAGAATTGGATCGACCATTACTACTTTTACCCTTCCTCTAGTATGACATACCTACAGTGCAGCTAGTGATTAGGAAAGGGCGGATCAGTTGCATATCAGTTAGGTTGCATACAGCTAGTTGTATAGTATTGCGGATGGCTCACTGATCTGTAGACTGAATAGCTCACTGATCTGTAGACTGAATGATTCCTAGCTAATGGATCACTCGTCTAATCAACCCATTAGTTAGTGGATCCCCTTGTTGATTAACTAGGTGGAGCTTTTCTCCAGTTACTAGTCTGGGTCTCTCACTACGCCAGTCACAGATATGGCGAGTAGATTGAAGGAACTGACTCATCCGGTAGATGATCATGTTAGGGGATGTGTAAGTCTTAAATCAGCAGATAGCTTGTGCTAGGAACCGATGGCCTCAGTTGAGTTGTCTAGAATTAGGGCAGCTGCCTTAACAGCAAGGGCAGGCTCACCATCTAACACTGTCAAGAAAATAGGATACTGGTGGTCGGCGTGTTTTTGCCGTCCTATCAAGTCTGGGTGGCTGGGGAATGAGGTTTGCAACGTGGTCATGACTATGCCTGACTTTTCCATTTCTCTCCTGTTCAGTAGGGTGCCCTGCCACGGTGGTACAGTACTGGGGCACTCTTCCCCGACGGTCGGGGAGGTCGGCCAAAAGCCTGGAATGTCTCGGTGAGGCGGCTCAAAGAGGAATGGGCGGGGCTGTGCTCAGTAAGGGGCCGCTCACGTCACATTTCACACTGACCGGTTATCGGTAAGGTGAGGTATCACAACGATCGCAGTCGCCAACAGAATCGGCGTGGTTATAGGAATTCCCATTGGCCAGAATCGCCTGGTATGCCAGGATTTCATGCTGAGTGTTGGTCCCCGGAGTCCGGGCGAGATCCTTGAACCTGGCAGTGAGGCGGCTTAACGGGGAGTTGGCAAGGGTGCGCTCAGCGACGGGCCGCCTATGTCATATCCCACACAGAATGATCTCTGGGGATGCAATGTAGCATCACAATGGAGTGCAGTGCCCTGGCTTGGGCATGGATACATAGATCAAGGGACCGTGGTCTCTTTTTTCATGCAGAATGCAGGTGGGGAGGGTGGCAGACCCGAAGGCCTTGGCCACCCTTGTGGCGGTAAAAAGACCTGCGAACAGGGACATTGACTTACAGAATGGAGGGGAGTCCGCCTTGCGGACTACCGAGGCCAGCACTGAGGGGAGAGACGGTAAGCTCGCCCGAGGATAAGTGACCACCGGCTGGGGAGGCTAGGGCGACAGATTACGAGCCTCCTGGGTCCCTGGGCAGCCTGGTGGTCGGGGGGTGGGCCCCGGTAATGGCGGACAAGGATCAGAGGTGGGGGCCCACCGCCCAAGGACGCAGGCACGGTGCACCTGCGTGGAAAACTCAGTTTTGAGTGGTGCGAGCCAGGAGGCCCCTTGGTGCTGGGGGGATAATAATCTTGCAAATCATGAAAGTTAATATTAAAAGTGTATTGTGATTTTGAAGTATGAAGTTGATTTGCCTTGTCATGTTTATGAATTGTTGATATTAAACATGGCCGTTTTTAAACCCACACAAATCTCTTTGGTTGATTTAACTGTGGGGTATGTTATGCTTGAAGAGGGAGGTGGGACAATGCTGGGGGATCCGGGTCCTATGCCAAGTGCGAGTCTAAAGGAGCGCGCACTTAGGACCCGGCCCCCCGGGCCTGCCTCCCGGTCACGAAGGTAGGGGGCGGTCGGCTCGCCCAATGGGCGCCCGGCCGTCAAGTGCTTCCGGGTCAGGGGGAGTGACGCACATCCGGTGCAGCAGGGGGCGGAGACCTTTGGCCTATTTAGGGTCAAGTGCCCGTGGCCTCGACCTCTTTTCCCTCTGCTGCACCGGGACCGGCTGACCTCGCCTTAGATGCTCCACCCCCCGTTGCTTACCCTAGTTCTTTGTTAACTCCCACCCACCCGTCCCATAGTTTAGGGTTTTGAGGGGGCGTCTTGCGGTAAAAAGACCTGCGAACAGGGACATTGACTTACAGAATGGAGGGGAGTCCGCCTTGCGGACTACCGAGGCCAGCACTGAGGGGAGAGACGGTAAGCTCGCCCGAGGATAAGTGACCACCGGCTGGGGAGGCTAGGGCGACAGATTACGAGCCTTCTGGGTCCCTGGGCAGCCTGGTGGTCGGGGGTGGGCCCCGGTAATGGCGGACAAGGATCAGAGGTGGGGGCCCACCGCCCAAGGACGCAGGCGCGGTGCACCTGCGTGGAAAACTCAGTTTTGAGTGGTGCGAGCCAGGAGGCCCCTTGGTGCTGGGGGGATAATAATCTTGCAAATCATGAAAGTTAATATTAAAAGTGTATTGTGATTTTGAAGTATGAAGTTGATTTGCCTTGTCATGTTTATGAATTGTTGATATTAAACATGGCCGTTTTTAAACCCACACAAATCTCTTTGGTTGATTTAACTGTGGGGTACGTTATGCTTGAAGAGGGAGGTGGGACAATGCTGGGGGATCCGGGTCCTATGGACCTCTGTAGGGAGTATGGCGTGCAGTTCTTCGCTGGCATCTATAAACGTACATGAATGAACAAGAGGGTTTCTTCATGAAGTATGATGCCCTCAGATCTTCACAACATTAATATCCAGGAATGGGATCCATAAAAAACAACAATTGAATAATGGCTCTCTTAAACACGTTATTTGTCCTCTCGCCCACACAAAACGAAATCCTTTGGTGGAACCTTCTAAGGCAACACAATCAGAAAGGAGGATTTACTTAAAAGGCTTTTGCCCATATACCAGTGTCAATCGCAAGCTTGGTACTAGGGGGTTGAGTGCATTAGTAGCAAAAGTAAGAGCATGAAGTATATGAGTGTATTTCCAGGAATCAGTACCTAGACTTTTTCTTATACTCACTCCCACGCCACTTTATGAGATGATTACCACTTAGAAATACATCCAATAATGCAGAATTTACCAATCCGTTACATGACATGACAACATTTATATTTAATGACCCGTATTTTACAAGGTCGTGTCTCTTCAACCACCATTTCCAGCATTAGTGCAAACCATATGCTAAATTACGATGTCACATCGATCCTACTTTTTTAATTTTGTGCATTGAAAATGGACAAAATATTAGCAATATTTATTTTATGTAAAGTTTTATAATGAATTTTGTATTCAGTAAAGTGAATTGAAATTTAAAAATATATTACATAATAGAGAGTACTTAGTACCTGCATTTCTTTAATTTCGAAGAAATAATAATACCAGCACCTCTCAGCTGCAAACTAGGCCCTTACTGACGAGATGGATCATTATATTAACTGGACAGACAGCGGAAGCAAGGACAGGCCAGCGGTCAAGAGGGGACCTTACAGCATCTAGGACCTTGCTGTGCTATCTGGATCCCTGCATGAACCGGACAGACAGCACCAGCAAGGCCGGGTCAAGAGCGAGGAATTGACATTACTGTGCCTGATAGACCACTGAATAAAATGGACAGACAGCGGCAGCCAGGACAGGCCAGAGGTTAAGGATAAGGAGCAGGTAGCGCCGGCGAGGAGAGGGGTGATGGGGTGACCTTACAGTAACTCTAGCCTCTGTGCTATCTGGACCCCCGAACGAACCGGACGGACAGCGGAAGCAAGGACAGGCCACGGTGAAGAGCGCGTCGGTCCCCGAACGAACCGGACGGACAGCGGAAGCAAGGACAGGCCACGGTGAAGAGAGCTTCGGTCCCCGAACGAACCGGACAGACAGCGGAAGCAAAGACAGGACACGGAGAAGAGCACTTCGGTCCCCGATGGAACCGGACAGAGAGCGGAAGCAAGGACAGGCCACGGTGAAGAGCGCGTCGGTCCCCGAACGAACCGGACGGACAGCGGAAGCAAGGACAGGCCACGGTGAAGAGCGCTTCGGTCCCCGAACGAACCGGACAGACAGCGGAAGCAAGGACAGGCCACGGTGAAGAGCGCTTCGGTCCCCGAACGAACCGGACAGACAGCGGAAGCAAAGACAGGACACGGAGAAGAGCACTTCGGTCCCCGATGGAACCGGACAGAGAGCGGAAGAAAGGACAGGCCACGGTGAAGAGTTTTTCGGTCCCTGAGGGCTCCGCATAAGCTGCTGTCACACTAATTGTTCTGTATCCCCAGCCCCTTCATCAATCACAGCGAGACAGCAGCGTTCACCTGGGGCCCCCAGGCAGCGCGAGTGAGCAGGCCTGGCTAATGACCTCTCCGCATGGGGGCTGTGGAGAAGGAGGGGCGAGCGGGGGCTCTGCGCCACTGCAACGCACCAACGCCATCTATCCAGGCTGCAGCGCGCCCGCACTGCAGTCTGAGCGGACGGAGCATGCCTGCAAAGTGCACTGATCTGTAAGTACCCGCCGAAGGAATCCCCCCACCTCTCCCTATGCCCCCACCCAAAAAAATCAGAACTACCTGCATTTCTAGGTTTCCCCTGAACCTCAAAGAAGAGGCTCATTGGGATGAGTTGTGTTAATAAAGTCATTACATTAAAATAAATCAGTGGTTATTAAATTATTTTTAGCTTAATTACTCAACCAGACAGGTATTCTTGTCAATCTTAAAGCACATACATATCTCTTACATACAGGAGTTGAACGAAATCGAAAACTTGCCTCTAAATCTGAGTTTCTTTGTAGCATTTGAGAAATTATAATACACTGGGTGCCTTTATTTCCTCTATTGCATTGACTTCTAGGTGTTAGGCACCAGATAGCCCCCAGCCAGGAAGACACTTCAATTAAAGGAGTTCTGATGGTCCTTTAAGTGAGGCATTTGTTTGGTCCCAAGTGAAAAAAGTGGGCCCCACTGGAAGATTGCTGCTCCGAATTACACCAGGACAAATTCATCATATTTCACTGAGACTGGTATCAATCTGGCTCAATAATAGCTGTCGGTTCGGGAATCCACCTGGATCACCTCATTCCATTCACGTTTTCCTAATTACGGAAAATGTTTGCTTGTGAGCCTTACCATACTGTCAGCTAACATGGAAAGTAGAAATAATGGCATGTCAGTGTGTACGCTTGAAATGCTATCGCATGCACACACGAGACAGCGGGGCATTGCCAGATGTGAAGTTTTAACAGAGGTACCATGGGGGGTTCTGTCATTCATTGACAGAGACTGACCGGTGCTGTGTGCATACATAAAGCAAACACATTTTAAAAAATACTCATTAACAGATCCTTGCTAATACTGTGACGTGTGCAGATCACATACACTACAAAAAATATGTTACCCAAATGTTCTAGTGCTGGAGTTGAAACGTAGGTTCTGCAATACCAGAATATTATGAGGCACATGACTTTTTTATTTACCTCATGTTGCATTTTTAATCTAGTTTGAGCCAGTTTGTCTACTTGGGAGTGAGATCAAACACACAAAAGGCTATGGGAGGGTTGCTTGCAATTTGTCTATGCACTAGCAATCGCTAGGGTTAGCATCCCAATCCTATCGGTTGTTTGCCCACCGTGCCACCTCAGTTCGGAGCCATGCCTATGCAAATCAGTCTTTACCCTGCTCCAGTAGGAACAGTTCATCCCCATCTGGTAGGCCAGGTCCTCCCTGAACCGAAATACAAGCAACCCAAGACCTGGATCCAATCTGGTGGGCAAAAGAATGATGGAATGCTACCCGAGCGATTGCCAGTGGTAAGACGTTTTGCAACCATTGCACCATCACCTTTTGTGTGTTTAATTACTCAGGAGTAAGAGCCTGCAGTGAACCAGGATATCAGTGCAATAGCAAAAAAAACGAGTGTGAGGGGACAGGGTGTAATTTAATAAATGTGGCAAGGCACCTTACTCCATAATTAAAATAAATAAAACCCAGGGCAATCAGATAAAATATATAGGCATATTAATGCAGGCCTTCTGAGCAAGGTGGTATGAGGAGTTTGTTTGCAGGCTACAATAAAAAAAATATATCTTTTTTCTTATCCAGCATAGACTCCAAGCAAGTCCCTTACCACTCTCAATAACAGGTTTTATAGAGTTTAGACTCAATAATATTTGCTTTACTAGCTCAACTTGAAAAGAGTGAATAGCCGAAATTGCTATTGTGAGCTGTCGCAGGGCAGAGCTGTGCACTTTTTTTGCAAGATATTGCCCCATTTACAACTTCAGTAATTCTCTGAGTTAGAACATGAACAACCAATGTACAACTCAGAAACAGGGAGCACTGGTCACCCCTTCCTCTCCCTGAGCTCTGCTGTCTGCAGTTCATGTACTAACATTTGGAGTCTGTCAGAAATATAGAGGGCTGTAGTTCAAATCCAAACAGCAACTCTAGAGCCTTTTAACTTCCTCAGCGTTAATATGGATTTATAAAGGACTCATAAACAAGGCAACAACTGTAATTAAATACATGTATTAGTTATTAATGGCACTGGTCAGGTTTTTAGATTTGGCATTAGCCAACACCTTGATATGAGTAGACTTATTTTATTTTCGGGGTTTCGGCCAGTCTTCTTCATACATCGGGCTGTTATTGTTTCATTCATATTTTTCTTCCACCCACTGCATTTTACAGCATGGGGAAGTAGTTCAACCCACTTTAGCAACTATCTAACTTCACTGTGAGTGATGGCATGCTTCCCTTTTGCAAGGAGCATATCCTCACATAAAGTAGTTCCCTTAAGGACCCGGGACTACTACGACTATGAATGCTTTTTGAGAATTAAATAATGTTTTTACTTTTAGCATTTTTTTTAGATTGATGAGATCCCAATAACTTACCCAACAATAATGTTTTGCAAAAGCCATGACAAAAAAAGGATTGACAAATGGTGGCAGCCAATACCAAACCTATTTGTTTTGCCAATGCTTATTTATTTTTGTACCAATGTTCTGCACATAACGTCAAGATAATGATATTTCGTCTTGTTTTTTCATTTTCTATGTGTACTGCCCTCTGCAGCACACATAGAAATAGTAAAACACATCTCGTGATTGTTTTTGTGCAGGAAGGTGTCCATTCTTGACCAAAAACAATCACCCCTACTACGTAGACACCCTTGCACCATGGTGCAAGTAGGCCTGCATTGGCAGCCCATTGTGCACTAGCGCAAGGAAAAAAGACAGCAATGTGCTGTATCTTGTAGATAGCATGCATTCCTGCCCTTTTCTTTTGATGCACAGCAGCGCAGCGGGAAAGCTTCCTGCACTGCGGTGCGTGCAAATATTGTAAATGAGGTCTATAATCTATAGCTGATGGGTGCTAGTGGAGCTTTTAGCTTTACCAACATTTTGAAGATGCTAGGGGGTCACTCAAGGACCCCACATAATCAGCCCTCCTGACATCTTACCTGCAGCTTGTGGCCATGCAGATGTTCCGCACTGTCTCTGGAGGGGGCTGTCCAGAGAGTTCTATTCCACTCATAGGAAGCTCTTTTCTATTCTGGGTTTTGCTGGGGATCATCTCCTAGGCAGCAATTCCAGTCAGGAGGCAGTCAGGCAGCAGCAGGGCCAGAGCGCCTGGATTGGGCCTTGCCTTTATGAGACAAGCAGTGTAGTCCAGTAGACACCAGCAGATCCCAAACTTTAGTGCAGCTCTTGAGAGTTCTATCAAGGCTCTCCAGCTCACATCCTCAGTGTCACTTGGGTCAGCCGCCACTTGCAAACAGAATTCAATGCAAGTTTTAATAATGTAGTAGCTGCAAATCAGCTGACTCCATTATGGAGCTTACTCCCACCCTGTAGAAGTCAAATCTGCTTTATAGTTATAGGTACATTGCACATTTAGAGTGCGTTAGATGAGCTGCCGTACGCTATAAGGGAAAGAGACCCTGAGGCGAGTACATCATTTTTTTAAAAACGGCTGCCTTTCACAATAAGGCAACACATAAAACATTCTCCCTTGCGAACAGCAGCATGGAAACCCTATTGAGGGTTCACCATTTTCCCAGAAGCTATCTACGGCTCTGCAAGGGAGCACGAGTGGGCGTCTGGCTGGTGGTGTTCCATCTTAAGATCTTGTGTTCAAGTTTATGTGTCTGTTCTTCCTGAACCTTTTGTGTCGTCGTACTTTATTATGGGGGGGATTAGATATTAGGGATTGTGAAAAAGTGGACTTTTGTCCAAGTACAAATACAAAGCACTGTGTAGACGCAGGTGTGGTGATGCAGGAGGCAAACAAATGGGCTCTAAGACTCTAAATTCTGGAATGGGCTCAAAGCTGCCCAGAGCAGGTTGAGGACTATTTCAAATGAAGAAATGCACGTAACTCTCACCCTAGAGTAGTTGGTCTGTCCAAGTTGATCTGACAACATTTGCTTGGCTGACAGCCCAGCAGGATTTGACTTTCTATCTCTCAGATCGAGTCCTGTGAATGCAAGTAGTGCGAATCTTTAAGATGTGTAAAAACTCCCATCATGACAGATCTGTCCTAAATGAGGTGCTACTCGGCATTGCCCATCTCTTGTATGTTAATTTGAGTCTCCACTTTTTTTTTACCAATAAGATGTATTCTTCTTATTGACACAAGTTAGGGGATTTAACATTCCAGTCTTTTCATTCTTTGTGCTGCTCCTAGGTACACCGATAACCTAATCAGGGTTTAGAGATCACAACCCTGAAATGCCTTTGAGTCACATACCAGCTCCTGCAAGGAGAGCCCCAGCACCTCGCAGGGGTACAGTATAAATGGAAAGTTTTCGTGTACAATTAAAATGCCTCTTTATTCTGAGGAAAGTGGCATACTTCCACAAAGGTTTAGAGTGTGGGTTCCCTGGAAAATCAATTTCCAGATGAAAATGCTTACATGAAGGACCATCGACTAGGCGAATCCCTAATTGTGGAGCAAATTCCACCAGTGGGAATTATCATTAGGAACTGAGATTCAACACAGTCACTCCATATGCATGGGTGGTCCCTAGACTTACCTAGGCAAGCATCTTTGGAAAGGACCACATAGCATCTCAGGAATGGTGGGTCTCGTTTCACTGCTGTATGGTGCACAACTATAGAAATCTTTACTTAAGGTCTCTGCAGGTCATCTCTACAAGCTATTATGTCTACTTGTAATATCAAACTTACTCACGTTTTTGTCTATTATCTACTTTCACAACGAATATACTACTCTGGGATCAGTTACTAAACACTGTTGTGTAGCTAACACTACAGTGTAATGTGCAAGTTCAAAAAACTGTTCAGACTTACAACATGGGCAAGGCATGGCGATCTCTTCTGAATATCGCTTAGGGAGCGTCCTCTCCTAATTGCGAGTCACCATGCTATGTATCCATAGTTTGTAACTGCTATTGAGGTCCAAACCACGGACCAGGCACTGGCGCCCTTCAAAAGGGGAGGTGTTCCTTGTGACGCCCTCCCCTTTACGTATCATATCAGGCGAACTCAAGGGCCATACACAGTGGTTCCCAAACAGATAAATACTTATTTAAACAAGGATTGGCAAAGCAAATAGGTTTTGCTTATGTGAGATCTATCGACTTTGTCAACGTTCTTTTTCTACATGATGCAGAGCGGCTTGAGCTGCAGTGCAACATGGCTTAAAGTAAACCGGCCTTAAAATAAAAAAGCAATATGATGTTGCCAGTGTTGACCGCGTCATAGCTCCTTTATTTTAAAACTTGAAGCCATGTTGCTCAGCAGCTCGTGCATGTAGGCAAAACCCATTGCCAGTGCTTGTCAACTGTTGATTTCCCTTGGAGGGCTCGGCTCATGCACGCACTCTAAAATCCGAGCCAGACCCGTGGCTCGGCTCGCATCTCCTTGTTAGTTTGTTGGCTCGCCCACCTCTAGTATTCAGAGAGTCAAAAAGGGCGAGTGCATAAAAGAAGTTCTGTTTGGTGATTCAGGAAGGACTCAATAATAAATGCTGGTCCGATGCCTATATTCAGTTCCAGTGAAGTCTAGTGTCCATACTGTTCTGTGCACAGAGCAGCGCGAATAACAGGAGGGCAAAATGTTCATAAGCCGCTCACGTAAGAGGCGGGGGGTTCCTGCATTACCTTGAACTAACATCCCAGTGCTTCAGCGCCTGAGAGCTGTACCCTACTAGGGGCCATATTATCAAGAACGGCGCAAACAATATTGCTGCTTTAGCAGCAGGAAACTGCAGCTAAAGCGGCGATAAGGGGTTTGATAATATGCCCTAGAGAATTCCAATAGAAGCCCAGGTTTGATGTCCTCGACACCAGAACCTGGGCTTCAATTGGAATTCTCTCGGGCATATTATAAAGCCCCGTATCGCCACTTTAGGAGCAGTTTCCTGCCGCTAAAGCGGCGATAATGTTTGCGCCGTTCTTGATAATATGGCCCTTAGTGCTCTCACTTACATCCAACAGGCTGTGTGTGAGGCATGGGTGGAGGAGCAGTATTATTACAAGGAACGTTTATGAGAGGAAGCAGCAGTGGAGTGTGCAAACAGGAAGGCAGAAGCGTGGTGCGTGCCAAGCCCAAGAACAAATGACTGATGCGAACAAAGCATGAGCGGCAGTTCACAGGTATGTACGCGGACGTGAAACACAAAGCAGATGTTTCCCATTTTTTTTAAAAACGTTCCTAATTTTTTCATAAAATAAACTTGTAATCTACCGTCCACAGCTCTGCCAAGTGTCCCAGGTGCATGATGTGCTGCTCCAGTCCGGGCTTTTCCTTTGAATTCTGGGACTAGTAGTCTTGTTCATTGCATTATAAAACAGGACTACAAGTCCCACAATTAAAGCCTGAACTAGAACAGTACATCATGCATGGACCTGAGAAACTTTGCAGCTATGCTTCCAAATACTTGCAACTGGGTTAAAACTCCAGTCAAAACCAGAAAAAAGTATGCTATGAAGCTATGCAATCCAGTGCGGCTTGTGTCAAACCCAAATCATCACATTATACATTCTCATTCTGCACCAGTTTGTAGCAACTTGTGTTCTATGGTGTTCTCAAAACCGCACAAATGCACACCTACGAATGAATGGGGCGATAAATGAGCTACATGGGGGAGGTGGGTGGGAAACACAATTGAGAGTGGGAAAGGGGTGGTGGGTGAAACAGGGGTATGTTGGAAAAAGGGAAACTGGGAGGAGAACAGGGGTTTTAGAAACAATGGGGAGTGGGTTTGAAACAACGGAGGGAGAGGGGGGTTAAAAACAATGACGGAATGGGTTAACAACAAGGATGGAGAGCGGGTGAGGGAGAATGATGGTCTGCAGGCACATGTTCTCTCTAAAAGTGCAATAATAATAATAATAATAATGTGGAACATTTAACCGCATGTGCGCTAGCGGTTTTCCCGCTGCGCGCTGCGACTTCAAAAAACCCGCGTTACATGACGAGCTCAGCTCGTCATCAGCGTAGGGCACGTTACGCTCATGACTAGCTGAGCTCGTCATGAGCGCCGAAGGGGTTAAAAAAGAGTACCCACGGCCGGTGGAAGGACACTGGCTACAGGAAGCAGTACTTGGTCCATACTCCACAGCATGGACGAAGAAACCCAAGCCAGAGAGGACCTTAGAGACAAAAAGGTATCAAGAAAATAAGAGTGACATGGGAGCCAACAAATGGTATGTAAAGGTAAGTATTATGCAGGCTCAAAGTCTCTTAAGATTTTTGTTCATTACAAGCGATTTCACAAGCCCTGCGCAAGTGCTGTGCAGCCGAAAGATATTTTACTTAACATAGGCTGCTTTATCAAATATTTCCATTTGGAAATGCCAAAAAAAGGAATGGTGGTCTGCTGTTTCTTGCAGGCCACCATCCTCATACTTGTATTCACTCCCAGGGCTCACAAATAGTGATCTGCCTAATTAATTTGCATTAGGCCTTTTGTTCTATGACTCCCGACGACTGGAGATTGTGTGACGTAACCTGGGAGTAGATGGATCACACCAAAAAATCAGAGGCAGATTGCGAAAAATCAGTGCACAATTTGCGACCTCCTATTGTAATCTGTCTCTTAGTACCAAGGGTCTTTTATCTCTTGCAGGGAGAAAGTATCTATTCAGATATTGGCTTCCTCTGGAATATCACTTGTTTCTTTTTGTAACCAAAGTTTTAATAAACTTTTTGACGTAACGGAAAATAATCCAGAACGTATCAAATGTTTTAGTCATTTTGGGGCATATTTACAAGGGAAGTGGCGGAGGGAGGCGTTAGCTTCCTGGCTTTAATGATTCACTCCTTCACTTCAGAAACACAGGGCTGCACCATATTTACCAGTATATAGTGCAGCCCTGCGTTTCCCCCTGTGCTGGGGCGACACTTAGCAGCCAAGCGCCAACGCAGGCACTCTTGCACCATAGTGCAAGGGTGTCTGCGTGCAGGGAACGTATGTTTATGTGCAGGAAGGGCCCCTTTACATGGCGTTTTGTAACTTCCATGTGTGCTGCTTAATGCAGTGCACATAGAAGTTGCAAAACTGCATTTTTTACTGATGATTGTTTAGGTACAGGAAGGGTGACCTTCCTGTACATAAACAATCATTGGCCTTTTGCTGTATCCATGTGTGCTGCACAACGCTGCACACATGAAAACAGCAAAAATGAGGTAAATGAAACATTTCTCCTCGTTGGGCCAGGGTAAGACCAGCTTTTCCCTGGTCTTAATTCTGGCACTGCCTCCTTTTTACGCCTTCCTTGTTTTAAGTTCAGAAATGTGTTTATTGAAGAAAAAGCAAATCTCAATACAACATGAAAAATAACAGTATAAGGTCACATGAACTATCTTTCGAACAGAAGGAAAAGGTTGGAATATATACAATAATAATTGGTCTATCTAAGCTGAAGGATTTGATATCAATATCAAAAGAAAAGTCACACAACGATCATCAAGCTGCAATATAGAGAAGAAATAATATAGCATTTAAAAGGTTACAATAACATAAAGTCAGGGAGGTTTAGAAACTTCTTGTTGTATAGGAGTTAGAGAAGATAAGCACTTAGCACTAGTGTCAATGAATGTTGTAACAGGTAGCCACAAACGTAAGCGTTTCGTGGCCATAGTGATGGGGTACACAAAAGCTGTATCTAATCTATGGTTATAACAGATAGCATACCACCAAGCTTGATAGGATGATTTGGTGAGGTCTTTTCAATTTTTAGTAATCTGTTGAAAGGCAACTGCCAGTAAAAGGTCAATAATTCGTATGTTAGAAGAATGGTCCGACCATAACGGGGATACGCTTCCCAAAAATATATTGGGAACAGAAAAAGGAAATTGAAAATGAAAAATTAAATTAATTTGGTTCCAAACCTGTTTTCAAAAAACCTGAACAGGTGGACATGTAAACAGTAAATGGTAAAGGTCTGCCTGGGGAAAAGAGCATGTCCAACATGTGTCCAACACACAAGTATGTTGTTTGTGTAGAACAACTGGAGAGAAAAATAAGCTGTTATAAATAAAAAAAAGTGTTTGCGTGGTGTTAGCGGCTCTTGAGGATTTCCTGATGTTACTCTATATTTTGTTCCAGAGAGTTGTTAGCCAATCCACTTCAAGATCCCTTTCCCAGGAGAGTTCAATTTTAGATTTGTCTCGTGGGATACACGGAGTTTGTAAATATTTGTAGATGGCAGTGGCTTTGGGGTTAGTTTGCAATAGAGAGTGTACTTTGTCGACCTGAGAGGTATGAAGATCAGTGAAAGCAGTTGGGGGCGTGCATCGAGCATACGCTTCTGAAATAGCCTGCTTTAAAAGTATATATTTAGAATGAAAGGAGGGTGGTAAATTGAACAGACTTTTAAGCTTTGTGAAGGGCATAAATTGGTCCTGCTGGTATAATTGGCGAACCCATACTAGAACCCTTTGTCTCCACGTTTTCCAGTAGAAAGGTTTATCCCATATGAGTGTCATATTATTATGCCATATCGTGGAGTTAGAAAGGTAAGGTCCATTAGCGGGGTCACTAGCAAAAGCTTAGGTGTATATTTAATTACAGGGGTTGAAAGAGATTGTGGTTTCTGCGAGAATGCAAGGTATTCTTGAAAGGTAAAGGGAGACAGAAAGGGGGGTTCAAGTTTAGCCCATAAGGGATGTTTTATAGAGAAGTGTGAGAGCCATCGAGATGATTGTCGAAGCAAAAAGGATTTTTGATATATGAAGAAGTTAGGAAAGTTAACACCACCTTTCGATTTTGGACAGATCAATTTGAAAATGCCAGCATTTTTTGTAAAGCGCACAGCTACCTCCAACGGAAGTGTCCCGGCGCTGTCCGTATACCGCTTAGGAACCCTTCCTGGCTTTTCCCTGTGAAATGTCCATTCCTGGGCACCCCCAAGGTGAAGCCAGGCATCCCAGCGCTGTTGGGGCCATTGTGGAGATTAAGCAAGCTATTGCCCAGAGTTGCAGAGTGGGACCCTTAATTAGAATAGGCACCGAGGCGAGAATTATCAGGTCCGAGGAAATTGAGCACAATACCCGCCGAGGCGAGTATTGAACCCTGGTCCCAGACCAGACTTCTGCATCAGGGTCTGCCGCTCTAACCATTTGAGCCACACTTCTCCAGGGTTTGAAAAAGGTAGGGCCATTCCACTCTGTCGAACGCTTTTTTGGGGTCCAATGCTATGGCTGCCAAATGGTGTGTAATATGTGAGGATTTAGATAAAATATCAAAGAACAAGCGGGTGTTGTCTGTGATGAGATGTTCTTTGACGAAACCCGATTGCTCCAAACCCAACAAATTTGGAAGATGTGAATCCAGTCGAAAAGCTAAAGATTTAGAAAAAATGTTGTAGTCAACACTAGGGAAATGGGTCGAAAACGCCCACAGCAATACCCACTGCCCGCCCCTTTCACACTAAGCATAGCGTGAAAGGGGGCCTTATTTACAAGACAGCGTTCAGCCATGTTAAGTGGCTTAATGCTGCCTTGTAAATAAGGGGAAACCCCCACCGCCACCACAACATCGGTAAAAGTGACGTTGTGGTGGCGATAAAGGCTTGTACATATGCCCCCTTAAAAAAAAAATGCTTTTCTCAGAAGACATAATAGTGCATATAATGGCCGTATTATAGTCTAGTTGTGCCATCACTACTCATTTGTAATAGGGAAATGGCCTTACTACTCTAATATAATGAGTTATTACAATTCATTTACGACACCACAATACCTGCTGCCAGCTGACTGTGAAATGAGATCAGTGAATAGACAACAAATGCTGTTTAAACAATCAAAGATATAATTAGCTTTTCATCTTTACACAATGAACTATTTTACCTGGAAATGTGCATTCATTAGCTGACAAGAAGACAGTTATGGCAGTCTGTTTATTTATTGCACTGCTGGAGATAATTAAAAGAAAGCGGGAATCTATCTACATGTTATCCCACATTCTGAGTTTCAGCCACTTTTGAAAAAGATATATTAAACCGCTTGACATATATTATGAAACCAATTAAAAACTGAGTGGCATATTTTCTTAGCATAGATTCCAAATGTATGCCACTGACTTAAAAATGATGCAACTTAGTGCAGCAACCGAAGGTGATGTTCTGTGTTGAGCGAAAGGGAAACTGGCGGAAAGCGGCATCTCTGCACAGATATGGCGCTGCTGCTGTCATCGCCTGCGCTGGCGCACTTCACACTGCCTTGTGCCACATACATACCATTGCACCATAGTGCATGGGTGTATGTGTGGAATAGAGTTTGTACTAGAAGGGTACTCTTCCAGTACAAATAACTATACTTATAGATATTTTAAAACTTTTCTAAAGCTAATTCTTGTCTCGAGGATGCACATCTATCTTTTTCATTAGATTGAGTTTGTGGCATAATCCATGAATGGCTGCATAGGAACGCCCATGTACCATCCATGGGATGCCCCTCGACTCAAAACAGCACAAAGCGCTACATTGCTTTAGGCCACTTTTTGCTATTGCGGGGCCCCACAGTTTCAGCACTTCTTGGAAGGAAATCCCGATTCATGGCACTGCCTGGTTTTTGGCACTTTTTGCAACATTGCACTGGGGCTCAATCTTAATATATCTGGCCCTAACGATTTCAAATACGGGGGCAGGGGATTGTCTAACCTTGTAGAAAAGGAATACAATACCCACTGTCGAACGTGGCTTTCTAAAGTAGCACTGCTTTAAAAGGCTGAAGCCTTAGACGAGGAGCTGGGGCAGGTGATACAGCTCTTAAAGGTACATTCCTTAGACAGCAGAGCTGCTTTAAAAAGCTGAAGCTATAGACAGTGGAGCTGCCTTACCAGTAATACAGCTCTTCAAGATACATTCCTTGGTCAACAGAGCTGCTTTAACAAGCTGAAGCTGTAGACGGTGGAGCTGTTCCACATGTGATACAGCTCTACAAGATACATTCCTTAGTCAGCAGAGCTGCTTTAACAAGATGAAGCTGTAGACGGTGGAGCTGTCCCACAGGTGATACAGCTCTTAAAGGTACATTCCTTAGACAGCAGAGCAGACCTGCTTTAACAGGCTGAAGCCATAGACAGTGGGCCAGTCCCACAGGTGATACAGCTCTTAAAGGTGCATGCCTTAGTCAGCAGAGCAGCTTTAACAAGCTGAAGCTGTAGACGGTGGAGCTGTCCCACAGGTGATACAGCTCTTAAAAATACATTCCTTAGTCAGCGGAGCGGCTTTAACAAGCTGAATCCTTAGACACTGGAGCTGTTGTGCTGGTGATACATCTCTTAAAGATACATTCCTCAGACAGCTTTGCTGCTTTAACAAGGTGAAGCCGTAGACGGTGGAGCTGTCCCACATGTGATACAGCTCTTTAAGATACATTCCTTGGACACCAGAGCTGCTTTAACAAGCTAAAGCCTCAGACACTGGAGCTGTTGTACGGGTAATATAGCTGTTAAAGGTAATTTTTTTAATCAACAGAGCTACTTTAACAAGCTGAAGCTGTAGGCAGTGGAGCTTTCCCACAGGTGATACAGCTCTTAAAGATACATTCCTTAGCAGACCTGTTTTAAAAAGCTGATGCTGTAGACCAGTGTTTCCCTATCTACACACCGTGACTCCCTGGTGTGCCATCAAAACTAGTCAGGAGAGCCGCGCACCAAGCACTTTATTGCATTTAATATTGAACGATTTGTGGGCTTCAGTTAAAAAAAATTACACTTGAACGTGTGATGTCTATTAATTGTTAGTGACATGACAAAAGCTGGAAACATAGTGCTTAATTGATGGCATGTCAAGGGAGATGACTGCCGTATTTCACTGGATCCCCATGTTCCAGCACTCCCAAAGTAAGTGGAGGATGCCTGATTAATTTTGTGAGACTCGTTAATAGTTTATTGTTTTTCCAAATGCATTTTACACCATTGCAAGTTATCTGGAAAGTAAAGTTGTGCTGTCTTTCAAATGAAATAATGGGTATATTTACAGCAAACTAGAGAATCCTGGCGTTAAGCAAACATTGCTAACTCCATGCTTCTCCATTCTGAAACGCAGGGATGTGCCATATTCACAAGAATACGTTGCACCCCTCCATTTACCCTAGCGCTGGTGCGGAGTTCAGCTGCCTAGCTCCAACACAGGCACCCTTGCACCGTAGTGCAAGGTTATTTGTGTTGAGGGGAAGATTGTTTATGTGCAGGAAGGTCTCCTTCCTGCATACAAACAATCTTTAAATGCCATTTTGTTACTGCTATGTGTGCTGCTTAACGCAGCACACGTAGAAGTTGCAAAACAGCATTTTCTTTAAATTATTTTTTATGTGCAGGAAGGGGACCTTCCTGCACATAAACAATCATAGGTATTTTGCTGTTTCTATGTGTGCTGCACAAGGCAGCACACATGGAAACAGCAACAACAAGGAGAAATAAAGCATTTCTCCTTGTTTTGCCTGTTTAAGACCAGGATTTCGCTGGACTTAATTTTGCCGCTGCCTCCTATTTATGCTGCCCTTGAAAATAGGGGGTAGTATCAAAATGAATGGGTGTTGAGGTGGACCACCTCAACACCCATTGCCCTCCCCTTTCACCCTAAACACAGCATGAAAGGGTGCCTTTTTTACAAGGCAGCGTTAAGCCAAGTTAAGTGGCTTAAAGCTGCCTTGTAAATAAGGTGAGGCCCCTACGCCATCACAACATCACCGAAAGTGATGTTGTGGCTGCAATAGGGGCTTGTAAATATGCCCATAAGTGTTATTCGGAATGGACACGTGTACTTGAACCATAGGTACTTCCAGTACATATTTCTTCTTTTAGTACACACACAGTTCCAGAAAGGCCTGCTCTCTCGATGAGCACAGGGAAGTAAAACACCATATACGGCATAATGCCAACATTTGGCAGCGTGAAAGAGGAACGTTTAAGAAAAAAAGGAATTTACTCGGCTTGCATTGAATTGGAGGCAATTTTAGGGTTGAGACAACTAAAATAAAGCTGTATTTGGTTTTAAAAATTGTGAGTCACGCTGCTGAGACAGGTATGTTGGCACCTATAACATGGGCAGAAATAGAAGTGCATGGAAATATTCTTCAAGTGCAGAAACACTTTGGCAATGTGGCCTACATGCATATGGGTGCTATCTAGTACTGTAAGTGAGATAAAAAAGTTTGAGAGGGTTCTCTAAAAAAGTCATGGGCAAAGAAGTGTAATTAGGAATATTTTGTTAGAGACACCCCTTAGTAATACAAAACACCCTGCGTATATGATTATAATACCTTCATCAGCTTCATCACAATTATTTTCAGGGAGAAAAATGGAAGTACTTCCGAAGGCCAGGCTTACTGCCCCTCACCCACCAAAAAAAAGCTGAATAGTGGGAAGCAGCAACCAAAGGGCAATAGGTCAAGGGAGCCGCAGGTCGAAAAAGTTTGGGATCCACTGCCATAGACAGTGGGGCAGTCCCACATGTGATAAAGCTCTTAAAGAGACATTCCTTTGTCAGCATAACTGCTTTAACTAGCCGAAGCCTTGGACAGTGGAGTTGTGTGGATAATACAGCTCTACAGCTATCTCTCCGGCTAGAGTTCTTACAGTTTCTTTTCTTGGGCAAAAGAGCTAAATGTCATGCTACATCTCAGCACTACACAGAATCAGCAAACCTATTCTGCAAGCAGCAGAGATTTCCAGCATGTAAAACAGCCTTTCTAGCCTCAGGCCAGTGCTTAACTTGAGCCGGTGGTTTCCAGTGCTCAACACCGGCACTTTATTGTCTCAGTGAACACATATCTTACAGCCTGCAGCTTTGGAGTGTTGAACTATCGCTCACGTCATCCAGACTGGCAGGGCTTAGAGTCAAACTGTTTACACAGACCTTAGAGTCCCATCATAGCGGTATCTCTTAGTTGGCTTGAATCTCACAGACTATTCAGGCCTTGGGCAGCAGTGGAGCTCTCAGCACACACAGATATTACAGAGTCAAGCCTAATACAGAAAAGGTGTTTCCCAGGACGTCTTTAACAATGGTTTCCCGAGGGCTCACGGATTTTCCATACTTAGACAGCAGAGGTATCACTCCGGTTGCACAGACTTTACCATTTCTCCATTCTTTAGTGAGTTCAAATATCCACAGGACGCCCAGATATTTCAAACTCAAGCCTAAAACAATACAGCTATCCTTCAGGGCACAGATATTTGACAGTCTGAAGCCTTAGAAAATCTTAGAGACACCTCGAGCCTTTGATAACACATCAGCATCAGATTCAAGCCTGAGAGTACAGATCTAACCCTCATGGCACACATAATTCAAATGCTCAAACCTTAGACAGCAGAGCTAGCTCCCAGATTACCTGCATTTTACAGACTGCTCATGCCTCGAACACAAGGGCTACAAGCTCTTGGACAGCAGAGCTATCTGCTTGGCAGACGGATATCGGAAACTCTAGTCTCGTACAGCAGAGCTATCTCACAAGTCAAAAATATTTGACACTCAGGGGACAGGTTTGCTAGTATTTGGCGTAGCGCTGCACGGAACGTGCCTTATCTACTGAGGTATGGTGCGTTCCTGATCTCTCTGCTCTGGCGCACGAGTGGCTATAGATCTCCCAACCAGGACCCCTTGCGTCATGATTCAAGGGTACTTGTGTTACAGCCAGGATCGTTTTTGCACAGTAATGGACACCTTCCTGCACAGATACAATCATCTGAGATTTTTTCCTCTTTTCACGTGTACTGCAAAATGCAGCACAAATAGAAAGAGGTAAAAAAGAGGAGAAATAAACATGTTTCTCCTCGTTAGGCCTCCTATTTGACATTTTGACAGGTTTACTAGTGTTAGTAAACCTGGGAATTCGCCAACAACCACTGGTGTATTTGTGGGAACACGCACGCTCCACCTGTGGAAGGCCTTCCCAGCATAGAGTAGCTTTCGGCAGCGACTTGATCTGCTGTGCGTTATTCCAGAATTACTATGCTACGCAGAGCCTTGCATAGTGCATCTCACCTAAGGGCTTGCTTTACCCTCGCGCACCTCGCATGATGCAAGGGCAACGCAAACCCTTGATAAATCTGGCCCTCAGTCCTCAGACAACAGAGCTATGCCTCTTGTTACACCGCTCACACTGCTTCAGGTACCAGAGACATCTCTCTAGTTGTACAGCTCCCACAAACTCAGGGGCATATTATCAAGGGGGTTTATCTCCGCTTTTTTGGCTTTAAAAGCCAAGAAAGCAGAGATAAAATGATCTCCCTATTACCTAGCTGTTGCCAACACCAGTTAGCGACAGCTAGTAGGAGATAGCGACCATCTTGGGCCCCAATTTGCATGTCAGTGATATTTATCACTAATGACATGCAAAGTGGGCGTGCCAAGATGTTAGCGACTGGAAACAGTCGCTAACATCGCTATCTCCTATTACCAACTTTTGGAGATATTCGCGCTAAGCGTGAATATCTCCAAAAGCTAACACCTGCCCTGAGCAGTTCTTAGCCATGTTATCCAATGGGAGGTGGATAACATGGCTAAGAGCATTAGCTCGGTAATGCCTGAATATCGCTGACTTTTCAGCGATATTCATGGATTGCGGCCGATTTTTATCGCATTTGCGATAAACCTTGGTAATACCAAGGTTTATGTGCGATAAAAATCACCGCAGGTCGGGGATTCATTTTTGTCTCTAACCAAGCAATAGCGATAATTATCGCTATTGCTTGGTAATATGCCCCAATGTCCCCATGCAGCAGAGCTATCGCTCGGGTTACAAAACGTCTACAGTCTCAAGCTATAGATACCAGAGTGATCACTGTGACTGCACAGTCTTACAGGCTGAGTCCCAGTCGTGGCCCGTTCAGGGAAGCACGGTGGGCTGAGGCAGGGGTGGGGGGTGCAAGCGACAAATGACGGACTAGGGAAAATATAAGAAATAAAAACACTTACCTTGCGCTTGCCGCATCGGTGACTCAGCAATGCGGTGAGCGCAAAGTAAGTGATTTTATTTATTTATTTTATTTTCCCTATTCCATCGTTTGTCACTTCCACCCCCGCCCCACTGCGCTTACCTCCACGGGCTGGTCCCCAGACAGCAGAGCTATCCCTCAGCTTCCATAGCTCCTGCAGACGCAGCGTTAGATGTATACCTTTTTACTGTAACTACCTCCGGGAAAATGGAGTGGGAGACCCCGGCCGTGATGGATGTATGCACAAGCCGGCTACATTTCCGCCCATGATGGATCACCACCCGGCAGGATCCGGAGAGTCCTAATTGGAGCTGTTATTCCGCTCTAGCCGGAGCCTGGCTGTTTACAAGGAGCTTTCCGCAGCAGGGGGTCCGTCTGGAGGGAGGCCTCCTTCCTTATTCATATAAAATAACTGGGTATGAGTGTCCGGGGAGCCTGGGTAAGGAAAGCACAAAAAGACCGTGCCTGCACTCAGTATTGAGGCCCTGGGAAACCCACTGCCTGCTGGGAGCACACGCGCTAGGTTCCAAAGGGCGGCAAAAGGTACAATGGTTCTGTCGGGTACAACCACAATATTTCTTATAATTACAATTCAATTTCAACAACAAGGTATTTTCTGCAAAGGTTGAATGTAAAAACGTTTTGGGGTTACACACGATAAAGGCAAGGTAACTACAATGAAATCAGGTTTTCTGGGTGTGAGGATATTGTATATAGATGTAATCATTTATATTTACCCACATAAAAGGAATTTAGTTGCATAGACGGCTGCCAACAACGTGAAAATTAAAGTGAGTTGTGATCAAGTGACATGGTGTGATCAATGACACAATAATTGTGTTCACTAAAAACGTTTTCACATTCAACCTTTGCAGAAAATAACTTGTTCTTGAAATAGAATTGTAAATATAAGAAATGCTGTGGTTATCCCCGACAGAACCATTGTACCTTTTGCATTACTATACCCAGGCTCTGAGGGACACAGGGTCACCCCATTGTTTATTGAGCAGGTTCCAAAGGGCAGCTGCTGTGAAAAGCTGGTAGCGCTGGGTTAGGGTCAGTGACGTATAGGGCAAGGACTATGAAAGGCTGCTAGGGCTGGGTGCAGTCAGTCAAATTGAGATTTCTACCTATTCTGGTGACTGCGGGCCCAGAGGAGTGGAGCAGAGTTAGACACTTGTTACCCCAACACACTGGTTTGGCTGGGGCGAATCAGTCATAATGAGTTTTCCAAATAGGGCAGTGGTTCAGTAAAGATGGTAGGGCTGGAACAGAACCAGTCACATGTAATGTTCAGATAAGCCAGATCATCTGAACGGACATTAGAGGAGAGGTGGTAAGAATCAAGTGTCAGACCATCCTGCAGGATTGGCTTTTTGGGGGGCACTGGCTTGTTGAGACATCCACATCTTCACTTATGCAGTAGGCTGAATGGACTTTGTTTCTGAACATACTACATAAGGGGTATCCACCAGGGGTCCAGGAGGGCTAGAACCATGCCAAATTGTCAAGCTAAACACATAATAGACATATCTACAGTGGGCACTTGCATTGTGGCACTTCTGTAGCACTTTCCTGCCTCTTACCAAAGAGTATTCGAGATGGTCACGTGCGTAGCTACTGTTTCTGTAGTTCATGGATGGGAGAAGGGTGATGGCGCCAACAATAAATCAGGGCTCCTGCCTTCACTAAGCACATAGGTGTTGTACTAAGTTGTAGCAGTTCTATAGCGCTTTAATCCTTCTTCCTGATGCCCCAAAGTGCTTTCCAGGTGATAACATAAGCAGTTACTGCTTCCCTGGTGAATGGTTGTGGGAAGGGGGATCTCGCAAACAATATGCAGAACCCATTCTTTGGAGAGCACTTGCGTGCTGTACTGTACTGCTGCATTTCTGTAGCACTTTCCGACCTCTTACTGAGGCCTCAAAGCACTTTCTGCAGTGCATTGATTGGAGTAGGGTGAGCTCACCAACAATGCAGCGGAACCCAAGTCAGCTCATGCGCTCCTACCTCTTGCAGAGGCCCCACAGTGCTTTCCTGGCGTTCCTGTGTGTAGGCGCTGCTTCTATAGTGCATGGATGGGAGAAAAGTGATATCACCAATAATGTGCTGCACCATATCTCTGGAGAGCACTTAGGTGTTGTCACAAAGTGCACATACAACAACCCCTCTCCTTTCACTGTCCCTTAATCTCATGAGTATTCGTTGAGGCTATTTATTTTGCACCCCATTTGGTTGTAGGAAGCCACCATACTGCCCTGGGCTCTCTCTGCTGCATATGCTTCCTAGAAAAGTGGTATCCAATGTATGTTCAGAAAGGCTCTGAAGAATTATAGATTTGCCTCTGTAAGGAGATGCCTCTTTTTGTATGGTCACCCCCACGTTTTTCGACTGATGAGAGTGAACAGAGGCCTGCTTACCAGACCTCAGTGCTGTGGCCTCAAAGTGTATGCCAGATTGAATCTACCGAATTGGAAACAGCTAACTTACCTGTAAGTCCCTTGTATATGGTACCCTAGTCCCCCAGGCCTTGTCACACTGATTGTGCTACCTTGATGGTCCCCCAGGTAAAATGAGTCCCTCACTCCGTCACTGCAGGCCGGCAGAGCACTCCTGTACTGCTAGCCTAACTTTGTCATTCAAAGCAATGGCGAAGCTGCTACTCCGCCTGTAAATCTGTGTAAGTCATCCCTCTGGAAGGCCTATCAAGTCCTATGGCAGTGTGCAACAGAAAACACGGGCAGGACATGTGTTTTACATGTCGAGACAGTAAACATACAAAACCACCATTTTTAATGTGGAAAGACTTGGTCGCCCAATTGGTGGGTAGAGGTTTACACGCTGACACCCTCGGCAGTGCTAACTCCTGAATGGTGCGACCGAAGTGGGTACTCCAAGATATCAAACAACTAATTCAATGAAGCCTGACTTGTATCTGAAGTCGAAATTAATGTAACTTGTTGCAGTGCACACCTTATACAAAGCTGCCACTTTGTTGCCTTTAAAACTCCTGTGACTTTTCATGCACACATGAAGCCTGTTCCACAAGACAGCTTTCTGCCCTCTTAGAGAGACATGCCAACGACCCTTTGGAGGGTGTAGAATGAGGGAATGCAGACCAGGGAGGTGTTACCTGCAGGAAGCCGCTTAGGTGTTAGCCCAAAAGGGAAAGCTGCCTTTGAAGGGCAGATGTATCACATTAGCGAGGAGGGCTGCCCCATTGTTTAGACAGACAGACTGGCACAGGGAGCAGAGAGCGGGAAATCAGTTGCCAAACCGGGTTCACCAGAGGCATGTAGCCCTGAGGTAGCCACACCCCAGCGGGGATTAGGGAGGTCTGAACACCAATTAAATGGGCCTCCCCATCTTGGGAGTGGGCAGAATGGCGCATCCTGGGATAGCCAGATGCCACACTCAGCAGGAATTGGTCATCGGGTTGGAGGGAACCTGTTAGCTCATTTGCTACCAACCGCAACTTGCCCTGAAGGCACTTTCTGAGCACAAGAGGGGCCGCTGGCACCCAAACCTTAGATCTCAACTGACTTGGAAGAAGGACCAAAGAAGGACTGCCCTGTTGAACTGAGGCACCAGAAAAGAGAGGCTGCACCGTCAAAGTCTGCACCTGCAGCACCTGGTGACTAGTGAAGACATGTGGTGCCTGCCACATCGTACTCAATGAGAAGCTGTCTTCAGAGCCCAGTCAAGCCAAGAGACTCTGAGTGCCAGCTGACTGGCCGCCTGTTTGCAGCGCAGGGATAGCTGATGAAGTCTAGTGGAAAAGAGACAATATGGTCCAGGAATCCCGAATGTGTTTTTACATGGAGGAAAGTTGGCTCAAGGCTCTGGACCTCTCCAACCTCTAAAGAACAAAGGTAAACAGGGGTTGCAAGCGTTTATTCCAGCTGATGAAGTCTGCTTTGTCAAGATGGTAGCCAAAACTATTCAAGCCTCTACCACTGCTGCCATGCAGCACCAAGGAGCAAGACCCAATGCACAGAGTTGAACCATAGTTTAATGAATCTCTGAGTGCTGTAAGAGACTCAATGGGAACCTCAGAAAGACCCAGGAAGGATTGGCCTGTGACCGCATCAGCGGACCACTGGTAGTCCAGTGCTGTTTGGACTTCGACGAGACCCGAGAGGACTTTGTGGTACATTGACTCCTCACCATCTTGAGGGACTGAAGAATCCCTGCAGGAAGACCCCCGCCCACCACAACACATCCACAGCTCCCTTGGAGCATATTCATCATCCTTCATCTCTTGCATCAGGGCCACTCAATAGAAATCCATTGCAATATAGATAAAGTACCTGGATCTACTTGAGGACTGCTTCTTCTGGGAAGGTACCTGTTATTGAGGACCTTGCTGGTCCCCCTGATTAGGTCCATGCTGCAATTGGTTGCCTAAAGTACTTCTAACCAACAACATTGACACTTACCTAATATATATTATGCTGGTGTGAGGAGTGGTTACAAGTCCCAAGTTTTTAAATTATATGTTTATGAATTGTTTTTATTTAGTGCTTTCATGAATACTTAAGCTAAATAAAGTTTGATGAAGATGATGACATTTACCTAATTTTTCTTTGAAAAGGTTTCTAGATGGCCAGTTCATTGATTTTCCCAAGGCTTGTTTGCGGTTGAGTGAAATTGTTTTGATTTAATATTGCTTGTAAAATACTTTGTATCTCCAGAACCCTATGGTGAATCTTTTTCTTTCTAGTGTACAAATTATTTTATAAATGCAGTCTATTTTTATAAATTGGTGGGTGTTGGGTTTCTTGAGTGTCATGTCAAATTATTCTTCAATTGTTGTGGTGCTGTTTAAATGCTTCACATTTGTTCCTTGCTGCTCAGTGCCACAGCAACCCAGGTTTGAGATGAGGGTCTTACAGACAAAACCCAAGGGTCCTAAAGGGGTTGTTAAGTGCTTTTGCTTTACAACTTTAGATTGCACAGCCACACCATATAATGCACCCATTTCCTCACAGTCACATAATACATCATCTGGTGCATGATTTGCAGATTTTTATTTTAGATTTGTTTTTAGCTCAACCAGATCAAAAGTTACTATAAACTTACCTACACATGTTGCTGTGCAGTGAACGGGTTATTGCAAATGTTGACTGGTTAATTTTCACCTGCTAATGGTTGTACCTGGGTGTTATACGCTTACTAATAAGGTGAAACCTTCTGCCCAGCCAGTGTGAGCATGTGTAAAAATAACAAAATAATTAAGTGATACTATCAGAATTGTGCTGAAATAATTAAGCCAATTTTCCTTTTCTTGCTGCATGTTTTTCTTATAACTGTTCCATAATTTGCCTCCTCCCTTGTCCTATAATTCCAGTACCCTGCTCATACGGCAGCTGTAGGACTGTCCAATCACATGATCCTAAGCCACTGTATATCTTCGGCTGCATCCCACAGCCCAATCAATACCTAAATTGTATTCATGTGTCCACACTTCACAAGCACATTCATAGTTCTAGGAACAATTATGCTCTTGCTCATAAATATTTTTCTGGTGATGTTAGTTGAATTGTTTCCTTAAATGTCCTTCTATAAAATAAAGTCCCTTGGGAGGGGCATGAGTTTTCTCACAAGGTGCTTACCTTGTGGGACTCCCTTCTGCTCAGAATGGATGTGAGACAAGTCTGCTGACACCAAGAAGAATCCACATGACTCATCTGTCTACAAACTCTGCCTCTTCCAATGATTATATAGAGCATATTTTCCTTTAAGTGACCTCTAACTTAATACCACATACTGTAATACAGCATGACAATGTATAACTAAGGAAGTGGGTCCACACATAGTATCTAGTGGGTGCCATAGAACCATCTGGCAGCTTCAGTTTCACTGTGGGGCAGGTTTACTAATATTTCACATAGCACAGTGCAGCATGGCAACTTGCTGCGCTGCATTGCGTGAAAAGGAAAGAGCAGAAATGCGTTATGAGCAGGATTGTTTTTCAGCAGAAGGGGACACCTTCCTGCACAAAAACAATCGTTAAAGGCATTTTCCTTTTTCTATGTATGATGCTGAATGAATCACACATAGAAAATGGAAGTAACAAGGAGGAATACAAATATTTCTCTTTGTTACGTCTGGGTCTAGGAGGCTTACCATTTTGATGCATTCCCAGTTTACAAACTGTTTGTACATCTGGAAATGTGTCATAATCTATGGGTGGATGTGTGGGAACACCCACACGCCAACCAGTGAACACTTCCCTGCCATAAGGTAAGACAAGGC
This sequence comes from Lissotriton helveticus, assembly GCF_964261635.1. Lineage (NCBI taxonomy): Eukaryota > Metazoa > Chordata > Amphibia > Caudata > Salamandridae > Lissotriton > Lissotriton helveticus. The sequence continues at coordinate 1,668,160,045 of NC_136068.1, read as the reverse complement.
AGACATATGCGCTGCCTTGCGTTACCTTGGATTTACTGAACCACGCAAAAACAAGGCAAGGTGGGTTTGCGTGGCTTATTAGAACATTGGAAGCTCCATTGAAAACAATGGAGTGCTCCGGGATTATAATGGCTGGTATAAGCCCGGAGCTCCAACATTCCAATGCTTTGTTGTGGCTGTGAACAAAGGCTTCAGGGAGCCTGAACGGATTTCAATCCCATTGCACTCCCTGAAGCCTTTGTTTGATTTTTTAGAACATTCTGCCCTCTAGTGCCAAAATGTTCTAATAGCCTGGGCACAGATGGGCAGCCAACGCCAGAGGGGTAGCCCTCAGGCCCCGTTGGCCCCAGCGGGTGAGATTCAGGTCCCAGTTGACCCTAGGGGTGGGGGTCCCATTGGTATTAGCCCACAGGCCCCTGTTGCCCCTGTAGAAGGTATCCCAAGTGGTAGTGGTCCAATCCCACAAGAGTTAGTGGTTTTGGATAGTGAAAAAGGGTCTACAGCGGGGCGCAAAATGTTCAAAAACCTGGGCTCCATTGTGAACTAACAGTTGACTTGCAGCACACCCATTGCTAACTATTAGCTGACTTTATTGTCACTCTCATTTGTTTGCTTCTGATCCGAAGGCTTGCCTTCCTCACTTGTGGTTGTCCTTGTCCTGCGAGTTTAGCCTGTTTACGATCCTATTGATTGGCTGACTTGTACTGTTCCACTGCTCACATTTAGAGAACTACTTTTTAGGTCGAGCATGGGCAGCAAATGCGCTGCTCTGCAAGGCATGCTGTATTTAGGGATGGACTTGAAGCTCTGCCCACTCCCCACCCATCTTTTTAATTGGTTGCTGTGACTGTCCTTCGTAAATGCTGGCTTTGTTCGTTTTGTTATTGCCTTGCCCGCAAAGAACACCACTCTCACCTCCCAAGCAGCATCCAGCAGCACAGGTATCGTTTTTGTAACTCAGCTAAAAAAATGCTTCCGTCACAGCTACGTAAATTTCCACTGCAGGATGTTGTTTACTGCACAATCATGCTGATCAGATCTGGCGCACGACATTTGAACCTTTTATGCCATGTATAAATATTCTGGAGGGCCATTCCTCTAGGACTGACCTAGAGATCAGGTGGCAGCTTAAAGAGGAGGATGGAAAGGAGGCAGTGTCAGCGCCCCCCACAGGCTCTTTAATCCGATTGAGACCCAGCACTCTGGTGGCTGAACATCTCACGAGACTTGCTTGGTGCCGCCTGTGACACCCATGTAAGAACAGCATCTAGTAAATACTCAGAAATGGCATCCCGTTTTTAAGAGGCGGTAAAGAAGGCTGGCATCCCTTTGTGAGCAAGTTCGTTGCACATACAAAGTAGTGCATGTCACCAAGATCAAGGGTGTAAGGCTCAAGATCCAGGATACCTTCGACGTAAGCACAAACCGGCAGAGGCTCCTCTACCAGGGGAAGCAGGTATACAATGCCTGCCGACGCAAAAAGAAAAAAATCATTCAGGACCACAGAAGCATGCCCTGGATCGAAGACATAAAATACAATTAAAAATATAAAACTGTCCAAATTTGTTTTATTCACAACCAAACACCTTAGCACCTCTTAACACAATTTGCCAGTGAAGCGCTACTTTCGTTTTCTCTTCTGTCTTTTAACAAGTCAGTGTTCACTTCTCCTGCGCTGCCCCTCCGCCCTTGCTTTCTTCCTCTTAGTCTCGCTCCTCCTCACTTACTAAAAAAAAGCATTTGCAACACAATTGGTCAAAAATTTGCGAGAGTTTAAGCTGCTGGCGTTATAAATGACAATGCCTTTTATTTAACCAACATATAAACAGTGATGGCTGCCAGCTATCGGGAGTGGGGGGGGCGGGCAAACCGCTGCTGTCCAAATGTGAACAGCAGCCGCTGTGAGGTATGGCTGGACGTAGTGAAAACCTCAGACAGATTTTAGGGCACCCTGTTACAAACCCTAATACTCAGTGACAGAAATGGCTGTTGCGGATGACTTTAAATGGCCATGTGGTCATCTGCAGATCAGTTTGTAGCCAAATGAAACAAGCATTGGCATAGCAAATTGGTCTCGCTTTTGGGACTTTATAAGTGTTTAGCCATGCAACAATTGATGCTGTTTAATCAAGGATATTGTGCTGGATAACAAAAACTCGTATATTGTCCTAAAGGCGAGACCTATCGGTTATGCATTGGGGGGGCCTTATAAGTGTTTAGGTAGAGCTATTGACTTTGCCAATGTTTCTAAGCTGTGCAGTAGAGAAGTGTGGCTGTTTGCAGGATGCTAAGGGGCTCCCATGTGTTTCCTCCTCGTGCAGAAGATAGAACCATAGCTTGACTCGGAGCGAAACGCATCGCTTTACTGGGAGAGAAACATGGCGCTCACTGGAACGGAAACATGGCAGGTGCACAACAAGATGACAGAAAAGCAATGCACTGAAGCATGTAGAGGACAAACAGGAGTACATGACAACGACTGGGAATGGTGACATAAAGCAATACATCGATAATAAGGGCAGGATAGCAAGAGGTGTCAAAAATACATGAAAACCAATTCAGAGAATTTTGAGCAGGACAGACAATGGATAGGACTACAAGAACAACAGTTCTCTGAGATAGACAGGACAAACACGGGACAAAAAGACAAATAAAGCAACATATTTGGATAAGAGCAGACCATTAGTACAAGTAAAGAAATGTACTGCGATTAAGAGCAGGACAATGACGAGACAAGGTGACAAGGAAAGTAATGCGGGGGGACTTACCCCAGACTGCAAGACAAACAAAGCAAAACACGTGTAGAGGGGTACGACAAATGCACGGCTACAAGAAAAGCAATGGCATATGAGTTGGACATCCTAGGAAAATAACAGGCATGGGAAGGAGCAGTGCATTTCAATGTTAAACTTTACAAATGAAAATCTAGTGCATTAATAGTTTAACTGCATAGCCTTTTTTGAAATATGTAATCTATAACCCAGAGTTTGGCTATGTAAAAGAAAGCTAGAGACGACCACTGGAGCAACTTTAAGCACACAAATTTTTTTTTACCAAATTTGCCTTCCCGAGAAAATACAAAACACACATTAAGACTCTGTAAATTGGAAGGCACAATGTCTGCTGCCATTTTCTTTGGGGCGGAGAGTGTCGTTTAGAAAACTGCCACACATTCAAAATCAAAATTCACATCTCAAATCATGGCAGTGCCTGGATTTTTGTGGAAAATGCAGATCAGAAATCTGCCCTCCTATTAGGCTGCTTTACCATCTATAAAAGACGTACTGCTTGAAGTGTGCAAAAATTAAGAAAGACTGTGCAACTATAACAAAGGAGCAAGCAATGTAAAATAAAAGGTTTGTGTGCCATCAATGCTATCTATAGTGGAAACTAACAGAATGGCTTCCATTTCTAAATTAGTCTTTTCATCGGGCTAAGCCGTTTTCCCAGCTGAACCGGGTGAATTAGATTGCAATGGGCTTATACTAATAAACGGATATTCTAACGTGCATAAGTGTCTAAAAAGGTTACATTTGAAGCGGCAGCTCCCCCACACATCCCATAACAGAACACGAATATCCTGATGTCAGCGCCACCACAAGATCTTAGCGCACACCCTGTTTTAAGCTTGATTTCATTCGCTACGACAAGTAATCGGCGCTACAATTCTCAGTCAGGTGTCGTCATCCACAGCCGCGGAGTCTCTCAGAAACCTAGCGGCACCTGAAAAGGGTTTCACATACCCAGTTACGTGCATACAGCTGAATGATCTCATTCGTGCCCACTGTTTGATATACATTACAATTGTTGCAACATGATGATCACCAAAAAGTAGTCCAAACACTGAAAAATAGCCATGAATAGGTACCCCTCGTAAATCAAAGTAGGAAACGTTCGAGGTCATCAAAAATGTATGGAAACAAGAAGCTAGCAGTAACGAGGGGCAAACTACCAAATATGGCTAGTATTTGACCAAAGGTGTTAAAGAAGAAGCATGCGCAAAAATAACTCACCGTACTAAAGAAGTACTCTGCATGTGACGAAGCTTAATGAAGTGTTAGGTGGGAGCGGTTACCAGAGAACTCTCATTGATTCTACGGGCATGAATAAAGTTCATTGCAAAACAAGTGGGGGGGTTGGAGGGAGTGCACGCGTGCACACACAGGAGACAACCCTTGCAGCTGGGCAGGCTTGAGCCTTAAGGCTTGAAGTCTGTGAGCGATGCGCTTGAGCAATTTGCTTAATGAGGAACAGATAGGAAAGGCAGATGGCGGCTGAGCACATGCCCACGCACGTAACCGCAAGCTTTAGGCCACAAACAAAAGCTTGTGGTCGGATTTCTAAAGCCCACTCACTAAATGTCTCACCAGAGCAGCGCATGCGCTGGCTCAGGAGAGACCTAAAAAGATCGGATGTTCACAAGTGCGGCCAGCAACCGAGGAATGAGGAATGAGGTGCATTGCACGCAGTCTTTTGGACTCGGTATAGGAGGGTGGTATTTCCCTGTGGAAAATGATCATTACAGCGGTGGAACATGCTTATTTTTATGTGGAGTTTGAGAGTTTTCACTGGCATTAAAAATCATTTATTGGTGAACTAAACACGGGATAAAAACGAATACCACTAACAAAGCACTGCCATAATCATTATGCTGGTAAATGGAAGGTACAGACTTTAATGTTTTCGCCCCCCCATTTTTTGAATTCACTATTTCTCCACTCCCTGCCATACTCTGTCTACCATTTCTGTTCTCTGTCCCAGCGCCTTTCTGCTTAGACATATTTTGGTATAATACATTTCTTTCAGTATTCACCCCATGGCTGACAGCTGAGTCCACAGCCTACCCGCCCACAACAATTTCTCTGAACACAAAACATACACTACACACAAAATATACATAACAAAAAAAAAGACACTTACCTGACCGCACTCCTCACTCCGGACCCAATCTTCCTCTGTCCTGCAGCACAGGACCAACTGACTTGCTTAACCAATAACGGCGCTGCTCTGCAGAGCCAGGATTTGATGGAGTATCCTGGCTGGATGCTCCTTCAGGGCCTTTGTGTTTGTACTTGGTCTCCACCCAGCTGTCTCAGACAGCTAGGTGGAGAGCTTCGAAGTGTCACTTTGGACGGCGCAAGACACCAGTCCAAAGTGATATGTGCACTTTGGAGCATCCAGTCTGCACTGCTCCTGTCCTCTGCTGCCAATCGACAGTAGAGGACACGCCCTGTATGTCTCTGGGCTCAAGGCAGGCTAGCTGCTACAGCACGTACCACGGTAAAAAATAAAATGGCAGTGAAATCTTTTCAGTGCCATTTTATTTTTTTTGTGCAGTTCGCAGTGGGCGGGAGGGATGACACTCCCCCGCCCAAGTGAAGAAACTGCTGCTGCACATAAATAAAATATACTTTGGAGGCCCAGCCCCTCAAGGGCAACTGGGACAACGACATGCAACAACAAAAAAGTGTTTAAGCAATGCAACGTTCAATTCATTTTATCATTTGTTCATTCGGATTTTTTTATATATTTCCACAATGTTCATGAAAGAAATTTACAAAAACAATATTTTTCAAATAATTTCATATGTAACAATCAACATTACAATGTACATTATTAACTTCACACCCAATGCATTTCGAGACCTGAGTCTCTTCTTCAGGGGTATCGCTGCAAAAGAAATTAAATGAAATGAGACCAATTCATTTTAAACAATTAAAAGGATATACTCTATGCTAATCAGTGAGTCAAGCCCAATCACCAACACCTGTGTGACAAGCCATCTAAACCAAACTTACTTGAAGATCTCAATGTAATCCTACAAAACAATTAAAAGAACAAGCAAACTTAATCCAAATCCAACACAATAACTGTCTTTGTTTAAATTCATAGGAAAATAACAGACTAACACCTATGTACCTTAGGTATCTTATAGTAAGTCCTAATGCTGATGGAACCAACTGATTTCTTCTGACGATCTGGCACTACAAAATTATATGAACTGGGGTCAGAGTAATATCAAATAAACAGTAACACTGTTAAGTTTGTGATAAGCCATGGTCTTACCTATGAGTGTACTAACAATCGTCTAGTGGCCAAATAATCTGAAAAAGATAGAAAAAATTCTTAGCTTTCTAGATGTCTACTGTCAAAGGACATATTTAATATGGGTGGTGCTGCCCTTACGAATATGTAGGATTTCCTCAGAGGACAAAACCTGTCAAGATTCTTGCTTGTTTCAAAAAAACAATTACCTCAACCGAGGTTATCCAGAAGAACTCATTGATAAACAAATCCAGAAGGCACGGGAAATTCCAAGATCAAAACTTTTAGAGAAAAAATCAAAGTCCACCACTGAAAGAACTGTGTTCGTTTCAAAATATTCAACTGCTTCATGGGAGATCAAAAGAAGCATACTTAAACACTGAGAAATTTTAAAGTTAGAAGAGGATTTTCATAAACTATTTGAGAATAATCCTCTGTTTGCCTATACTAGGTCAAACAATTTGAAAGAACTGCTGACAAAGAAGAAAAAGGAAAAAGCGCAAACGACAGGCACATCTGAATGTTGGAATTGTATCCATTGTAACAATGCGATATTGGGCAATATTCTTTTACATCCACAAACAGGAGAAAAAATCATACTACAGAACCAAAGCACGTGTAATTCTGAAAATATCATTTACACAATCAAATGTCCCTGTGGACTACTATATGTCGGGAAAACCGAAAGAAAGATGAAAACAAGACTTTCGGAACACAAGAGTCGAATACGAACAGGGAATTTAACATCTCCCCTGGCTAACTATTGGAAAGACATGAGACACACGATTACACAACTCAAATTCCAAATCATTGAGCAAGTGGATAAACAACCTGGATCAGATAATTCAAAGAAGCTACTCCAACGAGAAGTATATTGGATAAAACGCTTAAGAACCCTTAATCCAACAGGACTTAACGACAAATTAGAGATGTCGTGTTTCCTCTGAATGTATTCCTTTCACCCTCAACACTGAACATAATATTCACACCTAGCATGACATTTTATCAGTAACTAAGCTAACTTGTTTGATTGAGTAGACTGAACATATTGTTATTATAATATTATGTTTTGCTATTGGCTGATGCATTTAATTTGCATAGATTTATATGTTTCATCTATTATTCTATTTTCACATTCACCACTAAATTCTAGTCCTTCGTCGATTCAGACATTAGAGCTAGATACTAGTCTTTCTTCGGTTTTTATTTTTGCTGTAGACAATGTTGACGCAGATTATTAGGATTTAAACATAACGAGTTGTAGTATAGTGATTTCATTCTATTGGGGAATTCAGAACACTAAATAGTATAATATTTTTCAATATTTTTTAGTTATACTTTTCAGCAATATTTTTCAGTGATTTTTTGATTGTTTATTTTTAGAATCGTGATTTATTTTTCAAGTCTTGCGTTTTTATCAAGTTGTCCCGTTGCATTGAAAACTACCTATATTATCGATATGTGTTGATTTTTTCAACACGGAGCTCCGTGTTTATATTAGTCCATCTTTTATTTTGATTATCGGCACACTGTGATCATGTGACGCGGACGAACTATTGCATTATGGCGCCGATCGCTTGTGAACAGAACGGATGGTGATAGGAACGAACTTTTATCTGTAAGGTAGGAGCCGTGAGTGAGCTTGTTTTTTTTTTTTTTTAGTAGTGTGCTTGGTCGGTTTAAGTATCTAGAAAGCTAAGAATGTTTTCGATCTTTTTCAGATTATTTGGCCACTAGACGATTGTTAGTACACTCATAGGTAAGACCATGGCTTATCACAAACTTAACAGTGTTACTGTTTATTTGATATTACTCTGACCCCAGTTCATATAATTTTGTAGTGCCAGATTGTCAGAAGAAATCAGTTGGCTCCATCAGCATTAGGACTTACTATAAGATACCTAAGGTACATAGGTGTTAGTCTGTTATTTTCCTATGAATTTAAACAAAGACAGTTATTGTGTTGGATTTGGATTAAGTTTGCTTGTTCTTTTAATTGTTTTGTAGGATTACATTGAGAACTTCAAGTAAGTTTGGTTTAGATGGCTTGTCACACAGGTGTTGGTGATTGGGCTTGACTCACTGATTAGCATAGAGTATATCCTTTTAATTGTTTCAAATGAATTGGTCTCATTTCATTTAATTTCTTTTGCAGCGATACCCCTGAAGAAGAGACTCAGGTCTCGAAATGCATTGGGTGTGAAGTTAATAATGTACATTGTAATGTTGATTGTTACATATGAAATTATTTGAAAAATATTGTTTTTGTAAAATTCTTTCATGAACATTGTTCAAATATATAAAAAAAATCTGAATGAACAAATGATAAAATGAATTGAACGTTGCATTGCTTAAACACTTTTTTGTTGTTGCATGTTGTTGTCCCAGTTGCCCTTGAGGGGCTGGGCCTCCAAAGTATATTGAATCTATGCTCAGTAAGCATTTACACGACATTGCACACTTATCGTAATAGCAGAATAAACCATATCAAGAGTGCGCCAGGTACACTATCATTCTTTGAATCGCACATAAATAAAAGGCATTGTCATTTTCAATGCTAATAGTTGAAACCCTCGCAAATGTTAGACCTTCTGCATTGCAAATGCTTGTTTCTTTTTCATTCAATGCTCTGTGAGATTGCATGTGTTTTCTTGCCTTCTCACACATGTGCTGCTTTCCCCCCTCAAATAATGGAGCTGGTGTCCTCCCAATCAAGATTATCTGCAAAAGCACATTAACAGGTATCTTTTTGATGGGGTACATCTGAGGAGCAGACTTAAAGAATTGTTTATTTATTTATTTATTCGGGCATTTGTAAAGCGCCTGGTGACGCCACTGGCGTGTCCCCGCGCTGTAGTAAGTGAGAAATGACCGCCCTACCTCCCATTAAAAGTTACCTGCTGAAAAGGTGAGTTTTGAGCTTTTTCCTGAACAGGGTTTCAGATGGTTCAAGACGTAGTCCTGGAGGCAAGATATTCCAACATCTGGGAGCGAGAAATCTAAAAGATCTCCCTCCCATACGGGCCTTCCTTACCCTGGGAACCGTCAACAGTCCGGTCTGGGAAGACCGTAACTTACGGGTAGGCTCGTAATGGGTCACCAGATTCTGAAGCGGTACAGGGGCTTTACCGCTCAAGATACGATGACAAGTGGAGAGGGCTTTAAACTCAACCCTCTTCTCCATAGGAAGCCAGTGGAGGGTTTGAAGAGCAGGAATTGACGGTGATCTCCTGGGGAGCCTGAGTACAAGCCGTGCCGCGGCGTTTTGGAGGACTTGAAGGCGGCCCATAACCTTTTTCGTGGCCCCCAGGTAGAGCAGATTCCCATAGTCAAGTCGCGAGGTGACCAGGGCGTGCACCAGCGTCCTTCGAGCAGAAATGGGAAGCAGATCTAAGACTTTCCTTAAAGCTCTTAGGACCCCGAAGCACATCCCCGTCAACCGGCTGACCTGGGGACCAAAAGCCAGGTCTCTGTCCAGCCACACGCCGAGGTTCTTGGCCTCCTGACAAGGAGCAGGGACCTCACCCAGACAGGGCGGCCACCATGCCGACGACCAAGCAGAGGGCCCTCCCCCCACCACGAGCACCTCGGTCTTGCTACCGTTCAGTTTTAAACAGTTAGCGGACATCCACGTTGCAAGATCTTGCATGCAGTTCCTGAAGATGTCCGCTGCAAGACCGGGTGCACGCGATAGGGAGACGACCAGCTGCGTGTCGTCGGCATACGACACCAGGCGGAGGCCGTGACCCTCCACGATGGCCGCTAGGGGGGAGACATAGATATTAAATAAGGTTGGGCTCAGGGACGAACCCTGAGGCGCGCCCTGGCCCAACTTGATCTCCCTCGAATAGCACTCGCCCAGCCTGACCTGGAAACACCTGTCAGACAGGAAAGACCTGATCCAGCCCAGCGCAGCGCCTGCAACCCCTCCTCCACTCAGACACTGTAGCAAGGTGGAATGTGCTACAGTGTCGAATGCTGCGCTTAAGTCAAGCAGGATCAGAGCCATAGTGTGGCCCTCATCCACGCCCTGTCGCAGTGCCTCAACCGCCACAAGAAGCGCCGATTCCGTCGAATGGCGGGGGCGGAAGCCAAATTGCGAGTCGTGGAGCAGCGACGCCTCCTCCACGTGCTGCATGAGTTGGATATTGGCTATTTTTTCCGCCACTTTAGCCATGTAAGGCAGGAGGGAGATAGGGCGGAGGTTATCCAGTTTATCAAAATTAACATTGGCTTTTTTCTGTAGGGGTAAAACAATTGCTTGCTTCCAGGCTTTAGGGACACTCTGAGATTTAAAGGAGGTGTCAAGTAAGAGGCGGACATGGGGTTCAAGTATTTGCAGGCTACCCCTGAGTCGACTAGGCGTCGTCGGGTCTCTTGGGGAACCTGATTTTATTGACCCGCAAATGCGGATCAATTCTTCAGTCGTGGGAGTGGCGAAGGTGGTAAGCTGTCGTTCTCCTATGGGTTTGGTAACCTTCCAGTGTGGGGGGCTGTTGGTGTTTGCCTGCTGAGGAAAGGAGTTATAGATATTGATAACTTTGTTGGCAAAGAAATCTGCAATACGGTCGCAGCCCTCAGTAGTGCAGAGTTTCGTGGGAATCACAGCGGGCTTCCCTATTGCAATGGATTTGTAAATAGAGAAGAGTTCCTTGGTGGACTGTTCAGCTTCAGCGATCTTATTACAGAAGTACATTGATTTGCCCTTTCTGAGTAGCTTGTGATAGTTCCGCCTGCAATCTATGTATTCTGCTTTGGCGGGAGTTGAATAGGCAATCCTCCATTGCCTCTCTGCCCGTTTGCAAGCTGCTTTGGCCACCCGCATGTCCTCATTGAACCAGGGAGCTGATCTCATAACTCTGCCCCCCATTTTGGCCGCACCAAGTGGAGCCACCAGGCCCAGGGCCTCCGTGATGCGCTGATCTAGGCTGGAATTGATTTCTTCCACCCCCACACCACCGAGATGATCCTTAGCAATTAGCGCCTGGTTAAAGAGAGCTTGGGAGAACGCCGCCCATCTCCGCCTAGGGTGTTTGTCAGCAGGAGGGTCGGCCTGACCATGTCCCTGAGTCCCAATGGTAAAAGGAATAAGATGGTGGTCAGACCATGGGATAGGGATAGGAGTCTGAGCGTCCACCTGGTTCCAGTTAGCAAAAAGTGGATCAAGAAGGTGGCCCATCTTGTGGGTAGGATGTTGTACCTTCTGTGCAAACTGCAGACTTGCCATAGTCAGACAGAGATCATTTGCTGCCTTGTCTGTGGGGGTGTCTAGGTGTAGATTTAGACCGCCCAGGACTAGATATTTATCCGTGCTAAGTGCAGCTTCTGTAACGTCCTCCACTAACTTATCAATAAAGGCTGAAGAGGGGCCCGGGGGCGATAGATCAAAAGGCCTTTCACAGTAAGGTTGCCATTTATCGAGATAGAGAAGGCACCGGCTTCACTACCCTCAATGTTAGTACGTTCCAGCTGACATTGGTAATCCAGTTTAGCGACTATGGCTATGCCCCCCCCTCTCCCTTTTAATCTGTCCAATCTTTGAAGACAGTAGCCCTCTGGAATTGCCTCGATAATTTCTGGCATGGAATCTTGATCGAACCACGTTTCCGTAAGGAAAAGTAGATCCCATTGCAGCCCGCTGAGTAGGTCATGAATATCGAGGCAGTGCTTACGTAGGGAGCGTACGTTCAGCAAGCCGCATGTCAGAGAGTGTTGTGCACTAACTTTCGCTTCCCCTGTATAGAAGGCAAAGCCACAGTAGTTGCAGGCCACGTTATTTCCTACCTCCATGCTATGTAAGCAAGACCCCACATACTCATGACGATGGAGAAGTAGATCCTCTCGACTCCAACAGATATGGGCTGCGGGAGGGCCAGGGGTTCTGGCCCTGGGCCGCAGTCGGCCGCGGACGGGCGCAGACGGGCTTAACTCAGGCGCAACTCCGGCGCGCCTTCGTCGCGCCCGCTGCGCTCGTCCGCTGCGCTGCCGGGTACACATCCGCCTTATATCCCCCCCAGCGTCCAACAACTAGAGCGCTGCAGTTGGACTCCAGGAAGCAGCTGGCTCGGACCCTCCACGCCCTCTGCACAAACGGCGCTAACCACCGGCGTCAGAACGAGGCGGGAGGGAAGGGCGAGTCCAGTGCCTTCTAATTGGATAATGCGGCTGTCTGTCTGCTTTCCGAATGCCTCAGCAGAACAGCCTATGGAAAAGCAGCCAGTTCTGTCATGCAAATCCTGCTATAGCGCGATATAAGCAGCGCGGGTACCGCGACCCGCTCTCCTCCACACCAAAGTACAGTAAGTTTTAAAATAAAGTAAAAGTGATCACAAGCGCTGTGTCAGCGTATTAGTCTCACTCACAAACACGCCGGTAGCGCAGTTAAAAAAGCGGTAGGGACACTGCCACTGCCCACTTACCACAAAAAACTGCAAGTTCTGGTGCCTTATATCCCCCCCAGCGTCCAACAACTAGAGCGCTGCAGGTGGACTCCAGGAAGCAGCTGGCTCGGACCCTCCACGCCCTCTGCACAAACGGCGCTAACCACCGGCGTCAGAACGAGGCGGGAGGGAAGGGCGAGTCCAGTGCCTTCTAATTGGATAATGCGGCTGTCTGTCTGCTTTCCGAATGCCTCAGCAGAACAGCCTATGGAAAAGCAGCCAGTTCTGTCATGCAAATCCTGCTATAGCGCGATATAAGCAGCGCGGGTACCGCGACCCGCTCTCCTCCACACCAAAGTACAGTAAGTTTTAAAATAAAGTAAAAGTGATCACAAGCGCTGTGTCAGCGTATTAGTCTCACTCACAAACACGCCGGTAGCGCAGTTAAAAAAGCGGTAGGGACACTGCCACTGCCCACTTACCACAAAAAACTGCAAGTTCTGGTGCCTTATATCCCCCCCAGCGTCCAACAACTAGAGCGCTGCAGGTGGACTCCAGGAAGCAGCTGGCTCGGACCCTCCACGCCCTCTGCACAAACGGCGCTAACCACCGGCGTCAGAACGAGGCGGGAGGGAAGGGCGAGTCCAGTGCCTTCTAATTGGATAAAGCGGCTGTCTGTCTGCTTTCCGAATGCCTCAGCAGAACAGCCTATGGAAAAGCAGCCAGTTCTGTCATGCAAATCCTGTTATAGCGCGATATAAGCAGCGCGGGTACCGCGACCCGCTCTCCTCCACACCAAAGTACAGTAAGTTTTAAAATAAAGTAAAAGTGATCACAAGCGCTGTGTCAGCGTATTAGTCTCACTCACAAACACACATGTGTTTGTTTTATTACAGGCATTCCACATATTGCATGAACATTACATGTAATGGGGTAACCCCGTAACCCTCAGAAACTGGGTGGGTAATACAGTGAAATAATAATGGTTCTGTCGGACAGAAATACACAGTAATATAGTATTCCAATTGCGTTATTTGTACACTTCGTCCCTAATGAGGATGCAAAGACAGTGGTATCTATACCAGTATAATCAAACACACTGACCAAAACGTTGCAAGTGAAGTTTTACTCATACACTTTCATATTCTTTATATTTGAATCAAAGTATTCATATTGCTGTCCAATTATAAAACATAAAATATACAAGGCACGTGAATTCTGTGCAGAACTGTTACACCATTAAAACAACATATAAAATTGTCACTTCATGGACTTATTAGCGACAACAACTATATGTACAATAATCCAGTAGGTACATCAATTAATTCTTGGGTCGTAGAGAATTTTTAATAGTTGGTTCGTGCAAGAAGGGAATGCGTCGACGTTTCGACCCTGGGAAGGATGCGCTGATTTTGCGCATCAGAAGCGGGTCTTCAGCAGGACTGTGTAGATGTAGGACAGCCTTTTGCGGACCTAGGTTCAATTTGGAGGACTGGTCCTGTTTGAGTAGTACTGCTGGTCAGCCGACTCAGGTAATATAGGGAAATTCCTTCGATCTCTGTACTCGTTAGTTATACAGGAGGTGGGATGAGGAAGGCGTTATGTCCTTGATTTGTTTACTTTTTAAACAACCGCTATCCGTGTCTGTCTCCTTCTCATTCTAGCGCGGGATTCCCGCAAAAGGCTGTCCTACATCTACACAGTCCTGATGAAGACCCGCTTCTGATGCGCAAAATCAGCGCATCCTTCCCAGGGTCGAAACATCGACGCATTCCCTTCTTGCATGAACCAACTATTAAAAATCCTCTAGGACCCAAGAATTAATTGATGTACCTACTGGATTATTGTACATATAGTTGTTGTCGCTAATAAGTCCATGAAGTGACAATTTTATATGTTGTTTTAATGGTGTAACAGTTCTGCACAGAATTCACGTGCCTTGTATATTTTATGTTTTATAATTGGACAGCAATATGAATACTTTGATTCAAATATAAAGAATATGAAAGTGTATGAGTAAAACTTCACTTGCAACGTTTTGGTCAGTGTGTTTGATTATACTGGTATAGATACCACTGTCTTTGCATCCTCATTAGGGACAAAGTGTACAAATAACGCAATTGGAATACTATATTACTGTGTATTTCTGTCCGACACAACCATTATTATTTCACTGTACATATTGCATGAAAGCACAAGTTTTGGCACAAAAAGGCTTTTTTGGTCTTGGGGCAAGGTCTGCTGCACTCAGCTGGCGCCTGAGACAGAAGGTTTAGTTGACATGAAAACGTCTCCTAGACATCAAATAATCTGCTCATCGTTACTGAAAAAGACCAAGTATCTGAATCTTGTGGAAAGTAAACTAGTCTCTAGCAAATGTTTCCCTTTACATTGTGACACTTCCTTCTTTTTGTTGCTTAGTTGTTCATAGTATCCTGTGTAAAAACTGTTTGAAAAATAAACAATGCCATTTTCAATGATCGAAAACTTTTACTTGTGAAGTTTGAGATTCCATAAGATATGTTTGCTTTACTCTAGCACAAAGTTTTTTTTCTTTTACTCTTTTTAAACAATACTACACAAAAACATTGGCAAAGCCAACAGCTCGGAAGTCGCATTATAAGGGCAGGACTTGATTGACTTTGTCAAAGTTTGTTTTACATTGACATCTGCTTGCACATGTGTACATCCAGTATAGCTTCTTAATGGGAAAAGTCATCATCTCCCTGCAATGTCATATTCTTTTCCTTTTCTGTTTTTATCTCTAAAGGAGAAATATATTTCCCCCATGGAGAAAAAGGTTTGGGGGTGTTCCACTCTCCTATTCACCCTTGAAATATATTTACTTCTGCGTCTGGCAAGAGCAGCTCTCCAACCATTTTCAGGAAAAGTAAGGGTCAGAGAGCAGTTTGGTAATGGACACAAATTCACGTTTGTTTGTATTCACACACTTTCAAGGCAAATTATCTCTTCCTATTATTGTAACAACTTTACAACCCTTGCCTGGGATTTAAAAACTACACATTATATTACATGAGTGTGTGGTAATATTACAGAAGAGTATTATGGGTTTACACTGCAAAGGCAGCTTTTGTGAATTAATTACTGTTGTAAAGGCCAGCCATTTGCATTTGTTAATCATATTTACTGTCGCAAATGGCTTTCTATAATTGGGCCTACAGAGTGGATTCTGCTTAACACTGTTACATATTTTATGGGCAGATTCCCAGCACTTGTTCTTTTTTTCTCCAGCATTAAAGGGGCCACCTGGTGATTGATGCCACAATAAGCCTTACAACCAGACATAATCAAAAACACATTCCGCACAGGCGCAGGCGGTACTGATAAGAGCGGTTTGGCGGGGGAGGAAGTCGACAGACGAAGGAATACGGAAAATAAAATAAAAAATTAAATAAAGCCCCTTACCTTGCGAGTTGGAGTTGCGGTGAGCGCAAGGTAAGTGGTTTTATTTTTAAAAATGTTTATTTTCCCTATTCCGTTATCAGTCGACTTCCCCCCCCTGCCCACCGCTCTTACCTGTACCAGCCGCTCCTGATTCCGGAAACCATTTTTGTTGATGATTTCAGATTGGGTAAGAGCACAAGTCTACCATTTTCATTGGATGGCCCTTTTAAAGGTCATCAGAAAATGTAGAATCCAACCTTTACATACATAGATCAAAGATCCTGCGCGTTTTTTGGTTTTAGACTACATATCGAAACAAAATATTGTGTGGACTACATATTGCGTCAAGAATATCGGGGCAAAAAATATCGTGAAGTTAAGTCTGGAATGTTCTACGATATATAACTCTGCATATATTCACTATGATGATATATATATATATATATATATATATATATATATATATATATATATATATATCTCACTATATATATATATATATATATATATATATATATATATATATATATATATATATATATATATATATATAAATAAATCAATAAAGATATATATCTTCAACGTGCATAGATGTGGAGTTAAGAATAGTAAATCTATGCTTACCTATTTGCACCTATCTTCTCGATATTACAGTCCTTGATATTTTTGCACGATATTCTTTCCACACCAATATTCTGTCAGTGATTCACTTTTTCTATGGACGTTCCCCCTTCAAATTTGTATAGCACTTTCTTATTGATTGGGAGGTTTTTCTTCCATTAAAACTGAATGAGAAGAAAGAGCAGAGTAGGCTTTTCCTTGCTATATATGATATCATTGATTATTGCTGACTCTAGCATACCTAAGTCCCATGGTGCACATCCAGGAACAAAACCTCTTCTATTTACAGTAAGTGCAATCAAAGCACGCTGAGCAGGATCTACGATGAATGTCACTGAGACAGGCATGAGCTCTCAAAATACAGGACTGCAAGCACAGTAAAGAAGCACGGATTCAGTCAAATAGATGCAACTTAACAACACCAACCACCTATTCATAAGCTCTTCTATGTTCACTGGCACTACATAAATTGGCTTTCATTAAAATTTCCAATAGTCAGCATTAATTTTAAAAGTACTTTTGTGACCCAGTGAAAGCAACTCCCTGGACTACACTTCAGCACATTAATGCTGCAGTAGTGCAAACTCAAAGCAAAAACGACAATTCAAATGTTTGCTGCATGAATTTCGAGATTTAAGTATCTACCTGCTGAAATAAAGTACAATTCATTACATTCCCACATTTTACTTTCAGCAAAGCAAAGAAAAAAATTGCCAGGGACTAACCATGAGACCTCTTAGCTCAACAAAGATCCTGGTCCGCAGGTTACCCATGATTTAATATCAAATATATTGTGTTTACTTTCATAGGGCTTGATCGACAGTTTGGTGGGCGGGTACTCCGTCACAAACATGGTGGATACCCTGTATGCATCTTTACAAGTGCCATAGGATATAATGTGTTTACAGTAAGGTGGATGCTGTCACCTTTGAGAGGGAGTAAGCCACCTGCCATCCCTAAATCAGACCTAAGTAGAAAGGTAGAAATCTTGTCCAGGTGGAGGCATGAAAAGTATCATGCAACAAGAGGGTGCCGGTGGGCACGAAATTTGACTTTTCTCGCTCATGGCTTCAGTGGGACCTTGTTCATTGGCTATCCTTCTTCAAAATGACTTTGATGAACACAGCCATCAAACTTGCCCCGTTTGGAGGATTTTGACTTCTATAGAAAAGACTAAGCTAGAAGAAAAATATTTTGACCACGACTTGGCATATCCAACCTCTGCTCATTGCATTTGGCCTAACATTTAACCTAGGTCCCAGTCAACCACAAACAGTGACTTCTTATTTACTTTTTTTTGGTACTTTTTGCCATAAAACTTTAACATATATATATATGTCCAATTCTCCCTTAATCGATTTTAATCATTTTTGTTTCTGTCTTCTGTCTAAACTTTCTCTATTGGTAGAAATGTGCTGCAGGATATTTATTGTGTTAGTATTTTGTCTTGTAATTCGCTTGGTACTGTTAATCACTTAAAACATTATCCATCACTTAAGCCTGTCTGCTCTGTGTGCTAGCTTCCGGCAGGCTCTTCTGTGGTATGCAGTCTATCACCACCTTCTCATCAGGCAGCATTCACCTCTTCAGGTCCTTGCAGGGGTCCCACCTTGGGGCTCAGGGGTTTTACAGTCATTTCCCTGTCATGAAAACCTGGTAAGGTGAGCTTGGCCAATGCCCTGTATTTATTTCCTGGGTGCCCAATCAGCCCTGTGCAAAGGTCACATTTTGGAGGATTCCTCCTATCAGACCCTACATGCTCCGTGTGTAATCAGGGCATACCAGAGTACAGGAGGCTAAACTCAAAGGAACGGATGTGGCATCCCCGACAACCAGTTACCCAAACCTGAATATAGTTTACCCTTAGATTTGCCAACTTTACGCTGTTAGGGGATCTTAACCTCCATTTAGATTCCACGAGTGACCCAGGGGTGGCCTGCTTTATGGACATAATTAACGTCCTTGGATTAACCCTGCTGACTCAGGACCCCACACATATAGCGGGCCATATGCTTGATTGCATTTGTTCCAACTCAGGCACCCTGAAGGTCAAACCCCCTTGTGTTCAAACATGGTCAGACCATAAATTCATCCCATTCGACCTTGTAGTTGAAGGTAATGCTCTAGGGAAAGGCACTGGTAAAGCAGTTGGGCGTGCCAAACCAGGATGGAAAAAGTTACTTGCCAATCCAGACCTTCTGGGGAGAGCAAAACATAGTAAACCCATATTGACTGGCCATACCTCAACAGATAATAATCGCTTCTGTGATTGGATTACTACACTTAGTGGACCAATGGATCCTATAGGTTCAGTAAACTCACACGGAGCCCAAAAAACATCTGCTCCATGGTTCTCGCTCGCCCTAAAAGAGGAACTAGGCGAAGTTAGAACGCTGGAACGGAGGTGGCGTCGAAACTACGAGAACGATGACCGCAACATCTATAAAACGGCTCGGAGGCGGTATCATGCCTCGATTAAACTGGCCAAATAAACCTATTATTCGGAGGCTATATCCTCCGCTAACAATAGACAGAAAGAGATCTTTAGGATTGTAAATAGCTTTAGTAACCCCAGAGTGTTCTCGCAGGAAATTCCGCCTTCCTTGACCCTCTGTAATTCCATCGCCAATTACTTTGAGCAAAAAATCCTAGACATCATTAAAGACTTTCCCCAACCGGTGCTTCCCCCCATGGATGGGTTGATTAGGGAGAACTCTGAGACTGTCTGTTTTAAAACGTTCTGCCCCATTAGTCTAGAAGAGTCTCGCCAGGCCATTTTATCGAGCACATCTGGATCCCCTTTTGATCCCTGCCCCCCGATGTTTCTACGAGCCTTAGTGGACGAGGTGAATTCCATCATTAATGCCATCATTAATTCATCATTGTCCTCCGCTGAGATCCCTAGGGAATGGAAACTAGCAGCGGTAAAGCCTTTACAGAAAAAACTTTTAGCTGACCGACAACTCTCTCGAACCTCCGTCCTATTTCATTACTCCCAGTATTATTCAAACTGACGGAAGCTTTTGCAAATAAACAGCTCACTAAGTTCTTAGAGGACAATGATATTTTGCATACCAACCAGACAGGGTTCAGGGCCAAGCACTCGACAGAATCTGCTCTCTTGTTTACGGCGGAGACCCTGCGGGCTGCCATTGACCAGGGGAAGAAAGCCGTCCTGATTTTACTTGATCTATTGGCGGCTTTCGATACGGTCTCGCACCTTATACTGATTGACTGCCTAGTAAAATCAGGGATAGGGGGAGCAGTGCTGGCGTGGCTGAAGAATTTTCTCAGTCAAAGGCGACCATTCACCGTACTGGTAGAGTTCTGTTCTGAAGAGAAAGCCATCAAGACAGGGGTGCCGCAGGGCTCTAGTCTGAGCCCTGTACTTTTTAACCTATATATGGTCCCCCTGATCGAACTAATTTCATCTTTTCAGATCAGCACAATATCATACGATGATGATACTCCGCTCATCCTAGTGCAGGATAGGGAGCTGCCTGGAGCTGAAGAAAATCTTAAAAATTGCCTGGCTGCCACATTTGATTGGATGAGGAGCAATCATTTCAAATGTAACTCGGGCAAAACCGAAATGTTGCCGTTCGGGCATCAAAACCTGTTCTCACCCAAACAGTGGTGGCCGGAAGATGCTGAAGCTCCCCCCAATACCATTTCCACCGCCCGTAATTTGGGCATTAAGTTTGATGACTCCCTGTCATTTAAACAACAGGCGGTGACCGTGGCTGGCACCTGCTTTAACATCATTAGAGGCCTCAGAAAATTCTTTGACTTTCTTCCTTTGACCGCAAGGCAAACGGTGGCGGTTGCACTTATAACATGAAGACTTGATTACTGCAATAGCCTGTATGCGGGAGCAAATAAATCTGTGCTCCACAGGCTGCAGATGGTCCAGCATGCAGCCGCCCGCCTGGTCCTTGGCTGGCCGAGGAAGTCGTCTGCCTCGGCCGCACTCAATGCCCTCCATTGGCTGCCAATACATAAGCGCATCTTGTTTAAAATACTGGTCATCACTTTTAGGGCCTTCCACTTACAAGGATTTAGGTACCTGTCAAATGGCTTTAGACGCTATTTGCCAGTATGGAGCCTCAGGTCCTCAAATCAGAACCTACTGTGGATCCCAAGATTCAGGCTTGCCACCAAGGGGGGAAAATCCCTTGTTGTGTTGGGATCCAGGGCATGGAACAAGCTTCCACCACAGCTCCGTCAAATTCCTTCAGAGAGCCAGTTTAGGAAAGCCTTGAAAACCTGGATTTTTAATCTTACGGATACCACCTGTAAAGCCTTTGTGTAAAATGTGCAGGACCCTCCGAAACCCAACAGTCAGCCGGCCTCACTCCACCTGGCTACGGTACTTAGCGCCAAGATGCTCCCTGGAGTGATAGCTGCGCTATAAATATGTGCCTTTACATTACATTACATTACATTAGTTACACTCCTGTGGGAAAGGACGCGAAGTTTCCAGGGCTTTCCCAAATAACAATAATAATAATACAGCCATTTATGGAGCTACCTCCAAAAATGTTACCCGGCGCTATAACAATGGAGTGGATATGCCACCTGCACCCAGAAGGCGCTGGAATCAAGCTACAGCGACATCTTCCGATGGAGGTTCAGGAATGTTCCAGAGCCTTCTCTCAGGTTAAACATTGTCTCATCAGTCCATCTTGAAAAATGAACCTGGGCTTTGGACCTTGTCTCCCTACAAGGGAGTCCTCACTGTGGATCCTGGCACAAGGGATGGACAGCCTGAGCTGGGTAGGAAGCAAAAGATGAAATTAGGGCATCCAGGGACCTGTACACAGGATTTCCTACTTTGGTGATAGGTGAGTGTGATTTAAGCATGAGCAACTATGGAATACAAACATACACTTTCTTGTTCAATAACGTTTAGTAGGAAAGCAATGTATAGTACAAGCAAACAGGTAACACTTGTGTATACAGTCACATCGATGCCCAGTAGACACACTCCTACCCCGGTGTGAACTCCCGTCCTGATAACACACAGCTGAGACCATTGATGAAGGCATTGAGACCCTGAGCAGCCGAATAGGGGTTTAGAGATTTAGGTCTGTTGTCAGACCTGGCATCCTTGGCATGGTTTTCTCTGACTTTTTTACCTCTACCCCCTTTGTTTTTGATGCTGTGTTGGATTTCGTTTTTGCTGGCTTAGATGCTTTGGGCTGTTTGTCACTGCTCATCAGTGTCAGAGTCCAAGTGCTCAATGTGTAAATTGATATTGTGATTGGTTCTCCCTGATTTGCATATTTGTTTTACCAGTAGGGCCCTAGAAAAGTGCACTAAGTGTGCCGGCGGGGGGCGGGGGGGGTGGGTAAATCAAATGCTACTAGTGGGCTTGCAGCACTGATAGTGCCACCCACATGAGTAGCCCTGAAAAGATGTCTCAGGCCTGCAATCGCAGTGCCTGCACACAGTTTGTTAACTGCCATGTCGACCTGGCCAGTGCACCTACTTGCCAGGCCTTACCCTTCCGTTTTCTTACGCATAAGACATCTCTATGGTAGGCCCAAGGTACCCCGCTGGGCAGGTGCAGTGTATGTGAAAGGTAGGACATGTACTGGTGTGTGTAACATGTCCTGATAGAGAAATACTGCCAATTTCGTTTGTCACTATTGAAAAGCTATCTTTAGACAGAATGGTAAATGCTTTGTAACATTTTACAAGCATTTCTTCCCATAGGAGTAAGATGAGAAAATGGAGTTTGGTATCCCTCAACTCATGATTTCAATACACATCTTTTAGTATAGATGGTTTTTGAATTGTGTGTTTGAAAGTACCACTTTTAGAAAGTGGCTATTTTCTTGTTCGATCTTCCTGTGTGCCTCTGCCTGTTTGTGGATTGACTGTCTGGCTTTGGAGTGACAGGGGCTGGGGTGGCTCCAGGAGTCTCGGTGAGTCAGCACTAGGCTGAATATTGTATTGTTTTGCAATTGCATTTATATAGCGCTTACTACCCCTGACGAGGCGTCAAATTGCTTTTTCGTTGAGTAGCACGCTACTCCGGGACCCATAGAGGATTAGTGTTGAATTAGTATAGTGAAACATGCAAGTACATTTTAAGTGGTGGATAGGTTAGTCAGTTATTTGCATTTGGAATTATAGCAGCAGGATAGAGCAGGACAAAGCTTTGTATTTATATAGCGCTTGTTGACGCACGCTATTCAGGAAGCCTATAAAGGATTAGTGGTGTGCATGATCTTCATTGGGAGTGGTGGGAGGAGTAGCACCTGTACCTGAATAGGGCTTGCCTGTCTTCCACAATGCTGGCTCTGCCCCCCTGTTGTGTGTCTGGAGCCAAGGCTCACACTAACAAAGGATGTTGTAGTGCACTGGCAGAGTCCCCCCAGAACTGGTTTGAACTGGGCTCAGAGCCCAAAGACATTTTAGGGTATAAGTATTAGACCTAAAACCCCTGAACTTTAGATCATTCCTGGAATTCAAGAGGAACCTTTCCCAAGGAGATGAGCCAGAGAGACTGAGAAGTAATGCCCTTGCTGCGTGTCTGGGGTTGGCCTGCAGTTGCTGTTTCTTCCAAGGACAGGAGAAGGACTTTGCTGTGTGCTGTGTCCCCTGCTTGAAGGATATCTCCAAGGGCTTGAAGTGAGCTGGCCTCCTGTTCAGAAGTCTCAGGGACACAAAGACTTCGCCCCCAGCTCCCCTGAACTCTGCTGTTGTGAGTTCTGACCTGCCTTGAGGTGCCTGTGCCATTTTTTGGCCTCTGGAGGTTGTTGCTGCTGTCTGTGAGCTGGAAGAGAGAAGAAACTTAAAGGACTGCAGAAATCGATGCATTGCTCTTCTTGCAGCTGTTTTCTCGAAGCATCTTCACGTCACAAGAAGAATTTCCACGCATCGCTGTGCCAACGCCTTGTCATTGCAGCAAGAATCGACGCATTGAGGGATCGCGGCTGAAGAGGACCGATGCAGCGCCACGCAACGCCGCAGCATCGATCGCCAACGAATCCCTAAGATCCACGCATCGTACCTGTGCGCCACGCTTTCCTAACACATCACCTGTGGACCGGAACCGACACAAAGCATCGACGCATCACTCCCCCTACAGAGCGGAATCGACGCAGCCCTTCCTGTGCTTGCAGCGGGACTGTCCCATCGCCATCTCAGGAGTGTTGCATCTCTTTGTTTTCCGACACTCTGGCTGTTTGGCTTGGTGAACTTTGAGGCATCTACAAGTACTTTGGTGAAAAGTCATGCATCCATAGTTTTCTATGGTACAAGTTCTTGAAATCTTTTGAAAGTCATATTTGTAACTGTGTATGTTGGATTTTAGTCGATTTGGTCTTGTTTAGTTTAAATAAAGATCCTTTATTTTTCTAAACTGGTGTGGTGTCCATTTGTGGTGTTATCACTATGTTACTGTGAGTGTTGGTGCAAATACTTTACACATTGCCTTTGGGATAAGCCTGTCTGCTGGTGCCAAGCTACAGAGGAGATGAGCATGAGTTATCTAAAGTGTGTATCCCCCTTACTCTAACTAGAACCAAGGGTCCCTATTTGGACAAAGGTACCTACCTATGCCAAGTAGAGGCCCCCATTTCTAACACCTGTGCATTGGGAAAGTCACATGAAAACTGTCTGAATGTGGTTGTGGGAAACAGGGATGAAGCCTGAGATCCATCTAAGTGAGAGAAGAGTTGGATTCATAGATGGAAGGAAGAACGCTCTTTGAGGTCGCAATCTCAGGTGGAGGTCTTGCCCACACAGAGAGCTATCCTGCTGCGCAACTAAATCTCCTCCTCTTTGTAGGGCTGCACTGGAGCATAAGCTACCCGATTTTGGAAGTGTGGACTAAGCTCCAGACCTCAATTAACCTTGCCCATGCCAAGCAGGAGTGGAGATTTGAGCCCATATTTACAAAGACTTTGCGTCGGGTTTGCTTATCTTTTTTAACGCAAACCCAACGCAAAGTGTTAGTTTGGGATTTACAAATCAGCACAAATTGACCGAACCCAAAAGTAACGCAAAGCTGCGCAATGCTGCAGAAATGTAGGGGAGTCAGGAGCAGAGTCTAGTGACAAGTGGGAAGTATAGTGCAAGCAAGAAAAATCAATCTAGAGGTCATGAAGAGGAAGTATTAGAGGAAATGATGTTTAAATGAAAGAGGGATGGATTAAATCAAGGGTGACTGAGGCTGAGTATAAAGAGAAAAGAACCTGGAAGAAGCAGAGCATATAGAAAATTCCTGTGAAGGGCAGGCAGTGCATAGAGAGGAGTGTACAGTCGGTCCAGGCTGGACTCCAAGGGAGTCAGAGGGAAGACTGAGAGGCTACGTAGGTTTCCACGGATTGCTGAGCTCTTCCAGTGCTTACTCTTTTCCATTCCAAAAGTGCACATAGTTTCCCGTCTCTTTATGTCAAATGGAAAATGCTGAGTTCAGTCCGAGCTCTCTGCGCATTATGGCTCATGAATCTTTAAAGGTTCGACCCATGGTCAATAACATTTCCGTCTTCAAAACGTGTGCACGTCATTCGGGGCTCAGCGCCTCCCTGCGGACTGAGGGGTCCCCCCTGCGCTCACTTAGATCCGGTGTGGCGTGGCCTGGAGAGGTGTTCCTTGCCCCACTGTTAAAGCTGGAGGGATCGCCAGGGTGATGAAGACGAGGAGGGAGGAAGGAAATTATTTGAATGCGTAAAAACTGTAATTAAATCATTTTCAGTTCTTGTGAATGAGGACAGACACTAGGGGGCATATTATCAAGGAACGGCGCTTTGGCGGCAAGAAACTGCCGCTAAAGCGGCGATAATGGGCTTGATAATATGCCCTTGAGAATTCCCATAGAAGCCTATGTTCTGGTGTTAACATGGGCTTCTATTGGAATTCTCTACTGCATATTATCAAGCCCATTATCGCCATTTTAGCGGCAGTTTCCTGCCGCTAAAGCGGCGATAACTTTAATGCATTCCTTGATAATATACCCCTATTTTTTTTTTAAAAGCATCTCGTCCTTATGCGACAGAAAACAGGAAACAATATCGGTCAGACAACAAAACACTACTGAATTCGTAGAGAGCACTAGATTTAAGTGGGGTGGGTCTTAGGCCAGGCAGTAATTAAAACTGACTTTAAAATAAGTGACCTGGGGGGTGGGAGAGGACTCTGTTTAGCAATAACGTACGATTTGAAAACACCCGTGGTTCCTTGTGGGTCCAGTGTTCAGGCGGCATTTAGAATGTCAAGATAACACTTGTCATTAATGTTCCTGCTAGAGAGAGATCAGGGTTTTGTTTAGGGGCAGTTTTGACTTGCCTTAAAATAGTGCAGAGGGTTAATGTGCCTGCTGCAAAGATCACAGATCTGTATTTTATGTGGATAGCTGAGTGGATTACTCATTTTGTCACATAGATCCTTTTGTTACCGCATTTCATAAGATACATCCCTCATACAGAACAGTGAGTGACCCTTACGAACTGTCATCAAAGAGCTGCATGCAAACTGCATAAAATAGGGTAGGACGGTCTGTTTTTTCCCGTAGTCTTTTATTTTCTATTCCTAATGTTGCTGTAAAGTTTTTGCTTGGGTAGATATACATTCTTATTAGTAATGTCAGCCTTTACTAGCTCTTTAAAACAGATGCAATGTATGTGCAAGAGGGGCTATGGGGAGATGAGGGGCACTTTTTCCAGGAGGTCATGAGGGAATCCGATGAGGTGGTCTTGGGGGTGCCAAAAAGTATTGTTGCATCAGGCACCAACAGCTCTAAAGCCGGCCCTGGTTGGTAGAAACCCCAGAGGTATTCCATGTCAGCAATGCTATCCCTGTTTACACTCCTCATTTTACTTCATCTTACATTCTCTAAGAGCGTCTGCTTTTTCAAGCAGTTATGTTTCTGTATTTTTCTGTTCATGAAACATATGGCTCTTGTATACTGCTCCCTGTGAACTGGGCCGCTTCCATGTGCCATAGTGAGTTAAGGTTGTTGCTGGGAGTTTCTGATGGCCCAGGATTTAGAGCTCTGAAGTTTAGGCAGGAGGCAGGGCCCCTGCCAGTGGGTCATAGAGGTGTGTAGACTATGATTAAAAATATCAATAGGCGGGAGCAAGAAGCAAGGAATATCAGTCTCCCACTCTGCTTCCCAAAATGCATCCAATCAAAAAGAGTTTTATTAGGTAGTATCTTACAGGGGCCTCTCAAAAAAATTGTTTGGGACCCTCAACAGCTATTTTCTGTTAATGGCATGTTATCCCCACTGAAGTACTTATAACCGGTAGCTCATCATAAGGTCTTCTTTCCACCAGGAGGGGGTCTCTCAAGGCAAAGATACGATGTGGGATCCATTGCAACTAAGTAGTGATCTAAAAGACCCTCCAATCTCAAGGCAACATGAATTTATTAAAACATGGGCCGGGGAAGGTTAAAAGCAGAGAAGAGCTGTGTCCAGGGAAATACAAGGTGTCCCTCATATCAACATACAAACAGGTCAACACGTTTCAGCCTACTTGCGTCCAAGCGGGTTGATGGCTTTCATCAGGACCATTGGATTGGATGGATCCCTTTTCTTAGATAGTCAGGACACTATCCTCTGGCTTGGAATGTATCAAGTGTGTTCACTATGTGAAAGCGTTGGAGAAAACCCTGTACTCCACTTAACATGTTATTAATAGGGCCCCATATGTTGCAGGGGGAGGCGGACCGGCTGTCCTCTCTCAGCGCAGGCTCTCCATGCTAGTTCTGTCCCTCCCGCCCTGAATATATTATGTAGACTATGTGCACATCTATTCCTTGGCCTCTTTGCAGAGCGCACTGAGTGGTGGTCGCATATGTGCCAACTGTAATTGTAGAAAAGTGTGCAATATGTAGATAGAGGATTTCAGAAAGATGTAGGGATAAAAAAGCATAAGTGAATAATGGAGTGAGAGACTGCAAAAGAAGTGGGGTGAGCAGGAGCGTCTGAGGCACTCCGAAGGCCATTAGCCCATCCTCGGACCTCAGTAATGTCAATTTACTGTCTATTTTCAGAAATGAAATATTTTCCGCACTAGCTATTCCCAATATAATCGTTGTTTATCTGATACGGTTAAAAAATATTGCATTGGCAAAGCCAATAGGCTAGTCTGTTGTAGGCATATGTGTAGCTGCAATATGAACAGATAACTCATGGAGAGACACCCAAATACTGGTTAGGTGGCACACTGTGTGAAGCACAAGGTTTTAGTTTACCTATTTTAAGCCATGCCTCCTAGGGTGGATTTCGAGAAATACTTCCTTGGCCACACCACTTTTACAGACCCTCATCCCACTTAAAACATTGCAAGCAAGTGGACTAAAATGCAGATTTGAAATTAGGAGCTAGAGCCATGAAAAATATATCCCTGCACCTTTCCATGGTTCTGGGCTTGAGCGAATACATTCAAGGATAGGCTGGCTAACCAGATAAACATTGTATAGATTTAATGTTATGTTAAAAATTGCTTCCAAAATATGGAGATGTCTTAAAAGAATACTTGAAAATGTGCCAGTCTGAATTTTCCATATTTTCAAGTAACTTTAATAATAAAAACAGAATATTAACAGGGAAACATTGACCGATTATATAAAAGACAAGCAGAATAACCCTATGAGACTGTGATTCAGGGTGTTTCCAAAAGCTTCACAACTTGCACTCTGAATATTTAAGGCTGTGTTTGGCAGCATTTGTGATTGCTTCTGGACTAGGAGACCTAGATTTACATCTCACCTTCTCACTTTCTAGAAATGTGTGATGCTGAGTACTTCACTGTGTTTCACTGAACCGTCGTTCCCTTGTCTCTCACACATTTAGGAGCGTTAAGAATCAATTCAGCCTGCTATGTGCACTGCATACAAATGTATTCATCATCATCATAAAAATTCGTTATGCAGCTTATTGAAACTATAAAAGATGCACATTCAAATACAAGCACACGAATTATAAAAAATCATCAACTACAGGCAATGAATAGATAAAAAGCAGTGTATTGATCAGTAGGCACACTGCATAAAATCCAAATTCCATTAGAACCGAATCCAATCCATCATATAATTGTTCATCGTGTAATAAAATGGCCATATAAAAAGTGAATGGCTATCTCCACGAATTTCTTAAACTCGCTTCAGCCGGTATACAATGAAAAACTGTATGGCAAACACATTCTGTTGGGAGTAGCTGTAAATAAGGGAGGGCCAGTCAACATTGCCTGAATTTAAAGATCTAAGCTTAGGAATTATGCATCAATTCCTAGGTACTGCATAAAACCGGCCAAAAAGAGAAAGTGCAATGTGAGCTGGATAGAACATAAGTACCCCGGGTAAAGCGGAAGCTCGTCCATCCTAAACACGCCGTTAGAGAACCCGACTAGAAGGTGAACAATACTGAGCCTAAAGCATGTCAGATCGGATCTATGCTGAGCTTTGGGTATCATTGTCAAGTAGGGCTCTGTGGTCAGTAGAAGGTGATCTCTATCCATGGGTTGGTAATCTCAACCAGTTCCCTGGCATCACTTGGAGATATCAAATACAGAGGATTGACAATCTCTTGTAGAACCAATAACACATTACGGATGATCAAACCTCTATGTGTGCATTGTAAAAGTGTGTATACTTGTAAAGTGCACTGCCGCCCCATCTCGGGGCATCCTGACTCTGTATACCGCTGTGGAACCCATCCGGGCTTTCCCTGTGAGATGCCCCCTCCAGGGAACCCCCAAGGTGAAGCCAGGCATCCTAGCGCTGTTGGAGCCATTGTGGAGATTAAGCAAGCTATTGCCCAAAGTTGCAGAGTGGGACCCATGATTAGAGTAGGCACCGAGGCGAGAATTATCGAGTCCGCGGACATTGAGCCCAAGACCCTGCTGCATCGGGAATTGAACCCTGGTCCCGGGCCTGACCTCTGCTACAGGGTCTGCCGCTTCTAACCAGTGAGCCACACTTCTCCAGTGAGCTGCTAGGAAGTTGCTGATTGTCCCCATCGAGAGGTGTCTGCCTCCCTCATAATGGCCAAGTAGCTCACAAGTGTGTAAGCATATAGAAAGCTGCTCCAGCTGGAGCCTTTCACTGGAAGCCCTAGGCTAAAAAAGTGCTTATTGGTAACACATGAATTATCAGGTGCAGGATCCAAAGATTTTTCTAGAAGCCTGTCACCTGCCCTACAGAATATCATAGTTGTGAACAATAAAAGCTAGATTCCATATCTTCATGGCTCTTTTGTTTCCCAATCCCTTCTTCCTGCCTCTCTTTATCTCACTCTTGCCGGTTCATTGTAATGCCTGTTTTCTTCCCTTGGATTTGTTTCATCTCTTTCGCCATCCTCCCTTTTCTGCCTTTCCTGGTCCTCAACAATTAAGGCTGGTGTATACTATGGGAATGCTCACACATTCAACCCATCTGGTCCAGGGTGCAACAGCAAATGGAGGAGGCCACTGGGAAGGACATCCGTCTCACGCACTGGTGACTGTGGGGACCAAGAGGGAACAAATACTACCAAAATATATTCTTTGGTGGTGTAACAACACCCTAGTTGTAGCAAGGAGAGACACAATTCGTCTTTGGGGCGCCCTGAACCTGCCAACTGTGAAAAATGGGTGAGTAATATGAACTGGTGTCAGCAAGCAGAAGAAACAATCTATAGAGCAAGGGGGTGCCCAAACAAATGTAACAAACTATGGGTTGCATGGAGCAAGTACAGAGATGATATCAATTGAACCAAAGAGGGGGGGAAAGCCCTGGGGCGGCTGCAGGAACCTGTCCATGTCCAGATTTGATTTGAGAGAAGACAAGATATGCTTAGATGTTGGGGATTGTGGGGGCAAGGAGTAAACATTTAAATAAATCAAACAAATTTCGTTGCACGCACTGCATTGCATTTGGGGATGCAGTGCGCGCAATGAAATTCATTTGATTTATTTAAATGTTTACTTACCTGCAAACCATCATTATCCATACATTACTAACCCCCACCCTGCCCCTCCCCTCCCCACGTCACCGCCCCGGCAGGTACTCCCCTACCGACCGCGGCTGGTTTATTATGGCAGTGGTAGGCTAGCTTACTCCCAGCGTTTAGGGTCCTTTGCAAGAACTGCGGAGCCTGAGCACCCTCAGCAGGTGAAGGACCACTGCATCACAAAGAAGCCGTAGTATGAGAAATCACTGACTCTGGGAAGTAAAAGGCTGGAAAGCAAGAAAATGAACAACCAACTTTAATGCAATAATAATAATAGTGGTAAAAACTATTTATATGGCACCTGGTTTGGCTTTTCAAGACACTTGGGGCCAGATGTGTGACACCTTTTACCAGTCGCAAAGGACCCATAGGTTTGCGACCAGTCAAATGTATTTTGCTATGTACAAACTCCATTTTGCGACCTGGTAACCTATTACCAACTCTTAAAATCGGGATTACAAGTCGCTATTAGGAAGGGGCGTGCCAAGGGCGTCCCTTCCTAACAGCGAGTCAAAGGGAGGTGTACAATTGTTTTGCACCCGGAATGCACTCACAAAACAATTGCAGTTTAGCACCTACTCCAAGTAGGTGGTAAGCCAGTCGTAAATTGGAAGGGGTCCCGTTGGGCCCCTCTTCCCTTTTGTGAATGGTAGCAAACACGTTTTTTAAGAGTAGACAGTGGTACTACAGACTATTACTTTTTTTTTAAATGAAAATGAAATATTTCATTTTTAGGTCGAGCCTGGGCAGCGCATGCGTTGCTCTAGGAGGCATGCTCTATTCGGGTATGGACTTGAACCTCCGCCCACTCTCTGCCCATATTTTTCATTGGCTTGGGTCATTGTCCACTGTAAACTGTGTCCTTTCATTGGTCAATAGGCTAAGTAGTCCCTCCTTAGTACCGCCTTGTCTCATTTTGTAACCTCCAATGAGGACACCCCCTGTTATGTGTTTTGCTACTCTGTAGGCTTTAATTGCAGCTTGCGAGCACTTTCTTTTCAAATAGCTTTAAATCTTTATAGCAGGAGCGCCGAAAGCATTTGCAATGCAATAGGTCTTCCATTTGCAAGAGTTAAAGCTATTGGCATTGTAAATGGCAATGCCTTTTATTTATCTATTTTAAAAACAACACATAATTAAAGGCATTGTCATTTGCAAAGACAATAGCTCAAGCTCTCGTAAATGTGAGTCCGATTGCATTTTAAATGCTTGTTCTTTTTGAAACGTGTCCTGTTTTCCTTTGAGGAAAAAAGCTGCATTTAAAAAATAAAAAAAGTTGCTTTATTTAAAAAGCAAACACAGACATGGTGGTCTGCTGTCCCCAGCAGGTCACCATCCCTGTGTAATTGCTCATTGCCAGTGGGTCACACATTGCGACTTGCCTCGTGAATATTGATGAGCCAGGTCCCTCGCAACCCATTTGGGAATCGCAAATGTGTCTGAGACACATCAGTACATTTCATTTTGCTACGGTCTAATTGTGAGTCCCAAAGACTCGCAATTAGAGACTTGCAAAATGAAATGTTAGTACATCTGGCCCTAGCTCTCCTTCAATCGCCGACCCTAAACTTATGGTTTTTCTAGGCGCTGTAACCATCTGGTGTTACTGTTACCCAATGTAATTGTACCGAACTTATGATTTTTTACCTGAGGTTTTAACTCGCCTAACAAGGATGGAAGGAATATTTCGCCTTGTCAAGTAGTACAATTCATTCCTGTTTTCTTAGAATACTTAATACTGGCAATTTGTGATTTTGATGGTGAAGTTATTTTTATTGGTTACAAAAAGCTATGTTTTAAGACAGCTTATGGTAAT
Source organism: Lissotriton helveticus (assembly GCF_964261635.1). Lineage (NCBI taxonomy): Eukaryota > Metazoa > Chordata > Amphibia > Caudata > Salamandridae > Lissotriton > Lissotriton helveticus. The sequence continues at coordinate 1,668,127,830 of NC_136068.1, read as the reverse complement.
ACCACAACTACTGAGGAGACCTATGTGCCAACCTGGAAAGATATCTTAATGGATTAATGTACTTGCTACAGTGATCGGTGTGTAATTTATGGTCACTGTTTTGAATCATTATGAAATAGCTTATGTAGTTAATGTGCCTGCAGCAGAGCATCGTGTGTGGGCTGTTGGCCATTTATTTGTATTCTCTGCAAGACAGCTCAGTGAGTAAATGCATTTATTGAAAAGATCCTTGTGAAATGAGGTCATAAATTCTAATTCTGGTACGATAGCTGCAGGGAACCTTCAAGGCATATACTAGAATACTTGCAGGTTGTAACAAATCATTTGTTATTCAAAGATTGTTAAACAGGGTTACATTGAGTTGGGTACTACAAAATATGTTTTGTTAGGTTCCAAAATACATTTCAGTTTGTATTGTGTGCTATGTAAATGGTAAGTATTCATGTAACTATACATGCAGACCTATAAACATTAAACACCTACAGAGTGCATAGGCATATCTCCATGTATCGCCTGGCAAACATGTGAACTGAACGACAGAGTATGCCTTTGTTTCCCCTGAGGGGCTGCTGAGTCTGGCAATCAGGTTTAAGAGTCATGCTGCCCTCGCTCTGTCCTTTGACCCCAGGTGTCAGTCAGTAGATGACTGTGCTTTAAGGGGGTTGGTGGGCAGTCTCTCTAAACTTCACAGCACCCGTGACAGCCTTCTCTTTTGCAGAGCACACACTCTGAATGTGTACTTAATGCTTATCGCCCAGCAAGTCTCCCAGTAACACACAGCACCATGAAACAGTCAAGCCAATTCGCAAACCCATAAACGATTCTTGGGTAGAGAACAGGTGGCACACTATAGCAGCACTATACATATCACAGAAACCTACTAGGACTTGATTGATATTTTACCAACAAATACAGGGATCCCTGCTGCACTAATGGTTGTTTTTACCTTCATCAACGCCTATGTTGAAAGAGGGTGCTGCCTTGGTTGAAAACCTCCCTGGCAGCTACACCCTCAGCCATGTAACACACACCTTGCCCCCTGCTCTGACCCCTTAATTCAGCACCACCCCCAATAGACTGTGGCCTCATTTTCGCTCAGTCACACTTTCTCTGATTGCACTCGGCCTTGACCATGTGCATCTTGGAAAATAATCCTCACAGAGGGACGTGTACTGTCCCAGGACCCACATCGAAACACCCATGGTGCACTGGGAGTTCTCCCAGCATATCCAAGGACGCCTCAGATCTCTGTGTAAGGCCGTCTTGGACAGACTGGAGATGGGTCTGAGCCAGCTGCCCCTCTAAAGTGGAAGCACTTTCCGATGCGATTTCTACTTTTCTACTTTTGTCTTGGCTGCGAGATAGATGTATGTTCCCTGTGATGAAGCAAACCACTCCCCTGCCATTAGGAACATCCCTTTACACGGCAATCAGAATCGGGCATCAGAGAGCATACAGAGCCGAAAGGACAGCTCCCTTCATCAATGGATGTCCCATTACCAGTCTCTTATAAAATCAGCCATCGGGAAAGTAACATATCCACAATTTTAAAGGAAATCAAGGCTGTAAGACTCTCTACACATATCTGCCACTATCTCTTTTAAGTGGCATTGGTTAAAAAAGTGCACTTTGCAAAGACCTCCCCCTGTAATAAACACTTAAAAACCTAATATAAACTTAATCCCAGCCACCATTTCCAGCAATGATACGGTATGGGCAAAAAATGCTGACAGCATCAAATACACCACCCTATGGTAGCTTTGCTAAGTTTTCTTTTGACCATCTGAGAAAAGCCTGCATTGAGTCCTAAGTCATACACCTCCACTTTGTTATTGGCTCCAGTGCTCAAGCAAAGCTCATTAATTCACCAACCTCTGCAGTCTGAATTAGTGGTCTCTGGCATTAGTTAGCAGCCTCCCCAATGTGGCCATAATCAATCAGTTCTACCTCTGAACCGTCACTCACTTGACCGTAATACTGACGCATCAGTCATTTGTCTTTAAGACTGTCCCACCAGTCACTTGTACTACCACTGAGCAGTCAGTAACTCAGTTATACCACTATGATGGGTAGAAACCCTCTCTCCCACTGTGCCATCAGTGAATCAGCTTTAATACTGTACCATTAGCATGGCATCTCTGCCCCTGTGCCATCACTGAATCCACTCTACCACTGGGTCAACCACGGCTACAACTGTGCAAGGCATCGGTCAACTCCCTACCATTGCTCTATCAATCACTCGGGACAAACTTATGCGGTGTCAGACCCTAGCATCTACTAATGTGCTGTCAGTAAAAAGACTCTACTAATAGGCTAGTAGTTGTCAGGCACTGTGCAGCTCTATCTCTCTGCTGCTCTCACATTGCACTGTGCCACCAGCCACTGGCACTACTACTGTGCCTCCAATTGTCCGACTTCCAACCATGTTATAAGTTATCTCCCATCTGGCGGACAAGACCAGGAAAGACCTACCGCTGCACCTCAGAGCCTGAGCATCGCCCCAGCAAGTCAGGAAGGACCTCAAGACCTGGATGTTCAACCAACTCTGCCCCCAGCATTTGTCCATACCTATCTCTGGCAAGTGAACTCTGCCTCTCCCACATTCTTTAGTCTTTCTTCTGAACTTCTTCCTTGGGTATAGCTCTTTCGCAAGATGCTGCAGCGAGATCTTTGATGAGCCTGTCAATCTTTGTGACTGAGTAGGGGAGACATATAATAGCATCTGTTCTAGCAAACACTAGAGTGGTAGAGACAGGCGGCTGATGCACCATGTTGGACCTGCGTAACAAGGGCAGATTGTAGAGCCTGACAGCTGATGGCATGATGGCCGCGATTGATGATTAATTGCACAGTAGCAGATTCTATTAACCAATCAATCCGGATTTGTAGAGCGAGGCTGCTTCACCCGCGAGGGTCTCGAGGCGCTGTCGGATCATGCAGCTTGTTCTCCTATTCCCACATTCTTAAGGGATGAAGGGAGCAATAGTGGGCTGTTCTGTCCTCTCGGATCTTCACAGACAACTCCCTATTGCATGTTCATAAATTTAGGATGCTGTAGCTTGTGGATTTAAAATAACTCTGTGATACTATATTGCAGGTAGGTTTGTGAGAAATTTGGGTAATTTGCTTTTGTGTATTTACATGAAATTTCAGATAAATGACACAAAATTATGAGTAATTACGCAAAATTCAATACTGACATTTGGTGTTTTTTAGCTTCCAATGCGTCCTCGTGTGAAGTTTGGACGCAAGGATGCATTTCGGGCTATAAAAATAGTGCTTAAAAAAACCCACTGCAAACAGCCACTTGCACCCTGTCATTCTCCTTGTTCCAATTCACTTGGGGTACATGTTTATCATGGATGGTACATTCACCATCAAATTTTTCTGTAATAGGCACATAATTATGCAATGTGATGTAATCGTTTAATTTTGGTAATGCCACGTCACAAGAGTAACATAAAATTACCGAAATTATGCTATTACACCAATGTAACGCAAATTTCATGAGGGCCTAATTGAAAGTTGATGCAATAGCATTGAATGTTTGTGTGTGGTAACTGCTAGAAGGCGACCAGACAATCTTCAGCTCATAACAAAAGGGACTCCTCTGAGCTTTTCTTGGCCTAAGGGAATGGGTGTCCCCTCCTCTAAAATTAATGGAAAAATTCAGTTCACAGGCATACATCACTGACTTATGCTGCGCCTGTAAGGACCTGCCACCGTGCACAGCCTTCACAAAGTTGCCTAATTTTCAGCAAGTCAAGCCAGAGGGGGTTATCTAAACATATATTTCAAGAGCCTGTAAACACTACTCTACAAACTACGTTTGGCTAACCTTGTAACAGAAATGCTAATATATTTGCTTATAAATATAATAAAATACTTTGAAATCAAGAAAATAGAAACTTACTTTGTGTAGGGGTTTCAAGCTCACCTAGGGCCAGATGTACGAACACTTTTACTGGTCACAAACCCCTGCGATTCGGTGAATCACAGGGTTTGCAACCAGTAAAGGGGGTTTTTCAATGTGCTAAACCCATTTTATGATTCAGTACCAACTTACTGAATCACTAAATGGGTTTAGGAAACCATACCGAATGGGTATTTTGAAGGGATATGTTTAGGACATCCCTTCCAAATACTGATTCCTTATGGCATGGTGGTTCATGATTGAAACCCGGTGGCAAAACATTAATGGTTTGCCAACTACTGAAAGGTAGAGGCAGCCCATATGTACATAGGAATGGGTCACCAAGGGACCCTTTCCCTTTTGTAAATGGTTTAATTAACATTTTTAGGAGCAGGCACTGGTCAACGCAACAGTTTTCAAAATGCTTTTTATGTTTTAACTCAGCCCCTTTTTCCTTTATGGAAACCAAACTGCCTCTTAAAAATAAATGTGCTTTCTTTTAAAGCAATCACAGACATGGTGATCTGCTCACTCAAGCACTCCGCCATCCCTGTGATGGCAACGAGTTGTAGCGAATCACAATTTGTGACTTAGCTCATTAATATGCATGAGGTAGGTCGGATTACAATGCATTAATATTCAGATATGTAAAAAACTACATAATAGTACATAGATTGGTGCTTAAAAATATTTACTGTTGGTTAAAATAGTGGTTGCATATTGCGAGTAATATTTTGTGACTAGTAAATAGTGCATAAGGCCGCTGACGCTAGTGGCAGGGCAGCTAGAATTATGCGACAGGGGAGGGAACATTATGCAGTAGTGTTTACCAAATTATGTGGCAAGAAAAGGCAAATTATGTGGCTTATTGTGGATCATTTTGTGATAATATTTTTGTATTCTTTTTACACTTATTAACACATCTGTGCATAGGTTGTATCTCCCTGGCATCAGTTTAAGACCAACATATAGCAATAAACAACATAAAGGACACTGGTCAACCATCCCAAAGGGCCTTCCACTGCATGGCAACAGATTTTTATTTTTTGTTAAAATCAGCAAAGTATGCAGCAGATGATGGATTTTGTGGCAAACGTGGCAAATCCAAAATTATGCGAAAAAACTCCATGGCTACATAATCGCATAATTCCAGTGGCTTTGCCCATAGAGCTCAATTTGGAATAACAACCTTTCACAGGTGACTGTGGGAATAGAGCACCGATAGCGCAGATATCGAGTGAGTTGGCTGTTCTACAGGTAGGTATGGGGTCATAGCTATCAATAGTGTAGAAGTTGCAGTGGCACCAGGTCCAGGGGTAAGAGGGGTTCACTGCACATCCATTCTGTTTTATTATACCAAAGGCAGAGAGGCTGGGGCGAAGGGGGTTCATTTTCTCTCCTTGCTTATGCCAAAGTCTACCTATACAGAGTATTGTGCAGAGACTGTAAGCAGTTTAATAAGATCCATGAACAGGACTCAGCGTCCCCTCGTTTCCTGTGCACCTTTAACCAGGCCTTCGTCATTGGTCGGGGGATGGTCTCGCGCTCACCCTGCAGCGCGCCATGACAGCGAGAGGTGAGAGAGACGCTTCCCAGGCCCGTCGCCATAGAAACAGCCTCCACGCCTGCAGCACCTCGGAAATACGGAGAAGTCCTCGTTACTAAAGAACGCTAACGATGTCTCAGAGGGAGAGAGGGCGGGGGCGCTCTCATTACCGTCGAGCTCTGCGCTTGGAGCCTCGTCTACCTCAGTCCGGGGCAAGGACGCCTTCCCCCGGGCCCAGCCAAGGAAGGCACGCTGAGGCGGCTGAGAGTGGAACTGGTAGAGAGCCCTGAGGGAGGCACGCCGAGGCGGGTGGAGACTGGAGAGCAGAACTGGTAAAGAGGCCTGAAGACAGTAGAGTGATAATGCCAGCACTTGACGTGGAAGAACTGAAAAGCACAAACTGTAGCAGTAATAGTCTCAATCTATATGAAGAGAATATACATAAAAAAGGTGGATTTTTAAGTCCTTAGTGAGGTTTCCTATGTAGGTTCTTCACGTAACAATATGTTTTTGGGATGGTGTTTCTTAACACACTTCTGTGATGTCTAGGCGCTATAATTCTTACTATTACCCAATTCATCAGTATTCGATATATCAGCCTCGGACGATAAAAGCCTGAGTCCGTTTCGCTGGGATTTAATCTGATGACCTGCAGCTTGTCTTTAAGGCTTGGTTCAGAGAGTTGATTATTTATTATTTTGGCAAGACAAAACCTGCAAGTGCTTGAGGTGGGACGAAAAAGGTGTGTGCACGGGGGTGTCTCCAAAAGAGGCATGGCCAATGAAAAGCAACTATGACAATGCTTGTTAGATGTACCAGATAAATGAGTAGCAACAATGATTTTGTTGTGAATAATTTCAATTGAAAATATATCAATTCTGAACCAGACCCTCCTTCTGCACTTCACACCTCTCTCTTCTGCAGTCTCCCACTCTTTTAGACACTTATTCTCTTTTGCTCCCCACATCTTCCTGAAATCCTCCAACTGCATATCTGGCACTGTTCCCACAATTGAAACTGGCACATATTCGAATATAATTCTGTCTGCTCCAGTGGCGGGAGCAACGTGGCCCCACTGCTCCTTGAGCAGTGCAAAAGATAATGATAATAACAAGAAGTTATTTTATTTTTATTTGCTCCAGGCAGGTCGTGCGGGGCTAGCTCGCCGGAGATGGAGCATGATTGGTTTGCATTCCCTCCCTACGTGCGCATGACGGTTTGGCCAAACTTCTGCGCACTTGGCATGTTCTCAATTGGGCTGTGTTGCACAGCTCCATGGATTACATGCACAGCTTCCACAGGCACTGCCTGAGCGGCCAAACAGGCCGCCCAAACCAATCACGATGCTGCTCAGGCAGCGTTGTGATTGCTGAGAGAGTCCAGAAGCCTGGGTGCTTCAGGTGCTGCCAGAGATGGAGGAGAGGTGTGTGGATGCTGCGGCAGCGTAAAAGGTAAGTTTATTTTTAATTTGATTTTTCACTCACCACCCCCATTCAGAGGCAGCCGCCACTGGTCTGCACAAGGACTGGAGGTGCATACACTCTGCAAACCTTTCGATTCACTGACAGGCACAGTGAGAAAATCACACTCTCTTCTTCCTTAACTTCAGAGTCCTCAATTTTGGGCTGTCATAAATATACACCAACAACCTGAACCCATTCAGACTCCTGGAGGTGACTCAGTTCAAAATATGCACTGAACAAGCACCATACAGCGTATGAAAAAAGAACCACAGACGTACAACATCTTGATAAAAAGCAAATACTCTTGAAAATGAAAGATGAGGTAAAGCGTGTGAAATGTAAATGTGGATTGCTTCAGTGATATGGATTATTTTAAGGGTTTTTACAGTTGATAAACCTTTTGACCAAATTAGTGTTAGGTGTAAGACCTGGCAGGACCCACCCCACGTAAACCTATTTTCATAATTATATGCATGTATGTGATTTGTTTAGCTTGTGCCTAGGTACAATTACATTGAGTGATGTACAAACATGCTTTGGCAAACTAATATGCCACACCGTTTAAAGTTATAAACTCATGTTTTGGCTTTGCCAATGCTTTTTGCCTGTGCTATTCCCCAGCAGGAAAAAGGTTTTAAAAAACTTGTTTGCCACTGTAGAACAGCATTAATAAAAACAAAACAATGTGAGTGTGAGTAATGCCAAGGGCACCTAGGGTACAGATTAGACTAGGGATGCAGACATGAAGTAGAGAATATGAAAATATATGCACTCAAATGGAGTTCTAAACAAAAAACAAAAAAACTATTTTCTACAATGTAAACTGTGGAAGGATACAAGTCATTTAATCAAAAGGATGGTAAAGAAGCTATGCTCCAGATGAGAGCAAACACAGTAAAAGGAAGAAACGCTACTGAGTATGAAGCATAAAATAAGATTGACAAGAAGGCCAACCAATGGTAAGCAATGGGATTATCAAAGCCCACTATAAGTTTTAGTATTGTCTACAATATGTCGTTGGCAATAGACAGCTACTATATGTCTGTAGGGGACACTTAAAAATGGTTATATAGTGCCGTTGTGAAAACTAGTACTAGTGATAGGTGAAAAATGTGCCACAGATCACAATATGTCAAACAAAGCTGGCCTGTGTTTGTGCTGGTTTATTTTTGGTATGTTTTGTTTACATATGGAGTGAAATTTGGTTTATAAAACTGGCAAATAGAAAAAAAATGAACTTTGCACTTGAACACACAACCCTGCCTGTGTTTAAACTGTTGTTAGCCAATAGGTTTAGCACAATGACCTAGTGTGATTGGCTGAAAGGGTGGCCAGTGAGATTGCTGATGTGTCTCGTCAATTAATCAAAACATGACCCTATTTAAAGTCTATTCTAATTGGCTTATGGCAAATGTTCAGAATCAATGTGTTTCAACCAGAGATAAACTATACATGACACACATGCTTGCCGCTTGGGGGGGGAGAGGTGTAGTTTACTTCGTAGTCAATGCTATTTAGAACCTGCACCCAGGGCCGGCTGGCTACCCGGCGTTTTGGCATGCTGCTGAGCTGGGGGCTGATGTCACTGCGGTGGGGGTTAATTTTGTTGATGGAGACATGCGAGTGCTTCGAAATAAACAAAGAAAACCGAATTTCGTTCAGCACACGCAGGTCCCCATCAACGAAATCAGCCCCCAGCTCGGCAGCATGCCAAAACGCCCGGTAGCCAGTCCGGCCCTGCCTGCACCTTTTTGTACCTGGCCATTGCCGCTATTACTATTGTGCACAATCATTTGGTAACAAAATATAATGATCTTCAGAACTTTACTTTTTTTCAATCCCTATTGGAAATAAACTTTTATTGGATTAATAAAATTGTCATCCGCGATTCCAGCAAGGGAGGATCTATACATTTAGCTCTAGAAAATGCAAACCCTGACAGTTTAATAACGTGTTTTGCCAATTACAATTCTCTTTACTGTGCCATGAAATCTAACTTGCACTTGGGAATACCTTATGATCACTTTCCACTCAATCTATCAATGTAACACACACACAATTGGGATTTGACTCAGAAGGCAGCGCAATGTAGGCTTATCAGTGACTGACGCCGACCACTGTTGCTAGATAAACTACTAGAAACGTGTCCTTTTATACAACCATTCAACATGATGTGATTAACTTAAAACCACCTATAAGTAATTACCTGTCATAAAAGTACCTCATGCACCAGGTAGGTTTGGAAGGGGATGCTCTAACTATGGTCAGATTTTGGTAATCTTAGTAAGTCGCCATTATGCAAGGAGCACATGCTATTAAAGTCTCAAATACACGATCAGTGATAAACTCCTAGGGAATTTAGATATGGTGCTTCAAGCTAAAAGTTAGGTTGAGATTACCTGCAGAAAATGTTATGTCAAACACTATATTGGTTGCAGTCATCAACTTAGTACTAACTAGCCTAACTTCCAACAGATATGCATACAGTGCCAGTGGCGGCCTTACGACCATGTGCGGAGGAGGTCTGGGAATGGATGTGTAAAGTTGGCCCACATTTAACTCTGAAGAGACAGAGGTGTTGATAGTGAGTAGAAACAATGATCTCTGGTCAACTGGCCAGTAAGGGCTGATGCCTTGGGAACATCTTTCAATCTAGAGACCGTGGCAAATATCCTCAGCTTCAAGTTCAACAGTTAGTTGAATCTGTCAATGCAGGGCTCGCCCATCTGTTGTTTTCCTCTACATCCACTGTGTGAAGGTATAGCATACGCATAATTTAGAGGGTAACATTATGCTGCCATCATCTTCAATACCTGCTTTGTTGTGGCAGTGCCTAATATCCAGGCTTATCCAAATGTTTCACGCCCCTCCTGCAGGTGATTCAAAACACTGCAGCCATATTGGTGATAGTTGCATATAAATTTAGGCCATGTATGTAAACGTCACTAGTTCACATTGAGCTTAGAAGATTCTTCAAGGTATTGTGTACTTTTCACAACCACCTTCTTATTAGTAGGCGATGCATTGCTACATCACCTCCGTATCACTGTGGTCCTCCTGCCAATTGCTCATGAAACCCCTGTTCACATGAAAAAGAGGCTTGGCAAATGAAGTATTACAGTAGTCACCCTTTCTCCTTGCTGGTCAAACAGAGACCCATTGCATTGCAAATGCTTGTTTTATCTTTCTTCATACTACTCTGGGTCTCCTTAAATCGTTACCCTTTCTTTTTTCTGTTATGAATCCTATAGACATCCATTATTGGCTCTCTAGAAATATCTACATTTATGCCTCGCTCTTGATACTTTTTCCATTCCCTCATCGCTATTCAACTTGCCAGTGTCAGTTCGCTCCCCTCAGTAGTATTTGGTAAATCCATCAGCACTAACTGCTTTTTGGGTCTGATGTTAGCCAAGATCATTTGATTTTACTAAAATTATACATATAACATACTTTCTTTCTGGGGCTTTCAGCCAGCCATCTTCATCTATTGGTCTGTCCACCACAGGATAGGACAAAGAGTCTACTCAGTTTAGCCAATGTCTAACATCACTGTGAGTTATGGCATTCTGCTCCTTCACAAGGTACATCCATAAAATGGTTCTCTTCAGAGCCAGGAATTACTATGACAATGCATGCTTTTTGAGACCAAAACATTTTTCTTTTTTTTAGGCCATGTTTTTACTGTATATATACTGGTGAGGGCACAGCAGCTCACCCAACAATAAGGTTTTCCCAAAACCATGACAAAACAAAGCAAGCATTATCCAACTCCAAACCTTTTTGCCAATGTTTGTTTCTTCATCATTGCAGGAATCCTTTTAAAGTTAGTCCTTTTAATGATCAATCAGTCGCCCAAGTTACATACTTAACCTTTTGTGATACTTATTTCAAATGATCCACTCTGTTCTCCTGAATACAGCGAACTGGTTTAATATGTGTTACTTGATCCATAGGAGGCTCAGTTCCAGGCATTGTGCCTTATTTAGATTTTGGCAGACGAGCTATTTATGGGTGAATAAATCTATACAATGCTTTGCATGGTTTTACTCCACTTAATGTGACTGAAGCATCTGCCCATGCCACTGGTAAATAATTGCCTTATAGACTTCTCATACAGGTCACGCATGATCACCCACACTCTATCAGCCAAGCACAATGAACCAAGTGGTATATCACTGATCCAGCCAGAAATGCTTTGAGGCTTTGTCAGGGGATTGAGGTGCAAAACATGTGCTACTACACAACACACGAATTAGTAAGATTTTGAGCACAATGTACAAAAGCTTTTGCCAATATTCAATTTATTGACCATGTGCTGCAAGTGCTTTGTATGGAATACAATACTGCAGCAACAAACTATGTGCCACAAATGCTTGATGTTCTACAGTTTTTGTATGATACTTTGAGTGCAGACCAATTTATAAAAAGACTTCATAAGTTATACAATACGGTGGGGGCACAGACAATGTGCCACAAGTGTTAATATGTTATACAAAATTACTGGATATGAACTATGTGACATGAGTGCTTAAAATAGGAAAACAATATTGTGGGGGGGACAATAGCTGATTATGATCCTCTTTTTGGGTAAAATCTCACTTGAAGACCCTCAAACAAATTATTCTAACTAAATGGTTGCCCTTGGGGCAGAGAGGTTTTTTTTCACCAGCATCTTCACTAGAGAGGGCAGTTTCTATATTGGCCTAAAGTTTATTAGATCATTGCTAAACAATCTTGTCTTCTTCCATTTGCTGTTACCATCTTCTGTTTTAGTTCAACAACTTCTTGCCCTGATGCTAAGTATGCATAAAGCAAGTGCATAAACGTGCCTGTACCTATTTCACTAATGTAGAAAGCAGTGGCTGCTCCCCCATTAGGGCGGAGTGCCGCCCCTCTGCTTTCTCACAGTGTGAGAAGCAAAAACATAAAATGGTATTTTAAATACCATTTTATGTTTCTGCTTCTCGCGCTGCGAGAAAGCAGAAGTCAGGGTTTACCTAGTTTGGGGCTGGCGGGAGGGTATGCCTCGTTGGTTGTGTCCGGGAGGAGTGGCTTGCCCACTGTTGTGGGCCCTGACTGTTTGGCAGGCCCTCTGGGGCCGACCAAACCAGTCATGCGAACTCTACATTTTCTCTATTTAGGCTGCATACAGCCTACATAGAGAAAGTGGACTCCCTACAGGTTCCCTGCAGGGTGCTGTCTGCACCATTCACAACGCTGCCATAGCAGCGTTGTGATTTCCTGAGGGGAGGGAATATGCATGCTTCCTGTTATTGCTGCTGAATGCGGGACACGGCCAGGAGGGGAGGTGCACGGGACCCGGTAAGGTAAGTTTTTACATTTTATGTTTTTTAACCGCACCCTGAGCGATCCCCCATGCGACCTAGCCCCCCCCTCACCCGCGAGCCAAGCGAGCCGCGACTGGTAGAAGGACAGGTCACTCTGAGAGGTCCCAAATGACTATAACACCTCATCAAAACTAATTAAGAGACTGTCAGGAATTGTGTAATCACAGGTGTTGAAATTTCTGACATGTTTACATGAACCTGAATCAAATATGCATCCCTCTCCTGTTCAGGGGATCTGCTCCTAGTTTGTTGTTCTTTCTGTGACGTCATTGGCTATATTAGTGCAACTGGGTATCACGTGTTAAATATGCACAAAGATCCTCTTGTTCATGCCTTTCCACACAGCCATGGTAAACTGGACTATTGCAAGAGTCTGTCTACTAGTGGACCATCCCCAGTATTCGTTCTATTAAACTCCACCTACAGAGCATCATGCATTCTTCCGAGGCACGCTCCTACCTCTTGCTATGGCTGTTGAACTGGCTGGCTCTCAACAAACGTAAGGGTCCTCTGCAAGCTATGGGTGATCGTGTTTAAAGCTGTGTATGCCATATGTCTCTACTAACTCTCTGACTGATCCTTCTCCTACCGTGCTGCCAAGACCTTGGATTCCTGCCTCTGCACCTCAGGCAATCACCATCGCTGCCGCAACTCAGGAAGGACCTCAAGACCTGGCTCTTCAACTGAACCGCAGATCCCAACACACACTCAGCGCCTTGAGATCCTTTTGGGTGAGTAGTTGCACTTTATAAATAACTGATTGATTGATTGATTGATTGATTGATTGAGGACCTTCTAGTTTCTTGCAAAGTGCCCTGCACTGCATCGAGGTTCGGGTGTTTACACCTGTAGGACAGGAATTCTGGAATTCACTTCTAACAGTTATCAAGCCCAAGCCTTCCCTCCAGGACTTTAAAGCGGCCCTCAACAATATCCTCCTACTATTTAAGGTCAAAAAGAAATTCTGCCGAACATAGCCCTCAAATACTACAAAAATGGATGTTTGTGCTTGTCTGGCTAATCAGGTTTAGTTGTGTATGTAATAAGATGATTGTCAGCCTACACTTTTAACTTTAACACAACAGTATCCAAGATCCACTCCGCAATTGTTCGATTTTGGTGTATGAGAACCACCACAGCTACCCAGAATGCTGTCTCCTGCACGAAATTTATATTTGAAATGTTATTGTTACAAAGTGAATAAATCATAAAATATCAACGGGTTGCACCAGTGCTTATCACGCCAACATCTAATATCATCTACAAACAAGTGCAATATATCAGGGTAAAGCAACAAACTACAAGAGTTTCTGTCGTAGCTCACACGGCAGGTCATGCAGCCTACAAGTGACTCAGCAGCATAAAATATAGAGAGAGGCCCACCAAACATCTACAAGCAGACAAAAGGTCTATCATGAAGTAGCCACAGTCAGCATGCACACCCACTGCTTGTGATAGCAGTCAGTTATTCATTGACGCCTCATCAGGGGTAGAAAGCGCTATATAAATACAATTACAATGTATAAGCAAGCCTGTTGTATGTCCATACTCGAGACAATAGCAGGCAGAGCACAAGCCCTAAAAAAAGAAGTGGGGGAGTAACCAAGTACAGCAGTATGCAAGTGATACCATGGCGCGTGCCTCCTACACATTGTAACCCACTTTGTCTTATGTAAAACATTCTATACATTGATTTATACTCTTGCATTATGTATTGTCAATGTATAATGTGTATGTATGATGTAAAACGCGTTGTCACCCTACATTGGGATCAGTAGTGCTCTAAAAAAAATTACAATAAAAAGTAATTTAATTTTTTTTTTATCATGTACATAGTCGTATTGATTGATAATCTGACATTCTTAGACACTGCATGCATATCTCTTATATACATGGATTGAGCAAAGCCAAAAGCTTGCCTCCAAATCACAGTGTTTGTGAAGTGCATGCTGTGTGCCTTTGCTTCCCCTCCATTGCATTAGCATGTAGGTATGAGGTTCAGACAGCTGTCAGGCAGGATCATACTCAGGGCCACTGGAATTATGTGATGGTGCGACTATTTTCACATCATTTTAGATTTGTTGCATTTGCCAAATAATTCATCATCTTCCGCACAGTCTGCAGATTTAAACAAAAAATATTGTTTGTAGCTCAAACGGTTGAAAATGTTATTAAAAATGCAGCGGCATGTGTTGCCACGCGGTAGAAGACCCTTTACAAAGCTGGACTGGTCACCTTTATGTTGCTTATTGCTATAGTTGGATATTAAAGTGGTACTGATTAGGAGCAACCAATGCCCAACAGTGGTAACAAGTTGAAAAATGTGTAAATAAAGAAGTAATACTATTGCATAATGTGCTGCATCATGCCGCATAATGTGCCTTTTCTTGCCACACAATTTACCCAACCCTGCCGCATTATTTGGCTGTCTCCTGCTGCATAATTCCAGTGGCCCTGATCATAATGTAATAAATGAAGAATGGATGGCCCTTGAATTTGGCCTTTGCCTTGGGCCCAGCTGGAGATGAAAATAACCCCCCACCGCTCCCCACAAGCACATTATTGCTTAAAAAGACAACGTGCATAGGTTATAAGGACTGACGATGTCGGTCGTCACCAAGCAAACCAGGATGGACGGTAATGATGTCACATTATATATGTGACTGTGCACATTTCTGGTTTCTGACTCCCAGTCCCCTTCGGTGGGGGGATAGGGGGCTTGCAACGTGTAGGAAAGACTCATGCCGGGCCCCTGAGCATACGTAACCCTCGCTTTGGGACTGCAGAAGATGCAATGCCTCGGATGTAGTGCTGCAGCCTCCGTCCCACAAAGAGCCTGAAGCCGGTTTTCTGCCCCCGCAGCATCTCTCGTCCCCGCGCGCTGCTCGCGGCTCTGCGGCATCTTCAGAGGAGGAGTGGTTCGCCGTCTCGCGCGCCAGGGGAGGCGGGCACATACGACGGTGGGGGCTCTAAGCGTCCTTCTAATTCCCGTGTCCTCGGGGACCTGATAGTGCAGAAACATTACCCCTCTCCAGGAAGGCGAGAGTTTAATTATAACTCTCTCTGCAGTGTTCCTTCCCCTGCAAAATCAATTAGACGGGCGGTGTGGGCCTGGCTGTGCTCGGTGGCCCTGCAGAGACCCGCTGCCCTTGCGCCAGCCTGTGGAGCTGCGCACCCGGCTCTCACCACCTTCCTACTTGAATCTGTACCAGCTGCAGGTAAACAAACATTCCGGTAGTAAGAGAAACGTGCTCCCTGTGTAAATACAGAAGGCTGTAGGTATGTTTGGCGCAGTAACCCGAGAACTGATACCTTGCCAATGTGCTACTTTCTTATTTATCTGTCAAGGGATAGTGTTCACTTCATTGCTTCCCTGAACCTCAAGTCCCTTCTTTCATTTGCCAGTCACTGCACCTCAGGGTCAACCCCTGACGGTCGTGTACTCAAAACGCCTCCTTCAGTAAGGTGCACGCGCATCTCAGTGTCACCCCCAGCAGCTCCCCCCACTTCAAGTGCCCCCCCCCTCCAGTCACTGTGCCTATCTGTGACACGAGAGGCGCTCTCTCTTCTAAGCCCTTCAATCTCCAGTCACTGCACCTCAGTGTCTCATGTGCGACCTGTTCTCAAAGTCCTCTTCAGTCACCAGTCACTGAGATTTAGTGTCACTCGCGAGGTGCCCTCTACTCCAAACCCACTTCAGTCACCAGATAGTGTGCCTCAGTGCCACTCGCGAAGCGCCCTCTACTCCAAACCCCCTGCAGTCACTATTCACTCTGGCTTAGTGTCACTTGTCAGGCGTACTCTACTCCAACCCCCTGCAGTCACCAGTCACTCTGCCTCAGTGTCACTCGCGAGGCACCCTCTACTCCAACCCCCCTTCAGTCACCAGTCAGTGTGCCTCAGTGTCACTCGCGAAGCGCCCTCTACTCCAAACCCCTGCAGTCACTATTCACTGTGCCTCAGTGTCACTTGTCAGGTGCACTCTACTCCAACCCCCCTTCAGTCACCAGTCACTCTGCCTCAGTGTCACTCGCGAGGCACCCTCTACTCCAAACCCCCTCCAGTCACCAGTCACTCTGCCTCAGTGTCACTCGCGAGGCACCCTCTACTCCAACCCCCCTTCAGTCACCAGTCACTCTGCCTCAGTGTCACTCGCGAGGCACCCTCTACTCCAAACCCCCTCCAGTCACCAGTCACTCTGCCTCAGTGTCACTCGCGAGGCACCCTCTACTCCAACCCCCCTTCAGTCACCAGTCAGTGTGCCTCAGTGTCACTCGCGAAGCGCCCTCTACTCCAAACCCCTGCAGTCACTATTCACTCTGCCTCAGTGTCACTTGTCAGGTGCACTCTACTCCAACCCCCCTTCAGTCACCAGTCACTCTGCCTCAGTGTCACTCGCGAGGCACCCTCTACTCCAAACCCACTTCAGTCACCAGTCACTCTGCCTCAGTGTCACTCGCGAGGCACCCTCTACTCCAAACCCCCTCCCTCCACTCACCAGTCAGTGTGCCTCAGTGTCACTCGCGAGGCACCCTCTACTCCAACCCCCCTTCAGTCACCAGTCAGTGTGCCTCAGTGTCACTCGCGAAGCGCCCTCTACTCCAAACCCCTGCAGTCACTATTCACTCTGCCTCAGTGTCACTTGTCAGGTGCACTCTACTCCAACCCCCCTTCAGTCACCAGTCACTCTGCCTCAGTGTCACTCGCGAGGCACCCTCTACTCCAAACCCCCTCCAGTCACCAGTCACTCTGCCTCAGTGTCACTCGCGAGGCACCCTCTACTCCAACCCCCCTTCAGTCACCAGTCACTCTGCCTCAGTGTCACTCGCGAGGCACCCTCTACTCCAAACCCCCTCCAGTCACCAGTCACTCTGCCTCAGTGTCACTCGCGAGGCACCCTCTACTCCAACCCCCCTTCAGTCACCAGTCAGTGTGCCTCAGTGTCACTCGCGAAGCGCCCTCTACTCCAAACCCCTGCAGTCACTATTCACTCTGCCTCAGTGTCACTTGTCAGGTGCACTCTACTCCAACCCCCCTTCAGTCACCAGTCACTCTGCCTCAGTGTCACTCGCGAGGCACCCTCTACTCCAAACCCACTTCAGTCACCAGTCACTCTGCCTCAGTGTCACTCGCGAGGCACCCTCTACTCCAAACCCCCTCCCTCCACTCACCAGTCAGTGTGCCTCAGTGTCACTCGCGAGGCACCCTCTACTCCAAACCCCCTCCAGTCACCAGTCACTGTGCCTCAGTGTCACTCACGAGGCGCCCTCTACTCCAAACCCCCTTCAGTCACCAGTCAGTGTGCCTCAGTGCCACTCGCAAAGCGCCCTCTACTCCAAACCCACTTCAGTCACTATTCACTCTACCTCAGTGTCACTTGTCAGGTGCACTCTACTCCAACCCCCTTTCAGTCACCAGTCACTCTGCCTCAGTGTCACTCGCGAGGCACCCTCTACTCCAAACCCCCTCCTGTCACCAGTCACTGTGCCTCAGGGTCACTTGCGAGGCACCCTCTACTCCAAACCCCCTTCAGTCACCAGTCAGTGTGCCTCAGTGCCACTCGCAAAGCGCCCTCTACTCCAAACCCACTTCAGTCACTATTCACTGTGCCTCAGTGTCACTCATGAGGCGCCCTCTACTCCAAACTCCCTTCAGTCACCAGTCATTCTGCCTCAGTTTCACTTGTGAGGTGCACTCTTCAGTGTTGTGGCCACACAATCTTGGCATCTAACTAATCGCACTGTGCCTCAACGCAGCCTCCAGCCCTCTGATCTCTGCCTATGCCCTGCCGACGATCCTTCCGCTAAGAGCACTTTCAATTGAGGCTAGAGCAGGGCTTTCACTCACCGTTTTCTGGCCTCAATGCAGCCCTCAGCCCATCTCTGGACCTGTGACCCTCTGCTGTGCCCTTCCAACTGAGGACACCTCCAAGTGTTCCTGAGGTAAGACTTATACCCACCCTTATCAAGACTATGTAGAGCTTGCTGGCTGCACTAACCCCTGCTGAAGAGTCGTCCCTCTAATGAAACCCTACTACTGTTGAAGCCCTTTGTGAACTGGCCATAGCCTTAGTTCCTCTGGGCTCCCTATGTGTGCTCTGTGGGCTCGATGGAACTATGACGACGCCCCCTGGGCGGATACCAAAACTGTTTGTACCTACCGCGGAGCCCGAGCAACCTTGGCCGATGCCCAGTAGAGCTGTCCCATGCAGCTATAGAGGAGTCTGGCCCCTTGGCCGTCACTTACCCAGCTGGTCAACTGACATTGTTTTCCTCATCTCCCTGTCCCTGTCTCCTTCTCCCTCTGTGTTTCTTTGATTCAAACTAATATAACTATGTAACGATAACTTGCTGATTCAAATGATATAACTATGTATCCTGTAACTTGCTGATCCTCATGTAAAGCGCTCTGATACCTCCGGGTCTAGCCAGCGCTATATAAAACTTTGCAAACAAATAAATAAATAATTAATTAATGAGCCTCAGTGTCACTCGCGAGGCACCCTCTACTCCAACCCCCTTCAGTCACCAGTCAATGTGCCTCAGTGTCACTCGCGAGGCACCCTCTACTCCAACCCCCTTCAGTCACCAGTCAGTGTGCCTCAGTGTCACTCGTGAGGCACCCTCTACTCCAAACCCACTTCGGTCACTAGCCACGGTGCCTCATGATCACAGAAAATGTGCCCCCTACTCCAAACTCCCTCCAGGCACTGTGCCTCAGTGTCAGGCGCCCTCTACTCCAAACCCACTTCATTCACTATTCCCTGTGCCTCAGTGTCACTCATGAGGCGCCCTCTACTCCAAACCCACTGCAGTCACCAGTCAGTGTGCCTCAGTGTCATTCACGAGGCACCCTCTACTCCAACCCCCCTTCAGTCACCAGTCAGTGTGCCTCAGTGTCACTCGTGAGGCACCCTCTACTCCAACCCCCTTTCACTCAGCAGTTACTCTGACTAAGTGTCACTCATGAAATGCCTTCTACTCTAAGCCCTCTTCAGCCACTAGCCACGGTGCCTCAGGATCACAGAAAAGGTGCCCTCTACTCCAAACCCCCTCCAGTCACTCTGCCTCAGTGTCACTCGTGAAACGCCCTCTACTATAAGCCCTCTTCATTCACCAGTCACTGCTATTTGGTGGCAGCTACCCTAGACCTCTTCGGTCACCAACTGCAATTTATTTTGTTAAAGCATGATATTTTCTATGTAGAGTCGGTAAAGTGCAGTAAAATTGTAATTCAGCTGTTTTTTTATTTATTCAGAATGTCACCGAATTGAGCAAATCATTCACTTTGTCTTTTTGATCATGTGTTTCTCCGTTTTCCGTTAATCACAATAGGCGGGGGACAAAGAGCAGTTCAAGGTCGAGCACCCACACTCCATAACAGAAGTGTGAACAAGAACAAAAGGGGGTGATTGTTCCTATATGGAAAGTGAAAGGTTGGAGTATGTAAACTGAGGGGTCTTCCTTATTAGGAAGTCCTGTCCTCACTGACCCATGTGGGTGTCATGCTTCATCATCGTGCTTTTGCCAAGGGCCCCACGAGAGGGCTGGTTGTAAATTTGTTTCCCCACTAGATTCATCACTAGAATGCCCCCACACCCACACGCATCATCACAGCTAAAACGAAAAGACCTCTGCCAACGAGCCCTCTCACAAGGCCCGTGGTGCATTGCAGCGCCAGCCCCACGAGGAGCAAGAGCCCGATGATGAAGCTCGACACCCAGGTGGGTGTGTGATGGCTCCACAAGGGGCAAGAGCCCGATGATGAAGCTCGACACCCAGGTCAGTGTGTGATGGCCCCACTAGGAGCAAGAGCCCAATGATGAAGCAGGACACCCAGGTGGGTGTGTGATGGCCCCACGAGGAGCAAGAGCCCAATGATGAAGCAGGACACCCAGGTGGGTGTGTGATGGCCCACGAGGAGCAAGAGCCTGATGATGAAGCTCGACACCTAGGTGGGTGTGTGATGGCCCCCACGAGGAGCAAGAGCCCGATGATGAAGCTCGATACCCAGGTGGGTGTGTGATGGCCCCACGAGGAGCAAGAGCCCGATGATGAAGCTCGACACCCAGGTCAGTATGTGATGGCCTCACGAGGAGCAAGAGCCCGATGGTGAAGCTCGACACCTTGGTGGGTGTGTGATGGCCCCACAAGGAGCAAGAGCCCGATGATGAAGCTCGACACCCAGGTGGGTGTGTGATGGCCCCACGAGGATCAAGAGCCTGATGATGAAGCTCGACACTCAGGTGGGTGTGTGATGGCCCCACGAGGAGCAAGAGCCCGATGATGAAGCAGGACACCCAGGTGGGTGGGTGATGGCGACACTTCCTAAAAAGGAAGACCCCCTCACTTTACATTTCTGCGTTTTCCTCCAGTTTAGTTAAAGTTTGGGGCTTTTCTCCCAAACTGCTCTTCACTTGCATATTTTGCCCCAAACTCCTCATGCTTGAAGTTAAGTTTGCTGCAGTGCACAAGTCCAGAGCATACGTGTGTGCACAAATGACCTCCTGGCAGTGCATCTGTCTGTGACGGTGCACAGACATAATATCGACTCCAAAATATCGTTTGGACATAATATCGACTCCAAAATATCGTTTGGACAAAATATCGACAGGACAGAATATAGACAGCCAAAATATCGTTTTTAAGGTAAGTGAAGTAATATCGACTGTAAATAATATAGAAAGTGAAAATATGTAAGTATATAATATAGATAGTAAAAAAATGTGTTTTTATTTTTAGGGTTCAGGGTCAGTGTTGGGTTTTTGGGTAAAGGGGTATTTTTAGGGTTCAGGGTCAGTGTTGGGTTTTTGGGTAAAGGGGTATTTTT
Organism: Lissotriton helveticus; assembly: GCF_964261635.1. Taxonomy (NCBI): domain Eukaryota; kingdom Metazoa; phylum Chordata; class Amphibia; order Caudata; family Salamandridae; genus Lissotriton; species Lissotriton helveticus. The sequence continues at coordinate 1,668,106,728 of NC_136068.1, read as the reverse complement.
AGGGTTCAGGGTCAGTTTTCAGTTTTTGGGTAAAGGGGTATTTTTAGGGTTCAGGGTCAGTTTTCAGTTTTTGGGTAAAGGGGTATTTTTAGGGTTCAGGGTCAGTTTTCAGTTTTTGGGTAAAGGGGTATTTTTAGGGTTTAGGGTCAGTTTTCAGTTTTTGGGTAAAGGGGTATTTTTAGGGTTCAGAGTCAGTTTTGGGTTTTTGGGTAAAGGGGTATTTTTAGGGTTCAGGGTCAGTTTTTAGTTTTTGGGTATTATTTTATTATATTTTGTTACTATATATATATGTTTTAATAAATATGAAATAAAAAAATATTTATTTAACTTTCATTAATTATTTAATTATTATAAGTTAATTTAAGTAATTTTAAGTATATTTTAGTAATTCATTATTAATATTAATTTAATTTAACACTGTTTTTAGTAAATACGATATTTTTGACAACTATATTTTTGTAAACGATATTTTTAACTCGATATTTTTGTACTTACCTGTTTGTAGATAGAAACTCGATATTTTGACTGTCGATATTTTCTCAACGATATTTTTGATGGTCGATATTCTGTCCCTCGATATTATTTCAGTGATCCGTCTGTGACGTCAGCAGGAGGTGAAAGTGAAGCACCATGATACTGTGGACGAGGCAGTCGAACAGCAGGCTTTGTGGCGCTGCACTGTATGTCCGAGGCGCTTTAGGGGCACCTGGTGAAAACGAATTTATAAAAGAAGACGGGGGCTGATGTAAAATGAACAAGAATCTGCGGTCCGTGTCTGCAGAGAAACTTTTGCCAACAGCAAAGATGAGCAAACAGTGTAGTAAATTATTTAATAGTGGTCATCAAAACCAAATTTAAAATAGACAGATCTGACACCAAACGGATACGTCGGTATCGAAGGACGCCGCAAACAAAAATGTCATCAATACTGCTTTCACGGACACCAAAGCAACTCCTTCCCCCAGAAAGTTTAACGCATCAACAAGATACAGAATAAAAAAAATAAACTAAAGAGCTTAAAGAACTTCAGCTATGGTAAATACTTCCTCGTTTGCACTTGCATCAAAATCAGTGTCATCCTAGTAACTCCCTTTACCCCAAGCATCTTCCTTCACGCAGCAGTCACTGTGGGACATATGTACAAGCCCCTATCGCCACTACAACGTCACCTATAGTGACGTTGTGGTGGCGATAGGGGCTGCGCCTTATCTACAAAGCAGGGTTAAGCCACCTAACGTGTCTTAACGCTGCTTTTTACATAAAGCTCCCTTTCACGTTACGGTTGGTGTGAAAAGGGTGGGCAGTGGGTGTTGCGGTCAGCGTTCCACCGCAACATTCATTCATTTTGACGCTGCCCCTATGTACCAGGGTGGCATACATAGGAGGCAGCACCAAAATTAAGACCAGGTAAAAACTGGTGTTAATATGGCAAAACGAGGAGAAATGCATTATTTCTCCTCGTTTTTGCTTTTACAATGTGTTCTGCCTTGTGCAACACACATGTAAAAAGCAAAATGCCATTGTTTTTTTATGTACAGGAAGGTGTGACATAAACAAACTTTTAAAAAAATCAATTTTGACACTTTCATGTGTGCTGCATGAAGCAGCACACATAAAAGTGACAGAATGGCATTTCTAGGACTGTTTATGTGCAGGAAGAGACATCTTCCTACACATAAACAACCCTCCCCTGCACATAGACACCCTTGTACTCTGGTGCTAGAGTGCCTGTGATGGCGCAAAGTTGCTAAACTTAGCGCCATCTCAGGGGGAAACGCAAGGCTGCACCACATTCTTGTAACTATGGTGCAGCCTTGCATTTCATAAGTGGAGGAGAAAGGTGTTAAGCCAGGAAGGTTATGCCAATCTCCTGCACTTCCTTGTACATATCCCCCTGTGTCTCACTGCCTTCCTAGCAGCTCATAGCGCCTACCTTCTATCACCTCTCATTGCATCTCAGTGTCACCGCAGGAGCTCCTTCCACTTCAAGCACGGCTTCTGCTTGCAGTCACGACACCTCAGTAAACCACCACAAGCTCAGTGTACCCCAAGCATCTCCCTTCAAGCAGCAGCCACTGTGCCTCGCTGCCTCACTAGCAGCTAATAGCACTTAGCATCTGTCGACACTCATTGCATCTCAGTGTCACCACAGGGGCTCCTTCTACTCCTAGCATCAGCTCCTGTTTGCAGTCACTACAACTCAGCGTCTACCACCAACTTCCTGTACCACAAGCATCTCGCTACAAGCAGCCCTCAATGTGCCTCCCCATCTCCCTAACAGCTTTTAATGCCTGCCTTCTTTTACTGTTCAGTGCACCTCAGTATCACAGCAGCAGTTCGTTCTACTCCAAGCACTGGCTTCTGTTCCTAGTCACTACACCTCAGCATTACATCACCAATTCCCTGCACATAAAGCATCTCCCTTCAGGCAGCAGTTGCTCTGCTCACTGCCTCCCTAGCAGCTCTCAGTGCCTTCTGTAACCACTCATTCCACCTCAGTGTCATAGCAGGAGCTCTTGCTATAAGCACTGCCTTCTGTTTGAAGTCACTACACCTCCGTTTCTCACCACAGGCCAATTGCACTCCAAGCATCACCCACCTATCATCGGTCACTGTCCCTCAATGTCAACTCAGCTGCTTTCTCTACTCCAAGCATTGACCATCTATCATCGATGACTGTGCCCATTGTCCCAGCAGCTTCCTTTACTCCAAACATCCCCTTCTATCATTGGGCACTGTCCCTCAGTGTCAACCCAGCGGCTTACTCTACTCCAAATGTTGCCCTTCTATCGTTGGTCACTGTACCTCAGTGTCAACCCATTGGCTTCTTCTACTCCAAGCACCTCCCTTCTATTGTTGGTCACTGTGCCTCAGTGTCAACCCAGCAGTTTCCTCTACTCCAAGCATCGCCCTTCTATCATCGGTCACTGTGCTTTAGTGTTAACCCAGTGGCTTTCTCTAATCCTAGCATTTCCCTTCTATCATTGGTCACTGTGCCTCAGTGTCAACCCAGCGGCTACCTCTACTCCAAGCATCATCCTTCTATCATCGGTCACTGTGCCTCAGTGTCAGCTCAGCGGCTTCCTCTACTCCACGCATCCCCTTCTATCAGTGGTCACTGTACCTCAGATCAACCCAGCGGCTTCCTCTACTCCAAGCATCATCCTTCTATCATCGGTCACTGTGCCTCAGTGTCAGCTCAACGGCTTCCTCTACTCCACGCATCCCCTTCTATCAGTGGTCACTGTACCTCAGATCAACCCAGCGGCTTCCTCTACTCCAAGCATCGCTCTTCTGTCATCTGTTACTGTGCTCAGTGTCAACACAGCAGCTTCCTCTACTCCACGCATCAACCATTGTTAGAAATTGAATTTCTGGTTGGCTAGAAGCTAGCGCCTAAGCCAGGCAGAAACTACCACTCTAGTCAGGGCAAGGGAGTTTCACGCTGGCTGAAGATAACCTCTGCTCACCCCCTTGGTAGCTTGGGAGAGCAGTCAGCTTATCCCAGAGGCAATGTGTGAAGCGTTTGCACAACACACTCACACAGCCGGGGCACACTAGGCGCACCACAAAAGACACTCCACCAAGGTTATATCAAAAATAGCCTTTGTATTACCCATAAAACATGATCACATATATGCACTCTGCCACCTGGCACTAGGTATTACTTTACAGGGATTATATACACTGCAGGGCCAATCGGGCCACTGTCATAACCAACATATCACAATTAGTGAGAACAACCAGTAACTAATGGCAATAGGGCACTGTACGTAGCATAAACACATTACGCATAAATCATGAGCAGTGCACTCTATCGGTATCACTGCACACAGGGCTATTCAGAGTGTACATTCCATAAGCCTATCATCCCCCCCCCAGGGATAAAATGGCACAATATGATACATATCATCACCACACCAGGGCATAGTAAAAACAACCTGTAACTACTGGTAGAGGTACCCTTAGCATTAACATATTAGGCCTACCTCGCATCATCACCTAGGGGAGTATATTATGCAGAGTCTAATAATCCCGCCAGGCCCACCGCAAGCTAATAAAATACTTAGCACGGATAGATAAGAAGCTGGGAAATGGTGGTAATACCACAGGCAAATCTTAGAACTCCATTGCTCAGCGGGAAGAGCACGCATGATTAATGTCCTGATAGGAATCTCAATGAAAGTAGGTTGAAGAACAATTGCGTAGGAGGGTCAAACGCAAGGACTCATGAACATTGTTTTAACTGGGCCTGGCAATTCATATGACAATTCTTTTAATCATCAAATGTTCTTATCTTGTTTTAAAGTTTTAGTCATTTACGAGCATCATTTGTACGCTCTTTTTTGTATTGCAAACTTTGTACCAGTTTTAATTAACTATATACAATAAAGTTACTTACTTACTTACGTCAGGCCCACCTTTGGCCTATACCTTGCAAGCCGGGCATAGTAACACCGTGCACACTTATTGGGTACACCTTGTTGGACTTGGCCCTTTTTGCAGGGTCATCCCTGTACCTTTTGCCTTGCTCCTGGTATTTTTTCTGACCTGGCATTGGTGGTTTTAGGACTCTGGGCACTTTATCACTGCTGTCCAGTGTAAAGTGCATGTGCGCTCTATGGTAAATGTAGTAAGATTGGTCTACACCTGTTTGGCGTAATTAATTTACCTATCAGTCCCTTGTAAAGTGGTATCTCATATACCCAGGGCCAGTAAATTAAATGCTACTGGTGGGCTTGCAGCGATGCTTGCGCCACCCACCAAAGTAGCCTTTCTAACCTGACTCAGGCCTCTCCCATTGCAGGGCCTGCGCGTGCAGTTTACTGCCACTGTGACATGGCACATAAAGTGGTTGCCACGTCTGTGACTCCCCTTTTACTACATATCAGTCATCCCTAAGAGAGGTCCTAGTTATCCCTATGGGCAGGGTGTGCTGTAGGTAAAAGGTAAGACATGTGCCTTAACTGTGTGGCATGTCCTGGTAGTGACCAACAGCCATTTTGGGTTCTCACTACTGTGAGGCTGCCCTCTCATAGGAATGCATTGGGGATTCCCTGATATGTGTTTCAGTGGTAATTCCTGACATGTGAGGAGTAGTGTGGTCACATTTGGTATGTCTAGAATAGTGGTGTTAAATGCTGCGTAATGGTGTTCGCAGATTTATTATCACTATTTAAGGAATGCAACTTTTAGAAGTGGGCATTTCTGTGTGCTATTTTTTTGTGCCTGCCTGTTGTGTATTGCATGTCTGGCTCTGGAGTGACAGGGGCTGGGGAGGTGCAGTGGCTCCAGAGGGGCTGGGTGAGTCAGCGCTAGGCTGAATAGGCCGAACTGCATTTGGAGTAGTGGGAGGAGTAGCGCCTGGGCCTGAATAGGCCTGTACCTGCCTTCTATCATCTGTCACTGTGCTCAGTGTCAACCCAGCGGCTTCCTCTACGCCAAGCATCGCCCTTCTATCATCTGTCACTGTCCCTCAGTGTCAACCCAGCAGCTTCCTCTACTTCAAGCATCGAACTTCTATCATCGGTCACTGTGCCTCAGTGTCAACCAAGCGGCTTCCTCTAATCCAAGCATCTCCCTTCTATCATCGGTCACTGTGCCTCAGTGTCAACCAAGCATATCCTTTTACTCCAAGCATCGACCTCCTATCATTGGTCCCTGTGGCTCAATGTTAACCCAGTGACTCCTTCTATCATCGGTTACTATGCCTCAGTGTCAACCCAGCGGCTTCCTCTACTCCAAGCATCCCCCTTCTATCACCAGTCACTGTTCCTCAGTGTCAACCTAGCAACTTCCTCTGCACCAAGCATGCCCCTTCTATCATCGCTCACTGTGCCTCAGGGTCAACCCACTGACTCCTTCTACTCCAAACATCCCCTGCCTATCATTGGTCACCATCCCTCAGTGTCAACCTAGTGGCTTCCTCTACTCCAAGCATCATTCTTCTATCACAGGTCACTGTGCCTCAGTGTCCATCCAGCGGCTTCCTCTATTCCAAGCATTGCCCTTCTATCACCGCTCGCTCATCCTCAGTGTCAACCTAGCGGCTTCCTCTACTCCAAGCATCACCCTTGTATCATTGGTCACTGTTCCTCAGTGTCAACCTAGCAGCTTCCTCTACTCCCAGGGATTCTGTCACATGTCCCTGTCACTCAGAAAAAAAACATCTGATTGTTATTCTCTAAATTTCCAACTTTATTTACCAGTCACTACCTCAGTGAATGCACTGTGCCATCTGCACTCAAAGTCCCTCCCTTCAACCAGCAGTCATTGTTCCTCAGTATTATCCTAAGTGCTCCAAGCTCGTCTCTACTGTCAGCAGTCACTGTACCTCAGAGTAGCTCCAGCTGACCCATGCATTCTAAATGCTCACTCTGAGCCACTAGTCACTGCCTCAGTGTAACTACAGTGTCTCTCTGAACTCCAAGGGGCATATTTACCATTCTTTCATGCAGTGCAGTAAGCCATCTTGCTGCACTGAGTTCAAGTTCAAGTTCATGTATTTATAAAGCGCACTACTCACCCAGAGGGTCTCAAGGCGCTGGAGGGAGGGGTTTACTTTTTATCGAATAGCCATGTTTTCAGTTCTTTTCTGAAGGAGATGTGATTCTGAGTAAGGCGGAGGTGGGTGGGGAGTGAGTTCCAGGTCTTGGCAGCCAGGAAGGAGAAGGATCTGCCACCCATGGTGGTTTTTCGGAAGCGCGGGACTGCGGCGAGGGCTTGATTGGATGATCTTAGTTGGCGGGTGGGATAGTAGAAGGACAGTCGGGTGTTGAGGCATTCGGGTCCTAGATTATAAAGGGCCTTGTGTGCGTGGGTAAGAAGGCGGAAAGTAATTCTTTTGTTGACGGGAAGCCAGTGGAGGTTTTTTAAGTGACCGGTGATGTGCTCTTGGCGCGGGATGTCTAATATGAGTCTCGCTGATGCGTTTTGGATGCGCTGGAGTTTTTTCTGCAATTTTGTTGTAATTCCGGCGTAGAGTGTGTTGCCATAGTCCAGTCGACTCGTGACCAGTGCATGGGTGACAGTCTTTCTTGTTTCGAGGGGGATCCAGCGGAAGATCTTTTTGAGAATGCGAAGGACGTTGAAGCAGGAGGACGATACGGCGTTGACTTGTCTGGACATTGAGAGGGAGGAGTCTAGAATGAAGCCAAGGTTACGTGCATGGTCTGTGGGTGTGGGCGCAGATCCCAAAGCGGAAGGCCACCAGGAGTCGTCCCAAGCTGAGGGGGAGGATCCTAGGATGAGCACCTCCGTCTTGTCTGAGTTGAGTTTTAAGCGGCTCTGTTTCATCCATTCGGCTACTTCTTTCATACCTTCGAGAAAGGTTGTTTTTGGCGGTGTTGGGGTCTTTGGTGAGGGAAAGGATTAGCTGGGTGTCGTCGGCGTAGGAGATGATGTTGAGGTTGTGTTGACGTGCGATGGAGGCGAGGGGACTCATGTAGACGTTGAAGAGGGTGGGACTGAGTGAGGAGCCTTGAGGTACGCCACAGATGACTTCGGTGGGCTATAATGACTTATAGTAACTTATTCTGCAGTAAGTTTACTCACAAATAAAGGCTCAGCCAACACCCCCAACCCTCATCTATTTCTTTTTTGAAAGATGTACCCCTGCTTGTACCCTATCACATTCCTGAAAGGGTTTTCTACTTCTCTTGATAGATCTTGGCAAAATATACCACAAATCTCCCCCTTTATAAAACACTGGAAAACAAACCATTAAATATTTCATAACACTGAGTAAGACCAAAAGAGATATGCATGCATCATGGAAGAACTTTACAACTATCAGAACAAAAAACACAAAGAAATTCTACATTGAAATCATATCCAAACAATCCTTTTTCACCTATGAGTATTTACATGTTTTTCAACATAATTTCACAAAAATACCCTGTTTTAAGTCGAAAAACCTACATCTTTGGTCTTTGGTGTGTTGGTGCATGGTTTGATGACTTTCATGAATGTCTGATGCTTTGACCATTCTCTAATACATTCCATATTTCTTACTCATACAAAGTCTCATCACTTCTATCTTGGATATTCTTACCACATTTATTCTATCAATCCATGCCTTCCTAGCTAATATTCTCTCTCTCTCTCTTTCTCTCTCTCTCTCTCTCTCTGAGAGAGAGAGAGAGAGAGAGAGAGAGAGAGAGAGAGAGAGAAAACCTGAATCTCTCTAGAGACTAATGGACCCCACTATGTAAAATCGTTTTAGGAAAACTGTTTCTTTTAAACTCCTCATTGAGGAAATCAGTGACATTTCATGTCTCAATACTATTCAGTACTGCTATTCCATGCCACCTTAGGAACGTGTAGTGTTGTATACGGTTTGCTAAATGTAGTGGTCCATAATGTCTAGGGCTTTGTCTTCCTAAGTAATTCCTTACTACCATTGGTTGAAGTCTAGTTTTATGTATTTTATCAGTCAACATAAACTCTGTGCAGTTCCTCGCCAAGCTTCCAACTGGTATTCAAGCTCTGGCAGCCAATCGTCTTTTTTTAGTCTTTCTTTGGTTTTACAAATACCCAGGAGTCCTGTGCATGAACATTTCTGAAAAACCAACTTCTGAGCATGAGTATGGAACAAACTGTGCAACAATGGAGGCGATCTAGACAAAATGCCACCAGTGTGTGACCCCGGCCTCTATCATCAGATCCAGTCTATGATTTCAAGCCATTAGTTACAGTCAGTGATCTCCACCTCCATCACCAGTTACGCTCTGTTATCTCCACCTCCATCATCAGTTTACAGTCTGTGATCTCCACCCCCATCACCAGTGATAGTCTGTGATCTCCACCTCTATCACCAGTTCCAGTCTGTGATCTCCACCTCTATCACCAGTTCCAGTCTGTGATCTCCACCCTATCACCAGCTACAGTCTGTGATCTCCACCCTATCACCAGTTCCAGTCTGTGATCTCCACCCTATCACCAGCTACAGTCTGTGATCTCCACCTCTATCACCAGTTCCAGTCTGTGATCTCCACCCTATCACCAGCTACAGTCTGTGATCTCCACCCCCATCACCAGTGATAGTCTGTGATCTCCACCTCTATCACCAGTTCCAGTCTGTGATCTCCACCTCTATCACCAGTTCCAGTCTGTGATCTCCACCCCATCACCAGTTATAGTCTGTGATCACCATCTCCATCACCAGCTACAGTCTGTGATCTCCACCTCTATCACCAAACGAGTCTGTGATCTCCACCTCTATAACCAGTTCCAGTCTGTGATCTCCACCTCCATCACCAATTACAGTCTGTGATCTCCACCTCCATCACCAGTTCCAGGCTGTAGCTCCACCTCTATCACCAATTACAGTCTGTGATCTCTACCTCCATCACCAGTTACAGTCAGTGATCTCCACCGCCATCATCAGTGACAGCCTGTGATCTTTGCCTCCATCACCAGTTACCAGCTGTGATCTCTGCCTATCTCACTGGTTTGTAGTTTCTGCATCTTTGACCAGTTCCACTCTATGTTATCCTTTTGTATCACAACTTCCGGTCTGTGATCTCCATCTCTATCACCAGATCTAATCCGTGAGTTCTTTCTCCAGCTCCAGGCTATAAGAAAAGAATACACCAAGGGGTTTTTGGGTGCAAGGTGGAGAAGGAAGTGAAGAGTCATATATATGTTGCAAAGACCTCGAACCAGCACCTCCAGCAGTTCTCCCTCAAGAAGGATTCCACCGGAGACAAGAAGCGAGAGCCGACCCAAGCTTAAGGGGAATAATGTATTTGTTTTCAAATTTCGCCACCAGCATAACGTTTCAGCCTACCCAGAGGCCTTGGTCACATGACGCTAATGAAGCAGCAGTTTCTTTTTAAAGTGCAAGTGTGCAAAACCCTGATACATGATTGGTGGTAACAACAGCCAGATTTACTAAACATAAAGAAAATACTGGGTGCGTAATACTCAATGCTGTACTTTAACAATAAAAGTGCAAACATTCAAAATTTCATGTTGAGGTTGAAAACATGGTAACTGTCAATATCTTTATGATAAATAAAACAATAAGATAGAATGTATTGCAATATTAGTGTCAATGACTAACAATGCTCAACAAGAACCCCTCGGTTTAGAAAAGAATATACTTTCATTTAAATTCATTGATTTAAAATCAAAGTAAAATCCACGGGGGAATTCACCAGATACAACCCAAGTGGGTAAAATCAATAGCCTATGAGAAAGATATAGCCACCGAATTTCTCAAGACTGGCTGTAATTTCATACATAGTGTCTTTTTTTGATACCAAATCACAACCTGGGAATTTCGAACATGATCCCAGTGGGTACCATCAATCATCATAAAAAACCATTATGAACATCCCGGCGTGCCTACCTAAATTGATTGTACAACTATCTCATGTATCATATATATGTATATATATTAACAAGCCTTGGCAAAGCCAATTCATCCCGCCCACGAGGCTCATCGGCCTTGCCAATGGTTTTTATTGATGCTGGACAGAAATGCCTGATTGGTTCCTCATGAAGAGCGGTTGGTAGAATACCAATGAAAACGTTCTGCTTGTTTTAACAGTCAGGAAGTGACATAATTTACAGCCAAGTGATGTTTTAATTCATTCTTGGAAATTCACAGCGCTTCTAAAATAAAATAAGAGTAACAAAACACGGTGGCTGCTGTAATCAGCAGCAAAGAGACATGTGCCAATCAATAGATGTCACCCCAGGAATCAAGGCACAAGCAAGAAATTGACATAAGCAAGTGTTTTACTGCATAAGGTCCATTGTTTGCTGCAAAGGGTCTAAATGAAGAAGAAGAGATGGAACAGACAGAAGCTGATAACAAGTTGCTCGACAAGCAAATGTAGATCTCAATATAACCATTAGGATGCTCCACCTTTTAGTAACAGTCCACTCTAGACTGCTACCAACACCTAATAAGCATTACTGCCCTCTGCTCGATGTATTAACCCCTGTTAATTGCACTCCTCGGAATTAAGGACCTGGGCCAAAGCCAAGGGCGCATATTGACTCACAGGTCAATTCAAAGTTGTTTATTCCCAGCAGCTTGTGGGTAATCCAACCCTTGGCTCCCATGCCACTAGGTAAATAAACACGATGAATGTCCGTGTCGGCTTCATGCCCACGCCCTGAGCCTAGAAAACAGGCACATAATGACAGTTAGTGCCCGTATTGATTATTTTAGTCGGTTCCAGCATTCCACGAAGGATGCTGATTGCATTCCCAGAAACCTTACAGCAAATGTCCTAATCTGCAGCGAGCAAAGTTGCTCGTCCAAAGGCAGGCCTCCCTCCAAGAAATGCACGCGCCTTTCAGCCACTTATTGACCCATTAGTGTCAAGAACTATGAGATCGGAGGGATTTTCTAGAGTTAGAGGGTAAAAAAGAGTGGAAACAAAACATGCCTTGCAGGGTCCATTAGTAGCTCATTCGAATGTCAGTCCTTGGACAAGAGTTTTCAGCCTGCAATGAAGGTCCAACCAGCAGGTCTGAGTGTGCAGGGGAGGCGGTCTCACACATATGTATCGATTAAAAGCAGCAGCAGGGCTCAGGAAACTCAGATCCCCATCACAGCACTGCATCGATCCACCAGGCACTACACCATCAGACACAATTGGCACCTAAGAAGATTTAACGCAGTCAATCCCATTTTCAGCTTCAATGGAGCCCAGCAGAAACTCGAAGCAATGGTGTGTGAAAAAGATTCCTTGGGGGCTTGTCTGTTCTGCTGCAGAAGGCGTGACACATTACTTCAACAGAAGTAAATGAGAAGCTCACTCACGTGTGTCATTCTTCACCACACTCACCTATGTCATCCTTAGAAGATGCATTGCTTTAATTGTGGAACAAGTGTAAATGTAATCCTTCGTGTAAACTAGAGTACAGTGGAATCGGGCCCACCTGTGAGTGCAAGGTTAACGTTTTCAGTGGCAGGAATGTTCTTTTGTGGTATTTACTGATCACAGCTCATTCTGAAGTGGTGATTGATCGCTGAGGCATTCTACTTGTTCCTACGCCCTGCTCTGCCACTGTCCTAGCAGTAACTGTGTGAGTGTTGCTATGAGAATAGGGTTTGCTGTCATTTCTTTTTACACGCTTATTTTCTTGTTGCTCTCAAATTCATGGTGAACTTGGACTGAGGAAAAGCTAATGTTTAATCTATTGATATAATTTTCACCAACAGAGAAAAAGAGGCTGAAATAGACCCTGCGTCTGCCTCCAGTAGTATATCACATCACACATTGATGTGGTAGCCTGTTAGATAGGCACTAATATGTTTCTTGTACCTCTCCAGAGATTCTGTCAACCTGTCCCACTTTCCAACTCTAGATCTGGGCAATTGTGAATTGGATGAGATGGGCTCACTCACATAATGTGAAATGTTTCATCCTAGGTAACCTCATCCCACCCTGGTAAGATGGTACTACCAAGGCGAACACAACTTTAAGTGGAACTAACTCGAGGGAGTTCTTAGAAATTACTTAATCTGGATAATTACCTGTGGTCCAGTTATTTTAGCCAAACATACCTCAGGGTAAAACACAAGGAATCCTTTATTAGGTGGTACCCTTGGTATATATAAAAATACTAAAAAGTATACTAAGAGGATTTTATTGGGTACCATGGCCCTTATGTAGCTCTGTGGTGCCAACATGTTTCTGTCCTTGGATAGTCTTGCTTGGTCTCAGGCATTCATCAGGGCGTATCTAAGGATCCCTATCGGTGTGATAATATAAAGAAGTATGGAGGGGACCTATCTTTCCTTCGAAAGTCAAAAGGTAGTTTACCTGAAACTAGAGTGAAGAAAAGTAGCAACATTAAGGTAAACAAGTATTTTTATCTTTATAAATCACATTGATATCTTGCTGTAAGCTTAAAAAGTATTCAAAAAACGATCACACGATCATGGCATATAGGACACTACACACAAACACACTCTACATTCTCAGTCAAGTGAAGTAACACACGTGAGGATAACACCATCCTAATTTACAGTGCTGACTCTACTACATTACCTAATTTAGAGAGACCCTGTGCCTTACAGTCTGTTCAGGGGTGGGCGACCCCTATTGTCACACTCTGAGGAATATACATATTAGCTGCGTGCTGCAGTACAGAGAAAAACAGACTAGCATTCCTAGTGGGGTTCAGACCCCTCATAGTGAGGTAACGACTTGTGCACTCTAGTGAGTTGTGCTTCATTGCGCTGTCTCAAAATGAAAGACGGTGCTCCTTTAAATGGTCCCCACTTGAAAATACAATAGTGGGGTCTGCAATAACAAATTTTATAGTATTTAAGAGTGGTACCTAGCCAAACCAGTAAACGGGCTTTGTTTTATACGGCGGCGCGTTGTCACTTACTTCATCAAGGAGATTTGTCCTCTGTATTCCTACTCTGCCCCCGAGGACAGCCATCTGGTAGGAAGGTACAGGGAAAATAACAGCGTTTTCATCCTGTTGTTCAGCATCCTTAATTGGGGTTTGTCTTGCCGTCACCTGTATGTTTAGGGTCGCGCAGTTCGGAGGCACCTGACCCAGGACGGCTGATCACACAGTAACCCACTCTATTGGTCCAGTGGGAGTTTTTGAAGTGTTCCCCCTTTAGAATAAGGTGTGTCTCATTTAGCAGTTTCGATGCAAGAAACACGAGGTCAAAAGTGTAGTACCCGAGGGGGACGCGCCCTTTGATGTTCATCTTCATGATGACTCCTGTGATTTCTGGTGGATGGTGTGGGAGTTGTAGTTCTCAAGTGGGAATGACCCATTTTTCTTTTTTTGGGAGTCATATTAATTTATTTACTCACGCTATTTGAAGCTCTAAATTTTTACACACAACAGAGGTGCCTCAGTTATGTGTCCCAGAGCCATGTCTCGTTTAGGAGTTTTGTACAACACATGCAAGTTTGAAAGTGTGGCATTTGATGACTATATGTTCATAAGTGTATAACCATGTGATTTCCCATGTAAATGCTCCCAGTTGTCACTGGCGTAGGATACTAGGAGTTGTATTTCCCCTGCTGTTGTGATCTGTTTTTTTAATTTAGGGGACTATGATTACTTTTTTGTTATTAACACGTTGGGTGGAAGCTCTATGCAGTATTGTGCAGCATGGAATCACATCTCTTGTGGAGTGGAGGAAGATGCTGTTGTTATAGGCCCATACATCAGTGGTATACTGGGGTATATCTGTAGTTCTATGAGACATGGATATATAGTCTTGTTCACTATGATTCATTTATCTCCCAAGGGACCCTCAAGGAATACCACTGTTGAGTCCCTTTGTGTCAGTGTGAAATCTAAACACCCAATGCTGTTCATGCTTCAGGAGAGCTTGTTCATATTGTAGTGTCTTTGAGTTTTTCACGTATATACCACTCAATGTTGTTCGCAGTGTGTTTATATTCAATAAAGTATTTAGTGAGTTTGATGTAGTCTTCTTTGCACCTTATTGTGCTTCTGTGTTCTGTTATTATTACATGCACTTTCCTTGTCATCATGCCTATGTATACGAGATTGAAAGGGCATTTTAGAACATAGATTACATTGCTAGAGTTGCAATTCGCTAGGTGTTTCAGCTCCCAAAGTGTTGTTACTCCCAGATCTGTGGTTTTGCATGTTTTTGTGAGCTGACATACCCGCAGTTACTACACAGTTGGTGGCCTTTGGGGTTGGAGGTGTTCCATAGTGTAAGCTGTGTATCCGCACATATGCATAAGCGCCTTGTGCAGGTTCTGACTTCTCTTGAATGAGAACATAGGTTGTTCTCTTTTCAGTTTTCCGGAATGTAGTGTGTGCCAGTGTTTTTTTTAAAATCAATTGTGTTACCAAGTTTGAGGTAGGGCAACATTTTGTTACCCAAACTAGTCTAGGTACCCATGTTTTTGTGTGTGCTCAATAGGGCATCTCTGTAATGGTTCCTTGCCCTCTTTTTTGCTCTCCTGATGATTTTCTCTTGGTAATTTTTCTCTCTAAGTTTGTTACATAAGGCATCGCAAGTCAATTTGCTGTGTTGCACAACGCCAATTTGAAGGGACAGAAATGCACCATATTTACAAGATACGTTGCATTCCTGTCCTTTCAACCGGGGCTATAATTGTAGCTGTGCATCAATGCAAGCACCCATGCACCATGGCACCAGGGTGGCTGTGATGTTGGCATGCTTGTTTCTGTGCAGGAAGACCTGCACAAAAACAATCACAAGCGCCATTTTCCTTGCTCCTTGTATGCTGCAAAATGCAGCACACGTGGAAAGAGGAAAAAACGAGGAGAAATGTAAACAGTTCTCCTTGTTGCGCCTGCTCTGGGGAGGTGTACATTTTTGGTGCTGCCCCAGATTTACGCTATGATGCAAATCTGGGGCAGTGCCAAAATCTATGGGTGTTGCATGGGAACACCCACAGCAACACCCATGGCACGCCTCCCAGCCACAGTGTAAGGCAATGCAGCAACTTGCGATGCATTGCGCTACACCTTATCTACAAGGCCATGAAAAGCCATGCAGGGTAGCTGTGCATGTCCTTGTAGATATGGACCTGCACTGTGCACCACCGGAGCAGAAAGAAAATGCCCCGGCGCACAAGGGGCCTGTAAATATGCCCCTTAGTTTTTAGCAAGTTCTTGATAAGCGCCCCCTTTGGTGCAATTCGATCTTATTCTGAGGAAATGTCATATCTGTAGACCCTCTCTTAAGGACCGTGAATTAAAACTTTTAAACTGTAACAGAATGTTCCTATCTGTGGGCTTGTAGTAGACCTTGGTTTTTAAAATCCCAACTTCTGGGTATATTCTATGTTCTAAAAACAGTATCGCAGTCTTACTCATACTCATACTCGTGGTGAATCGGAGAAAAGGATCAACTCTGTTCACCCATGCATTAAACTCAATAGCTTCCTTCTTAGTGCCTCTCCAGATAACCAGGACATCTTCGATGAATCTCTTCCATAGTCTCACCTGGTTTAGAAACAGATTGTGTTCACTATAGACAAATTGTGTTTCGAAGTTGTGCACCTAGGCCCACATGCATCAACAATGCAATTTGCGATTCCTTATTAGCAAAAAATAAGGATTCGCTAATAAGGAATAGCAAAAGGCTATGCATACAGAAATCGTTAAAAAAAATTGCGATATCTTAATATTCCTTAATTGCGATTCGCAAATTGCGAGTCGCAATTAAGGAATACCTCCCCATTCATTCCTATGGGCCTCTATGAAAGGGAAGACATTCTCAATTTGCGAATCGCAATTAGCGAATCGCAAATTGAGAATGCAATTTCAAGGGTGGAGGGGTGTCCAAAGGAGACCCTGTTGCACCCCTGAAATTGATCTGTGCACATATGTTGCGCACACACATGCCCTTAACATGAAACTTTGAAAAATGCACGAAAGTGCATTTTTCAAAGTTTTTGCAAATTACCATCAAGTTGAACTTCATGGTAATTTGCTACTCCTATTAGCGAAATCGCAATTGTTTTTTACTTTGATGCACTGCATGTAAGGAATCTCAATTTGGGATTCCTTAAATGCAATTGCAATTTAAGGAATCTCAATTTAGAGATTCCTTAAATTGCGATTTTTGCATTTGGGATGATGCATCCCAAATGCAAAAATACCGGTTGGAAAGGGGCAGATTCTGAGACTCTGCCCGTTTGCGACCGTTTTTTGCTTTGATGCATGTGGGCCCTAGAGACAGGCTAAACTGGGGCACAGAAACTACCCATGGAGGGTAGAGAATGGACTCCTTTGTACTCAAACACATTTCTGGTTAAGTTCATATGTGCAGAGTCTAATGTGAAACCAGCAGGCGTCATTTCATTGTCCTGCCTGAATTTTAATAGTTGTTCGATCACCTGTAGTGTGGATTCTTGGGGTATGTAAGTTTATAATGATTCCATATCTAGTGTAAGTAGGAGTTATGCGTCTAGTTCAAAAGTCATGTCTTTCAGTTTGTTTGAAATGTCCTTTGTGTCCTTCACTAATGGTCTGAGAAAGTAGTCACAAAATTGTGACAGGGGTTTAAATGCCAAACCGATTCCAGACACTATCTCTGTGCTGCAGCATATAGCTAATATGTATATTCCTCAGAGTGTGACAATAGGAGTCGCCGACCCCTGAACAGACCATGAGGCTAAGGCTCTCTCTTGACTAGATAATGTAGCAGAGTCAGCACTGTAAATTAGTATGGTGTTATCCCCATGTGTGTTATTGCACTTGTCGGAGCATGCAGAGTTTGTTTGTGTGTAGTGTCATGTGTGCCACATTTATGTGATTGGTTGTTAAATACTTTTTAAGCTTACCTCAATATATTGATGGGGTTTATATATATAAAAAATGCTAGTCTACCCTAATGTCACTACTTTTCTTCACTCTATCAGGTAAATTACCTTTTGACTTTTCAAAGAGAGGTTGGTCCCCTCCATATTTCATTATATGATCACACAGATTAGTATAGGGATCCTTAGATAAGCCCTGATGAATACCCAAGACCAGTCTAGGCTATCCAAATGCAGAAACATGTTGGCACCACAGAGGTACATAAGGGCCATGGTATCCAACTGCATCCTCTGAGTATACTTTTTTGTATTTTTATTTATCCTGAGCATACCACCTATTTAAGCATTCCTAGTGGTTTACCCTGAGGTATTTTTAACTAAAATAACTGTATTCCAGGTAATTATCCAAATTAAGTAATTTCTATAGAACTGCCTCAAGATAGTCTCACTTGAGTTTGAGACCGCCCTGGTAGTACCATCTTACCAGGGCGGGATGAGGTAGCCTATGATACAGCATGTCACATTACGTGAGGGAGCCCATCTCATCCAATTCTGAATTACCCAGATCTATAGTTGGAAAATAGGACAGGTAGACAGAATCTCTGGAGAGGCACAAGAAATGCATTAGCGCCTATCTAACAGGCTACTGCGCCAATTAGTGATGTGATAATCCATTTATGTAGCACTTACTACCTCTGAAGAGACGTTAAAGTGCTTTATGGAGAGTATCACACTACTCCAGAACCCGAAGTTAGTGGTTAATTCACTGACTTTTGGTTATTGATGGTCGTTGGTTCTTGGAATTAGTCTTGTGCTCTCAAGAAAATCGATCCATGTATTTACTCTAAGTTCTTTGTGGAATGCTAAATTAAAAGGAGTTTGGTGTTATCACTTGTGCATATTTGCTTACAGGTGTATCTAACTGCTGTTATGCCTTTGTGTATTCCATGCTTGTCTATATGTGCGTCTTTGCAATTCTTAGAAATGCACCTGTCGGTTTATATCGGTGCATATGCTCATTTTGATCTGCTTTTCTGTGGATCTTTCTGTGTTTGTCTAAATCTGTCTCTATCTTAACGCATGTCTGTGCTCTTTCTTTCATCTGCCAGTGTGTGGCTGGCTCGGTACATGTGTGTGTTTATATCTGCTTGTCTTTAAATACATCTGTCCGTATGTCTGGGCTTGTTTAAATATTTCTTTATAAGTAGTGAGTACTAATACCTCTTGATGTGTTCTATGCGGTGGCAACTGGAATTATACAAAAGTGGGTAAACATGTCATGTGGCAAGCTGTCTAAATTAAGTGGCAGGGAAAGACACATTACTTTGCAATAAAATGCAATTACGAGGCAATCAAATGCAAATGATAGCGCATTCTCTGTCACTGTTGTCTATCCCGCTTGACATTTGAGCACACAAGCACCAATGGAATCCAGCCACATGAACGACATAAGTATTTTGTTTTTAAGGAAAACCATAGAATTCAGCATATTTTATTTAAGAAAATATTCATAAACTATTAATTATTTTTGTCTTGCATGCAAGTGCAGGAGCACCATTTTAGTAATGCTGTCCTTACCACCTCCCATAGGAAAATAGATAGTGTAAAATATGCGATGTAGCACTCAGCATAAAACAAGCCTAGTGGAGATCTGGTCACGAAAGGCGTTCCTCATTTTATTTATCTATTTATAAAGCTCAACATTCATCCAGTAGGGATTTCACGGCGCTAGGAGTGGCAGAGAAGTGGTGGAGCATGTTGTGATTAATGGGGCAGCGGCAGACGGCAAGGTTAGGGAAATGCATATGTTTTGAGTTTCTTCCTGAACGTCACAAATTTGTTGGTTAGTCGTAACTCCAGTGGAAGCTTGTTCCAATGCAACGCTGCAAGGTGTGAAAAAGAACGTCCACCTGTCCTGCTCCTACTGATTCTTTTAGTCTCAGCTAGTGCTAAGGAGCCTGATCTAGGTGGGGTATATAATTTAATTATATTATGGAGAATCTTAGGGCCTGTGTGGTGGAGTGCCCGATGGGCGTGTCCTAGGAGTTTAAAACGCGCTCTTTGGCGCATAGGTAGCCAGTGGAGCTGTTTTAGACATTTTGTTGAGGAACTGTGTCTGCTCTCTTTGTACACCAGTCTAGCTGCTGCATTCCGTAATACCTGCAGGCGTTTAAAAAGATAGTCTGGCATACCGACATACAGTGCATTTCCATAATTCAACCTACTGACCAGCAACGCCTGCGTGATGATTCTCCTGCTGTCCAGAGGGATCCATGGTGTTAGAATTGGGGGTCTCTGGTTGGCGCAAGTATTCACTTGTGACAAGCAGGGACCCTCTCCTCTAAGTCAGGGCGAAAGATGACCCCTTAGAATTACCCTTGCTCACCCTCTAGGTGCGTGGCGTGAGCAGCCAAGGCTATTCTTCAGGAGTTTCTGAGTTAAGCATTTGTAATCACACACACAGTAAATTTACCAATCCCCCCACAAATGGACACCAGGCTGTAGATATGTAAAAATACGTCTTCTTTATGTAAAATTATATATATGCAGGCAAGACTTATCACAAGACCATAAATAACGTTTTGCTAAGGTGTGGGGGCCACCAGATTTCAATATGGCAATTGTCCATAGGAAGTCTTCAGTCACTTTAAGTTACTTCCTTACAGTTCTTTTTATCTTTAGAACAGTTCCAGTTACTTTGATCAGAAAGGATAATGCCACAGTTCTTTGTTGGCAAGGTTGGCAATCCTTTAAAAATACTTCTTGGGCAGTTTCTAGGAACTTCAGACCAGCCTTAGGCCTTCTGGGCGCTTCGTAGCGCTTCTGTGCACTTTGTGCGACACTCTAGCGCGTCTCACGCATCTAGCGTGAGCAGCGTACGTCGCGTATGGACAACTTCCTCAAGTACGAGCCGTACCCCACTCTCCAAGCAATGCGAGGCGTACATGGAGCGTACTGGGTTTCGCAGGCAGTGCGAGGCGTACACGGAGCGCACTTGGTTTCACAGGCAGTGCGAGGCGTACACGGAGCGTACTTGGTTTCACAGGCAGGGCGAGGCGTACACGGAGCGCACTTGGTTTCCGCAGAGACGCACAGGGCAACGGGGAAAGAACAACGTTGCGGGCCCCGAGCCCGAGACAGCCCTGTGCGTATTACGTGGAAGGTACAGCTGGTGGTGTTCTTCGGGTCTCAGGGTGCACTTAATGGTGCGGCGGTTCCGGCGAGTGCTTGGGGGTCTTTTTACAAGGCGGAGGATCTCCGTGAGGCGGGCGCGGCACGGGAGCCCTCAGTACGGACGGTACCGAGGGGGGTCCCTTCCAAATGTGACGCGGCTTCTCCTGGGGTGACAGAGCAAAGCGGGAAGGCCGGGTGCAAGGATATGCACGGGCGGCCGTCCAGGCTGCAGGCTGCTCGCGTCTCCTGGATTCCGGCGGGAGGGGCTGAAGTCGCATTCAGGCACTCCAATAGCAGGCGGGGGTAGAGGAGCAGCCGGCCTTAGCCCGGGGGCAGAGAGCGACTCCGAACAGAGCGAGGCTCTCAAGGGCAAGAGGGCAGGCTGGCTCCCGGGTACCACGGCCCTAGGAGGGGGCGAGAGGGGGCAAACTTCACCTCCGGCGGGAGGAAATACTCGACCTCAGATGGCAGATGAGCCAAAGCACAGGAGAACCCACTGGTCCTGGGGTTCAGTTCAGGGGGCAAGCTCAATCAAGCCCTTGGAGAAAGTTTCTAGCACAAGTCAGCAAAGTCTTTTTCATCAAGTCTTCTCCTCTCCTTCCTCAGCAAGGCAGACAGCAGGCCAGTCCTTCCAGCTTCTTCTTCTCCTTCTAGTTGGGCAGAGGTTCGTTGTGGGAAACAGGATTCTGATTTACAAGGAGCAGGGCTCCTACTTTTATACAGCATTTTCTGTGTTCTTGCAGGCCAGGGGGGCCTCTGCATAACTTCTTTCAGTCTCTGAGTACTTTGTTGGGTGTACTCTGGTTTCTGCTTTCAGTGTGAGGGGCAGGCACATCAGACGCTCCACAGGAGGTGGAGCCAGCATTGTGTGGACAGGGGCAGCCAGGAGTACCTTGTTGACAGTGCTTCGCCTCTCCTGGGCCAGGTGTCGGCTGAGTCATCAGTCGCTCCCCAGGGGGCGAAGCCAGCATTGTGGTGGCAGAGCACAGCCCTATTCAGAGTCCAGGGGCACTCCCACCTCCCACTAAGGTGTAATCCTGGCATTCACCACCTGTCATCCCCCAGCCCTGTCACTCACATATCCCAGACAGTCAGATACACATCCTAGAAGAGGCGGGCTGAAATGGTTAGGCAAGCAAATGCTAGCTTTCTAAAAGTAGCATTTGCAAACACAGGATATTAAAATAAACTTTACTAAAAGAAGTATTTTATTATTCTGAGTTCAGGCATACTAAACTTTATTTTCTACCATGTTCCCTGAGCCTGCTGGGATTATATAGTGTAATAATTCCAGCAGCCCATCTTGGCCTAAGAGAACAGGTAGCCTTACAATAGTGAAAAACGAATTTGGCTGTAATTCACTATTAGGACATGCCACACACACCAGAGCATGTCCTACCTTACATTTACAATGCACCCTGCCCTTGGGCCTACCATAGGGGTGACTAATATGAAGTTAAGGGAAGGTTTAGGGGCTGGCAAGTGTGTGCACTTGCCCAGCAAGCATGACAGTACCAGACTGCACACAGGTTCTGCAATGGCAGACCCTAGATACATTTTAAAAGGCTGCTTCTGTGGGTGGCGCAACCAGCGCTGCAGGCCCACTAGCAGTATTGGCATTTACAAGCCCTGGCACTCCTGGTGCACTTTACTGGGGACTGACAGTAAATCCAATGAACCAATCATGGAAATCAATCGCAGTTACATTTTACATTGGGAGAGCATATGCACTTTAGCACTGGTCAGCAGTGGTAAAGTGCCCAGAGTCATTAAACCAACAAAAACAGGTCAGAGAGAGTATTGCAGGAAGGCAAAAAGTTCAGGGATGACCCTGCCAAGAGGGCCAAGTCCAACACATGGGAATAGTCTTTTTAGGAGCTTCAAAGTGGCAAAACTTCTACCACACAGGAGGTGTTGTCAATGGTGATGCCCAGGGTTTTGACGCACTGTTTTGGTACTGGCGCCATGCCCAAAGAGTGGGGCCACATAACTTAACAATATACAGCGCATTCCTGTAATTTCCCAGCACTGGTGCACAATGTGCTGCCTACCGCTAACACAGGCCCCCTTGCACCATGGTGCAAGTTCTGCATTGTAAGCATGATTGTGTTAGTGCAGGAAAGGCACCTTCCTGCACAAAAGCAATTCTTCTGAGGCGTTTTACTTTTTCTGTGTGTGCTGCAGAATGTAGCACATATAGAAAGAGGAAGTAATGAGGAGAAAAAAAAGATATTTCTCCTTCTTACGCCTCACATGAGGAGGCGTAGTCTGTTGACACATTTCCAGGTCTACCACTAATGGTAAATATGGGAATGCACCAAAATCCATGGGTGGGTGCGTGGAAACACCCATGGAATGCATCCTTGGTGCAGATTAATGCAACGCAGCAATCTGCGTTGCGTTACTCTTGATTGATCAAGCCACTCAGGGCCTTGCAAGGTGGCTTTGCATGACTTGATAAATCCTACTTAGGTTTTGCATCACCCTTGCACCCTCTTGCGTGGCGCAAAAGTGACGCAAAACCTACATGAAAATGACACTCAGGGGCATATTTATTAAGATATCAACGCAATGCGGTGCAGCAAGTCACCTTGCTGCATTGTGCAATATGGAAAGGGCAGGAATATGCTGTACTTAACAATATATGGCACATTCCTGTCATTTCCCAGCACTGGTGCACAATGTGCTGCCTAGCACCAATGCAGGTACACTTGTACCATGGAGCAAGGGTACCTGTCTTGTAAGCAGGATTGTTTTTGTGCAGTAAATGACACCTTCCTGCACAAAAACAATCCTGTGAGGCCTTTTCCTCTTTCTATGTGTGCTGCACACATAAAAAGAGGAAGTAACAAGGACAAATAAAGATACTCGTCCTCGTTACGCCTCACCTGGTGAGGCGTAGCCTTATGACGCATTCCCAGGTCTACCACTAATGGTAGATCTGGGAATGTGCTAAAATCTGTGGGCGATTGCATGGAAACATCCATGCCCCACCCATGGAACGCCTCCCTGATGGAAAATAACGCAATACAGTGTTTTGTACTGTGTTGCGTTGCTCTGGATTTATCGAGCCACTAAGGGCCACACAAACTGCCCTTGCACGGCTTGATAATTCTTACTTAGGTTTTGTGTCACTTTTGAGCCCTCTTGCATGATGCAAGGGTGACGCAAAGCCTGCATAGATATGCCCCTGAGTGTCTTCTATATGCAGATCTTTACATTAAGAACAGCCTTTTCCGAACGGTATAGTACATTCATTTGTATTATGCATGTGTCTCACTGGAGTCATTTTAGGATTTAAGAGCTTGGATCGTAAAAAAGAGTTGGATCTTGTTTAGCATCCTTCTGAAGCGTTGTGTCCTCCTGAAATAGTTGCAATGTGAGAACAGTATCTGGTATGTAAATAAGTAATTAGGTGAAATGTTTAAGAAACATGTTCATGTCAAAGAAAAAGCATTCTTTCCACGATGTAGTTTACGTTGACTTTATGGGTTTGATTTCCTTCTGCAGTCAAAAACCTTTCCCTGCTTCGTCATAGGGGAAAAAGACCAACTTTCTGTATGCCTCAATAAACCAATTGACAGTTGAAAGGTGAACAGGTAACTTTAACAAAGTGTCAGGCATACTTTTGCACCTAGTGAAAAGCATTTTTAGGTCTTGCCTGAGCCAGCGCATGCGCTACTCTGGCGAGACATTTAATAGCTGCTTCAAAAAGCGCTACCTTGCCGGCCACCAGCTTGCTAGAACACGTACAAGTGCGCGCATCACCACTCACGTTTTTTTTTTTTAATGCTTGTTTTTAGAGAAATCCTGTGCCCATAATGCTACTGCCTGCCTCCTGTTGCCCAATGGCTGCACTCATGTTTTCACTTGCTTTCTTATCTGCAGGCACACTAATGCACGCAGATAGGCTCACTTGTAACAGTCGCTACTCCTGCCTCACGCCACCCTACTTTCCCCATGCTTAGTGCATTAAGTCCAAATACTTCATATTTTCAGCACTATTTGGGTGCACTTCTAAATATATTTAATGGGTTGGAAAAACATTCAAATTTCAGCCCTGTTGCTGCTACCAATTCATTTGGTAGCCTTTCCTTTCAAATTACCCAACTTCCACATAGCAGCTTGCCTGGAGAGGGGTCTGTTTCCACCTGGGAGAGGATGCAGAATTAATCTCATACAATGACGACGCCAGACAATGCTGCCCGACACCGCATCAAGTGAAGAACGCAGGGCGCTCTGCTATAAATTCCCGCAATAGGATTAATGCACAGAGCAGGCTGACGGAGGTAAGATGTGCTCATGTTCACAGACTGCTGCCACATCAGAAATGAAAATGAACATGCACCCCCCTGCTTTCACTTTTGCCTTCGCTCTCATCTCCTTCACGTAGATGCGCTTTGCTGCCGGCCTTTTCTCAGCTCCCCGCTTTTAGCCGTTCACCAGGATCCCATTCAGAAGGGCGTGCGCGGCTAATTCTTGTTCTTAATTGATTTGTATCACTTTGAGGAGCACTCGCTCCTAGCACTGTTTGTTTGCGCACACGACACCCGCTTCTCCTCGACCACAGATCGTCTCACGGCTGCTCACGCGCGGCTAAAGCTTGTTTACATAGGCATACGGTCTAAGTGAAGAATCTGATGGAGGTCGACGTCCCCATTCTTTTTTCATTAAACCAAAACTGCTCCTATAGTTGGGAAGGAGAAAATAAGTTCCCGGACGCAGCAGACCCCTGCATGTGCGGCCAAATAATTCACAGTAAAGCCTGTGTTAGGCCTAGGCGGCAGCACCAGCGTACTGCAGCACTGGTGCGCGGCAGCCCCGGTGCACGGCAGTACAAGCGCACAAAAGCACCAGCGCTCTGCATGCTGCCCCTTCATACTTTGCCTCTGCTGGGGACAGTATGAATGGAGGAGCCGAGCTGCACATGTTGTTATCTTACAACCACACCCTGGGGGATTTTAATTGTGCTGCGCGAGACGCCCGGGTGAGCATGGCCATGAGTTTCAAATAAGAGCAAATGGCCTTCCGTTAACATTTTGAGGTGAGCAGCTGCACTTGAAAGCTGTCTGTGTCGTCACCCCTACTCTGAATATTGCCTCGGCTTCCAATAATGTACAAAATCATATAGTAAAATGTTTCTCGCTTTTTAGGAGACTTTACATAAGCACCACTTACGTTATACAAGGACATATTCTGTTTTTGTGGCCACTGGAGATTAAGTATTTGCCCAGAATAACAGGATGTTGAGCCAATGCCAAGAATCGAACACGGTTTATCAGTTCCATAGTTTTAATGTGCACGGTTCTCATGTGCTCTTGGCGACTAGACTGTCCCTGACTCTATGATCTCCTCCAGGGCGCCCTCTGCAGCTTGCTTCTATTTTAGGCTGGATTTCTTTAACCGGGGTGGGCACTGTCACTGTTTGTGAAGCTGATGTCATACAGGGGTTGCCACTGCCCACCGAGCTCTGTCATCACGCTCCGGTATACCGTACCAGCTCCTGCACCCCACCGCTGGTTCGATGCCCCTCAGGGTACACCCAACTCTTGGGCCATGAACACCAACTACCAGTTTACGAGCTGCAAGAGCGGGAAAGTCTTTCCAGTGCTGTGAGCGGGGCTTTATTTGTGGGGGTGGGGATGGCTGCGGTGCAAGTTCTTGTTTACAATTGGTCTTCACCCTACAGATGAGCCAGCCAATATATTTACAGAAAGAGCTGAGTCGAGGGCCTGGCTTGGCTCTAAGAGCCCATGCTCGAGCTGAGCTCTGAAAGTATTAGGCATGTAAATCATGCAACACACTTGTAAAAATATGACATCCCGTCTAAGTTCTAACTATTTAACACGCTGAAGCATTTCACCCAAGTACATGAAATACATCACCACTTTCCTGCACCCTCTGCACAGCTCTCGAGATAGAGGCTTCAGTCTCCTTTGCATAAACAACAGAAAGCCACCCTGCAGGAGATGAATCAACTGATTACACACTGAAAAGGAGATTCAGATGTGAATTGATAGAAAGTCCAGAGTGAAGCATAATACGGAAATATAGAGCAGAGCGCCAGCAAAATTGGCGGGCTTTGCTATTCTGCCTTGATGTGGTCACATAATTAACCAGGCTCTTCCTCGGCAGCTTACACCCTTCATTTACTGTGTTTCCATAAGCTTTGTTCAATTGTTTCCTCCGGCTGCTTTCCTTCCCATCCCATCCCCTGTGTCCCTTCATGCTTGTTTCCAAATATTGCAGCCAGTAATCTCCTGCTCCAACTGCTAATGCAGGAGGTTCAGGCCCCTTCGGCAGCTCTACAGTTTGCACTATAGGTCTGGTATCAAGGGAAAATCTATTCATAAGCAGGGATGCCAGGGAACTGCTCCTGCTAACAGCTGCTTTTACCTATCCCACGTGGCCCTGCTGCCTCCTACCTACCTATCTGCTCTCTGTGATATTTCAGGGGTCAACATTGGGCACTGCCAACATTTGATTTCAGCAACATCACAGTGAAAACTGCCCTAGCTGCACTAGACTAGCACTGAGTTCCTTTCACTAAATGACCTCGCAGTGGGCACTGCCCTCACTAAAATAACAAGCATTGGCATAGCCAATAGGTCTCCCCTTTGGGACCTTATTAGTGTTTAGCCATGCCACAGTTGATGTTGTTGTGGCAAGGATATTGTGCTGCATAACTATATACTTATAAGGTCCCAAAAGCGAGACCTATTGGCTTTGCCAATGCTTGTTAATAACTAGTGATCAATTTGAGTTGGAAAAACAGCTACGTTTTTGGTAAAATCTGTAAATAATGCAGCCAATTGTGGATTATGTGGCAAATGCACCAGAACACGTCCTTGCAATGCAGCTGCTACGCTTTCAAACGTACAATCAGTCAAAAGCAGCAAACTCATATGTCTAACAATAAAGTCATGCTTGAGGTTCCGGGTGGCCCGGAACTTGTGTATTTAGTTTACTGCAAAATGTGTGCCAAACACCACATTTCGGGAATGGAGGTCTTTATCAAACGCAATCTAGTCTCCCTTCTCAGTCAGTGCATTGTTTGGTGTTCAAGTGCAGGAGTCACTACGGGATATTTTGACCCACTTTTTAGAGTAACTAGGTAGCATATGTTTCAACTAGGACAGAGCATGCATCCATTCTTGTCCTGTTGAAGACTATGGGCTAAATTATTGTGTCTAGGTCGAAACATACACTGTCCCTCTTTCATGGGAATATGTGCCTAGATCAGTCATGTTGAGGGACAATTTAGCATATCAATTACTGTGTCTTGATCAGCACCCATTATCACAGCCAATAAAATTGATCAAAGAGTAGTCATTCATTATCACTAGTCACCTTATCACAACTCCTGTGAATGGGACTGTTTCTCTTTTTTTCGGCGTGCCTTTGGTACTTGCATTGGTAATAAGTGTCTACATAAGCCTTTTATAATTTATCTTGATATATATGCATGTGGACCGTGAGTTTCATTCAGATTTTTGACATATGGGTATACATTGATGATCCCTAAAAGTGCATGTAAAGTATTTCATGAATAACTCCAAAGGAACCATTGCTGTATAGTTTAGTAAAGTCAATGAGGTAGAAGAGTGTGAGGTATATACAGCACTGCCTCATGTTGCATACCATTTTAATTTCTCTCACAGAACACCCTTCAGTGTCAACTTTTGTGATGTGTGTTTGATTATACAAACGTAAGTAGAAAGAAGAGTTGCGTATTTGGAAACAGCTAGGGTTTTTTAGCTTTTCAGCACTCCAAGTGGTTGTGAAGGTTTCTTATTCTTACTCAGTCTAAAATCCAGAAATTGAATATCTGTACCACAAAAGATGTACCACCTGTGCAACACTTAATATGATTATTGTACTGTGGAAAAGTAAATTTTGCCATGTTCTGTGTCACTACGTGTCATCCATCATATGTTATGTGTGCATGATTAATATGCATATGTTATTCCCCATGTTCGATTAATGACGCAATTACAGTTGTGTCCACCTCTAGTATGCCAGTTTCCAGTTCTCGTGAATACTACGAATATCAGGCCTATGTAAAGCTACGTTGCCACGTTTCTCAGTGTGCACGTTATTCTATTGAAAAGTCCCCGTTTCTAGGCCTCAAAAGGGCCCGGACACCAGATTCAGCTCCTGTCTCCTGAAGCCTCGCTGAGGAGCGATACAGCCCCCACCTGTATCCTCGACCCTTCACTTACTTCCTGCCTCGCAGTGCCCGGCTCACCCTGGCTCTGCCTCTGAGTCTGCCAAGAATATGTTATGATTCCAGTTATCAGTTCAGTCCTCCTTCTCTGCATTCCTAAAGCTACTGAATCGCATCGATAGTTTCCGTCATTGTCTAGCCTTCACGTCTCCACGTTAGAGAAATACTGCATTTAATGGTCATTTAATATTCTTCATCACGCACTACATGTAGAATAATGCATGGTCCAGTCTTAGTGTCTGTTAGCCTTTCCCCTCCTGACTTCTAGTTTATATCAACATGTTCTCTAAACATCAGATACTAGATACTGTTTAGGTACATGTCGCCCTGACTCTCCAGACTTCAGTCTCTGCTCCTAGCACAGAGTTCATAGCCCCCAGCTTCTCCTAGTAACACGTCATTGCCAGTTTGCGCGCACCATCAGGTTAGAGGTCCCGGCTCCTCAGGTAGCCCCCTCCATGGTTTCCGCCCCATTCATGACATATTCTGTTACGTTTGCATCACATGTCTATGTATACGCCCTGTTACACCTCTTTTCACCCTTATCTTTCGCGACTGCTACGCGTCACGCCTTTTGCTCCACCCACTGCTACGCCTATTGCAATGTAATGCTATGTGTTTGCGTTATGTATATATGCTCATGCACTGTTATTAAGAAATGATTTCCCCTTGTCCCGATCCTGACCCCGGCAGCGCTGCTGGGTCTTGCCATCCTATTCCTGTGCAGGTGGTCCTGTTCCTGTCCTTTATGCTGTAATAAACCTGCAAACTCCTACTACCTCGAATCTTGACTCTTATTTATTGAGCTATCTGTTATTCATTTATTCATTCAAAAATAGGGTATTATTTATTTATTTACCACATAATGGCGCCCGAATAGGGACTTGCCCTTTCCCCACGCGTCGGTGAAGCCACGCCGACCCCCTGACCCTCTGCAGTCGTGACGGAACTCTTCTGCGCACCGGCAGATATTTCTGCTTCAAGTATCCCTCAGGCCCACGGAGGAGACGGAGGAGGCGGTCCAGCATCCAGACGAGACGGTGGAGGAACGCGGCGAGTCCCGACCAGAGCCCAAGCCGAGAGTCCAAGGTCCGAGGTATCCGGAGGCCCACCTGTAACAGAAGTCCGAAGTTCGTCCGTCCGGCGTCCAAGCAGTCCCGTCCAGTCTGAGGCTTTCCGTTCTTGCTGCCCGGTGAGTACCGTTACTGGGGTAGTATCTAGACAGGGTCAATTTAATTGACTCTGGTCCGTGGGTTGGTGGTACACAGACCCACAAACGAAGTGTCCACTTCGGTGGATGCGGGTCCTGACGTGTCTCTTTATGAGACCGGTAAGTTTCGTACTGTTTCAGCAGTGCACCTAGTTTCTGTTCCAGTCAGTTCTGTTCTCGAGGAAATTCATGTATTCTGTGTTCCGTATTCCAGGTAGTATTCTGTTCGAACTGTTATTTTTAAATGTTCTTCATGTATTTTAATGTCGTGGTATGAATGGGGAATAAGTATCGTGTCCATTGTGTATTGTATTGTGTCTAGATTACAGTCCAGTCATGCCCTTGTTTTCTAAGTTACGTCAGTTAAAAACTAGAAAGGGTCTGCTGGAAGCAGCAGTTCCAGTTCCGCCTAGGGACAGTCCAGGTCATTTTATGTATCAGAAGCATGGCATAAGCGCCATTTTGTATCTAGACTTATGGGTAGATTATACCAAACAGTTAGAAGAAAAGTATAGATGGCCCGTATCGGGTACATGGGATGCCGAGTGCATCATGCGAGTAGAAGAGGCATTATGGAAAAAGAAAGCCAGACAGTCACAGAAAGATGCCATCGAGTTATGGCGCAAAGAAGCTCATAAAAGAACCGAAAAAGAAATCAGAAAGTCAGAATTAAGTAGAGAATCCTTAGAACGAGCACAAGAAAAAGAACTAATCGAGATAGGTGAACAAGTCAAAGCCGAACAGTCAGACAGACAGAGGCATGCCCTTATTAGGGGTATGTATCCTCTCCTTGCCGAGGGCTTGCCAAAAGCGACCCCAGAGGCATCCAGTAATTTCCCGCCACCATTAGTTCCGACCAAGCTACGTCACAAACCGACCGCAGCTGATATTTTTATTTCGTCCTATTTGGACGACACAGTCCCAGAATATGCAAATCCTGTTCGCGCTCCGCCAGTCCCTGTAAATCAGGCACTTCCCGCTCCTCCAGACACCGGAGTACCTGTTACGGTACCCCCGGTCCAGCCCGCCATACAAGTCCAGCCTACATTTCCATTTCCCACTCTGCCAGGACGAAGAGCATCAGTAGACGACTCTAGTTTAGGGGCCGCAGGGGGAGGTCCTCCTCAAACCCCGCCGCCACACAAGCGTTTAACGACAGCCGAATTACATATGCAAGCGTCACAACGTACGCCCAGACATCAGTCTGTTGCAGAAATAAGAAAATCCCTTGCCGAATGCTGCTATGACCCAGTCCCAGGCGAGGATGATATGGTTTTATATTCATTACGCGTAAGGAATGTGGCCGAGTATCTAGTCACCCTACCGAATATGAAAGAAGATCTAGACAGAATATATCGTTTCATCCGTACAGGGGAAGATCCAGAAAGTATTAGTGATGTCATGTCCCAAAGGAAAGCTGAGACCCAGCTCATGATATTAAAGTTTCTGATTAATTGTCTAATACGAGAACAAGATTACCCGTCCAAAAATCAGGCCGAAATGAGAGCCCTGACAAAGTGGAGTAATAGTATAGCCGAGGGTAAACACAAGACTATCAGTGCTATGGAGAGTATGTACAAGAAAATTCGTAAAGAAATAATAAAGTTACACGAACAACGTAAAGCGGCACAAGTAAACGAGAAAGAAAGTAACTCTGATACTGAAGAGGTAGAGGACGAGAATCCCGACAGAATAGCGTATGTAGGAAAATCCAGATTTCCAGATCGTCATTTACGCCTAGAACACAAGTCTACTTTCCATCATCCAGCACCAGAACAAGGTTCTCTAGAACAAGTATTCCAAGCTACCGATCACATTCTGAAATCACGAATCGGTTACAGTGAGTTGAGTACCATGCATGAACAAGAACTAGTCCGATCAGCAGTCCGATGGATTACTGATTCTACCACTTTTCCAGACGAAATAGTGGCACAAATGTTTCTGAAAATGCCCCCAGCCGAGCAACGACTGGCGGGTATGTATATGATCCAGCACCTCATTACATTGTATGAGGGTCAACACTCTGATCCAGGCCCGTTACATGATATCCTGAACGAGTTACTCCAGTATAGATGGAAAGGTTTAGGTACCGATTTAATTAGTGTCGTTCTAGAACAGCGTCACAAATATAGAACGTTTTTGAACCCGCATTTTGTTCATGTCTCACCCCCAGAAAGTAAACCATTTTACATGGAGAGACAGAATCCGTTACGAGAAGTCCACCCAGTTAGAGGAACGGGTGGCGAACTAGAACGAGTGTTTGTTTACACTCCGATTACAAAGATGGAACTCCTAGAGATGAAGAAATTAATTCCCTGTCATGATAAAGATCCAGCAGGGTTCCATCGAGAATTAAAAGACATGCTCCGTATGGGAGAATACACGTATCCAGATATAATTAAAATGTTAAAAGTTCTGCTGCCCGCAGGGGTGTATGAAAAGCTCAAGGAAAAAGAATGGGAGGTGGGAGAGAAAAAGATCGATTGGGCAGTTCTAGAAGCTGAAGATAAGGCACGAGTACCAGGTACCGGTCTTGGAGCGAAATGTAAAGAATTACCTGAATTATTGATTCAAGTTTTACCTAGATTATTGACAACTAGAAAAGAAGACTGGGATGCAATCTCAGCCTGTAAACAGAAACAAGATGAAGATATTAGTGATTTTTATTCT
Source organism: Lissotriton helveticus (assembly GCF_964261635.1). Taxonomy (NCBI): domain Eukaryota; kingdom Metazoa; phylum Chordata; class Amphibia; order Caudata; family Salamandridae; genus Lissotriton; species Lissotriton helveticus. Next base: position 1,668,074,177 of record NC_136068.1, on the reverse strand, counting down.
AGATTTGAGAAATGTTTTAGCATCAACAGTGGCCTCAAGACAAGTAGTGAGTCATACCCTCACCTTTTTGTTACTAAATTAGTCGAGAATTCAAGTCCACAAATTAAAAATCGAGTTTTGAAAGTTGAAAGTACCTGGCAAGCTAATACCCCGTCCCAGATGTTGCAGATGCTCCAATACCACCAGAATAGGATCAGGGAAGAACAAGAACACGAGAGAAAACGTATGAAAGACACGAAAATGAAAGTACTAGTTGCACAATCCGTTCCTCAAGACAGTCAGAAGAGGGGTCCGAATCAAGCCAGTCATCCTGCAGCTCCCGTTAAAGGGAACTGCAATTATTGTAAACAGCCAGGTCATTTTATAAACGAGTGTGCAGTTCTGAAACATAACATAGCTACCGGTAAGACTAAAGAAAGACCACGTCCGCCTAGACAAGAACAAGTTTCACAGACTCCTCAGCCACAGAATGCGCCACAGACAGTTACAGCTCCGCAGCCTATCGCTGCAACACAGCACGTTACACAGCAGATGTACCAGTATGCACAGTCTGAGTATCCAGAGTACCAACAGTACTCATGAAACAGCCTAGAGAGGGAGGTAGGCTTGCCTCTCATCGAGATACCTGTAGATCAAGAAGGTCCCTATGTTCACAGTCAAGTATTAGGGAAAGACAGAAAGTTTTTGATTGATACAGGGGCAAGTAGGACCACAATTAGCCACGCCGAAGTTCCAGGGGCTCCGCTCTCAGGCTCAAGAAATGTTTCCCTTGGATTTTCAGGAAAACCTATCGTAAATGAAATTTCAAAGCCAGTTACTCTAGAAGTAGGTCCATTGTCCCGTACCACTGATCTGTTACTTACTAAGTCATGTCCAGAAAATCTGTTAGGCATTAAAACACTGAAAGAATTAGGTGCAGTTATATGCTGTTCCCCAGAGGGAATACGTCTGTTCCTACGTGACTTCAAGGGTCACTATGTATTACGAGATTTTGATCCCAGATTGTCCAATGTTCCGCAGCATCTATGGGCGCAAGGTCCAACTGATGTTGGTTATATGCAAATCACACCCCATCGTGTGACTCTCAAGCCAGGTGTAGTGTTACCACGAATCAGACAGTACAGACTACCACCTGAGGCTGTAGCAGCCTTATCCAAAATTATTGACGAGCTCATCGCTCAAGGAGTAGTTGTAGAAACTGACTCCAATGTATGCAATTCTCCGATCATTCCAGTCATGAAACGTACTGATCCAAATGCACCCCCAGTATATCGATTAGTGATTGACCTACGAGAACTTAATAAATGTATTATTCCGCAGTACCCAGTTGTCCCAGATATCTCTTCCCTGTTGACAGCCATTGATTCCGAAGCCACATTTTTCACTGTCATAGACCTCAAGAACGCGTTTTTCAGCGTTCCCATTCATCCAGACAGCCAGTTTCTTTTCGGATTCTGTTTAAATGGAAGGAGCTATATGTTCACACGAGCTCCTCAAGGTTTCACAGAAAGTCCTAGTATTTACAGTCAAGCACTCAAGAGACAACTAGACAACATTCACATGCCAACTGACACTGCCCTGCTCCAGTATGTCGATGATCTACTGGTCACAGCCCGTTCTGAACGTGCTTGCGAGCGAGCATCCCTTACAGTCTTGTATTTCCTAGCCGAGATGGGGCACAAGGTGTCCCCTTCGAAGCTTCAATTCTGTGTCCAGCAAGTGGTCTACTTAGGACACTTACTGTCCAAGAGGGGTAGGCAGTTGACACCAGACCGTATCCAGTTAATAGCGAGTCTTCCTCAGCCCAAGACCCAGAAGGAGGTACGTGCTTTTATCGGCCTTACTTCTTACTGCAGACAATGGATTCCTCAGTATGCATTTCTAGCCAAGCCACTGATACAGTTGACGACACAGGAGGCAGCCGTATCGACTGTCCTCCCTTGGACATCTGAACATACACTTAGTTTCAATGAGTTAAAGAAAGCCCTATGCCAAGCTCCAGTTCTAGCGACACCGAACTACAGTAAGCCTTTTACACTTTTCGTCACTGAACGCGAAGGTACAGCATTATCTGTTCTCACACAAGATCAAGCAGGACAATACAAGCCCTGTGCTTATTTTTCGAGCACATTAGATCCTGTAGCCCAGGCTCTGCCTGCGTGCCTCAAGTCAGTTGCAGCCACAGCCCTAGCTATCAGACAAAGTGATTCCATAGTCTTAGGACACTCCTTGACAGTACAAGTTCCACACTCCGTGGAAGTTCTTTTAAACCGAACACAGACTCAGCACTTGACAATTGCACGTTTAACAGGTTATGAATTGACACTGTTCCAGCCACACATAGAAATCAGACGCTGCAACGTTTTAAATCCTGCTACATTGTTACCATCAGTTACTTCGAATTCTGCCACACATGACTGTGTGGAAGTAGTTAACATTACGACAAAGCCAAGACAAGATCTGACAGATATTCCGTTACCAGACCCCGACCTGACACTTTATGTGGATGGTTCATGTATGAGAACAAGTACAGGAGAACTAGTCGCCGCGTATGCAGTGACTACTGACACTGAAGTTATTGAAACACACCGTATTGACACCCTGTCCGCTCAAGCAGCAGAGCTAGTTGCTCTGACACAAGCCTGCCTACACGCTAAGAACCGGAAAGTTAATGTTTACACAGATTCACGCTACGCATTCGGAGTTGTACACGACTTTGGAGTGCTCTGGCAGGAGAGAGGTTTCATGACTTCTCATGGAACCAAGATTCAGCATGGTCTCCTTATTCAAGCTCTGTTAGATGCCATACATTTACCGACATCTATTGCTATCATGAAGTGCAAAGCACATACGAAAGTTACTGACATTATTTCTCAAGGTAACGATCTAGCAGATCGCACAGCCAAGCTTACAGCACAGACTCTAGACATTCCAGTTAACATGACACACACTCCAGATCCGATTACATGCATGACAGTTAAAGACCCTACTCAAGATGTCATAGACATACAGTTACATGCTACTCCCGAAGAAATCAAGAAATGGTCCGAACAAGGAGGGGTCCAGACAGATCAAGGATGGTTAACGAAGGGTAGAGCCACATGGTTTCTCCCCGACTCTATGGTTCAAGTCATTATTAATACCGCACATAGTCCAGCACATTTAGGAGAAAAAGCTATGTTAGACAGTATCCAGAACATCTGGTTCAACAAGCATTTACGAGCTGCAGCCAAACAGAAAGTCCGTACCTGTATGATATGTTGCCAGTTTAATCCAGGTAAAAGTGTCCCGGTGGAACAAGGTGGATTCCAGCCCCCTGACCACCCTTTTGAAGTCCTCCAGATGGATTATATTCAGATGGAACGATGTCGAGGTTTCAAGTATGTCCTTGTAGTTGTATGCGCTTTGTCCAGGTGGACAGAAGCATATCCAGTTCCAGATTACACAGCCGCGACCACTGCCAAGCAGTTGGTTCGTGAGTTCTTCCCCCGTTATGGACTCCCTAGAGTCGTATATTCTGACAACGGCCAGCCATTCTCATCTGAGTTAATGAAGCATGTTTCCCTTTTGTTGGGGTACCAGTGGAAGTTTCATTGTGTACGCCATCCTGAAGCAGCCGGTCTCGTAGAGAGACATAACCAGACTCTGAAAATCCGAATCGCCAAAGTATGTAAAGAGAAAGGTGTGGACTGGCTAGTAGCTCTGCCAGTCGCTTTATTTTATATGCGCATGGTCGCACATTCCAGATCAGGTCTGTCCCCGTATGAGGTCGTTTTCGGCCGCCCCCCTAACATGTGGGGTACTCCTAGACCCCGAAGTATTACCGATGTTTCAAGTAATATGCTGACAGATTACCTAGCTTCCTTGATGTCTGCCCTCAACTCTTGTCGTTCACAGGTTGCCGCCGCATTTCCAGACAATACCGAGGTGGCACCGCATGAAATCGTTCCAGGATCCATGGTCCTTGTCCGGAATTTTGACCGCTCAAGTCCGCTGGAGCCACGCTGGAAGGAGCCCCGACAGGTCCTCCTCGCCACCCGTACGGCCGTGAAGTTGGAGGGTCGCAAAGGCTGGGTGCACCTTTCGCACGTGAAGAAGTTTTATGGACTGAAACCCGTCTCAAAGAACATTTCCCAGGATTTGAAGGATTGCCAAAATATTGTTCTCAAGGACTGTCCCGCAAAAGACATTGCTACAAACCCTCCCCTGTTAGAGAAAACTCCGCAACAGGAGTATAAGTTGAAACTCCGGTCTAGTAAAATAAGTCAGCCAGTTTGATTGTCTAAGTCCTCCCCTAGGTGAAACGGTTAGACTGTTTCTGACATGTATAAAATAGACCCCCATAGTGAGAGAGTTAGTCAAAACTCTATTCGATGTATCGTTTTTCTATGTTTCATATTATTTCTCAGCATTATGATTTCCTGCACCAGTTACGCATTTTACCTGTGTTTCCCAGTTTCTCATGTAAATAAGTCTGCTAATGCTACAGTAGAGCACACGTTTAGTGATCTACCTCCTCATGAACTCTCTTACCGCCTCGCTATGCGAAATAATTCTTTTATCCGCATGCTACATTACTCACACCAAACCAGCAATGCCACTAATTGTTGGGTGTGTGGTCGACTCCCCCCTTTCCAGATACCGAAAGGAGTTCTGCCACTCTTTCCTTATCCTTTTTCACATAATGGTTCGTGTGGAGCATGGTCCACGTTAACGTCATCCTCAACAGATATGTCTTTTCTTAACAGTACATGTTTTCCAGACAAGCAAGGTCTTCCCCACAGAATCGGGTTAGATCTAGAAAATGAAGTTTACAATTTAGGTAACTATTCTTCGAATTTCATGGTCCTGAATGTTCAGTCTGATACTACTCCAGACTTACCTGCTATTTCAGTACTACCAGTTAAAGGCGAATTATGTGTCCGAAATAATGGTTCTGTACATGTAGGACATAGTGATTGTACTACTATTGTCAAGTATAGTGACAGTGGGAAATCTATTTTCAAAGCTTCACGTCATTCTTATTTTATTTGTGGTCAGACTGCATATGTTCGTCTGCCCCTCGATTGGGAGGGAACCTGTTACATTGCCTTCCTACTGCCACCAGTTTTCCTAGCCCCATCTGATTACCATAGAAACACACATCTAGTCCACATTAGACATAGAAGGGAGTCCCCAATTGTCGATTATACTGAAACTGCTCTAGAACAGTATACAGATTTCAACAGAGGTTTCTTTTTCTTTATAGGACCTATCCAGAATAGTAAGCTAATCCGTAGGTTAACCAGAACCCTCGAAGCTGTAGTAAATGAGACTGCCTCTGCTCTAGGTAACTTAACTGAAGAGCAATCTGCTATGAGATTTGTCGTTTTACAGAATCGTCTCGTCCTTGACGTCATACTGGCCGATAGGGGCGGGGCCTGTAGAGTCATCGGATCTAGTTGCTGCATTTTCATTCCAAATAACGCGCCTTCTGTTTATTCAGCTATAACCAGACTCCATAAAATTGCCCATCTGTTACACCAAGATCCAGGCACCTGGACATGGTCCGGTTGGTTCTGGAATATAATTTCCGCCTGGGGATGGAAAGTCTTGTCCTTTCTAGGTATTGCAGTAGCGATCGTATTCAGCTGCTGCCTCTGTATACAATGTGGCCCTGCGATTTGCGGCATTTGTGCTACATCATGTATTCCTAGTCCCAAGCCCCGTTCTAAATCCCGTTCCAGGATAATTCGAGACGAGCAAATGATACTGTATGAAATGATAGATGGTATCATGAATATTGATGTTTCCTGATGGAAACGTAGTGACAAGGAGGGAATGTGGAAAAGTAAATTTTGCCATGTTCTGTGTCACTACGTGTCATCCATCATATGTTATGTGTGCATGATTAATATGCATATGTTATTCCCCATGTTCGATTAATGACGCAATTACAGTTGTGTCCACCTCTAGTATGCCAGTTTCCAGTTCTCGTGAATACTACGAATATCAGGCCTATGTAAAGCTACGTTGCCACGTTTCTCAGTGTGCACGTTATTCTATTGAAAAGTCCCCGTTTCTAGGCCTCAAAAGGGCCCGGACACCAGATTCAGCTCCTGTCTCCTGAAGCCTCGCTGAGGAGCGATACAGCCCCCACCTGTATCCTCGACCCTTCACTTACTTCCTGCCTCGCAGTGCCCGGCTCACCCTGGCTCTGCCTCTGAGTCTGCCAAGAATATGTTATGATTCCAGTTATCAGTTCAGTCCTCCTTCTCTGCATTCCTAAAGCTACTGAATCGCATCGATAGTTTCCGTCATTGTCTAGCCTTCACGTCTCCACGTTAGAGAAATACTGCATTTAATGGTCATTTAATATTCTTCATCACGCACTACATGTAGAATAATGCATGGTCCAGTCTTAGTGTCTGTTAGCCTTTCCCCTCCTGACTTCTAGTTTATATCAACATGTTCTCTAAACATCAGATACTAGATACTGTTTAGGTACATGTCGCCCTGACTCTCCAGACTTCAGTCTCTGCTCCTAGCACAGAGTTCATAGCCCCCAGCTTCTCCTAGTAACACGTCATTGCCAGTTTGCGCGCACCATCAGGTTAGAGGTCCCGGCTCCTCAGGTAGCCCCCTCCATGGTTTCCGCCCCATTCATGACATATTCTGTTACGTTTGCATCACATGTCTATGTATACGCCCTGTTACACCTCTTTTCACCCTTATCTTTCGCGACTGCTACGCGTCACGCCTTTTGCTCCACCCACTGCTACGCCTATTGCAATGTAATGCTATGTGTTTGCGTTATGTATATATGCTCATGCACTGTTATTAAGAAATGATTTCCCCTTGTCCCGATCCTGACCCCGGCAGCGCTGCTGGGTCTTGCCATCCTATTCCTGTGCAGGTGGTCCTGTTCCTGTCCTTTATGCTGTAATAAACCTGCAAACTCCTACTACCTCGAATCTTGACTCTTATTTATTGAGCTATCTGTTATTCATTTATTCATTCAAAAATAGGGTATTATTTATTTATTTACCACAGTACGCACTCCCCTTATGTCTCTTTCCTACATCGTATAGCCCATTCCTACTCGTTCACTCAGGTTTATAAATGAGCTGTAATGTGTGTACTATTTGATTCAATGCCTATTAGATTCCCAATGTCAGACTCATGTTTTGATTTGTTACCTTTGCCTCAAATTGTAAAGCGCTTTGATATCCTTCAGGATCAAGTTCGCGCTATATAAAACTTTATAAATAAATACTGAAACGTGGGATAGTTAGCAGAGGAGTCAGGCTGGCTCTGACTGTGGTAAGTACAGTGTGGATTGTAAGAAAACTGGTCCATTGTTATAGATGGCCCTAAGACCAATGCAGATTGACTTGAAGGAATGTAGTCTCACCACCACTGCCAGTGAAATGTTTGAACAGTTAGGGAGATGTCCCCATCACATAGGCTGACGTTTTAGAGCTGTCTGGTAGCTGAATTATGGAAGCACCTGGGCCTAGCATAGTGTAGGTTTGATTGAGAGAACCAAGTCATAATCATGACGGGAGAGAACCAAGGCAATAGTGGCCCCATATTGTGTTCCAAAAAGTAAGCTGTGGAAAAATGTGACACCATCCTTCATAGTGAAGAAGCAGAATGTGGGCACTTAGTGTACCTGTGGAACATGGATGGGACTGGGGTCAATGATCACTCACAGATTTCTCGGTTCTGTAATAGGGTTCAGTGGTACTCTAAATTCAGGTTGCTGACAGATAGTGGGATTGTGCTCATTGTACTTTCCACATTTAAAGCTCTCAGTGTTTTTGGAGCCAGGATTTAGGTGATTTCACAACATCCGCTGATCACTACTTGTGCTAAGAATTGTTCTAGTTCTAAGAACACTTGAGTGTCATCAGTTTTATTTCAGTGGGTGAGGTTGAACGATGTTATGATATCTTGCAGAGGCTGAGATAAGTGATGAATAGAGTGAAGCCATGAGCGAAGTCTGCAAAGAAGTGAAGGAGAAACCGCGTTTATCCGAGCTCTTTTGAAAAAATAAGATGATGTGTGCGCTTTGGTTTGTCTAGATGTTTATTTACATCCATCAGTGTGTTCATTGTAATTTTTTTGTTTGTTTATATCTCTAGCTCTTTCTCACACTTCCTGCACTCTTTTTCAACACTCAAAAGGAATTATTTGAAGACAAAAGGTTGTGCTGTCATTGTTTTTCCTTTTTGCTAAATAACCGAGAAGGGATAATACTACTTAGGCTTGCTATTGTGTGTAAATTATACAAAACACCATTGTGCACTGCCCGGTTTCTAGCATGGGCAGATGCCTACTCTAATGTCCTCATACATCATGAAAGTGTGCAATATATAATAAACACCCATACATTTTGCACTGTAAAAACTTGCACCAATGGTGTATTTTATTGGGAGGTACAGCTTTGGCAAGTGAATGCGCGGAGGCTTATGGACTTACTGCCCCCCATTGCGAGATTGTCTTGCTCCACTCCTAAACCCCACTACCAAAGGAAGGATACGTTATGACTTTTACAGTGAAATCCATACTTGGGAACTGTTTTTTATTAGCTTAATACAGTAGGTATTAAGTGTAAGAGATTGGATTAATATTTGGGGTGGGTAACTACCCGCCTCAATGAATAATTACAAACCTCCTCAGGTTGAATCCTCTGAGTTGCCAAATTTATCTGAGCTTAACTCCTAAGCAGCTATAGTACAGTGCAGAGAGGCTTAACTTATGGCAGTGTGTAAAGTGTTTAAGCAGTATGAAACAAGTAATAAAGTCAAAATGCAAAATAATAACAATCCTAAACTAGACTGGAAAATTGTTATAAACAAAATCATACCTAAATGACAAAGGTCCAATAAGGGGGACTGGGGATATGATTTTTTAAGTTTTGAGCATAACCAGCACCAAAAAGCTCAATGTGCTGTTGATAATCAATGGTCCTGGTAGACCAGCACCTAGGCTCAATTTGAGGCCAGCCGAGCTGGAACGCGGACAGTATACACCAGTCAGGTATTTCCCGGTCAAAGATATTACTTTCTGACATAGGGTCTGACTTAGATCTTCGCCCACAAGTTACCCCATCACAACGGTGACGGATATCTCGTCCGCCGAAATATAAATCCCATTATATCTTACATGATTTCTATTTTGGTGGATGGGATATCAGTCACTGTTTTGAAGGAGTAACACGTCCACCAAGATCTAAATCAGGCTCTTGGTCTTTTATGTCCCAATCCGCCTCAGGAGTACATTTCCAAAGCCCCCACGACCTCAAGGGAGGCATTTAGAGACTCAATGATGTCTGGTAGGACAGAAGCAATGTTCTCCTCCAGCAACCAGGCAGTAGACATGCTACAATTGTCTTGGCATCCTGCTCTCTCTCTTTCAAGTGTGCTCCAAGTGTTACAAGTTGCTCAACAGACAAGTCAAGCAGGAGTTGACAATGTGTTGTCAAAAGGACGCGCACAAACCCATCCGCATTTTCTGCTGAATTCAGAGTATTCATCTCTGTCCAGTCAGGTCAGCCTTTATTGTGGGCTACAAGACCTACATAGGGATGATTTATTAATATTTAATAGGGAGATTTTGACCTATCACAATAAATTATTTTTATAGGTCGAATTTCAGTTTTTGAACTGCTACAGTCAGGCTGCGATGGTAGGCCTGCAGACATGTTTTGCCACTGTAGTGGATGCCACAATCGGTGCTGCTGTTCACTAATAGCATTTAACTTCCATGACCTGGGTCCACTTCAAAGCATATCCTAGTGACTTATAGGCAAAGTAAATATGCCAGTTAGGAGTATGCCAATGTTTAAAGTGAGAGCACAGGTACTTTACTATGGTTAGCCGGGGTAAACTGCACACAGACCTAAAGTCAGCAACGAAAATAGGGTCCAGCAAAGGTGAAAAATCCTGGGTGACCATGCAGAAAAGGCAGATTTCCTTAACCCCTTCTACGCTCATGACGAGCTCAGCTCATCATGAGTTATGCCTCTCGTACGCTCATGACGGGCTGAGCTCGTCATGTAACGCGGTTTTCCGCAAAAGTCAGCGCACAGCGGGAAAACCGCTAGCGCGCATGCGGTTAAATAAGAATTTTTGAATCGCTGACACAATAGATTTGTTTGTGCTAGAACGAAAATGAAATAATGGCTTGGCTGTTTCCAATTAGATTTAGTTGTTCCTCTAATGCAAGCTTGAAAGCCATGCATAAAAGTAGTTAGCTGGTTCATATGTCTGTGCTTGCCTATTTTATACATCACTGTGTTTGTGTGTAAGCTGGGTCAATTGTTTTTATACGTGAGAGTGTCGCTTAGCAAGTGTATATGTATTTGTGTGAGTGTGTGTGATTGTGTGTGGGCACGCCCGTGTTTGTCACAGTGTGTATGAGTGTATGTGCTGGTTTTGTATGTTTTCCATGGCTTGTGTTTAACAATTTGTGCGTGAGTAATTTATCTTGGTCCCTTTGTACTAATGTGTGACTCAGGGTGGGTGATTGGAATCTGGGTGAGTGTTCAGCACTGACCGCATCCCATCATGTACAATTCTATAGAGTATGGACAGACAGGTCAGTAAAAGAATGTATTAAAACCACCTAAAGACGCCTTTGAATTATATACATTTTGTAGTGATGCAGCACATAAAATATGATGAGGCGATAAATAAAGCGGGCCCTGGAGGCAGCCAGCCTGGATTGGAACCAGGAGATTTATGGCAAGGAGGTGGTCCTGGGAGGCTCGCGCTCAAGCAGAGTCCGTCGCAGGTCATCCTGCTCCCAGGGCAACTCTAAATGTTTTTCTAAATACCATCCACCCTTTCCCTGTGCAATCACTGATTTCCTTAAAGTCAATCTCACGCTCTACAAAAAAGCTATTAATCTTATTCATCAAGAAAATCTCCTTTTCATGGAAGCAACACTTTCTTCCATCAAAGAAATCCTTCCTTCTCCCAGAGAAATCCCATCTTCTACCAAGAAAATCTTCAATCTTTCCTTCTCCTAAAGTATTTCTTCCTTTTTCCAGATCAGTTAGTACCTTTTGAAGATCCTTTTGTATCTCAAGGAAATCTTTCGATTTCTGAACGCATTAATTTCTTCCCAAGGAAGTCCCGAGGCAAGGTGTCCTTCTCCCGACGTAATTCTTCATTCTCTTGTGAAATTCCTTCCTTTTCTGAGTGCAGCCCAGCATTTCCCAAAGCATACCTTCCTTCTCTCAGTGCACTTTATCTTTCTCTTGAAGAAAATGTTCTAAGTTGCAAGGAAGCGCTTCTATTTCTTAAGGCAATCCTCCCTACTCCCTATGAATACCTCCATACTCCCAGGCATGCCTTCCTACTCCCCAGGCATCCATGCCTACTCCCCAGGCATGTCTTCCTACTCCCCAGGCATGCATATCTACTCCTCTGGCATGCCTCCTACTGCCTAGACATGCCTCCCTACTCCCCAGGCATGCCTTCATACTCCCAGACATGCATGCCTACTCCCCAGGCATCCATGCCTACTCCCCAGGCATGTCTTCCTACTCCCCAGGCATGCATGCCTACTCCCCAGGCATGCATATCTACTCCTCGGGCATGCCTCCTACTCCCCAGGCATGCATGCCTACTCCCCAGGCATGCATATCTACTCCTCTGGCATGCCTCCTACTGCCTAGACATGCCTCCCTACTCCCCAGGCATGCCTTCCTACTCCCAGGCATGCATGCCTACTCCCCAGGCATCCATGCCTACTCCCCAGGCATGTCTTCCTACTCCCCAGGCATGCATGCCTACTCCCCAGGCATGCATATCTACTCCTCTGGCATGCCTCCTACTGCCTAGACATGCCTCCCTACTCCCCAGGCATGCCTTCCTACTCCCAGGCATGCATGCCTACTCCCCAGGCATCCATGCCTACTCCACAGGCATGCATCCCTACTCCCCATGCATGCATCCCTACTCCCCAGGCATGCCTCCCTACTCCCCAGGCATGCATCCCTACTCCCCAGGCATGCCTCCCTACTCCCCAGGCATGCATCCCTACTCCCCAGGCATGCATATCTACTCCTCAGACATGCCTCCTACTGCCTAGACATGCCTTCCTACTCCCCAGGCATTCCTTCCTACTCCCCAAGGATGACTCATAAGCCCCATAAGCCCCAGACAAACCTCTCTACTCTCTGGGCATCCCTTCCTAATCCACAAGCATGCCTACTACTCCACAGGTATGTCTTCCTACTGCCCAGGGGTGCCTTCCTACACACCAAGTCTCCCAGGCATATCTTTCTACTGTCCAGACCTACCTTCCTACACCCCAGGGATGCCTTCCTACACCTCAGGGATGCCTCCTACTCCCGAGGCATGTCTTCCTACTCCCCAGACGTGCCAGCCTACTCTTCAGGTGTGCCTTTCTACTCCTCAGGCTTACCTTCCTCTTCCCCAGGCTTGCCTTCCAACTGCCCAGACGTGCCTCCCTACTGTCCAGGAGAGGCTCCCTACTCCCCAGGCATACCTTTCTACTCCCAGGTGTGATGTCCTGCACCCCAGGTGTGCCTGCCTACATTCCAGGCGTGCCATCCTACACTTTAGTCATGCCTTCCTACTCCCTAGGCGAGACTTCCTACTTCCCAGGCGTGCCTTCCTATTGCCAGGCCTCTTCCTACACCCCAGGCGTGTCTTCCTACACCCAGGTGTAACGTCCTAATCCCCAGGCGTGATGTCCCACTGCCCAGGCGTACCTTCCTACTCCCCAGGTGTACCTTCCTACTCCCCAGGCATGCCTTCCACTCCCCAGACGTGCCTTTCTACACCCCAGGCGTGCTTTCCTGCACCCCAGGGGCCTCCTTTTCCCCAGGTGGGCCTCCCTACTCCCCAGGCGGGCCTCCCTATTCCCAGGCATGCATTTCTACTCCCTAGGCGTGCCGTCCTACTCCATAGACGTGCCTTCCCACTCCCCAGGCGTGCCTTCCTACTCCCCAGGCATGCCTTCCTGCACCCTATACGGGCCTCCTTACTCCCCAGGTGGGCCTCCCTACTCCCCAGGCATACCTTCCTACTCCCCAGACATGCCTTCCTACTTCCTAGGCGTCTTCCTACACCTCATGCGTGTCTTCCTACTCTCCAGGGGAGACTTCCCACTGCCCAGGCGTACCTTCCTACCTCCCTAGGCATGCCTTCCTACTCCCCAGGCATGCCTTCTTACTCCCCAGGCATGCCTTACTAAATCCCAGACATTCCTTCCAACACTACTGGCGTGTCTTCCTACTCCCTAGGCGTGCCTCCTGACTGCCCAGGCGTGCCTTCCTACTCCCATGACATTTCTTCCTACACCCTAGGCATACCTTTCTACACCCAAGGCATGCCTCCTACTCCCCTGGTATGGCTCCCTCCCCCAGGCATGCCTTCCTGCACCCCAGGCAGGCCTCTTTACTCCCCAGGTGGGCCTCCCTACTCCACAGTTGTGCCTTCCTACTGTCCAGGTTGCCTTCTTTCAACCCAGGCATGCCTCCCTACTGCCCAGGCATGCCACCCTACTGCCCAGCCATGCTCCCTACTGCCCTGGTGTGCCTTCCTTATATCCTGAAACCACTCCCAAGATGCTTGTTCCCGGACCGGTCCAGGGAGGGCCTGGCTTGGCAGTTCGGGCTGGACTATTCCCATAAAGAACAGGGTCGAGACTGATTTGCATATGGCTGGGTCTAAACTGGGGTGGGATGGTGAGCAAAAGAATGATGGATTTAACCTAGATCTCTTGACTGGGGGTTAATGTATGATTTATTCAGCATTCCGTCCATCATTTGTCTGCGTAGCACAATTCTTACAACTCAGGCATGCCTCCCTACTGCCCAAGCATGCCTCCCTACTGCCCAGGCATGCCTCCCTACTGCCCAGGCATGCCTCCCTACTGCCCCTGAATGCCTCCCTACTGCCCCAGTGTGCATTCCTACACCCACGACGTGCCTTCGTACAGCCCAGGCGTGCCTTCCTACTGCCCAGCCATGCCTTCCTACACCCAAGACATCCCTTCCTACTTCCAGGAATGACTCCTGCTCTCCAAGCATGCCTTCCTTCTCCACAGGTGTACCTTCCTACTCCAATGGCATGCCTTTCCACTCCCCAAGCATTCCTTCCTACTGCTCAGGCATACCTCCCTACACCCCAGGCATGCCTCCCTACAAACCAGACATGCCTCCCTACTCCCCAGTTATGATTCCCTACTTCCCAGGCATGCCTCCCTACTCCCCGTGCATGTTTCCCTACTCCCCAGGCATACCTCCTTACTCCCCTGGCATACCTTCCTACTCTCCAGGCATTTCTTCTCCAGGCATGCCTCCCACTTCCCATGCATACCTCCCTACTCCCCAGGCATGCCTCCCTACAAACCAGACATGCCTCCATACTCCCCAGGCATGCCTCCCTACAAACCAGACATGCCTCCCTACTCCCCAGGCATGCCTCCCTACAAACCAGACATGCCTCCCTACTCCCCAGGCATGCCTCCCTACAAACCAGACATGCCTCCATACTCCCCAGGCATGCCTCCCTACAAACCAGACATGCCTCCCTACTCCCCAGGCATGCCTCCCTACAAACCAGACATGCCTCCCTACTCCCCAGGCATGCCTCCCTACAAACCAGACATGCCTCCCTACTCCCCAGGCATGCCACCCTACAAACCAGACATGCCTCCCTACTCCCCAGGCATGCCTCCCTACAAACCAGACATGCCTCCCTACTCCCCAGGCATGCCTCCCTACAAACCAGACATGCCTCCCTACTCCCCAGGCATGCCACCCTACAAACCAGACATGCCTCCCTACTCCCCAGGCATGCCACCCTACACCCTAGGCATACCTCCCTAACCCCCTGGCATGCCTTTCTACTCTCCAGACATGCCTTCCTACTCTCCAGGTAAGCCTCCCACTGCCCTTGCATACCTCCTCCCTACACCCAAGGCATGCCTCCCTCCCTACTGCCCAGGCATACCTCCCTCCCTACTGCCCAGGCATGCCTCCCTCCCTACTGCCCAGGCATGCCTCCCTCCCTACTGCCCAGGCAAGGCTCCCTACCCCACGGCCTTTCGTCCTTCTCTAAAAGCAGTCACCGGTCTCCCAAGGCATTCCCTAATCGATTCTGGTGATAGGTAAACACTGCGTCCACTCCAGGGCTCTGTGTGTTCCTGTGACCATTGACTAATCCCTGTATGTCCAGGCTGCCTTTCATCATTCAGAGATGGATTAAATGAATGCCAATGACGTGGTACCATAATAAAACACCCCCTAGCATCAGGGGCACCCAGGGGAGTATATGGCAACCTAGTCACATACCCACCCCTGCTGCCTTGTTTCTTCTCTCAGCAGTCCTTCCTGCTCCAAAGGCACTCATTCTTGACCACTCTATTCCTCAAACCTACTGGTCCGCCCATCAAGCCTGCCCACCAATCAATGCCCCGTTGAACTGCCCTTGATAGGCCTCAGTGTGGTACATATTCTGGTCTCCTCCACAGATTGCTTTGGAGCAGTGGGGGCGGGGCGGAGCCGGAGACGGGATCAGGCATCGGAGACCAGCCTGCCTTCCAGACCTGTCCTTGCAGGAAGACTGGACATTCGTGCTTTCCGGTTTCTGAGACTGGCCTCTCGGCCCTGCCCTTGAGCGCTCAGGTTCGATCCCTCCCTTGACATGACCCGGATAGCGGCAATGTACTGAAATACAAGCAAGGAGACATGAGCTTCGGGCAACGTCACCGGCGAAGGCTAGAAGGCGAGCTGGACTTCACAACCCATAATGCACCAGCGTGCCCCCCTTATATTGCAATCGAGACTTGGTAGGTCCAATAATAGATGGAAGGGCCCTGATCAAACAAAGGTTTACGCGTACCTGCTCAGCTCTTAAAGCAAAGGAGGAAGATTATTATTATTATTATTATTTAATTTTATAGAGCGCGTAGTCACCCGTGGGTATCCCAGCGCTAGGATCAGTACCCCTGGCGGGTCAGCGGGGGGGAGAGGGAAGTTTAAGGGAAGAGGTGAGTTTTCAGTAGCTTCCTGAACCTTAAGTAGATAGGTTCAGTTCTCAGATGGTGAGGGAGGGCATTCCAGAGGCGTGCGGTATGGACCGAGAAGCGCCTGCCTCCAGTTCGAGCCTTTCTGACTCTAGGGATGACGATTAGATGTTCCTGATCGGATCGGAGGGATCTGGGGGCTTTATAGGATTTGATAAATTTTTTTAGTCCTGAGGGGCCAGTATTTTGGGTCAGCCTGTGTGCCAGGCAGAGGGCTTTGAACTTTACCCGTTCTCTCACCGGGAGCCAATGG
This sequence comes from Lissotriton helveticus, assembly GCF_964261635.1. Taxonomy (NCBI): domain Eukaryota; kingdom Metazoa; phylum Chordata; class Amphibia; order Caudata; family Salamandridae; genus Lissotriton; species Lissotriton helveticus. Next base: position 1,668,057,871 of record NC_136068.1, on the reverse strand, counting down.
AGGCGCTTCAGAGCTGGTTTGGCCGAGACTCTGGCGGGGGTGTTAGTGAGGATCCGGGCCGCTGTGTTTTGGACCCTTTGAAGTTTGTTCAGGGTTGCCTCCGGGGCCCCAAGATAAATGGAGTTGCTAAAGTCAAGCCTGGAGAGAATCAGGCCTTGAATCAGAAGTTTTTGGGAGTTGAGAGGGAGTAAGGGCAGGATCTTCCGAATTGACCTGAGCAGCCCAAAACACATCCCGGCAACCTTTTGTGCCTGTGTTGTGAATGATAGCTCTTTGTCGAGCCAGACGCCCAGGCTCTTCACCTCTGGTTTCGAATCCGGGAGAGGGCCTAAGCAGGGGGGCCAGATGTCTTGGAGTGAAGTGGGTCCCTTCTGACCAAGGAGGAGAATGTCAGTCTTTGCTCCGTTGAGCTTCAGAGACGATCTGTTCATCCACCCTTGTATCTGCGTGAGACAGTTGTAAAGGTCTGCAGGTTGTTGTTTAGGGTGCGAGAGGGATACCACTAACTGGGTGTCGTCCGCATAGCTGACGATGCTCACTCCGAACGGAATTACAACCTCCTCCAAGGGGGACATGTAGATGTTAAATAATGTGGGGCTCAGGGAGGAGCCCTGAGGCACGCCACATTGGAGGGGGATGTCGGAGGAGCAGGTGTTATTCTCCCAGATTTGAAAGGAGCGCTGACTCAGAAAGGACGCTATCCAGGACAAAGCCATTCCTCCGACGCCGACGCTCCTAAGTCGTTGGATAAGGAGCTGATGGTTGACGGTGTCGAAGGCCGCGCTAAGATCGAGGAGGATCACTGCCACTGATCCCCCTTCGTCTAAAAGTGCTCTGGCCTCCTCCACTGCCATGAGAAGGGCGATGTCGGTACCTTGCCCGGGGCGGAATCCCGTCTGTGAGCTTTTAAGACAGTTGTTGTTCTCCAAAAATTGTGAAAGCTTCCTGTTCACCAGTTTTTCCGCGATTTTACTCGTTCCCGGGAGGAGGGAAATAGGTCTGTAGTTTGCCAGGTCGGCAGGGTCAAGGGAAGGTTTTTTTAGTAGTGCCTTGACAACTGCCGATTTCCAGCTGGGGGGGACAACTCCTGATTGGAGAGAGTTATTGATAAGGTCGGTGAGGAGGGGGGTGATCGTGGGTGCTACCCTTTTGAGGATACGTAAAGGGGCAGGATCTCTGGGTGATCCGCTTTTGATGACTTGCATCGTGTCTTCTACTTCTTTAGCTGTCACCTGTTCCCAGGAAGTGAGACATGGGGGGGTGAGAGGTGTGCTTGTGTCTTTTCCCTCGCTCGAAGTCGTGGATGGAATGGAGTCGAGGATCATTTGGATTTTCTCCTTGAAGAATTCCGCTAGCTTGTGGCATTTCTCCTCATCAGTTTTAGGGTCTGGGGGATCTCTGGGTCCCGGGTCAGGGACTTTGAGGAGTTCTTTTAAAATGATAAAAGATTCCTTACTGGAGCTCGTGGAGTTTTCTATTCTTTCTTGGTAGAAAAGACTTTTGGTTTTACGGATGGTAATTTTATAGTTTTGCGATGCAATTTGGTAAGCTTTCTTGTTTTCATACGACTTGTCCTTCCTCCAGGAGCGTTCCGTTCTCTTGCACTCCTGACGCAGAGATTTAAGAGCCGGAGTGTACCAGGGGGCAGGGGCCACTCTTTTAGTATGTTTAAGAGTGGTGGTATTAGGGAGAAGTTTATCCAGGGAGGATGTGACCCAGAAGTTAAATTGTTCATTGGCCGTGGCCGGGTCCGTGGAGAGAATAGGGGTAGAGTCTGCTAGTAAGCCAGCCCATTCAACTGAATCCAGCTTGTGCCAGCGTCGGCCCTTCACTTGGATTTTGGGCAGTTGGAGGGGTGCTATGGTGTGGGGGCAGGAAAAGGGGACCAGACAGTGATCTGACCACGGAAGAAAGATGGGGGGATCTGAGGAAATATCCGCGATGTTGGTCAGAACCGGGTCCAGAAGGTGACCTTTATCATGGGTAGGCTCTTTGTTGACCAGTCGGATATTTAATGACTTCAGGTCCTGAAGGAAATCCGAAGCTGGAGAGTCTACGGGGTCATTAAGGTGAAGATTGAGATCACCCACAAGAAGAAAATTCGAGGCAGAGGAGGCTAATTGTGACACTGTGTCAGTGAGGGCGTTAATGAACTTCCCTGATGTTCCCGGAGGGCGGTAAATTAGTAATCCTAAAATGGAGTGTCCCGGGGAAATTTGGAGTGAGAAGTGGCAACTTTCGCAATCTATGATGTTGGCATTGCTGATCCGGCACGTAAGCTGTTCTCTATGGATAATTGCCACCCCCCCTCCTCTCCCTTTAGGTCTATGTAAGGTTTGGATAAGATAGCCTGGGGGAAGGGCATTGACAATATCTGCGTCCGTGCTAGCAGAAAGCCAGGTTTCTGTGAGGTATAGGACGTCCAGGCCCTGGTCTTGTATCATCAGGTTGATTTCCTGCGCATGTTTGGGGAGGGAGCGGCAGTTAAGGAGGCCGCTCTGTAATCCCGGCTTTCCCGAGGGGGATGAGGCTGGGTTACAGCACGCGCAGTTAACAAAGGACCTACCTACAGTATGGACATAATGGCAGTCATGATTTTTTTCCTGGTTGAGGGCCCGAAGTGTTTCACTAGTGTACACTACGCGGGCCTGCGCTGAAACCGGCAGAGATCCTGGGCCTAGGTCCGGCTGGTCCCGGACGGGCCCAGACGGGCTTGCCTTTGGCGCGCCTTCGGCGCGCTGACGGCGCGCCCGCTGCGCCCGTCTGCTGCGCGTCCGAGCGTTGCACATGATTTTATACCGGAGGAGGGCGTGGGGGCGTGGCCTCGTGCAGTGGGCGTGGCCTCTATTCAGGCTCGCCGATGGCGGCACGAAAAGGAAACAAAGCCTGTCTGTGGCAGCGTTTAGCTCGGCTGCACAGAGTCAGGGAGAGCGGTGGGACCTCCTAGATCGAGGTGAGAGTAAGCAGTTTGTCACACACAAATATATCACACAGTTTTAAAAAGATCAGTTTAACGTTTCGAAACTAAAGAGGTTTAGTGTTAAGAGATGCCCCCTCGGCAGCGTCACATGAACTGTGAAGGGCCAGCACGCTGGTAATGTATGCAAGCAGGGCGCGTCCGGGGCAGGACGGTGCAAACACTCCACGGATGTGACGAAATGCCTGGTCCGCTAGAGGAGTGTGGGCTGGTGCTGAAGCAAGGCCTTACGTCCGGTGACAGGAGGAGGGAAAGTGACGTGTCTGCTTATACATCCAACCGTAATATGAAAGCACAGATCCGTACACATGACACCTGTGTAGTTCGTTTCTAGGCTGTCTACCTCCAGTGCAAATCGTATGCTAAACATCACTGGTTCGCCTTTCAGCAAGACTGAGCGTCACCAGAGCAGCCATTCTCAGCTTGAGAGACGCCGATGACGTCATTTGTAAGCGGCTGCTTGTCAAACTAGACAACCACAGTTTCTATCATTCATACAAAGCGTGACAACAATTGTTCATCCTGCTTTCTGTTGCGTGAAAGAGTATGACGCGGACAGAATGTTTCTGTGACATCACACTAGGATTGCGTCACAGCAGAGCTACGCTTTTACTCTGGTGATGTAAAATACCCGCAATCACGTCACTAACACTGATGCCTCAAAACAATGCGTCTAATGGCAGACACAAAAAAAGTCATTTACTACAGTGGTACAATACACTGCAGAGGTGCCCTTTTAACATTCACGCAATTAGTTACTCCGTTTAACTGGTAATGGGTGTATAGAAATAAACATATGAAATGTTTTTAAAAAGCACTCTGCGCTGGCGTTGAGTCTTTCCGTGCTGCGTCTGGTGGAAAAATCAACTGAATTAAAGGGAGATGACATAACTCGGCCAATTGCAACCTTGAGAATAACTCGGCCTTCCAGCTTTCACCTCTGACCATATTTATTGTGGGAGAGGTGTGGCGCCGCGGCCAGGGCGACTGACGCTGGAATCTGGGGATCAGGGCTCGATCCCCCGCTCCGGCGGCAGGTTAGCCCAGCACCATGCGACTCTGGGCAATAGCTTGCTTAATCTTCCCGACGGCCCCCCAGCGCCTAGAGACCCTAACGGGTGATTGTGCGCTATACAAATGTGGATTATTATTATTATTATTATTGTAGCGATCGCAAATTTTATTTTTCGGAAATGAAAATGCACAAATGTTCCAGTGTGTATGTAGTCTTCATCGTCCTCCTCTTCCTCGTGATGAATGTGTAAGTACCTCAGCTCGTAGCCTTTCCTTGCTATTTGTAACACGTAACCAACCCTGCAGATTCGTTTTCTTCGTATACTTCTTCGTTAGGTATTTGGGGTACCTCTGGGAAAAGGGGATCTCTGAAGCCACAGCTATTTTACTCTCGCGTCTCTCGGGACGCTGCGCCACTACCGAGATGACAGTTAGCCCATTCACTTGGATTCTTTTTGCAAGAACTGCTCAAAGTTCGACGCATCCATTATGCCATCTACAGAGGGGCCGGCGCAGTCCAAAGTAAACTTCAGAACCCCAGGTTTTGCTGACCTTTGTTGCAAGCGTCTTCACTGGCGCCACTGCGACTCAACTGCGGCCGGAAAAGCACATTTTAGTTCTGTACAGGCAGTGCTTTAAATGGACAGGCACTTCCGGGTACAGAGTCCCTGCACTTCTGTCATTTGAAAGGGAAGGTACCAGCACTTCTCGGCAGAGATGCACGACCTCAGATAGGAGAGACCAGCACTTCTCAATCACAATCACGGATTATAGGAGGGGTGCCGTCACTTCTGTAGTTTGAAAGGGAGGGTGCCGGCACTTCTCGGCAGAGATGTGCGACCTTTGAAGGGAGAGACCAGCACATCTCCGGCGCAAACACGGATCATAGGAGGGGTACCTGCACTTCGATCATTGCCTCCAGGGCACCAGCACAACGTTTCGAGGCCTCTGCGCACAGGGACGGAAAGGGACTAGGGGAGGTGTCCCACTACAGAACTGCCCCAGGGCCCCCTGGGGCCCAAGAAAGTAAAATGGACTACGCTGCCTCCTGGCATCCCACTGCAGTTGTTGCAACGTAGCAGGCAGGGACAGGCCCACTTCCACCGAGTGATTGTGGGCCTGTGACCGCCTCTCTTGAGTTTGTAAGAATCTCAGTGAAAATATTCTGCGTCATGGAGCAGCAGGGTGGAGGGGGGGGGGAGGGTTGTTTGTCCACAATGGACGAGGGATAGATATCTGGACAGGTTTCACATACCGTGCTCATATACATCACATGCCGCGTTAAGTGTCTGCTTCATGTTACTTTTGAATGACTTGGGCCACCCTTCAATCAAATGACCAATATACACTCTGTGCATGTGCCTCCAGTCATCCCCCCATGTTGGCAAACGCACTCGAATGAGCCATTTGTAAAACAGCTTTCCATTCAGTTTGATCCCGCTTTAGGACTTGGAAGGTAAAGCGATTTGCTCAGAATCACAGAATGGGTTATCAAGTGGAGAAGACGCCAGGACTATGGCCCTTGAGAAGACTGCTCGGTGGGAATTAGACCCAGCTTTTCCCCGCAGCCCCCCACCACCCTAACGCATGTTTAACTTGTTTTAGAAGAATTGTACTCTTTTGGAAAGTTTGGAGACGTTTTTCGTCTTGTATGTGCTTTTAAATACCTCTGTCCACCCGTATGCCAAATTAGACTATCTCTGTGTGACAAAACGTGTCCCCCAGTTATACACGCATGAAGTCTCGTGTACTCACCCATGACGAGGCACAGTAGAAACAGTACAGACGCTGCCATGATCGCCCCCAGCAATCACCAGGCCGAGGCTCCGCGACCTTTGACCTTTCAGCTGGTATTCCCTGTAAATTCTCGATCCAGGGCTGCGTGCCCCCTGGGACCCTTGGCACCTGAGAATGTTTCTTAGGAGTTCGGTTCTGACGTCCCACTGCAGTTACCTCTCGACCCCTTGAACCGCGCCTGCGCGAGAGTGCCAGTCGATCCCTTGCAATGGGACCCTTCAAGGCAGGTGTATTTATAGACACAGTGCAGGCACGGCTCCTCGGCCGGCCACAAGTCACCCGGACAGGATTCCCAAGCTGGGTCAGCTGGTCCTCTCACTGTCCACGTCCAGAGTACGATGGTGCAAGACTTTGCTTCCGCCCAGAACCAACGAGTGCTGGGAAGGTCGGGCTCCACTGACCCGGAACTCCCGTGAAGTCACTCCAGTGCGATCCGCAGATAAACGCCCCTTGTGTTTTTGGTAGAAATATGATTTAACTACGAGCTTACGAAAGCTTCTTCTCACAATTTTGTACGGTGCCTGGTGGAGTCGGGAGCTCGAGAGCCAATGGTGTGTGGTCGCTAGACAGCGTTCCTCGTCTGGCCAATGCCTTCTGGTTCAGGTGTCTGGCAAGGAGTCTGACATTCAAAGTTAAGGCCCCACTCTTCTGGAATTCTCTTTGGCTTCAAAACTTTGGCACTTTTTTTGTGTGGGGGTGGGAAGAAAGAGGTTCGGGCTTGAAAGTCGAGGGGGTCAAAAACTAACCAGGATAAGCCCTTCAGTCAAGTGTTCTCTCACCACCTTCGGAAAGGCTGCAGTTTCCTCACCTTTCTGGTCGCCAAGTTGAGGGCTTGGTGGTGCCCCTGCTCGCCTGGTCTTGCTTGAGAGCGCAGTCAGGTAGCAGTATGTACCGCTGGAGCTTGTGGAACACTTTTGCGCCCCCACAGTTGTACCACATTCCATTCAGACGTGAGTATGGCAGCGGACAGGGGCAAGGTACTCTTACGACCCCAAGAGGCAGGACCTTGCGTGAGGGGCTCAGCTCGGCGAGGATGACTTTGGAATACTTCAGTCTTGCTGCGCACTGCGGGCTCAGTCGTGCGCATCTCTGGCGTTATTCGTGCAAGCGTTGCGCGCTCCTGCGCCGGTGGTTAGGGCTCCCAATCGTTTCACGCCGTTCGCCATTGATTTCCGCCACTGCTCTTGCACGCACCGGGCAGCGGCACCCCGGAAAATGTTGCGGCAGGGTGACGTGGCACCCCTCCCGCCTCCCCTTCGATGACGGGCACCCGCGACCCTCGGCTCAACAGGCAGCAGAGCGCAGCGTCGAGCGGATGAAAGGATGGCTTAGGAGGAGCCCGCGGGTGGTGATGTGGGCGCCAGTCCCCCGCACAGGGCACTTTCCCGGCTCGTCGTGAGGCATCTCTCCGCCCGCACAGCTGCAGCCTACCCCGTCACTTTCCCTGCCTGTCACTCCGCCTGACTCACCGAGGCAGGGGGCGGGATGGATGGAGCGCCGATAAGGGTCCTTGTTATGCCAAACACGAGCCTCGCCGGGTAGAATGTGCAGCCTGCTACGAGCTGTTCTCCAAGTTCACCAGTGCGCAGCCCTCCTCCGTGCGCACCGTGAGTGAGGAAAGTCTCTGGTGCTGCTGGTGCAGCGCTGCAGGGTCACCGGCAGCCGGACCCTGCCGGCGCGCGTAACTCGGGATGATTTAAAGAGGATGACGACAATTTTTAATATCTCTTCTGCATATCCTCTCTTCTCTACTCCCCACAATCATCTCCTTTCTGTATTTTGTTGTACTTTTCCTGCTCCCTCTCCTTATCTACAGTCCATCCCACATCATCTCTTTTTGTCTGTTCTCTCTCTACCCCTCCTCTGCCTCTTCTCCCGTTGGCGCAGACCGATCTGCTTGTTTCCTTTCCCTCCACTCGCGTGGCTCTCCGGTCGCACTGCAGAGGAGATGCTGCCCAGCCCCGCAAGGACCTTCAGAGATGCCCGCTGTGGTGGAGGTGTCTGCCCGGCGCGGCTGTGTACCTGGCCGGGGCGGCAGGGTTGTGGTACCTGGCCAGGTAGTTACTGTTACTGTGTGGCACCTGTCCCTGGCATGCGCCCCTGCGCGGGCAGAGTATATCAGCGAGAGCCGGGCGTGCTGTGCGCGCGCTCAGGAGGAGGAGAGGGGGAAGGGAGGAGGAAGAGGACCTGATGCATTGCAGCATCGCCTTCCCCCCAGCATTAACATACAGAGAGATCTCGCTGCCAAGGGCATGAAGGGCCCTGCGTCCCTGCAGCTGTGGGAGTTCCTATGGAGAGGGCCGGAAGGGAACCGGCTGCCTCTTACTGGTCAGAGCTGCAGGAGGCAGCACTTCAGTCACCCTGTGGGCTGCAGAGCGTCAGATCATAGCAGCGTCACAGCCTTCATCTCGGACTACAGACACTGCAGCACGAATGTTGCAGCGCAGAGCTTATTTCCAATAATACGCACTCCGGGTGCGTACACACTTGCTCACACCTGCAGTCCCTCAATCTCCAAGTCACCCTCACGTTTGTGCTGCTTCACGTTCAGTCACTTACACATCCACATTCAGCCCCTCACAGATTCATATACTCATGCATTCAACGATTCGGAACATGAAGCGTAATTTAATCGCACACGCAGGACGCAGCCACTCACATATTCAGACACTCGTGCATTCAAAGATTCGGAACATGAAGCGTAATTCAATCGCACATGCATCCACTCACATATTCACACACACATGCATTCAAAGATTCGGAACATGAAGCGTAATTTAATCGCACATGCATCCACTCACATATTCACACACACATGCATTCAAAGATTCGTAACATGAAGCGTAATTCACGCGCACATGCATCCACTCACATATTCACACACTCATGCATTCAAAGATTCGGAACATGAAGCGTAATTCACGCGCACATGCAGCCACTCAATATTCACAAACTTGTTCATTCAAAGGAATGCCTAAGGCAAGCCCGGTCTGCGCCCTTCAGCGTCCCAGAAGTGTCCAGCACCCACCAGCTACTCTGCCTATTGCCCTTAAGAGGGGGTACCGCGTATTTCTTTTAACAGTGGATAAGTTACTGGATTTGACCTAAACTCTAAAATGTACACCTTACTGCCTTCCAACTGCATTAAATGAGGACCTTGTATGCAGGGTCGGATTGGGATCACAATTTGGCCCGGGCACTGACGAAAAAAGTGGCCCACGTTCAAGGGGCGTGGCATACATTTAAGGGGCGTGGCCTATAGTTAAGGGGCATGGCCCACATTCAAGGGGCGTGCCCTTTCATGAAACTATTTGGTTACTCTTTGAGGTCTAATTCGTAGAGAAATATTTAGTAAATTAAGCCTTTTAAAGATTACAGAGCAAGTAACATTGGTAAAGACTAGGAGCACTGCAGGTCTGATAACTGAATAGTTACATGCAGTCTTAACGCCCTGCACAAGGTCGTTAGATACTCTTTCCCAACCAGCTAATCATCACATAAATCAGAAATCTAGTACAAAGTCAAGGAGAAAGGGTAAGACTGGAATCTCTGGGAACAGAACATGTAATAACAAAAGTAAGAATTCACAAATGAGGAAAAGGCAGCCTGGGGTGTAAAGAATTCTGAAAAAATGTATCTGTACAATCTAGTCATACATTTATTTCACAGCCAGCAAGTGATGTCTATATACAAAAAACACAGTTTTATTCACATCTGTTGCTGCCTTCAAGTCTGGGCCATGAGGAGACTGAGGATTACTCAATTAACCATGAAAATGATATAAAATCTGCAAAAAGGAATTCTAACCTGAACATGCTAGAAAAGTTAATTCTTCTGCACAGAGAAAGAAGTGCCAAGTTTGCAAATTTTGCTTATGCCTCGAACAAGGCCTAGCATAGAATGAGGCTAAACAGCTCTCTTTTGAGAAATCACATTACACAAAGTCTTAGACATGTCCTGAAATCAACACACAAACATGTTGCCACATTCTGGCCTAGGACCTAAAATAGAGTGCAGTCAGACCTACACACTACAAACAAAAACTAACCAAAACTTACTAATTAATATTTTTGGCATATAGAGAAATATGCCCCTTGTCAGCATTTTGGATGAGGCCTTTAAAATAAAGTTACATTATTAACTGGCGCACAAATGAATCAGTAAATTGTGCAAAGAAATGGTAAACAAAATGGTTCCTACCGGTTCCTTCTTGCTTCAGAGGAAGGGATCGGCTAGCAACACATTGCATTTCTGGGTGCTGGATGTGGCAAGTCAAGTAAACCTTTGAGGAAGACCTACTGAACTGAGTCTAGTGTATTATTTTCTGGATTCGGTGGGATGACAATTGAGGCACACTCGATGTAGCTTTGAGTACTTAGCTACTAGCTTTACTCAGCCTACTTTGGTCAGCCCTGTGGAGAGTGGGATGCCAAGGGGATTAGATGGCCCCTCTTGAGTTAGAGCTTGGCAGTGTGGTGCATCTGGTTACAAGAGTAACCAAATAGAAAAGGCAGGGTGAACACTCTGTAGTTCTGTATGGGAGTGTCAGGACTAGGGTGACCAACTGGCATGGGTGCAAATTCAGGATGGGGAGTGTAAAAATTCAGGACAAAGGGTTAAAATTCAGAACAAACCTTCTGGACAAAAGTTACGTTTTACAGACCCATCAGAGGAGGTTGCGCATTATTATGTAAGTAAGTAAATAGACAACCATTTAAGCACTAGTCAAAATAAGTTTATATCAGGTTGAACCAATCGTGTACTTCACGGTTTTTCGGTATGCACGCAGCTTTGATCAACTGTGCAGGTCTTTTTGTGATATTTCATATGATAATAATCTATATATATGGTTACAGCACTGGGTTGTCCAGTCTGATATTTTGTTTACAATTCATGGTTCTGAGCAGGCATGTTTGGTGAGAGAAATGGTCGGGAAGATCTGCTTGGATAGTCATTGTGAGATGTAAAGTGGCAAACATAAGATGCCGCTAATCCAGATCCAAACATATTCAACCATTTGCAAACCTATCCATCATGTATTCTTCCATCCATCATTTCACTCATCCATCCCTCCATCCACCCTTTTACTCATCCACCCATTATCCACCCATTCATCCACTCTTCCACCCATCCATCCATTCACTCATCCATAATAATAATAATATTAATAATCCACATTTGTAAAGCGCACAATCACCCGTAAGGGTCTCTAGGCGCTGGGGGCCATCGGGAAGATTAAGCAAGCTATTGCCCAGAGTCACATGGTGCTGGGCTAACCTGCCGCCGGAGCCGGGGATCGAACCATGATTCCCAGATTCCGGAGTCAGTCGCCCTAGCCGTGGCGCCACATCCATTTACCCTTTCACCCATCCAGCCACCCTTTCACTTACTCATCCATCCACCCAGTCACTCACCCTTAGACACATTCACCCTTTCAGTCATCCCCACATCCATCCTCACTTTTTCTCTCCATCCACCCTTTCACCCAATTCATCTCTTCACTCATCCATCTAGCCATTTGCCCTCTCACCCATCCTTTCACTTTCTTATCCATCCACCCAGTCACTCATCCTTCCACCTATTCACCCTTTCAGCCATCCATTCTCCCTTTCTCTCTCCATCGACCCTTTCACTTAGCCATCCATCCTTCCTTCCATCCACCCAACTATCCATCTACTCATTCACTCATGCATCCATCCATTGACCCTATCACTCATCCATCCTTTCAATCATCCATCCATCCATCTTTTCTCTCATCCATCCTTTCACTCCTTCGCTCATCTATCCAATCTTTTGCCCATGTACCCTCCCTTTCACTCACTCATCCATCCTTACGGCCACCCTTTCACACATCTGTTCATCTGTTCATCCATTCACACTTTCACTTATCAATTAATCAATCCATCCATCATTTCACTCATCCATCCACCCATTCTCTCTCATCATCCATCCATTCACCCTTTCATTCATCCATTCACCCTTTCACTGATCCATCCAGCCATCCCTTCACTTACTCTCTCACCCACCTTTTCACAATAATTGTGAGCTGAGCCTTTGTACGCAGAGTTGCAGACAGAAGAGACTCATCAGGAACTCACCCCTCGCTGTAGTTCCTAAAGCAAAGGGAGGCGTTCAAGATGCCCCTGCACATAGTCAATCTGAAACCTTGGAAGTCATGAGTCATGCATGATGCACAGTGCCAGGCCCTGAGGTGTCTGTGACATGGTGTTGTTTCCAGGGCTTTAAGTGGGATGACAAAACTGAGGGGTCTCTCCAAAGGGGTGTTCAATGTAATTAAGGGCGTAGCTTAAAACACCTAAGCTACAAATCTGTGCTTAGCATAGTGTGCCGCCCGACTGGTATTTTGCTGCTTCTGTCATTGCGTTCAGATATATAATACAGCAAGTAATGTTACACCTACAACAAGCCAGAACTATAGGTTTTGTCAATGGTTATTAGTTGCATAAAATAGAAAAGCTGCAACCATGACTTCCTTGAATGTAATATTGAAAATGCATCAGTTCAAAAATGATGACACCGAGAAAGAACTATAACCCTTTTTTTAAACTTCTTGCAGGGGGGGAGGGGAGGCAGGGGGGGGGGCTAAGGTGAAGATTGTGCGCTTTCAAAACATCACCTGGCCCCCACAGCCAGACCCATTCTTCCTGCCCACTGTGTCCTTAATGTGAGGGGCTGTGGGCGAGGTGTTAAGACTATCATTGTTTCCCGGTGGCGTGGGCCCCAGGGGGGCAATGGTGAAAATGGCCCAAAAGGCCTGAGGAACACCTGGCCCCCAGGGAGGCCGATTCTTGTAAACAATCACCCCCTCCCCAGCCACCCTCAGCGTGATTGCTTTGCAGGGGCAGGGGGTGAAGTAGAGGCCACAGCTGATAATCGCTGTATGGCCGCACAGTGAAGCGCTTTCATTTCTGTCTCTGTCTCCGTGCTGTGGGCCGTTTTTTTCTCCCATTTCCCAGTCGACAGAGAGCAGACAGCAGAGAGCACTCTCTGTGGACTGGGAAAGGGGAGAAAAAAAACGGCCCACAGAGGGCACTGAAACAGCGGCCCTTCGGCCGATTCCCGAATGCCCGCAGTGCCAATCCGCCCCTGCTTGTATGTGTAGGTTGAAGATGGCAACTGAACTCCCCTTCACAGACTAAGCAACTGAGGAAATTGGCGGCAAAAGTGACAGAAACAGGCTATTTTCTGCAGCACTTATTAATGTTCGATCCACTCAGAAGCATGATGTCAATAATATGATTTTCTGAATGAGGAGAAGCCAGATGGACTGTGTATGATCGAGATGTGGATATCTGAATCATCTAACCTCTCAATAGCCATAGCCATTCCTAGGGGCTACAAAAGTTACAGGATAGATCATCCTGGGGGTACAGGAGGCGGTGTGGTGATTGTACTTAAGGTGTCATATGAATATACTCCTAAGTATTGGAAGATGCAGAAGAGTCAGGCTTCTACCTTTCCTTGAAGCCCCACCAATTATTGGGTGGGGTATTCATTTATAGACAGCCGGGCAGTACAGGCGCCTTTCTTACAATTGTAGGGCAATGTGCTGCCTCAGTGGGCTCTATGGTTTGCACACTTTATAGTTTTGGGAGATCTTAATTTACACATGGGCAAAAAAGGTAATAGTGCGGTGTCCTCATTGTTAGACACAATGTTTTCATAAGAAGTTTCTCAGTATGTGTTTAGCCCCACACATAAAGCTGGCCATGTGCTTGATCACATTTTCCCCAATATTAGTCTACATCTTGGCGAACCTTTGCCACTAGTCTGGACAGACCATTAATTAATCAATGTTTTTTGGCCTGTCTTGACTAAACTACGAGCCAGGATTAATAGAACTACATCTGGAACAAGGGCATTTCATACAATTCTACCTTTGGAATTTATGCTCTCCCTGGAAGAGAGTATCCCCTCTCTCTCAGGCCAAGTGGAGGCAGATGCCTACACGTTAGACAGCTGGATTAGCAGGGCAGGACTGGGAACCAAAACAGGCCCTGGCAAAGTGCTCGGCCGGCCCCCCTGGAGGGGTGGGGAGTGCTGCCGAGCTGTTTGCCAGGGCGGTTTCGCCTGATTTTGTTACAAGGGCCCATATTGCAGCTATACTGCATACATGGCCCTGCAACAAAAACAGCCCCCACACTGGCAGCCCACCGGGGAAACACCCGGTGCACGCTACGGCCAGGCGGGCCTTGTGGATTAGAAACACATCCAAAAAGTTAGCTCCAATCTCCTCACGCACTCCTTTTAGAAACAAACCTTCTGATCCCTGGTTTAAAGAGAATCTTAAGACTTTGAAGAAACTCTGTAAATGAAAACTACACAATGACAAAATCATATATAAATCAGCTCTAAAATATATTATGCTGTGGTTAAAGCAGCAAAAAAATGTACTTTGAGGAGAGGATAGAGGAGGCAGGTAACAAATCCAGGGATATCTTCTGAGTGGTCAACATTTTTATGTCTCCTTAAGCTTGTGCCAGATCCCACCAACCCACTGTAAATTGGTGTGTTCAGTTGGCAGCCTACTTCTGCAACAAGATTACAACTTTTAAAGCCAGCCTTACACCGGGGGCTCACACTGGGAAGAGCCAACTGGAGACAATCTGCTCTAGCACAGACTCACCCACTTTGGCCTCACTGTTAAATTTTCAACCCATCACTACGGAAGAATCCTTGATGGCGCTACGTACCCTTAAATCAGGATCTCCTGGTGACCCCTGTCCAACTAATATGCTAGGGATGGGTGCAGCTGTCATCAGTCCAATGGTCAATAAGAGGCTGAAAATGTCATTACCCTCAAGAGTTGTCCCTGTGTTGTGGAAGCAGGCTAAAATCACCCCCTATAAAAAGAGCCCACAGCAGACCCCATGGAGCAATCCAACTGCAGGCCAATTTCCCTATTGACAGTATTTTCTAAGGTAATCGAAAAGGCTGTTAACCAACAACCGCCTCTATATCTTGAGAACAATCAACTTCTCCATTCTAGTCGGTCTGGCTTCAGGCCAAATTTCAATACTGGGACTGCATGGATTGAAGTTACTCAACATATTAGAGGTACCCTGGATGTGGTTGGGGAGGCCATTTTGATTCTTAGATCTCTCGGTGGCCTTCGATACGGTGCCTCACTCTTTGCTCTTAGCTCGCCCCCAAACCATTGGTATAGGTGGAGTGTCACTTACCAGAATAGCTTCCTTCTTGAAGTATAGAGGACAGAAAGTATGGGTTCCCCAATACTCATCAAGAGCATTTGAGCTGATAGTTGGAGTGCCGCGAGGGTTGTCTTTGAGCCCCACTTTATTCAATGCATACCTAACTCCTCCAGCACAGTTGACAGGGGCCCGGGGTGTCAAGGTGATCACTTATTTCGATGACACCCAGCTGTTGTTCACCTGTGAGAGGGGAAAGGAGATTGGGGAAGAGTCAATAAAAACCTGTCTTTCCTCTGTCTTTCATTGGATGTCTTTAAGTCAATTAAAATACAATGCAGAAAAGACAAGGATCGTATTCTTTGGCCCTAATCCCCCAGACTGGCAGATGCTGGGGCCCAAGGATACCTCACCCCTGGACCTCAGTGGACTGTAGTCTAAAATCTGGTCAACAAATGTGATTATGCTTTGTCTTTCAAGCCACAGATCATGTCAGTGGTCGGAATATTCTTTGGACTCTTGCGGAGTTTGAAAAAATGCTTACACTATCTTTCACTGCCCCCAAAAGGTAGTGATACAGTTACTCATAACATCAAGACTGGATTGCGGAAATATCCTATACTTATGACTTCTGGACTATCTGGTTAACAAGATACATGTGGTCCAAAACATGTCAGCCATATCCTACTCAACCTGCCCCCAAGAACACACGTGTCTTCGAACCTGCATGCACCACACTGGCTGAAGATGAGGAAGAGTATTCTTAACAAAACGCTAGTCCTAGTCTATAGGGCACTGCAACATTCTGGGGAAGGCTATCTTAGAGCTAGATGTAGATTCTGTGCCCCCTCCAGAAATCTAGGGTCCGCCCATGGCCACCGGGCAAGGATCCCTAAGGTCCGGTGCACGAGAATGGGCCGAAGGAATCTTTCCTATCTTGGATCGGTGGCCTGGAATAAACTCCCTTTGGAGCTACGTTCAGTGGCATCCTCTAACGTGTTTAAGAAAAGACTGAAGACATGGTTCTTTCATCGAGTATAGTTGATGTGGTTGCTTTCACAGTCAACTGAAAACGCAGCGCCGGGACACTACTAGGAATAGTCATGCGCTTTAGAAGTTTAATTTCATCACTCAAGATTCATGAAGCATAAATCATGCACACAGGCAGCCACTCACATTCACACACTCATGTATTCAAACATTCCGGACATGAAGCATAAATCATGCTCACATGCAGCTACTCACGTTCTCACACTCATGCATTCAAAGGTTTGGGACATAAAGCATAAATCATGCACACATGCAGCCACTCACACATGCACACACTCCTTCATAGGTTCAGGACGTAGCATAAATCCCGTACACATGCCTTCACTCACACCTTCAAAATTCACTAAAGCATCCAGATACTCTCACTTTCATGCAGTCACTCTCATTTCCAGTCGCTCACATGTTAATTTGCTTACACATGCAAGCATGTAGCCACTCATATAGCTAAAATACCTTCAGGGAGTTGACCACGCCTTAAAGAAAGTTCCTTACTAATCTGCACAGTTCACTCAGCAGTGACCTCTGGTCTCCAACAGGGACAGGGATGAAGCTCATTGCCAACGCTGCACTGGACTTGCATCTCTGGCTTACTCACAGCACTCATACTCCAGTCACCATTTGCACAGGTCTCCCCTTGCACAATGTACTTTTTTCCACCCAGACAACTTGAATACTAATTGTCTTAGGTAGAGCTAACTATCAAAATGTATCTTTCATGCTATGTTGCCTTTTGTTTACTTGCATAAAACAGGACTCCAGTTTACAGCAGGGACGCTGATTTCTGAGCTTTGAGACCCTTCCGCCACCATACCCCGAAGAAGTTCTTATTTTTTATTATTTTAAGCACTATTTTGTCACTGTATTTCATATTGTAATGATTTTAACCCCTTCCATGCTCATGACGGAACGGTTCCGTCATGAGCGTCGGTTGAGCTGTGCTCATGACGGAACCGTTCCGTCATGACTCCGCCCGCGCAAGGCGGAGTCAGCATGGGCGGGGAATTCGCGCCGCACGCATGCGGTTAATTGATCTAACAATAACGTTTTTATTTACTTACTCACTCATATAGACAGCAACCCAAACTTATTTATTCAGACATCCAAATGCAAATCTTCAAACAGTCAAGAACTTGCACATTCCGCAACTCATACAATTAGTTATACACTGAAACTTTAGTCATTTGCACATTTCCACATTCAATGCCTAACCACTCTCAGTTTCAGTCACAGACACATTAATTAACACATGTGCTTTGAGCCAATCACATGTTTCTCACATACCCTAAACACTCATAAGTATATTTACTGTCGCAAATCCAGCCACTCACTCATTCATTTACTTTTGCACATTCACCCACTCACATTTTACTCAGTGACATGCCCAGCCATTTAGACATTTAATAAATCATTAATTCTGTTAGGCCTGGCTCTTTTTGCAGGTTTATCTCCAAACCTTTTGCCTTTTGCCTCCTATTCTTCTGACCTTGTTTTCATTGGCTTTAGGGCTCTGGACATTTTACCATTTGCTGATCAGAGCTAAAGTCCAAATGCTCTCTGTGTAAATTGGGATTTTGATTGGTTATGCATGATTGGCATATTTGATTTACTAGTAAGTCCATAGTAAAGTGCACTGAGTGTGTCAGGCCCTGTAAATGTGTCTTAGACCTTCCACTGCAGTGTCTGCGCACACAGTTTCAAACTGCCATGTCGACCCAGCAAGTGCACCCACCTGACAGGCTCAAACCTTCCCTTTTCTAACATTTAAGACTGGGCTGTCGTTCAAAAGTAAGCGTGTGTTGGGTGCTTCATTTTGTACCACAAGTGTGTGGAGAGTGCTACTCCTTGCAAAAAAGGAGTACTCCGAAGTAGTGCGTGGTGAGTGCTGTGTTGTTCACATTCATGGCGTGTTGAGTGCTGCACTATCCCTAGTGTTTGGGGCAGCAGGAATGGAGTGCTTGGGGTTGAGGAAGTGCTCCCCCCCCTCCCTAGCACCGTGTGTGTGTGTCCGCTTGCACCGAGGATGAGGAAAACACCCTGCCCAGAGTCCCAACATTGCAGAGAAATGCCGACCCCACCTGTGTGCGGGGCACAGCCACCGGGGAAGACCAAAGAGAAAAGCGCGATACGAACAGAGACTTCGCTTGGCATCACCCAAGTAGAGGGGGGAGAACATTCCGCCGTGCTGCTGGCAGTGTGCCAGCATTCCGAGAGAAGGACCACCCGCTCGCAAGTAGCCTCCGTCATTGCAGCTGACACCCAGGTGAAACACAACCTCGGCTGGCCCGGCTCTCACCCAGAGCTGGATTGCAGCAGCTGCTCTGTGTGTTTGCGGACCTCTGCATTTGTGAAAAGTCTGCCGTTAGGGGACAGAGAGAGGTCTACCCGCTGTCATTGGAAGTTGGCCAGCTCGGGGTTTTGGATGGAGGTTGTGCTGTGGTACTAGCAGCTGCACCATGCATTTGCAGACTGCTGCAGGTGTTGGGGAGACCACCCTGGGTCTCCTGCAGTTAGGGGCCAAGAGGGAAAAATGTATTTGCCCCTAACTGCTTCTAACTGCTACCATATACCATGTTAGTGCCCCCCTTCTTCATGTCTGCCCCTACCAGTGGGTAGCTTAACTGAATTCCCAAACAGGGTGTGTCCTTGGTGGAGGACCCCGCTTCATTCCTGCAGAGAGACAGAGATTACCATGTTGTCACTAATAGTAGGGCAGGTGTTCCTGCACTCTACGTTATGAACCTGGGATTACGTATAACCTGTAAGAGAAGCACAGAAGCGCAGTGGCTTCGTATGTAGGGTGCAAATTGTTGATTCTTGTACATTGATATTTGGTGATTTATGGGTAACGTAACTGCTGCATTTCATGCCCTGATATTGTGGTTTATATTGTAGTTCCTGCACATCTATATAGGATCTGTGCTTTAGACAGCATAAACTAAGGGATTGGTGTCCAGACTGATTCCCTGACACCCCCACAGGATATGTTAGTCTATAGACCAGCTGGCTCACAATGCCACTATAATCCCCTCTTACCAAGGAGCGAATAGTTCCTGGCAACTATTGAACATGACAACCCTGACCACTCAGGAATCATGGAAACAGTACAGTACTTTTCGCTCAGTCACTCGTGCTCACTTGCTCTCAGAGAGATGTACAGAATGAACAATGGGCACGTTTTCAATAAGCATTTATTGAACCAGCGTTATTCTACTATAAAATAAGTGTTCTGCAACAACCATTAAACAGAAACAAATGTATATGGTTATAAACACCAACAGAGTAATGAAAAGGTAGAATTCTACCATAGTGCTAAAACAATGAATATATGCAGGCATATAGATACATGACAGTAATAATGCGTACTCCTACGATGCAACCCTTACTAGATGTACCTGAGTGTACCTAGCATGTATGTAGGTGTAGAGCCAAGAATCCCCCTAGGAAAGAACCAATCCCTATTACCTGACATGAGAGAACGAAGTACCCCATCTTGGTGTCAAGTTGGAAATCCCGCGAGGGATGGCAGACCACTGCTTGCTGGAGTGTCTGTGTGCAGGGACCTCAGCGTTTTGTGTCAGTGTGTCAGCATGGAAGCTTCTCCTCTGGTTTACCCAGCGAAGAGGTGATGTTTATATACCCAAAAGGTACCCTTAGGGGCTTTCCATATATGTGTCATTGTACTGTGGGCATGTCAGCCAAGGATGACGAAAGTGATGTCCCTTATACAGAGTTATTATGCAGAAGATGGTAATCCTGCTATGACACTAAGAATCCTCATGCCTAATAAATGAGGCTAGTTTTTCATAGAAAACCACACAGAATGTAGTCAGCACTTAACCAGGTAAAAGGTCATGCAACTACCTAGGCCTATATTGGGGTACATTGGGGTTCATTAACAGTACCTTGCAATGATAGGCTAACATATCATTTCAGGACCTGTTTTCATGATGTCTGCAACATATAAGTATTTATGTTATTGCACTAACCTTGATGTTATGACAATTACCTAGTTGACAACATGATTTATGATTTACGTGATTGTGATCTATGTGTTATACACAACAAATGAGATATTTTTATACACTGCTGTGTGGAGTCTCTAATGTGGTGTATTGGTTGCGTCATTTGCGTGTGAGTTTGTTGCACAAACGTTTTACACATTGCCTGTGGGATTAGCCTGTCTGCTACCAATGGGGTGAACATGGGTTAGCTTGGGTGTGTAACTCCCTTCCCCTGACTAGAGTGATGGGGTCTGCCTGCCTTAGGTGCATACCCTAGCCAACCAGAAACTGCATTTCTAACACATGAAACCAACCACACATTCACTTTCACTTTGTTATGCACAATATAACTCAGATATTCCAAACAGTGAATTAGTCAGACTCCTACATACAATGCTCACATTCAATAATTCACATATTCATTCCCTTACACAACCAGGCACTTACGCATTGCTGTTTTACATCTGTTTATCAAAGCAGTATTAACAGTACAATTTAAAATCATAGACACTAGCAATTTATGGATGTATGTTGTTACAACGCATGCTTTCACAACGCATGCCTTTACCACGCAGGTTTTACAACGCAAGTCGTTACAACGACTTGCGTTGGGGGGCGCTGGATAGTGGAATAGTTTAATTTACTATTCCAACTCCAGTCCCCGTGGATAGTAGGGAAGGTTTTGGATATAAATGAAACTATTCCCTATCCTACAGCGCCCCCCAGCACAAGTCGTTGTAACGACTTGCGTTGTAATACCTGCATGGTAAAGGTACTGCGTTGAAAAAGTTGCGTTGTAAAGGATGTTCCCCGCAATTTATGAACACAAACATCAATAGGCAACTCTTTAGCTGTTAATCACACCTGTACATGACAGGAAAAAAGCAAACACATTGGGTTTGTATTGACTATTCTCCAGGCCCCTCACACATTTGTCTATTCAATTAATACTTACACATGCACAAATAGACTCAAACAATAAGTCACTCAATCACCAACTCACATATTCACCCACTCTACTCAAACAGTGTGATATTTAAATGCTTAAACATCCATCGACTCACCTGAATCTCTAAATTCTCCATGTATGCACACATTAACTCTAATGCATAACTTCACTCATCCAACCATTTAATACCACAATGCTTCATTCGCTCACCCAAATATTGTTTCATTTACACATTCATTTAATCTTCTTTGATTCGCTAGGTAGTTTAATTGTTCTCACAGCCACCTCCCCGGGGCAATTAGTACTGTAAATACGGGGGGACCTGTTTCCCCCCCCCCACACTGCTCCGGGAACCGGCACCTCCCTGTGGCACACTGCCTTTTTAAGTAAATGTGGGGGAGGCCCTAAAGCATCCCCCAATCCCGGAGACTGCCACCTCCTTGGGCTCTTTAGAAAAGGAATACGGGGGGCCCCCTCCCTCCCTCCGCCCAGGGACTGCCACCTCCTCAGGGAACAAATTCAATAATTAAGGGGGTCCGTTGTGGCCCCCAGGGGGTCACCACCTCCACAGGGCAAATTAGAACAAATTAAGGTGTCCGCACGGCCTCCCACCTGGAGCCCTAGATGGCCCTGGGGATTGACAGCCCCCAGGGCCAGCTCCAGCAATGTTCCAGGGTGGCCTTCCCAGGGCCATTGCAGTTTGCTATGGCATGGCGGGAGCATGTCATAGGAAACTCAGTTCTGCTTTCAACAAGCAATAGCACAACACGCTCCTGCTGTTAAAGGAAGAGCATGTCTGTCAAGCGAGCAGGGAAACAAACATTGCTTTGAGATCCGGGGAGGTTACAGGAATGTTATAGTTAGGCTCAGATTTCAGTACAAAACCAATGAAATTGAGCAGTTATAGCCAGCTGAGCTAACGATACTCGCACCCCGCAATGCTTATGACCTCACGTATTACATCACTCATGAGATGGTCAGAGAACAAGGCTGTGAGCCACAGCCGGAACGCATGGGTGAATTCCCTCTAAATAATAAAGCCACTTTAGAAAAAAACCCTTGGAGTCCTTGTTCCATTTCTTTTTTGGATTATGAGGCGTTTATGTAAAATATGTATATATATATATTACCTACTGGCGGTCGCCAGTAGGTAGTTATAGTTAGGATTGTTTTCCATAGGGAAATTGCAACATTCTATTGGGAATAACTTTGGTGCTGGTTGAGGAATCTGCCTGAAATTTTCCTCAAATTTGCCTTGCGGCGCTCCGGTCCTTCCCTGAAAGTTTGGGGGGATTCGTCAAGCGGGGGCCGAGAAAGGGGGTCCCAAAACGTGTTTTCCCCATGTTAATTTCCATAGGGCGGTTGGACTCACTTTTAGCCCGAACGGCTGAATGGATTTCCACCAAACTTGGCAAAATTGTAGGGACTGGTAGCCCGATGTGCCTTTGCTATGTCTCAAGATATGTGCTCCAGTGGATTTTGAGTAATTTAGGTTCCAAAAAATATATATATCTATAAGCGCGCCCCGGTACGCGCACCGGGGAGCGCTCCGGGCGCGCCACGCGACTTGCGCACGGAAAGCTGATTGGCTCTTGGGTGTCTGTAAACATTCGAAACCATCCGGAGCGGCCGCCATCTTGTGTCTCGGTAGGATCGAGACACAAGAGGTGGCAAAAACAAAGGGGGAAATTACCATAAGGGGGCAGGGTAGACCCCCCCCTGACCCCCTAGGTTTGATGTGGGGGCTATTAAAGGGCCCCGCGGGGCAAAAAAAAAAATATATAAATTCCAATTTTTGCGGGGGGAGCGCCCGGTACGGGCACCGGGTAGCGTACCGGGGAGCGTACTTTGGTGAAAAATAGTGAAAAAAGTTAGTGTAAAATAATCATTTTGAGTGATCAGAGGTAGGGTAGCTGAGAAAAGAGCTTTTGGGTTCTGTGGCTGATTTAGGTACCTATAAGTACACCCCACAGACATCCATATGCACACACCCCACACACACACCCACACACACCTCACACACCCACACCTCCACTCACACCCAAACACCCCACACACCCACACCCACACACACACCTTACACACCCACACCCCCACCCACACACCCCACACACCCACACACACCTCCCCCCCCACACACACACACACCTCACAGACACACCCCACACATCCCCCACACACACCTCCCCCCCCACACATGGGGAAAACCCAGTGAAACAGTAAAATAATAATTTAAAGTGCCTAGAGGTAGGGTAGCTCTGAATAGAGTTGTTGTGTTGTGTGGGTGATTCAAGTACCAGCATGTAGGTACCAATACAGAGTCTTAAATTCAATGTACACCGTCTCCTCTGTAGATATCTTGCATGTTGTTACAGAAGTTATTGTGGTATATGGAATCCATATCATAGTCTGTCAGGAAAGCAGAAACAACATGGAGGCAGGAGATGAAAAAGAGATGTCAAATACACATTGGAGATAATAAAGTGGGAGAAAGGAAGTAACTATGAGCAAAATTACTATGTAACACAAAAAAGTTGCACAGCATACTATAAGTCTGACTTTATATTATAATCAGTTTGGTACTACTTCATGAATTACATATAAAAATGAATGTCTTGAACAATTTTTGATTATTAAATATAAAAAAAATTCTGATTCTTTTTCAAAATTTAATAAAACTTCTAACAATATATTGTCTGGAATGTCCTCATTTTCATTCTGTGATTCTATTGCTTCCACACACTGAACTAATTGATGGTCCAGAGACTCATCCATAAAATCAAAGTCATCATTCTCAGCAATTTTTTCTTCAGGGTTGTTTTCCAAAACAATTTCGAAAGAAATATTCTGTTCTCCTTCCATTTTCTTGCTGTAAATTGCATAAAAAATAAATATATCAGTAAAGATAGGGCACTGTTGGGTTTAAGTTCAGACAGGTAGTTTTGATTTTTTAACAGTGAAGTTATCTTTGGGCAGTGTATGGTATCAGGCTGGAAGTAGAAATATAAAAAAGTGTATGTGATAAAGCCTAAGTAAATTCATAATTATACAAGACAAGCCTAACTCCATCCATAACTATAACAGAGAAGCCTATCTCAATCTATAACTATTACAGAGGGATAGTATATAACTATCAGAAAATGTTTTCCAAATTAACTTAAAGTGCACAACATACTTCACTTTCCAAAATAACAACTTACCTTTGAGAAAGCAGTTGAAGTTCTCAGTGAAAATCCTTTTCAAATGTACTTCAGGAAGTAGTAGTCAAAATGTCTGTTTCCCTCTCTTTTTTTTTAAATATATATTCATGTACATAACCAATCAAATGTCAGGAAATAATAGTAGAAAATGAAAGTAACATTTTAATTGGTTGTAAATTCTAACACTTCAGATGTGTTTTTGTCATGTAATTTACCTCAGGATATTTAGACAGGGCTACAGGCCAAATGGCTCAATGGAATTCCACCAAATTTGGGAAAATGGTAGGGACTGGTATGTTTTTTTTTTCATTTATTTATTTATGATAACGGAACTCAATTGAGATCCACATAACAATTTGATAAGAAACAACAAGAAAGATAAATAAAAGTATTAATATAATATTAAGAAGCATTTAAAGAAATAAAACAGTTTAAAACAAAACATTTCGTTTGGAGGGTTAAGCATTGCTGCAATAAAGTCAAAAGCAGTAAAAATACCCAATTGGAGGCACATAGGTTTTAACCATTTGCACCTATATGCCATAAGGGCCGGACAAACAAAAACAACATGGTACATATCCTGGAAATTAGAATTACAAAAATCACAAATATCTGAACCACCATACCATTTGGACAAAAGACAGTTCAGAGGAAGTAAATTATGCCTTAACAAAAGGGTAAATCGCCTAACTCCATGTGGGAGATTCCAACATAAGTATGGCTGGGGTTTTTTTATTTCACAAAATTTACCAATAGAGAACATTCCTCTCTTTGGTTTACTTGTCCTACTATCTACTCTAAAACTCAGCTCCCAGGACGCAGTCTTTAAAGATAACTTTAATTGGGCTGTAGATAATGAAAAGAGGCTTTGTTCATCTAGCTGTAATAAAGTAACAGCCTGTCGGAAATTCCTTACAATTGAAGAATAGGCATTAAAGGAACCCAACAGCTCATTTTTTATTAGGTACCTCAATGTGCCAGGCATTCCTCCAGCTATATTAAAAACCCAACGCACCACACTCGCAGCTGCCTGAGCCCAAGAACTACGCAGGCCAAATTCTTGTCTTAACGAAGACGTAGAATTTGCAGTATTTACAGAAGCTAAGTTACGTAGTATTTTTCCTTCGGTAGAGTCCAAAAAATTCCAGCATGCCATGTCTACTATTTCTAGTCCGTAGATTAGGGATGCGGGGATTTTTGCTCGGAAAACCTCGAGCAGTATGGAAAAGTGCCTTCTACCTGTCGCTTTGTAAAGAGAGATAAGACTCTTCCCTTGAGCAAGAGCTTTCCTGCTATTGTTCTCAGTGTGGGTTTTTTCATTTAAATTACTCGTGACTATCTTTCCAAGAAAGGGATATGATTTGACTACTTCTAGTCTTTCACCCCCAACGGACCAGTAATAATTTTCATATTTGGATTTTCTCTTTCCCCGAAAGCACATTATTTTGCTTTTTAAAATATTTATTTTTAGAAAATGAGCCTCGGCGTAGGAGAACAGAGCTTGTAAGCGGCCATTCAAGCCTTTTGGGGTAAGGTCCAAAATTAAAATATCATCTGCGTACATTAAGCACGCTATTGGAGATCTCCCCAAAACAGGTGCAATACCATTACTAGATGATAATAGAGCCTTGGGGAGGTCAGCAATATATAAAGAGAATAACAGGGGAGCCAATAGGCAGCCCTGTTTAAGTCCATTATTTGTGGGTATAACCCTAGATAGTCCTCTCTCACCACCCATTAATACTCTGCACCAAGTGTCTGTGTGTAGTGCAATAACTAATTTCAATAAGCTGGGGGGCATCCCTAATTTAATTAGCTTACTCCACAGCAGAGATCTGTCCACCTTATCAAAGGCCGTAGAGAAGTCAATGAAAGCCCCATATACACCTCCTCTACGAACTGTAACATATTTTTCTACCAGGATTTGAAGAGCAGTGAGGTTGTCTAAAGTACCATGTTGTTTCCTAAAACCAGTCTGCTCTAATGGAAGTATTGCGGACACAGACACCCAGTCATTTAAAGAATTCAATAAACATTTAGTAAAAACCTTGCCTATGGCATCTAAGAGGGCTATTTGTCTATAATTTTGGGGTAAATCTCTAGCCCCCTTTTTGTAGAGGGGGATTAACAAACTCCCTTTCCAAGAATACGGGACGATGCCATTGGTATAGCAAACTTTAAAGACTGGATATAGGATTTTCCCCCATAAGGTACTATGTGATTTTAATACTGTAATCGGAATTTCATCTGGGCCTAATGCACCAGAAGAGCGCAGAGCTTTAATTGCAACAACGATTTCCAATTCAGAAGGAGGATCATATGGAGACAAGTCTTCTTGCAGCTTACCGAAATCAAACTTCTCACCATTACTGCTATAAAGATGCTGGATAAAATCAACCCAAATCTGCTCATTAATAGATATCGGAGAGGGTCTGGATCTTACCCCACATCCCTCCCCAATTAATGACCAGAAGGTCTTTGACTGCCCACTCTTAGATGCCTCCCGAAGTTTAATCCAAAGGGCATCTTCTTTCTCACGTTTTAGTCTAGCCTTCATCCTTTTTCTTCTTCTTCTCAAAAGGGATATTTTTTGTCTACGTTCAGGAATAAAGGAGAGATATTGGGCCCTAACCAATTTATTTATTTCTGTATTTAGGTGACGGAGATCAGAGGGGATTTTAAAAATTATCTTTCCTGATGGGGGCTTTCGAACTTTAGATTTTAAGGTTTGTAGAAGGGACACAAAGCAAAGTAGCTCTCTACCTTCCCATAAGCTTAAATTCTCTACTGTGTATTCTAATATATTGGTCAAACTTCTAATAGACCCTGAATTCCAATAGCATTTCCCTTTTTTATTGTTGAAGTTCAATAAGTCATCCCCAATATTCCATAGGTCCCTTTGGGGAGATGTTACATTCAATTTTACAAATAAGACGTTATGATCACTAAGATCAGTAACGAGTACAGATACATCCTTCAGAGAGCTAAAAAAGGTACTGTCAATTATCACATAATCCAGGATCGAACCACCATTCCCTGAATTATGTGTAAGATGATCGGGACTATCCGAGGGAAGCCTTCCATTGATTATTATACAATCTGCTTCGGCTAAACTCTCAAAGATTAGTTTCCCTCTTTTATTTGTTTTAATGTTCTCTGGGAATATAGCTTTAGGTATCAGGAATGTTTCCTCCTTTACCTTATTTCTAAACAGCTCTAAGGCACTATTAGATATTTTACCATTTAGGTCACCTAATAATAAAATGTGAGGGGGGAAAGTATATTCCTGGAGATTTAATATAAAGGAACAAATCATCTTAATTCCATAATTATAATTTGTATCTGGAGGTAAATAGGCATTTATTATTATGAGTGATTTCTGGGGGGCATCCTTAGCAAAATTTGTTAAGGTTATTGCCTGAAATAATTTGTTCGGATCTAAATAATGGGTATAAATCCAATTGACTTTGTTTGACAAAAGACAAACTAGCCCGCCCTTCGCACGGCCTCTTGTAGAGGAAGTAGCATTACTCTCCAATACATAATAGTCTTTTACAACCGGAAGATTCCCTACCAGCCAAGTTTCCTGCAAGCAGATAATGTCTGCCTCTAAAGAATGCAAAAATAGCAACTGGTATGTAGTATTGCCTATTCTATATTTGGTGAACTTCTCTACAGAGGTTTTTATGTAAATTAACTTTGTAAAAATTTTGGGAGCGCTTACCAGTGAGCGCCCCGGTACGCGCACCGGCAGCGCTACGGGAGTCCTCCATCTTGTGTTTCGGAAGAATTGAGACACAAGATGGAGGACAAACAAAGTTGGGAATGGGTAAAAGGGGGCACGGTACACACTCCCTGACCCCCTAGGTTTTCTGAGGGGGGCTTAGGAGGCCCATATTGGCCCAAAAAAACCTTCTTTTTTAAAAAAAAAATTGCGGGGGAAGCGCCCGGTACGCGCACCGGGGAGCGTACCGGGGAGCGTACTTTGGTGAAAAACAGTGAAAAAAGTTAGAGTAAAATAATAATTTTGAGTGATTAGAGGTAGGGTAGCCCTGAAAAGAGCTTTTGGGTTGTGTGGCTGAATTAGGTACCTTCAAGTAGGTACCAATGCACAGTCTTAAATTCAGGAGGAATATTCTATTCCCCTCATCTGAGAAGTGCACACCATCTCCTCTGTAGATATCTTGCATGTTGTAACGCAAGTTATTGTTGTATATTGAACCCATTCCATATTCTCTCATGTAAGCAGAAACAGATTTATTCACATGTTTCCGTGCTTTCTCAAATTGTGGACAAAATTGGTTGGACCACTTCCATTTCTGTCTTTGGCATATATTGGAATATACCAAGGCAGTTTGAGGAAAAAGTGCCATGAATTGCTCAAATGTGTCCTTTAAAAGCATTTCCAGACCTACCCCAGTCAAAGTGCCTAAGTCATTTCCACCACAGTGCAGAATTATGAGATTAGGGTGTGGCAGATGCATAAAGGTTTTCACCAATGGTATCAATTGATGACATCTCAATCCTCTTTGCCCAATCCATTTTATGTCTACATTTGGTAAGTCAAGGTTGTGAAAATTTCTGGTAGCTGCATACCTTTGCGCCCAGTGGATGTAGCTATGTCCAATAATCCAGACGAAATACATGGTAAGAGGAGGTTCTGGTGCAGTCAGATGAAGTGTGGGAATGAAATGGCAGTTGGAACAGTATGAGTTTGCAAAAAAAAACTGTGGAGTTTCAGTGCTCTTCAATCACAAGCAATGATTGGTGGATTCAGATAGTTGAAAACTGGAAGTTAGGGTGCATGGTTCTGTTCTGTGAAAGAAGCAGTTTGAATGGTTAAGAAAAAGTCATTTAAAGAAAGATTGCAGCGGATAAGCTGGTGTATTGAGAGGTCAAACATCCTTGCTGAGTTCATTTGCAACATTGTAGAATAAACTTTTAACCCTGAGAGCTCAGTGAGGAGAGAGTTGCTATGGTAACAGGTAGAAAAGGCTGAGGGGGGGAAGGGTGTTGGTTTGAAAATAGAGAGGGAAGAGTTTTGATTGGTTACCATGAGCAATATGTGTGTAGAATTAGAGGTTCTCTGTGCCATTCATGGTTGCAGTGCCTGGAGTACATACCTTTTGCTCTGCTAAAGAAATATTGGTGTGTGTGTCTGACACTGTTCTCAATCTCCTAAGGCATTTGTAAAGGTGAGTAATGATTCATTTAATATACATAGAGACTTGTATACTCTATGGAGAAGATTTGGAAGCAAATTGTGGTTTTTTAATGTTGCTTTGTGTCATACGTTTTGATAATGCTTGGTAAAAGGTTTTTACTGCATAGAGGAATTGTATTTTGTAAAATTGTGAAGTTTCAGTAGTGACATGGAATGCTTGTACATAGGACCTGTGCTGTGTTTCTTAAATGTGATGTCAAAAACGATTTTGGGGAAAATGAATGGCTTTTACATTTTTTAGAAGGAATAAATAGTGTCTGCATGCTTAAAGAAATAAATTTGACCCTTTCACAATGATGTCACTTGTGTTACCTCAGATTAGGAAGTAGATTGTGCAGATGAGGTGAGGCTTGTCCAGAGGTACAGAGGAGGGGAGGCCTTTGTTCAAGACTGTAGTGGGAGAGAGGGCTTTCCTGGGGAGCATAGGTGGTGAGGCTTGTGTCTAAGAGTGCAGTGGACTAGGCTTCATGAAGCCTATCCCCCACTGCACTCTTAGACACAGGCGTCAATTTGACTCTTTCACAATGATGTTACCTGTGTTAACTCAGTGTAGGCAGCACATTGAGTTTCTTTGCATGGAGGAATTGTATTTTGTAAAATATTGAGGTTTCAGTAGTGACATGGAATGCTTGTACATAGGACCTGTGCTGTGTTTCTTAAATGTGAAGTCAAAAACGATTTTGGGAGAAATGAATGGCTTTTACATTTTTGAGATGGAATAAATAGTGTTTGCATGCTGAACGAAATATATTTGACCTTTTCACAATGATGTTACCTGTGTTAACTCAGTGTAGGAAGCACATTGAGTTTCTTTGCATAGAGGAATTGTATTTTGTAAAATTGTGAAGTTTTAGTAGTGACATGGAATGCTTGTACATAGGACCTGTGCTGTGTTTCTTAAATGTGATGTCAAAAACGATTTTGGGGAAAATTAATGACTTTTAGATTTTTGAGAAGGAATAAATAGTGTCTGCATGATTAAATAAATATATTTCAACCTTTCACAATAATGTCACCTGTGTTACCTCAGATTAGGAAGTAGATTGTGCAGTTGAGGTGAGGCATGTCCAGAGGGACAGAGGAGGTGAGGTCTGTGTTCAAGACTGTAGTGGGAGAGAGGCCTTTCCTGGGGAGTATAGGTGGTGAGGGCTGTGTCTAAGAGTGCAGTGGACTAGACTTTATGAAGCCTATCCCCCACTGCACTCTTAAACACAGGTCTCACCTTCTTTGTACCCGTGGACAGACCTCTCTTCCACTACACTCTTCAATACAGGCCTCACCTCTCCTGCACCCCTAGACAATCCTCACCTCATCTGCAACCCTGAATAGACTTCCACTAATCTGTATCCTTAGACAGGCCTCAGCTTATTTACACCCTTGGACATGCGTCACCTCATCTGCACCCAGTTACCATCAATTATACTCAATACATTGAGGCCTGTCCAGAGGACGCAGATGAGGTAAGGCTTGTCCAAGGGTAAGAGGAGGCCAGTCCTCTCCACTGTACTCATGGACACTGAATGCTTGTACATAGGACCTGCACTGTGTGTCTAAAATGTTATTTAAAAAACGATTTTGGTGCAAATCCATGACTTTTAGATTTTTGAGAAGGAATAAATAGTGTCTGCATGATTAAATACATATATTTCATCCTTTCACAATAATGTGACCTGTGTTACCTCAGATTAGGAAGTAGATTGTGCAGATGAGGTGAGGCATGTCCAGAGGTACAGAGGAGGTGAGGCCTGTGTTCAAGACTGTAGTGGGAGATAGGCCTTTTCTGGAGAGCGTAGGTGGTGAGGCCTGTGTCTAAGAGTGCAGTGGACTAGGCTTTATGAAGCCTATCCCCCACTGCACTCCTAGACACAGGTCTCACCTTCTTTGTACCCCTGGACAGACCTCTCTTCCACTACACTCTTCAATACAGGCCTCACCTCTTCTGCACCCCTAGACAATCCTCACCTCATCTGCAACCCTGAATAGACTTCAACTAATCTGTATCCTTAGACAGGCCTCAGCTTATTTACACCCTTGGACATGCGTCACCTCATCTGCACCCAGTTACCATCAATTATACTCAATACATTGAGGCCTGTCCAGAGGACACAGATGAGGTAAGGCTTGTCCAAGGGTGAGAGGAGGTCAGTCCTCTCCACTGTACTCATGGACACTGAATGCTTGTACATAGGACCTGCACTGTGTGTCTAAAATGTTATTTAAAAAACGATTTTGGTGCAAATCAATGACTTTTAGATTTTTGAGAAGGAATAAAAAGTGTCTGCATGATTAAATACATATATTTCATCCTTTCACAATAATGTCACCTGTGTTACCTCAGATTAGGAAGTAGATTGTGCAGATGAGGTGAGGCTTGTCCAGAGGGACAGAGGAGGTGAGGCCTGTGTTCAAGACTGTAGTGGGAGAGAGGCCTTTCCTGGAGAGCGTAGGTGGTGAGGCCTGTGTCTAAGAGTGCAGTGGACTAGGCTTCATGAAGCCTATCCCCCACTGCACTCTTAGACACAGGTCTCATCTTTTTTGTACCCATGGACAGACCTCTCTTCCACTACACTCTTCAATACAGGCCTCACCTCCTCTGCACCCCTGGACAATCCTCACCTCATGTGCAACCCTGAATAGACTTTAACTAATGTGCATGCTTAGACAGGCCTCAGCTTATTTACACCCTTGGACATGCGTCACCTCATCTGCACCCAGTTACCATCAATTATACTCAATACATTGAGGCCTGTCCAGAGGAGAGAGATGAGGTAAGGCTTGTCCAAGGATCAGAGAAGGTCAGTCCTCTCCACTGTACTCATGGACACTGAATGCTTGTACATAGGACCTGCACTGTGTGTCTAAAATGTTATTTAAAAAACGATTTTGGGGCAAATCAATGACTTTTAGATTTTTGAGAAGGAATAAATAGTGTCTGTATGATTAAATAAATATATTTCAGCTTTTAACAATGATGTCACTTGTGTTATGTCAGATTAGGAAGTAGATTGTGCAGAGGAGGTGAGGCATGTCCAGAGGTACAGAGGAGGTGAGGCCTATGTTCAAGACTATAGTGGGAGAGAGGCCTTTCCTGGGAAGCATAGGTGGTGAAGCCTGTGTGTAAGAGTGCAGTGGACTAGACTTCATGAAGTCTATCCCCTACTGCACTCTTAGACACAGGTCTCACCTTCTTTGTACCTGTGGACAGACCTCTCTTCCACTACACTCTTCAATACAGGTCTCACCTCTTCTGCACCCCTGGAGAATCCTCACCTGATCTGTAACCCTGAATAGACCGTTTGCTTTTTGTCATTGCTTTGTTGTTTGGTAATAGTGGTCTATAATGTGCTATTTTTTTCTTTAACACAGATTGAAATCAAGATTTCAAGAGTAAGGAAAGATGCCCTCAAGGCAAAGGAGAAGAAAAGATGATAAGCGCAAAAAATCAAAAACAGCAACGGAATTACAGCACTCTTCCACAACAAATACTCTAAAAAACAGGAAAAAAGCTCCTGGTAAGACAACTAAGTCTTTCTTACGGAACATATGTAGATAAAAAAAAAATGTTGGACAGCATGTAGAAAAAGAGAATGAGAGAGTAAATTTGAAAAGGAAGGAGAGGCCCTCAAAAAATCTTACTACTGGAGCAGGAGAGAATAATATGTATAGGAATAGAAGGCAGAATCAGTTTAGAGACATTCGTAAACAAATGTTTCGCAATAGGGTGGTTTTAAATTTGTTAAAAAACATTAGGAAAGATAAACAGAGCTGCTTTTTATAGGAAAAAGAAAAGTGTAGAGAAGATTGTTGATCAGGCTTTTGAAGTTAAGAAAAAATTATTTATTTTAATAATCAATAGAATTAGGACACTTAAAAAGACAATTGATGTTTTCAAATCAAACAGTAGATGGAAAAGAGTAATTAATCGGACTCATTTATGTAAAGTTTTTTTAGGAGAATGGATGCACAGTTCAAGTTGTGAGCCATTTTTTAATGAGGAGAGTTACTTCCAGGAGAATGATTTAGTGCATGCAGTTGACACCAGTGGTCGAGCATATGAGGTGAAAGACGGTTGTCCGATTGAAAAAGAGAAGCTTGTGCCTAGAGAACCAGAAGAGGTGTTAACTGATGAAGTTTTAGGGAGACGTACTAAGGGTCCAGTGTACACTTGCAAGTATAGTCGTATTTGTAGTGTGCGACAGGAATCAATTGATTTGTTTTGTAATTTCTTACGTACATATAGTAAGAAAAGTCTAAAGCAGAAAATGAAGTTGTTGCAAGACTTACAGCCTGATTCATGTACGGGCCGTTTTGCGTGGCCCTAATAGCGATTCATAGCGACTCGCTATTGAGGACACGCAAAACGGCAGTCATGTACATTACGGGAAAAAAATAGCGACTCGCACGCGGGCGCTAAATCCGTCAGCGACTAACTAAAATCGCAGAAAAATCGCTATTCCCGGCTACCTGCGTCGGGAATGCGAGTCGCAATCTCGTGCGATCGGGAATGCGACTCGCAATCGCGTGCGATCGGGAATGCGACTCGCAATCTCGCGCGATCGGGAAAACGGGAAGTCGCTTTTCGAGCACAGTGATGACATCACAACCAGGAAGCAGGCAGTTCCCACCCCCAAACACCACAGTGAGGCAAACCTTCGAGGGAGCAAGTCGGAAAGCAGCAGCTAAACCAGTGATAGCGACTTCACTAACGACTTTACTAGCGACCTAACTGCTGCCATGTCTGAGGAACCTGTACCTGGCCCCAGCAACAGCGCAGGGCGTAAGAGGAAGCTGAAGTTCTCAGAGCAGGAGCTCGAGAACCTGATAGAAGGGGTGGTGGCCAACCACGACAGACTCTTCGGGATCAACTCCAGGAAGGTCCCAGAGCAAGACAAACGGAGGATCTGGCTGGGAATAGCCTCCAGCGTGAACTCCGTGGGTGTGGCCGATAGGTCATTGGAGGAGCTCAAGAAGCGATGGTATGACCTCCGAGGTCGTGCCAAGGAGAGGGTGGCGGAGCGCCTTGGAGAGGCATCGGGCACTGGAGGTGGCGGACCGACAGTCCCTCCCAACACACCCTTGGAGGACCAGGTCGAGAACACCCTTGAGAGGGAGGCGTGCTTTGGCGTCACACCTCTGGACTCCTCCCGCCCCACCCAAGACACCCAAGGTAAGTGGCATGCGACTGCGACCCTGTCCCCTATGACCGTCCCTGACCAAATAGGCTCACTCATTGGCCCTTAGTCATGCCTTTGTTGCGCATCAGGGAATGCCCTGAAGCATTGTGGGAAATGTAGTATGTCCACAATGTAGTAGTACCACAATGCAGCCAGACAGGTTCCAAAGTACGCAAATCCACAGCCATCCAGGGAATGTCACCCAGCATGCATGTAACATCAGCACGTCTGGCAGTCACATGCAACTAATGAGTATCCACTTACCCTCACAGGTGGCGCAGAAAGCAGTGACAGCGAGAGGCTGCAGATAGATGAGGAGGCCCAGGAGGAGGATTCACAACCGGAAACCCAGGCACCAGGTGCCGCTGCAACAACACCAGCAGCCAGGCCCCCCACCGTTGTGGCCCCTGCATCTGCCATCCCACCCGCAGCCAAAGCCAGGCTCCCCACCGTTGTGGCCTCTGCATCTGCCATCCCACCCGCAGCCAAAGCCAGGCCCCCCACCGTTGTGGCCTCTGCATCTGCCATCCCACCCGCAGCCAAAGCCAGGCCCCCCACCGTTGTGGCCTCTGCATCTGCCGTCCCACCCGCAGCCAGAGCCAGGCCCCCCACTAATGTGCCTCCAGTCCCTGCCGCACCAGCAACGCCTGCTGTGACACCACCTGCAGCTGGTGCTACGTCATCTGGGCCTGCGACAGCGGCAACACAGCGGCCAGCCACTGTGACAGGCCAGCAGAGCAGGCGTGGGAGTTCTCACCGTCACACCACAGCTCCAATCAGCAGGAGGGGCAATGGACAGCGCCATGCCTGTTTGAGCGTAGAGAGGCGCATGCTCAGGATCCATCAGCGCCAGTCACAGCAGCAAGGTGCCATACAGCTCCAGCTGCACAAAATTGGGCGCAATGTGGCGGGAGTGGGAGACCGCATGGACCGCATGACGGCAGCCATGGGCCGCATGACTGCAGCCATGGAGGCAAACACTGCTGCGATGAGCAAGCAGCGCAGGGCAGCAAGCCAGCACCACCACCAGCTCATGAGCCGGCTGGCCTCCTACAGCAGGTCAAATTATGTGGCTGCAAATGCCACCTCCCAGTTGTCACGCCGGTCACTCACACAGCAGCACCAACTAGTTCAGTGCTGTGAGGACATCACCAGGGTCCTGGAGCACCTAACCACCGCGGTAACGGCACTACACCCTCCAGCTCTACCTGCCACTGTAGGGGGTGACGATGGCAGTGAGGGGGCTTCAAGAGTCAGCAGCCAATCTGCAACACTTGTCCCGCCACTTAGGCGCAGCACCAGGGCAACGCCTGGTACAGGTGCCCCGGAGGAGGATGAGCCTCAGAGGCGGCTGGGCATAACGCGCAGGAGGCGCACTTGACTCTGTCCGAAAAACACTGGCACAGGCTGACTATAAGCCTGCCATGTACTTGCACACTGCAGTATGAAGGAATACTGTTGGTTGTAAATAGTTGTACTGATTACCTTTTTCTTGTGAATGAAACAAATATATTTATTTTGCTGCACACATTAGCCTTGTGTGATCATTACATTTTGCATGCAATTGTGATATGTGGGGTGGGGGTAGAGGGTGGGCTAGAAATTGTTCGCTGTGATGTGGTTGCGACGTCTGTGGCCTTCAGCTGGGTTCTCCCCGCGTGCATGGTGCGCATGTGCTGGTGGCCGGTCGTCCCCTTCTGATTCACTGCCTGAGATCTCAACAGGTATCCGGCGCTTGGTTGCAATGTTATGAAGCATTGCACAGACAGCCACAATGCGGCAGCAGGCAGCAGGACTGTAATACATGGCCCCACCTGTCTTGTGCAGTATACGGAACCTGCTCTTGAGCAGGCCAAATGTCCTTTCTATACAGTTCCTTGTCCGGATGTGCGCAACATTGTAGCGCCGTTGCTGAGGTGTGGCAGGGTTGAGGTAAGGGGTCAGGAGGTATTCCCGTAGGGCGTAGCCACTGTCACCTGAATGAGAGGAGCAGATGTTGATTGCCTGTGCAGCGCAGTGACTTCATTGCAATGTGACATTGTCGACAAAGTGTACTTACCAAGTAGGTGTCCTTCCCCAAACTCTCCCCTGAGCAGTCGTGTGTGGAGTCCGCTGTGCCTGAAGATAAAGGAGTCATGGGTACTCCCTGGGTACTGGGCGACAATGTCAGTGATGATGGTCTTGGCATTGCAGACCATCTGTATGTGGAGGGAGTGGTAGGACTTCCTGTTGCGGTACATATACTCCGTGGCAGCTGGTGGGCAGATGGCGACGTGGGTACAGTCTATGCAGCCGAGGACATGGGGGAAATGGGCTACATTGTAAAATTGAAGTTTTGTCAGGTCCAATTCCTGTTGGCTCGTGGGAAATGTGATGTGGCGGTGGAGCTGGGTGAGCATGGCGTCAACGAAAGTGTGGAGGCAGCGTGACATGGTGGGCTGGGATATCCCCCCAGCAGCCGCTACTAGGCCCTGGAAACTGCCGGAGGCCAGGAGGTGCAGGCTGCACAATACCTACACATGTGTAGGCACCGAATTGTTCCGCCTTGTTGGGTGCTGCATGAGGGGGTCAAGTTCATGTATCAGCCAGATGATCATTTCCCCATTCAGCCTGTATTTAGCATATATCTGTTCTCTGGTTTGGCCCAGCAAGGTGACCCGCTGCCGGTAAATCCTTTCCTGCCTCATGCGTCTCCTCCGTGCTGCTCGCTGTAGCCTTCGCCGCCTCACCACCATGTACATTCCTGGCATTGTGGAACGCCTAATGCTGCTGCTGAATGTCCTTATGTGTGATTGGTCAGGCCTGGACCTGTTGGTGATTGGCCAACTGTTTTTCAAATTTTTCTTAATCATGGCTTTTATGGTTACCACCTGCTTTGAGTTGTCCTTAATTTGCGCCGCGCAAAATTGCGATTTTGGGGTTTTCCGCTATTGTATATTTTTCATGAATGCCGATAGAGAATATATTGCGTTTCGCTATTCATTTAGCAGATTCCGTGGTTGGTCGCTATTTCCGTATCGCTAATGCTCGACTACCGGGACTCTGCGACTATTATAGCGTAATCGCTATTATAATCGCTATTCTGTGTTTGCGAATTCGCTATTTTGTTCTTGAATGCCGATTCCGTATTTTGCACCCGCAATTGCATTTTCGCAGCCATTGCGGGCGCTATTTCGCTTCATGAATCAGGCTGTTAGATCCTTGCAGAGTGAGAGAAAACACAGGTTTGCAAGGGCATTCACTGGCTTGTCTTTCTAGAAAAGTCTGTCAGAGTGTTTTTCATCATTTTAGGATGTTAGCAGTGCATCATACCAAAATGAGGAAATTAGTGAGAATGTTGTATTATGCAAAAAGTCCAGCACTTAAGCTTAAACAATTAAACAGTGCTCTTTTGCATGGAACTGAATTAGATGTGAAGAAGATTTGTGAAGAAATTGAGATTTGTTATTTTGGTGAAAAAGAGGACAGTGTAGAAATTGACACAGAAATTCAAGATAATGTGGAAGACAATGTACAGATTTCAAGTACAGAAAAGTTTGACCAGGAAATTACCAGGTTTAAGGTGAAATCAAGTGAAAGGCCGAATTTTACTTGTGTGTGTTGTCGACGAAGTCATTATAAGCATCAAACTAGATTAGTTGATTTATACGTAAAAAGTGAAAAGATAAATAATCATGAGTGGAAGGATTTTGCAACTTATTTGTGGGTGGAGAATTGTTTTGATTTGAGTTCTGATCAGCGTATTTGTAAATATTGTTATGATAAATTAAATCAAAACAGAATGCCTGCTAGAGCTGTTCATAATAATCTGGAGTTGGTAGACATTCCCCGTGAATTGATGGATTTAAATACATATGAGTCTATTTTGATTCAATGTGTCCATCCTTTTCAGGCTATTGTTCGCATGAAGCCTAAGATAGGGAAATTGCCTCCTACAGATTTGCAGAGAGGATTAAAGGGAAGAGTTGTTTATTTGCCTCTAGATATAAAAAAAATGGATACAATTGGTATAGAAAAAGTAGAAGAGGAACATTTAGTTATTCTAGTTAATGGGGTTCCGACAAAGAGTAAGAAAATCTGGCAAGATTTAGTGGATGTTCGGAAAGTCAAAAAGGCAACGTTGTATTTAGTCAAAAACAATGAGT
Organism: Lissotriton helveticus; assembly: GCF_964261635.1. Taxonomy (NCBI): domain Eukaryota; kingdom Metazoa; phylum Chordata; class Amphibia; order Caudata; family Salamandridae; genus Lissotriton; species Lissotriton helveticus. The sequence goes on along the minus strand of NC_136068.1, from coordinate 1,668,019,170 downwards.
ATTACAAACATGTATGTGTTGGAGCAGAGGAAACAGCTGCAGATGAAGACAGTGATTGTTCAGCCGGCCAAATTGAAAAAGTTGATGTGTCTAGAAGTGAAGAAATATATGAACATTATACTGTTCATCCTTTGCATTCCAAAGAAGTAATGGGGAATGCAATTGAATTGTTTCAAATGAAAGCAGCAAAAGGAAGTCCCATTAGTGTATGGGAAGAAAGTTTGGAAGCTCGTTGTTTTCCACAGCTATTTCCAACAGGTCGAGGTGGACGATATGACCATCGACCACTTCAAATTCATGCATCTGAATATCGAACTGTAAGATTATATGCTGAAGATCCAAGGTTTCGTCAATGCATTCCCTATTTGTTTCATCTACTGTATGAAAGTGACTTGTCTGGGCTTTCTCATGCAGTAAACCATATACTGAAAAGTGGAGCACATCTGCAAAATGTTTCGGCGAGGGACTTTATGGAGAAAGTGAATCTGCAAGATAATATTTTGGAATCTCATCTAATCAATCTCATGGCATGTCAGCGTGGTACAAATGAGTATTGGTACCGTCGTCATGGGGAATTGAAATGTATGCTAAGAAACTTAGGAACTCCTACATGGTTCCTCACTCTTAGCTGTGCCGAGTATGCATGGGACGACTTACTTCAATTTCTACGAGAGGCAAATGCAAATATACAAAATATAGAATTCAAAACACCTGGAGAACTGTGTTCTTTGGATCCAGTGAATGTATGCAGATATTTCAATCATAGATTTGAAGCTATGATGTCTTTTATTACCAACAAAAAAAATCCTCCCCTTGGAGAGGTTTTGGATTTCTTCTGGAGAAAGGAGTATCAAGCGAGAGGTGCTCCTCACATACATAAGTTGTTGTGGATTAAAGATGCACCCAAATTTGGAACAGATTCGGATGAGACAGTGAAGAGGTTCATTGAAGAGTATTCAACATGTGCTGTTCCGAAAACTACCGAAGAAAACAGTTTAAGGGAACAAGTTTTACGCTTTCAATCCCATCGTTGTGGAAAGTACTGTCGTCGAAAATTCAGAAACAAGGACAAGTTCTACACAAAATGTCATTTCGGCTTTCCACGACCAGTGATTTCTAAAGGAAGAGTAAATAATTTGATGTCTTCTCTGCGACATACTGTGACGAGGAAATCACCAAAAAATACATACAATTTAAAAAGAAACGAAGAGTCCAAGTCCATCAACGACTACAACCCAGTGATTTTGTCCATGTGGAATGCTAATATGGATATTCAATTCGTTGCTGACAACTCTATTGCTGTGGCTCGATATGTGACGTCTTATATCACAAAAAAAGAAAAGACAGAACTGAAGGAAATGTGGGAGGACATTTCACATGAAAAGAGTCTAAGCAAGAAATTATACAGTTACAGTCTGAAGATGTTGTCGCATCGAGAAATTGGAGCATATGAATGTTCTGATCGATTGTCATCAGCAAGTCTCTATGCTAAATCTAGAACCATCATTTGGGTGAGTCTAGGTCTTGCTGCAACACGAAACCGAGTTTTGAAATCTGTACAAGAAATAGAGTATTTGGCGGAAAAAGAACCAAACAGTACAGATATTTTGAAGACAAACATGTTGGATACATACTATCCAAATAGAAGTAGTCATCTTGAGAACAGTTGTTTGTATGAAGTTCTGCAAAACTATATTTATAAGAGAACCATCAGAGAAGATATCAACAATGGAATATATGCTATCATTGGGTGTGAAGGATGTCTAGTGAAGCAGAGAAAAGGCCATTTGATTAATCATCGAAAAATGAGTTGCGAAAATCCAGAGAAAAGGGAATTTTACTATTTAGCTCTTTTGCAACTCTTTAAGCCATGGCGTACAGAAGAGGAACTACTTGGAGATTTTCTCTGTTACGAAGATTCTTTTAATGCAACCAAGGATACCATAGAATGTCCTGTTTTTCCAAATTATCTGCAAATGTTGAACGAAGAAATAGAGCAAGAAGCCACAATTGCTGTAGAGATTGCTAGAGACAGTTCTCAAGACAGTCAGAGTTCTGCTTCATTGAGTCAGGATCCACTAGGAGGACCAATTATCCAAAATGAAGCTGCCACTGCCATGGATGAGGTGGAAAGAGCTATGGAACAAGCTCAAGATGATGTAGTTAACTTAGAAGATTTGGTGAAACAACTAAACCTTGAGCAGAAACAGATATATGACGAAGTCACAGAACAGGTTGAACATGGATTCAGTCATGAGAAAAAAGAGTGCTCATGTACATCATTTAAGCCTGTTCAACTGTACGTGAGTGGAGAAGCAGGAACTGGAAAAAGTTTTCTGATTAAAGCACTTGCAACTTATCTGCAGAAAAGGACTGAATCACCGCTGTCTTGTGTTGTTACCGCTCCAACTGGGCTGGCAGCACATAATATTAAAGGGATTACTTTACATTGTTTACTAATGCTGCCAGTGGAGCATGATAACAAATTGCAATACCACAAGCTATCTGGAGATGCGTTTCGAGAGTCCTGAAGAAAATGAAACTTCTTATCATTGATGAAGTAAGCATGGTGTCAAATATAATGCTTGCTTTTGTGCATTTGAGAATGCAAGAAATTCTTAGAACAGACTATGATGTCTTATTTGGAGGAAAACACATTATTGTTTTTGGAGATCTACTGCAGTTGACTCCAGTGAAAGAACAACCTGTGTTCAAAATGCTCACGCATGAAGATACCAGGAAGTGCCTAGGAAGCATTGAAAACGTTAATATATGATTAAACTTCAAATATGCAGAACTGCTTCAAAATATGCGGCAGGCAAATGATGCAGATTATAAAAATATTCTACAAGATTTAAGAATCGGAAAAGTAAGTCACCATGGGAAAGAAGCTTTACATGGACGATTAATTTCAAATTTGTACCCAAATGAAAACATTCTTCCAGAGAATATTTTTAAGAAAATTAACGAGAAGAAATCTGGCATATGTTTGATGCCAACTCTGAAAGAATGTTCCATGTTCAACAAAAAAATGTTAAAGTTAGAAAATGAAGAGATAGTGAAACTGGAAGCTATAGATAAAATAGAGCATATGGGAGCAACAATTATTTTGTCTGAAAATTTGAAATCAAAATTGGATTCATTAGAGAAGACTATATCCAAAACTGCTGGTTTTGAAAAGACTCTGAATGTGTGTTTAAATTGTCGTATCATTTTGAGAAGGAATTTAAATGTTGAAAGAGGTCTGGTAAATGGAGCAATGGGTCATGTTGTTGGTTTTGTGAATTACAAAAATAGAGATGGAATTGAATTTTTAAAAATTAAATTTGATGGCATTGACGAAATAGAACAAATTTGTCGTTGGTCAGCTAGATTTTTGCTTGTGAAAGACTTATATGTTCGCAGAAAACAGTTTCCTGTTTGTTTGGCATATGCGGTGACAATCCATAAATCTCAAGGTTTAAGTGTAGATAGCGCTTTGGTAAACATTGGAAGTTCTGTGTTTAAAGAGGGTATGGCATATGTGGCATTATCACGAGTCAGAACTTTATCAGGATTGTACTTGATTGAGTGTGATGAAACAAAGATTTGTGCAGATCTAGATTGTGTTAAAGAATACAATAGGTTAAGAAGAGAGTATGCTCCACATTTGCCTCAATATCCTCTGTTTGAAAAACGTGTGGTGGGCCGAAAAAGAAGAAATGAGAATAATTGCAGTGAGGTAGTAGCAAAAAGACAAAAAGTAGATGAAACTGTAATTGTAAGCAGAAGGAAAAAGGATTCTGTTGAAGATGTTGTTGGATTTCAGTTTGAAAACAGTTCTGGTGTCAACTGCTATGCTAATGTAGTGGTTAATGTTGTTTTTTTTCTTCAAAATTTACAAGAACAGATTGTTGAAAATCGGGATCAGACACTCTGCTGTTTATTGAATTCTGTGTTTGAGAAATGTAGCAGTGATCGAGCAAACATAGAAAGTGTTTCAGAAATTCGAAATCTTCTAGACATATGTTCTGGTCAAAATCAATTTTCACAGAATATTCAGCAGGATTGTCAGGAATTTTTAATGTATATGTTTGATGTATTGGAAGATGAAGGTGTAGATATAAAAAATCTTTTTAGCCTTTCTTATCAATGGCAGCATGACTGCGACCACTGTAGTTTATCAAGTAGTACTACAATAGACACGGAAAGATTTATATATTTGACTTTACCAGACTGCAAATCAGTGTCTTTTAATAATCTAATTAAAGCAGCTGATCACAATATGGTGTGTACCCAATGTAAGTCTGCAATGCTGTCCACATTATTTTTACAAACTTATGGTAAATATGTGATTTTAATGTTCCAACGATGTAGACCTGATGGAAGAAAATTGTCAACTTCTATTAAAATTTTTGTGGCTTCTCAGTTATCAATTTCAGGAAGAACCTTTGCAACTGTAGCTATTATTTATCATGACGGTCCTTCAACAACATCAGGGCATTACACATGCTATTTAAAAAGTTGTAAAGGTTGGACCCACTGTAATGACACTCATTTGACTTTCAAACAACGTTTGACTTAAAAAATTCATACCTGGTGTTTTTAGAACCAAAATTTAAGTAAAGGTAATTGGCCTATGAAGATGGGAGCAGTTAATAAAGGTTAGTTTGCAGTTTAAAATTATATTCTGAGTAAAAGTGATCAAGATAATATAAAAAATTGACTTGTCATATAGGTACTGTAAGTGGATCTCATAGCAAGTGATATCAGTATCATACAAAATGATGAACATGAGTGAGTCAGAGATGGTTTTACGAATATTTAAATATTGTGAATATGTTGTTTGAGCCTTTCTTTCAGAACATCAGAAAAACTGTAAATTCACAGTTTCTTTTAATTAATTTGAAAATATACTCATACATCTGACACTATTTGGCCTTAAGGAAAAGTAAAGGAATGAGCAAAGAGTCATGACTGAAAAAAAGGAGTATATGAAAATAATGAAAATATTTCAGATGTTCTTGGAGCTTTTCTTCTAGAAAGTCGATGAAATGGATTTTTTAATGAACAGCAGAGTACTTTCCAACGAAAAGGACCTTCATGATATACTATTTGGCCTAAAGGAAAAGTAAGTGAATGAAGGATTAGTGTACATTTGTGATTTATAAGTTTCTACGGGTTTTTTTAAAACACAATCTTTTAGATTGTGTTTTTATTTCCAGCTGTCATATGATGAGTAGTTTGAACGCACTGTTTTAAGTGAAATTCAATATATTCTGAGAACAGCAAAAATAAACTATGTAACATGTTGTACAAGTTATTCTATAGTTTGTATTCTGTAATTTAAATTGTATTCCCATTGTCTCACACTCACTTTCCTTTTTCCTCTCTCTTTCCGCTCTCTTTACTCACTCACACTGCCTTTCTCTCACTCTGTTTCACACCCATTTGTTTACTCCACTTTTTTCACAACCCCTCATTCTCATTTTAACTGTCTGCATCCCCTCTCTCCCTTGCATAACTATTCAGCTTTCAGTCTCTCTGCTTTACTTCCCTTTTCCGTCTTTTCCTCCTTTGCTCTTTTAGTAATTCCTCTTTACTCACTCAGCAGTATTGTCGCACTCTGTTACTATAAAACACCCACTCTCCCTTGCTTATCTTTGTTTGCTCCTTTCTTTTGACCTCTTCTCTCTATTTTCTGTTCACTACCTTAATGTCCTCAGTCCCTCACTCTCCTTGTGTTATGTTCACTTGTGTTTATCTACCTTCTATCATTTCTCTTACAACAACTTCACTGCTCCTCTCTCATCGTTCTTCAACCCATTTCTTTTAGTCCGGTTCCATTACTACCCCTCGTTTCCTATCTTTCAGTGTCCTTCTCTTTACTTTCATCACTGAATTACTTTTTCTCAGTACCACTGCTTTAGTCCTCTTCTCCTCTCTTTCCTTCTTTTGCTCCGTTACTCATTTTTCTTTCCTTACTCATTGTACTACACTTCACTCAGTCCTTCCCTTAGTCTCTCTGTCTACTAACTTCATCACTCCTTTTCCCTCAATCCTTCTATATTATCCTCTCTCCCTTCATCCCTTCACTGTATGACTCTCCTTCACTTACTCTCAGTTATCTTCCATTCCTCATTCTTCTAAATGCATCCTTAATTAGACTCCTTTCCCTCTCAGTCATTATCTTTTTACTTACTCCTGTGTCCTGATTTAGTTTTGCTAACTCACATTCTTTTAGTATCTTTCTTACCTTCAGTTCATTTTTCTCTTCTTCTCTTCCTCTGTCAGTGAATCTATATGCCTTATTCTTAGTAATTTGCTCTCCTTCTATTTCTTTTTCTCTCTTTTTGTCCTTCTACCTTCCTTTATTTCTCTTTCTGTGTCTTTCACTCTTACTTTATTTCTAAATACACTGTTATGAGTTTTTAACCTCATTTGTATCTTTTATTTTAAAATAGATATTTTACTAATTATAACTTATTTTTTCTTCTCTCTTTCACAGATACAAAGTGTAGTAAAAAATGTAATAAAAGTTACATTTATTATATGGTAAGTGTGACTAAAAAAATGTAGTTTGTCATCACCCTTTGCTTTAACCTCACTAATAATTTCTCAACCAACCTCACTCCTGTTTCTTTACTCTGCTTCCGTCTCTTATTCTTATTCTCCATGTTTACTCCCTTTTCCCTATTTCCCCTCTCACATTCAACTTCTTTCACTCCCCATTCTTTAGTTCACTTACCCTCTGTTCCCTTCCTTTGCTCCCTCACTCATTCTCTTTTTCTTAATTATTTACTTTACTCCTACACACACACCTCACCCCCCCAACACATACACATACCTCTGACATACACCTCACACACACACCACACACACACCTCACACACACACACACCCCCACACACACTCCTCACACACACACACATCCCACACACACACACACACATCCCACACACACACAGACATCCCACACACATACCCCCCACACCCCCACACATATCTCACACACCCACACCTCCACCCACACCGAAACAGCCCACACACCCACACACACACCTTACACACCCACACCCCCACCTACACCCACTGACTCCCTATAAGTCAACCACACTGCCTTACTTACCTTTCTTTGCTGTTTCACTCAGACCCTTCCAGGCACTGTTTCCTTTAGTCTCTCTGTCCTTTCTCTCTGTCACTCCCCATGTCTTATCCTAATTCAATTTTTTCACCCTCTTTCACCCCTCTTTACTTACACTCACTGCTCTTTTCTCACCCTCCCTCACCATTGTTCGTTTATCCCGGTCCGTCACTACCCTTCATTCCCCATTTTTTACTGTCCTTTCTTTTTCTTTCAACACCCACTCACATTCTCCCACTACCTCTACTTTAGTCTTCTTCCTCTCTCTTCCCTTCTTTCGCTCCCTTATTCATTTTACTTTTCTCACTTTCACCCTATTACACCTTCTCTGTTTTTTACTATGTAATAAACAATTCCTCTGTGTTGCAAACCCTATAGCTCTCTTTCTCTTAACATTACTCTCTCTGTGTTCTTCCCTCATGCTAACTCCTTCATTAATTTTTTTTTCTTTTTTTAGGGTGCGCGCCCAGGTGCGCGTACCCTAAGGAAAAAAGATTGACAGAGATTCTTTAAAAATATAGGTTTATTTTTATAAATTAAAGGTAGTTCTAAAAAGAACTGTTTTTTTATTCTTTTTGTTGTTTTATATTTTTTTTAAACATTTTTTACTTTTTTTGGCTTTTCTGAACAGTTTTATATTTTTTTGTATTTTTAATGGGGAGAAACAAAAAACAGGGAATTGTAAATGGCTCAACTGGAGCAAAAAAAAATGAGGTGTTTTTCGGGCACTTGTGGTTATCACCAGCACAGAGGATAAGTTTTAGACTTTGCTCACCATAGCAAAGTGTCTTCCCACAAAATTTGCACACGATTTTAAAATCACCAAACTTGGGTTGAATTACAGACATTGTCTCTCTTGCCTCTGGATCCGATGGAGTGGGTTGCTTTCTTTTGGAGGTGCTTGGTGAAGATCGAGAAGGGTTCCTGGCCATTTCTTGGACCTCTGCCCTAGCATAGTTGTTGGGATGCTTCCGCTCCATATGACGAATCATGGTATAATTACCAAATGAATATTTCCTATTAGGGTTCCCCCTTGAAAGTTCCATGCCACAGATTAGGCAAGTCACCTTTGGTGCATTGACTTTCTTTTTTCCCTCTGGAATGGAAAAAAAACTCCCATACTATGTGCTCCTTTGGCCTATATGGGGTATTGTCTTCTGGGAGGTATGTCCTTCTCCCCTCCTCGTCCTCCTCCTCTTCTTCTTCTTGACCACCAATGTAACGTTGTGGTGGTCCTCTTGGTGGTGGTGGTGGTGGTGTGGTGGTGCAGATGCTCCAGCTGCTGCTACTACTGAAGCCATTTTAAAGTGAAAACATTAGAGACAGATCTCCAAACAGGTCTTCCTCAGTCAAAGGACAAAGTCAGAATAAGGAAAAAAGGTGGGGGCTTTCATTATTTGGAAACCAAAACTGATCTGCACCAATGAAAAGTGTTATTTTCAGATCACATGGCCCGACGCGCTTACGCTACGCTCCCCGGGGCGCGCCCGTAGTCGCGCCCCGGGGTGCGTAGCGTAAGCGCGTCAGAACGTTGCACGATCGTATACGCTCGCGTGCTTCCGGGTGCGCTTACGCAGTGCGTCATATGACGCATCACGCGGTTACGCAAAACGTCACGATGTTGTTTTCGTTTGCGAGAATAGCGCTAACGGGACGCTCAACGGTACGCGCCCCCGGGCGTGCCGTGGCATTGCGCTTACCCGTGCGTTCACCGGTACGCGCCCCGGGAGCGCTCCAGGGCAAAAAAAAAATAATAAATAAAAATATTACATAATTATACAATATAAAATTCGTTAAAAAAAATATTACTTTACATACCTAGAGAGATTTGCTATTAAAAAAACATTGAAATTCACAGTTATAGTTAGGAATTAGCATTTAAAAAACCTATTAAATTCACTGAAAAAACCATAGGTTTCACACCAGTTATAGTTAGCTGGAAGTTTTACTCGCATAAAGCCATTGAAATTCCCACGTTATAGTTAGTTGGACTCACTATAACTTGCGCGTGCAATGCACTGCTGATGACGTCACATATTACATCACTCATGACATGGTCAGTGACATCACTCATGACATCACTGATGACACCATCCTTGTGACAGAGTGACAGACCTCCTTTCACTGTAATGTAACCCTTGAAACACATATTCAAAAATAGAAACAAACATTTTCAAAAGAATGGAGATACCCATACCAGTTACAACAACCAATTCAATAATTCCACCATCTATATACACATCCACTCATTCACCAACAGTTCTATATAGTCACTCATACATATACTTACTCATCATATGTAGTGATACACCTATACATCCTCTTACACACCGACAGTCATCTAAAACATACTCTCACACATACTCACACATGTAAATAAACTATTGAACATCCATTTATTTGCATATACAGCTTTACACACACTACCACTTTACTTCTAAGGAAACTTACACATACTTACTCTCTTAAACAATCACTTATAGAAACACATACTAATTTAAACAGGAACTCTTACAATCCCTCACTCTCACAACTACTCACTTATATACATCAATATTTACATATACTAGATTAAAACATATGTAGTTACTGATAAAGACACTAGTGAGATAGTCATTCAGTTACTAACACACACATATATACACTCATCCACCCATACAATCCTGCACATATGCTGTCTTCAAAACACATACAAACAGAGAATCAGTCACTCATGCATCTATGTGCTAAGTAATACCCCCACCAAACCATACAAACACTCATACTGATACTAAGAAAAACATCTAATAACCCATATACCTACACATGTAGCTACTCACCAACCCATGCAGCCACTTATACACAAAGTGAAACACTAATCCTTATATTTAAATATTTAAACATTACTCACTAATATATGTATACACTAAGATACACTTAATAAGCCAGTGAACCAATCAATTTTTAAAAAAAAACATCCCTTTAGACACTTATTTAAACATTAAAAAGACACACATTCACTGGATGGTGTCATCAGTGATGTCATGATTGATTTCACTGACCATGTCATGAGTGATGTAATATGTGACGTCATCAGCAGTGCATTGCACGCGCAAGTTATAGTGAGTCCAACTAACTATAATGTGGGAGTTTCAATGGTTTTATGCGAGTAAAACTTCCAGCTAACTATAACTGGTGTGAAACCTATGGTTTTTCAGTGAATTTAATAGGTTTTTTAAATGCTAATTCCTAACTATAACTGGTGTAAAACCTATGGTTTTTTCAGTGAATATATATATATATATATATATATATATATATATATATATATATATATATATATATATATATATATATATATATATGCGGTACGTAACGTCCTCAGCAGTACAGCGGTACACACAGCCAAATAGAGGTAAAGACGAGACGAGACCCAACTCGTGGTGTTTAAAGTTTTATTGCGCCCAACACCAGTCTGCCACGACACGTTTCGACTCCCAAAAGCCTTGATCACATGGCGGTCGCCAGTAGGTAGTTATAGTTAGGACCTACTTTCCATAGGAAATCCACAACATTCTATTTGGAATAACTTTGGCGCTGGTGGACGAATCTTTGCGAATTTCTCCAAGAAAATTGCCTGCTCCGCTCCGCTCCTTCCCTCAAAAGTAAAATCATAGTGATATCTATATCTATGCTCGCGTACGGAAATCCATTCAATTACGAGCACGAGCTGCATGCTGATTGGATGTCAACTGTCTGTCAACAATCCAAGTGTTGGCAGCCATCTTGTGCCTCGGTAGAACCGAGTCACAAGAAAACAGTAAAACAAAGTTGCCTCGGGGACCGGCACCCCCTAGGGGCTTTTTTAAAAATATATATATTTTTAAAAATAATGTTTTCAGCTCCTCCTCCATCTCCCCCCGTACACGTCCCGGGACCGACACCTTCCTGGGGCAGTAATATGTAAAATGACCTTCCAGCCCCGGGGGCCTGCACTCCCCGGGGCTTTTTAATATTGGGAGGGGGTCGCGTGGCCCCCCTCCTGGAGACCTTGATGGCCCTGGGGACTACCCACCTCCTATATTTCTATGATAGTATGTAAAACGTTCAGGTTTTTTTTGTGCACCAGTTGTACTCTCTACGCATGCGCAGGCTCGTTTCCAAGCCCACGTTTCTTTCTTTTTCTTCAAGTTTGCCAAGCAAACCTCTCCTCGTTTCAGGTATTAAATTTGACGCTTTCTTTTCCTGGGCCGTGTGTGTCATCCGCTGCTATACTTTTGTAATATATTAATAATTATATTCTATCTATATTTATTTGAAACGTATTGCCGAGGCGCCAAACGTTGATTACATACTCCGTCCACCGCCATTTTAGTAGTTTTCCTCTGTTATTTTTATTATACCTGTTACTTTCATTTTACCCTCCGCCTATCTTCTCTGTGATCGATGAGATTTCCTGCCAGACACCACGGTGTTTGTCCTTGGCCTCTGATGTTATCAGACTTGGTCACACGCATACCTAAAAACTAATTTGAAGCACGTAAGCCACAGCCATTACGGCGCGTGTCCGTCTCCACAAAGCCATTATTATGCTTATGGCTTTATCATGCGTGGTAAATGTATACTAGTTGTAAAAGCATGCATGGTAAAGGCATGCATGGTAAAGCCATATGCGTGCTAATGAATTTGTGGTGACGATCAGGCGAGGTTATGACCGTGTTTTATTGACTGTTTTTCCCATGACACTGCAGGAGCCGGGTCTGGGTGTGGCGGACTCCAGGGCATCAGGCGGTGCGCCACGCAGCCTCCCTCACACTATATAGAAATCTCCGGGGGGTTTTCGTGGTTTGAGGGGCGTCATTGAGGCCCATATAGTTAATTTTGTAGGGGGGTAGGTTTGCACGCAAAAATGTTGCAAGAGGTTTGTAAATGTGGTACACATTGTTTTACTTTGATTTCCTTTCTATGTTGTAGTCCATCCAGAGAAAATATAAGTTATTGTACAGCCAGTACTTTTCAACCCTACTGTCAAACATCTTAATGTAGTATTTCAAATTATAAATATTTTTGTTGTGGACCGTCCTCCCCCCAAAAAAAACAAGTATATAGTTTTTTTTATTAACTTTTATTAAAACAACAATAACTGTAAACATACCTTAAAGATAATGTAATAAACAACTAGAAAAATAACTTTAATAAAACAGTATTATAAACAAATTGTGATGTGGACTCCAAAAGACGTTGCGTGGGTAATCTGCAAAACAAAAAAGAAAAAAAGAGTTTAAAGTTATGTAGATGTGACTAAATAAGGTGAAGCATTACTAGTGAAGGTAACACTACGATTTTACGTGTGCAGTGTGCCTAGTACATTTCACTTCTGTTATAGTCCCACGTTCAAGTGGTGTCTATATATGGAAGTGCCTACTGCGTTACTGACACAAAAGTGGCACAACGGGATTGTAAATACGCCGATTTATTTCTAATGCATTGCAATGGAGGCACTGTGCTTAACATGTATAAACACTGCGGCCAAACACTGCGGCCACCGGAGTTCACAACTTCAATACAACTCTGCTTCTACACGTCAAAGTAGACAGCAGTGTCTGTAACTTTAAAAGAGTAATTATATCACAGAGAGTGAGAGAGAGAAAGAGAGAGAAAACAACATTAAAACTGTCTCGCAGAGTCTGGAGTTTTAGATTTTTTCTTGAAAAGTCAGACGCAGATTTACAAACTGCCTGCGTCACTTTTCCCATGTTAAAAGTGGCACAAAAGTGCGCAATAAGCTTGTAGATCTGTTTCTCAGACTGTTGTAACCTATCTGTTGTCACTGCTCAGAGGTAATTATACATTTCTTCACATCGAAGCTGCTGCACAGTACCCAGTCTCTCTTTCCACAAATAATTTGTTGTATTTTCGGAAACAAAATTCTTTGCTCACCTAGTGCTATTGGCGTGATTGAAAGAGGGTGCTCCACGTGTCGTAGAAGCCTTCAGTGTAATACAGAAAGTTCACCACGTCAACTCAGATAAGGTTGGAGATAGCAGCGTCCAAAACTTTAAAAAAGAAAGAGAAACGATGTAAGAGAGTAAGAAAGAGAGAGAGAAAAAAGGACATTAAAACGTGGGAGAGACACACACGATGGGGGGGCCTGAAGCCAGAGGCGCAACCACAGTCAAAAATATCGGGGGGCTAGAAAAAAAATTCGGGGGGAGCTTTACTTCAAGGAAAAAGAAGAGTGGAGCTGCAGGGGCTGTAAGGGGGGACATCAAAGCCTCATTAACAAGCAAAATGTCTTTAAAACACCTGTGAAGTACTCTGGTGCGACTGTGTGTGGGTCCAGGAAGCTATCTCATCCTAGCTGAAGCCCCGTTAGCCCAATGTGTGTTTTGCACGCCTGCTGCATACTACACATTCTCTCCTTTCACAGACAACTGATCTTTCTTTCGGAAACAAGCTTCTTTGCTTACCTTGTGCCATTGCCGTCGTCCTTGTTACATAATCCATCATGAAGCTCTACATCTAAAAGATATTAAAAGAAAGATGTTATGATTGGTAATTGTTACCATATTAATTTGGAGTTAGATAACATCGCGCTTTTATACACGTTCCTTTTCACATTTCTACTGTTTGTATTGGTAATATTCCAGACATTTCAGCGATTATAAAATCGTTCCTGCTATTGGGAAGAAAAATTATACTTGTAAATTAATACACTATATAGGAGTGCGTTTGTCTAAAATACTAAGTCACGTTTTTTGTATCTAGTCTGATACAACCCTGACTCCCTCCGATGCGTACTCAAGCCCACTGCTCACCTTTTCGTGGATAAGACACCTTCTGCATGATGTAGTCCCGATCTACAACAAAGAAGTCTCATACATGGTGACATGTCTTGATATCTGTATGGCTAACGACATACTTCTGCTCCCATCATCATCATCGCAGGTTCTTCATCCGCTCAGTGTTTAGGGCACCGCTAACTCAGTGACCAAAGAGGCCACGCATGTAGTAGTGGGCCCCCTTGTTCGGTACTTTGGGAACAACTCTAAAATGGCGTACAACACGTGCGCTCCGTCTTTTTTATACATAGGGTCACGTGTGTAGTGATGGATGCGCTGAATGGGTGTGCTGTGGGTGTATACCAGCCATGAGGGAGTGTGTGTGTCGATCTGTCAACTAGACCTGCAACTAAGAAATCACTACAATGGAAATCTGGGCCTTATACTGTTATTGTGTTTTCCTGGTAACGTAAGAGTGGCGTGTACTAACGTATTCAGTATTAATTTACCATCTCCCCCCGGGGCTTTTAAATGTTGGGAGAGGGGCCGTGCGGCTCTGGGACACTGCCGGAGCTGGCCGTGGGGAGCGGCAGTCTCTAGAACCTTCGAGGGCTCTGGGCATATGGTCACGCACTCAACTTTATACAATACACTAAAAAAGAAGACAAAGTGATGAGAAATGATTTGTGACGTGTTGAGAGCCTGGATAATCATTAAATGGGGTCTGGCAGTGAAGTGCGTGCTTTTTTTGGAACAAGCCTTTTGGGGTCTTGCGAAAGCAAGTCATCTTTAATAATTCCATCTCACTTCGTGTACATGCCAAAATATCTGATTAACTCGTATGTTAAAAACAAAAACTTTTTTCACCTGTTTTTGATTGGTTGTGAAGGATTATAAGAAAACGTATTAGCGACCAATCACTTTCCTTCCGCAGATTTTGAAAAAAATTTGACTGGCTGTTGTCTACTTACGTCTATGTTCTTCATGCTAATTTTGATTGGCTTTCTTTTTTTTCTACGTGACGTTACGATACAGTCACCATGTATGTAGCCTATTTTGTGACGCAATTGCCTACCACACGCTGCCGTAGTCATTGGCGGTAACCGACTCCTCCCGCGGTCCCCAAAATTATATTTGAGTATTTAATCTCTGCAATTGACCGTGGTCCTCCAACAGTACATGGCCCAGATTTCCATTATAGTGATTTCTTAGTTCCAGGTTTAGTTGTCAGATCGGCACACACACTCTCTCATGGCTGGTATACACCCACACCACAGCCATCCAGTACATACGTCACTACACACATGACTCTATCTACAAAAATTACGGAGCGTACAATGCCCTCACGGTCCCGCCGACTCCTCGTGACCGTTATGTTCCAATGGAGCATGCGCAAATGAAATGAAAAAATTATGGGTAGATGGACTTATGGTGGGCGTGGTGAGGCGTATTGTGCGCATGAGCACCATTAATACACATGCGCTGAGTGAAAAGGGTACACAGGTCAATGGGGTACACTCCTCTATAGAACACCGGCATTGCTTTTACACATGGGGGGATGCTAAGTTGCATGTTTGGATTTTGAAAGTGAGAACAGATTTCACTATTGTGTCTTTCAAAGTTCAAACTAAGTTTGCTATGAGAGGGCGGGAGCCGCAAGACTCTTCATAGCAAACAGGAGTATCCCGTGGGTAGGCACCCCGGGACACTGCAGGAACCGGCTCTGGGCATGGAGGTCTCCAGGGCTCCCGAGGGCACCAGGCCGAGGGCCACCGAGCCCGTGTCACACAATACAGAAATCTCCGGGGGTGGTTGTTCCCGGGGTTTGAGGTGCACACACTTTTAATTTTTTACAGGGGGGCGTGGACGCGCAAATGGCGCAAGGGGGTTGTAAATGTGGTACAGTGTTTTCTTTTACTTTGTTTTCATGATCCAGGGTAAATATAACGTTTTTTGTACAGCCAGTACCTTTCTGCCTGTTACCATAGTAACAGTTCATGGAACACTTGCGTGAGCACAGAGGTTAGAAGTTCACCACAATATGTTGCTAATTGAAATAGTTACTGTGCTGGAGATTTATATTTTTTTCATAGGAACCGTTAGTCGTACAAGAAGTCAGTGGAAAAGTTTTGTTAGGGATTCCTTCCTGTTCGGGGAGTATTAGGGTAACGTGCTCCAAGCGGGACTTTACGAAGCTTAATGTTCATTGCCTGTGAAGTATTAAAAGTAGAAGGTTTGGCAGTCATTCCTTGCTCGTCTGTGGAACAACATGGACATTTTATTGGCTAAAGTGTTCCAAGCACAAGTTTGCTCCTTATTGGGTGGGAACGGTACACTGTTGTCAGTGATATTGTGATGCATTTTCCAAAAGAGTATGGGGAAAGTAGTAGAGGGCAGGTTAGGAACACTATTAACTCTGTACCGTGCCCATAAGGTGGTGGAGAGGGATTATGAGGGAAACAATTTTTTTTATATGTTTCAAGGGACATTTATATAATTGTCGTGTGGTGTATAAATTATGGCAGAAAAATGACAGTGTCTTGCGCTTTTTTTTTAATCAAGTTTGTAGGTGACATACTTCTTAGGAGTACTATTTCCTTATAATGTGGTGTTTACTTTCCTGATGGGGAGGTGTGGTTGCGCAGCAAAACATTCAGTCTAGGTTTGAAACAGTTTTTATTAAGCAAATACAAATAAACTTTCTTCAGAAACTGTTGCTGTATATATGAAAGAGGTGACAATTAAAAATGGAATTTCATAAAATATCAGTTAAGCGTAGCTATATACATCTTTTTTGTGCTACAGTTTGTAAAAGTGTTGCCCCACATTCTTGATAATGTAAGAGGGCATCAGTTACTTTTAGATATAGTAGAATAGAAGTGCTACAACAAACTCCCCCGCACTACATTATCTCAGATCAAGAGAACAAGTAAAAAACAGTTAAATACAATTATTTTATATTACATAGAAATGCATGCATTATTATTTTTAAATTTGCATTCTGTACGATTCAAGAACATGCTGTCGTAGTGCTTAGAGGTTGCAGACTGTTCCGCTAATAAATCACATACTCACTAAGGAATATATAGGATGGTACTCTTAAAATATAAAGTACAGATCCTATATATTCTTTAGGGAGAAGGTGAATAGGAACCGCAAATAAGAATAGAAATTAGAAAATAACATTCAGAAATGTAGGGTTTATTAAATATTTAAAGTAACAAAGTATGCATGATAGCTATATTTTTGTGTTCTACTGTATCGTAAAATATCCGATCAAGTACTTTTTAATATTTGAAAGATATATTATAGATGGCGCTGAAAAATCTCCCATTACTCTTCTGTAGCAATAGGAAAATCTATTATAATATTACGATTGATTCTATTGTTACAGTAGAAAGAAAAGGAAAATAAAGTTATGTATTTAACAGAACATCCACAATGAAATACTTTTGAGCCGTAATTATTTACTGAACTTCTTTTATGCGGGAGGTGAAAAAGTTTGATCTTCGTGGTGACGGGTCATAAACTCCTCTGAGATCATGGCGGTGAGAATAATAATGTGTATATATTCTCACTGCACACTTATCACAAGTGGAAAATAGATTGAAAACCGCAAGCCGGTAACATTGCTTACTTATCGTTACTCTTTGTGACGACGGATCGTGAACTCCACTAAGATTACCAAGACTGTTAGTGTTATAATATACATATTAACAGTATGTGATCTCTAGGGGAAAACACAGAAACAAGTGGAAGATGGTGACGTTGATTGTAAATGTTTAGGGTTTGCGTCGACGGGTCACCAACACCTCTCAAGCGAAGTACAGTGTCAATATTATAATATAAAAAGTCACTATATATAAGGTGAAAGGAGCCAGAAAAGGAGCAATGTTTGTTATAATCTATCTGTTTCTGAAAACAAGCTGCTGACGTTACAGAGAAAAAGCGAAAAACATGCAATAAATTTTTTTCTAGATATAAAGGTTTAAATTTTGACAAATAGCCGCAAATTATAACTAAGTACTATGACTATGCCATATTGAAGCAACTTACAACTCCGGAATATGTTTGTTGACGCAAAACATCGATTGGCGACTCAGAAATAACTCACGAAAACGAAACTAATTGCACAGTAGGTGTGGTTTATATAGTTTTTGGTTGTTTCATAGTCTACGGAAGGAAGCTGTGGGTCATGCAGTGTACATGTGCTCACGTTTTTTTTTTTTTTAAACTCTTGTTATTATCAATAAAACATAAACAAACAAGGCATAAAAGGCAATACAGCTGGATACGTGTTCAAGGAGGAAGGAATGTGCATGACAATTTAATACAAATCATCAGTGTGAGGGGGGGCAGGAGGGAAGTCAGAGTCACAATACATTGAGGCTTAAACAACACTAGGAATGTCGGGTCAGGGGGAAAGAGGAACATCTGGTGTATCCGCGAGGGGAGGTGTACATATATCGCCCCGGTAGGAGTTCCATTGGCCCCAGATTTTACCCCACTTCTTGGGTCTGCCGCGTGCCACATACACTGTCTTCTCTCTAAACATACACCAGTCCATGTTTTCCTTCCATGCCAAGACCGTGGGCGGTCTCTGGGAGCCCCACAACTGTGCAATATCTCTCTTGGCGACCATGTTCCCAAGGGTCGCCCACTGAGTCTGCTCCACATCATAATCAGTCGGTTCCCAAACATTCAACAAACAACGCCTGGCTTCAGGCAACAGCGCAACACCCGTGACCTCCTCCATCACAGCATGCACTCTATTCCAAAACACTACCACTTCCGGACACTCCCAAATTATGTGAAGGAAAGTACCAAGTAAACTGCATCCACGCTTACACAACCCATCCACAGAATAACCCATACGAATCAGGCGGGGGCCGGTCACATAAACCCGATGCAGGATCTTAAGCTGTACGAGTCGGAGACGGGCCGGAATCGCGACCTCCTTGGGTGAGGATATCGCCGATTGCCAGTCTTCGTCATCCAACTCTAGACCGTCATTGGTCCAGACCTCTCTGAGTTGTGCCAATAGGTCGACTCGGTCGTTAATCAATTTCTTATATATCAAAGAAATGGTGCTGTCGGGAACATATCCGTCAAGCACCCGATCTTCGAGTGGGGATGATTCCGGGATAACAATACCTTCGGGAAAAAACGAACTTAAAGCGTGGCCAATCTGTATATAATGGAAGAACTCCTTGTCACTCAGCTCATATTCTACCTTCAACTCCACAAAGGTCTTAATCCTACCCTTGGCCCAGAGGTCACTCACCCTGCAAATACCGATCATATCCCACTTCTCAAAGCCTTTCGTCTTCCACAGACTGCCCAGTCTTTCAGACGCATAGAGCGGAGTCACCCGGGTCAGTCGATCCCTCCATCCCATTGCCGCATTCGCACATTGCCACACTCGCACCGCAATCTTAGTGGGTGCCGAAAGCTTCCCTCCAGCAGATTTGGAATAAAGCGCCCTGTTATAATCTCCACCCGGTAGCAGCCACTTATCCATCTCAAACGCGGGATTCAACGCAGGACCGTACATGCCATGATTAATCCCTCCCAGCTGAGAGGCCCAATAGTATCGCCTAATATCAGGAAGTGTGATACCACCATCATACCAGGGAAGTGTCAGCTTGTTGAGGGCGATACGCGAACGCCCATCCCATATCAACCGCCTCTGCAAACTCTCCACCTCCCGGAAATAGCTCGCCGAAATGACATCAAACGTGTTCTGAAGCGCGTATAAAAAATGCGGCAAGGACATCATTTTGAAAAGAGCCGCACGCCCGAGGGGGGACAACGGCAGTTTGCGCCAGGCCACAACGTCAGATTTTAACCGTTGGAGCGGAGGAAGCAGATTACGATCGTAACGGACCCCGGGGTCTAATGTAATAAAGACCCCCAAATACTTAAAGCCCATCTGCGTCACCTGTATGGGGCAACCGCGCGGCAAAGAGGGAGTGTCACCCGATAGGACATAGACACAGGACTTGGTCCAATTAATCACAAGGCCGGAGTTCCTCCCGAACGAGTTCAGCACATCAAACAGTACAATCAACGACTTTCGAGGCGACGTAAGATACAACAAAATGTCGTAAGAAATAGAGTGATACTCGGTCCTCAAAGTCTGGGGTCCACTGAATACCCCTCATCGATGGCTCCCACCGCAGCCAGGGGTTCCAAGGCGAGGGCAAAAAGAAGCGGGGACAACGGACACCCCTGCCGCGTGCCCCTACCAAGATCAAAGGACTTAGAGACCCGACCATTCACCACAATCTGAGCCAGTGGTTCCTCATACAAAAGTTTCACCCAGCCAATGAAACCGAACTGAAAACAAACTTTGCAAGGGCGGCCCAGAGATACGGCCATTCCACTGTATCAAAGGCCATCGTAGCATCCAAGGAAGCCAAGATGGCCTGTTCACGCAGTGACGCTGCTCTCGCGAGGACGCCATGCAAGCGCCGCAAGTTCAATGCTGTATTTCGATGTGGAATGAAACCAGATTGATCCGGATGGATCAGGTCACTGATTACTTTTATTAAGCGGTTTGCCAGTAGCTTTGCGAGAATCTTGGGCTCCGCATTTCAAAGCGAAATAGGCCTATAGGATGCACATCAATCCCGCGGCTTCCCTTCCTTGTGAATCACCACAATGGTCGCAAGTCGCTGATCACGAGGGAGGGAGCCGATGTCTCGCGATTCCAGGAACATATCACGAAGATACGGCGCCATTTTGTCAGGATGCAGCTTGTAAAGTTCGATGGGGAGACCATTTGGGCCCATAGCTTTTCCCGAACGGACAGAACGAATAGCGAGTGCCACCTCGTCAACCGAAAGTGCTGCGTCCATCAGGTCCCTATCTGAATCCGACAGGTAAGGCAACGCAATATCTCGTAACAGCAGACGCGAGCCTTCCTCTGGCCTATCGGAAACTGGGGAATATACATTTCGAAAATGGTCAGCAAAACACTCTCAACAGGGTCAGTCACTCGCACTCTATCAGTTCTCTCAATCACAGGAACCACACGACTCGCCCTCTCCTTTCTGTCTAACTAAGCAATCAGTTTCCCAGCCTTGTCTCCCACATCATATAGCCGTCCCTGCTGCTCTCTACTCATAACTCTAGCATTGTCCGTTACCAGCGCCCTATAATCAAGTTGTTTGAGACTGAGGACATGTACCCTATCATGGGTGATACCCAACTCCAAATGCCCTTCCAGCTGAGCTATTTCGGTCTCGAGGCGGACCACCGCCTCATTTTTGCTTTTCTTGGCACCAGGGATTAACGATAGCGCCTGTCCACGGATGACCGTCTTAAAAGCCTCCCACAGTGAAACAGAAGAGGACACAGACCCCACATTCTCAGCAAAATACTGATCCAGAGACTTGACCAACTCTGCCCGGGTTTTGGGGTCACGAGTGTCAGGGATGTGTCGGTGGAGAGCTTAGCAGTGCCCGCTCCTCCGCAGAAAGAACGCGTACAACAGGATGAGCACCGGGGCCTCCAAGCAGGACAGATCCCGACTGAAATCCAGGTACAATGGCAAGCATGGGGGGATAGCGAGGATGCAAGGTCGCAGTCAGCAAACATAAAACTTTTGAAAGAGGGAAAGGCTCGGGAGCGGGCTCAGGAGCAGGACTCTACACCTATTGATATTTTATTGACCGAAGTTGCACCCCATGGAGAAAGAACATTGAGCGGGCCGAGGATAAGAACACCTGCTGTGCTAGGCGCGGGTGAAAAGACAGTTGAATCTCCCACGATGACCTTGGACTATGAGTTGTTAAGGCAAGACGCTGGGGGTGAGTCTGGGGTGAAGAGACTACCTGACCTCAAGAGCCTAAAGGAAGGTAGGCAAACAATGGAGAGGAACATGCTACTGACGTTCTCATTGCTCAAGGATTAAGTGTGCCAGGCTCACCTAGCGATGAGTGTTTTTTCTCAGTCAATGTTGAGGAGAGTGCTTCTAAAACAGATGTAGGTTCAGGACTAAGCGAGAGTATCGAATCAGACTCAGACAAGGTCTCCCTTTCACCAGAACAGCAAACCGGGAACTCAGGGCTAGAAACATCAGAAGCTGAATGGGCAACGGCACACAGGGCTCCCGCATGTCGGAAATCAAATAGCGCCAAGAGGAGGTCACACATGAGAGTACAGAGCTCGCTAAGTCCAACACAGAGGGAAGTGGCCAAGAAGCTAGACTGGGACTACTCTGCTACATCACAGGTTTATCGTGAGGGTATAGGTGCCGGGCCTCATCAACTCGATCAGTCACTCAGTCGCAGCTCCAATCCTAACTCTAACTCCAACGCTAACTTTGATTTGTTATTTGCAACCTTAAAGCAGATGCAGAGTGAAGCAAGAGCTGAAGGACGTAGAGCTAGACATGCTAATAAAAAAATACAGGGGTCTCTGCGAAAAGTCAACAAACTATATGCAGATATGGCTGGAAGAGTTGCAGAGGTTGAGGATAGGACTGGGAAGTTGGAGGATGAAGTTGCGAAGCTTCAGGTGGACAAACAGGAGCAGGAGAAAACAACATCAGATGTTCTGTGGAAGCTCGAAGATTTCGAGAATAGGCAAAGGCGAAATAATATAAGGCTGCTTGGCGTGGACGAAGGAAAGGAGGGGCAGGATATTCGGGCATTTGTGGTGGACCTGCTCAGAGGAGCATTCCCTGAAATCACTAAATGAGACTGGGAAAAAGAGGTACAACGAGCCCATCGGTTTCCCCTGGCCCAGAAAAAAGGGACCACAGCCGGCAAACCAAGGGCGATCTTGGTATATGTTGGGAACTTTCTGGCAAGGGAGGAAATAATGAGCAAGGTAAAGCCAGAGGCTAAAAGAGTTTATAAAGATGTAAAATTTTTTGCCCGGCAGGATTTCTGCCACACCACCGTTGAGAGAAGGTGGCGGATGAGACAGTTAATAACTTCTTTCCGAAATGTTGGGTGTGAAGTTTATTTGATGTTCCCATCTCGTCTCAAAGTAGGAATCAATGGGCAGTTTAGGGTGTTTTATTCTGAAATATTGGCTCAGGAGTACCTCTCATCGCTGAAGGAGAGTAGGGGCCAGAAAAACAAGACAACGGCTCTAGTGCAAGTTAACCGAAAGGCTAAAAAATAAGAGTTTACTAGGTCGCTAGATGAATGCTAGCACATAAAGGGGATAAATGGCGCAATATCAGGGTCAGCACACGAGAAATAGACAGTCAAGGAAAGGGGGAGAGGGGGGAGACATCCTGGGGCCCAGGCTGTCAAATATAGGTCAGGATTGACCTATTTGCCAGTAAGGGGGGGCGGACCGTAAGGGTGGAGTGTCTGGGGGGGGGGGGGGGAGAATGGGGGCAGGGCACGACAGATTAAGATATGCACGAGTGGAACACGATTGGTGTGGGAATGGTTTGTCATGTTTTGTACTAAGGTAACGGTGAAAACAATATCTAAACAGAAGTTAGAATCAGACGTAAATGCCATTTGGGAAGGGGAAGGAAATTCTTTTTGGTTTTATGGCTTTATCGGAGGTAATACATCTAATACTATTTAATGGCTTTTAGTATAGTAACTTGGAACGTTAGTGGCCTGAATGATCGTCAGAAAAGACAAAAGATTGCAGTATCACTAAAGCGGATGAACGTGGATTTTATGTTACAAGAAACTCATGTTATGGCTTCACAGGGGTACCTTTTGGATCAACTAGGCTTCCAGGTATTAGCGTACTCAAAACAAGGCTCAAAACACAGAGGTGTCGCTATATTATCTAAGAGTAGAAATTTGATCACTAGAAAGAAACTTGAAGATCAATGGGGTAGGTGGGCATTAGTCGAATGTCTCTTGGAGGGAGAGTGGTTTACCCTAGGGGTAATTTATGGTTTAACGGAGGATGATCCTGAGATTCATGAGTTTCTAGATGTGGAGTTAGCCGCTTGGGCTCCTCGTGTAATACTGGGGGGGTATTTTAATATTAATGGAGCGGATGGGTTAGGGGTAGGGTCATTTGGGAGATATCAGGGGAGGGAAAAAAGAGTGCATTAGGACAATTGGTAAGAAATAACATGCTCTCAGGTGTTTGGGGGAAAATAAGACCTGGTGACAAAGGATTTACATACTATTCTGCCCCTCACCAGGTGTGTGTGAGACTGGACTACTTCTTTGCCTCCAGCTCATTGATTTTTTGTGTTAAGATTGAGAGACTCCCCCGAACACTTAGCGACCATAACCCTTTGATCTTAAGGCTAGATATAATAATCAGGGTCAGGAAGGAGAGATTTTTGACTTTTGAACAAGGGCTCCTGCAGGATCAAACATATATACAGCACATGGCTCATTGGATTAAAGATTTTTTTTAAATTAATAGGGGTAGCGCGGCTACAGGCATAGTTTGGGATGCCTTTAATGCGGGAGCACGTGGCGAAACCTTAAGCTTTAAATCCCATAAACGAAAACTGGAACAGTCTAGGAATAGAGATCTGGCTAGGGCAGTGTCGGATGCGGAGGAAGAGCTTCATCACTGTGTCTCAACAGGGGCTCCGCTGGACCAGGTCCTCTTAAAAATAGCAAAGGCAAAAATGGAGGCGGCAGAGGATATTGCAAATAAGGTAGCTAAGATCTTTCTGACCAAGAAGGAGAGATGCCATGAGTTCAGCGAAACAGTTGGGCGAACCTTAGCCGTACGCACAAGGCAAATGGCCGCCTCGGGAGAAGTAAGAGAAATCAGGGACTCTGCAGGTAGATTATACACAGATGCGGACGATATAAGAGAGGTATTTAGGAAGTTCTACGCCATACTGTATGATGACCAGCAAGGCCGAGACCCGGAGGAAATAGGGACATACTTAGAAGACATCCCAGTGGTTCGACTGACGGAGGCAGAATCGGAAGGATTGGAAAAATTGTTAGATTCAGAAGAGATTAAAATTGCTTTATCAAATCTCCCTTCTGGAAAAGCGTCAGGCCCTGACCAAATTCCTAAGGAATTTTATAAGGTATTTTGGGATGTCCCCTGGGAGGACATGGCTACAACGATGCAGAAGGCACAGGTTGGGTACTCTATACCGGTGTAGTGTAGCTCCTATTTTCCCAATAGGCTCTGCGCATTGGAATAGTACCTACAGCAGTAAAGGCCTAGGCCAGACGTTAACTAGGTCTACTACTGTCGATGCTAGACTTAATTTTTGGGTTTGCCAGCTAAGCTCAGAGTTCGCTAGAAACTTTCTCGAATGTTCAAGGAAGGATTAACTTCCCTGATTAGACAAGAAGGGATTTAGTTTCTGACAACCATAGAACATGACAACTATGCTCTCCCCTAATCAAGAGTCAATCTCGAGAGTCGTGTGAGCACAAGGCAATTATTTTACTCAGTCAGTACGTGCATTCTTAGTCTCATCAGAATGTAGAGAAAAGGAAGAGACGGGCGTGTTCAATAAAAAGGTGTTATTTATTGATCAGTCTCTTTTCTCGTACAAGAGAAATGGATCGATATTATTGCAATACTTATAGTTAAGTAAAGTGCATACATTAGAAGCAATAGTATAAAATAATACTGTAAAAACATTGATATGGTTTCTGAGCCATATGATGTTTAAAATGATTAAAATATATTTACATACACATATACATTTGACTAAACGTACTCAACTGGTGTTTCTAAATACGCCTACCCCGTGTACCTGACCTAAGTCTAATGCGTGGGCGGGAATAGAAAGTTACAGTTTAAGTTAAGTTTGTTTTTGCCAAGTGAATAACTAAAGAATTCTCTGTGAGGGGTTATTCAGTTCTGTACCTGGAATTTAGGATGGATGAGGAATGGTATCTCTTTCTCTGCTCTCGATATTCCAGGCTGCCTGCGAGGGCTGCCCGAAAGTGCCGGTGCTGGGTCTCTCGGCTTGAGATAGCAGCGCGTCAGGAAGGCGGGGCTGCTGCCAGCGGGGTCTGCTTCTGCTCTCGGCTTCGGCAAGTATGGCTGCTCCGTCTTGTCACCACGCGTGTGTTTGCATAGGGCAAGGTCGGCAATATTTATACCTTAAAGGTGCCGAGATTGACGTAAGGATGGACATAGATACGTCAATAAAGATGTCATACGACTTGCTCGTTAGCACATTCTTTACTAAAGTTCTCTGTGAAATCAAAACAATGGCCGCACGGATTTTCCAGGTTGTCATAGGTTTGATTTGTTATGAGAACGTCGTATGCCTTATCAGGGGCTGGAGGAATGTCGCTTGTCTAATTAGATCTCAAGCGTTATGACCTAATCAGATAACACGTTCCTGTGCGGTAGTGTGACTGCGTCAGATAACGGTATCTGCATCATGGGGGTTTTCTTGCCTCATGGGCTGACTGTTAGTTAACTTGATAGTTAGTTTAACCAGAATAGGGTCAGGAATAGGGGGACTGATTCAGAACCTATAGAAATACACGACACCCACTCCACGCTAACTATGGTCATATCTACTAATCTATGCATAGTATAACATAGTACAACATACTATAGAGTATAGTGTATACCTTACCACCCCAAAATACATAAATGCATTTCGAAATTTTCAAATATACTGAAAAATTGCAGTCATATATATTGTATGCACTTAAGCTATGAATTAAATGCAAAAGTAAACACGCATTTTTATGCATTATTGCTTATTGGTATATGAGAAATACACATGAAATGGCTCTTAATATGACTATACAGAAAGGAAGTTCGAGACCATTTCATCACATAATAAAATATTTGTGAACCTACCAGCGGGCAGCTAAAGTCTATAAAGTATCTAAAAATAGAAATTTTAATTCTCTAGGAATAGTTTCTTACTTTAAGCAGAAGATCAGTGTCCCGGGAAAAAATTATATAGAAAAATATTTTAGGGGCTTGCTGAAAAAATTGCTGTCCGTGAACTGGATGGTAATTGTTCATGTGACTTTATTTTTAAAGTTGAAGGCCGAATTCAGGGAACGCCGTGTGCGAGTTTACTCAAAAGTCTCTATTTCTGTTCTGGAGAGAACATCATATCATTCAGGCTTTCGAAAAAACTGTCAACAGCTTCATGGGAAAGTTCCACTAAGTCGGAAATAGGGGTAACCATGCATTCGTGAGCATGATTGTCTCCATTGACATTCTGATTCGCATTGCTGACAGAAGGTCGTACCTGTTCGATGCTGCTTTCATCTTGAACTTCACTACTCTTCAATCGCAGTGGTGAAGATTCCAGGAATGCCGTCATCAGGATTGGCAGCCTTTGAGGGCAGCACAAAGCGTGAACCTTGGTAGGAACCAACAGTGTATCTGCATCCACCGGCGCATCCGATTGTAGCGTCAGACAGGTGTCTAACACGCATTCTTTTCCGCATAGCAGACACCTTAGTACAGGTAAAACACCTCTTTGCCACATTGGTCGAAATGATAGAAACCAAGTCATGTTTAGGTCTCTAAGCCGGGAGAGTCCCAGGATTTTTGATATCCGGTCCCGGTATCCAATGGCTAGGATCGTATCTTCCATTGTCGCGAGAGTTTGATCTGTGACATGGGTTGCCATAACGAAAAATAAGGACTAGGAATAGGATTCCTGCAATTAGTCCCAGGATCAGGGGAAGTCCGCCAAAAATCGAATTGACGAAATCTGGAAAAATACCCAGTATGGCTTTGAATGGTGTTAATGCCATCGAAAATACTGTCTTAAATACCTTTGAGACCCCAGTGGTATCAGAAATATTTAAGATTTCGCTTAGGATTTCCGCGAAATGTACGGGGGAATTAGTTGATAATAATGTATGTATCTCTGCAGTCGTCCTTGCGACTTGTAGATCATACGTTTCTTTTGATGACGTGAGCCTTGTAGGCGTCTGAAGAAGCACTGTTTTCATTCTGCTTAAAGTGTCTATTCGAATAGAAGTAATTTTCAAACTGGGCCATGCCCTTGCCTCCCTGTCTGGAAAGGAGCTGGGGAACAAAGAGCGTCCACAGCACTTGACCTTCGCCGTTGTAGTTACTAGATAAGGAGTCCCGGGCATAAGACTGCAGCATCTGCGGTCTACAATAAGAATGTAACTCCCATTATAGAGTCTTTGAAAGAATGGTTCTATTTCAGTTGCAGGTGCGCCTTGCTGGTGACATGAAAGGTTGTATGAATTCCCTTCACAGGCTCCATGCAAACTAATTCCGTTACACAGAAGCGTGCCGCTTAGTGACATAGCACAATTGTTGCCACTAAGAAACACTTTCTGTCCTTTATTACTGACACATGCATGTGAATAGGGCAGGTTCCAAGTTGTTTTAAGGTACCCCTTTCCCAATTTCTCGTACATGCCAGCCTGTATATATTTTTGGCAGTATTGAAACCTGAAGGTTGAGATTGGAATATTTATGATTCCGTGGATTATCCATTCACTGACAGGTCGTTCTGACATTGTCAACGGTAATCTTTCTAGTTTTTCAATGCTCAAGATTGTATAATCAGCACCCTTTTGCGCCATACCGATTTGTCTATCAGTAAGGTTAAAGATTTGGAATAGTGACGTTGTGCTGATTAAACGCCAAGGCACATAGCCTGAACGCAGATTTTGTAACGTCCAGCCAAGCTGTACAATGGAACGCAATTGTGACTGACCATGTTGTAATAACAGTAAGTCTTGCGATAATATATCGATTGCTGACGACACAATGCTGTCCAATGAAAAAATTCTGGAGGACAGAGTCATTAACCCATTGTCCACTACAGAAAGTGATTTTTCCAAATTAATACGGTCAATTTCCCGTATTCTTTCTGCTGTTTCAATTTGAGTAACCTTCCAGGCCTCATTGTATGCTGCATATACAGAGGCTGCTATGAAACGCTTTTGACGCTGTTTGCGTGGTCCCAGTATGAAATCACGCAAGTCAGCACCATCAGTAAGTAAAGTTAGGTGTTGCTTAATTTCAGGCAGTGTGGAAGTTTGTAGCCATTGAAGGCATAATTTGCCCACACTGTAGGTTGTTATTATCCCTGGGTGATGTCTTTGGGGATATCTAGGGTCTGGCCTGGTCATTTTGAAACCCTGTGTTTTATTCAGGAATCTATCTTGACAGTAATTTGTATCTGTGGGCCAGATCAACCATTGTTTCCAATCAGGATGTGTTCTGTTTTGGTTAAGTATATGGTTTATGTCTATTTCTTCATCTGTATCAGAGCTATTGCTAAACATTGTTGGCTTTGGAATAGACGGGGTATTTAAATCTTTGATTTTGGCTAAGCCAAGACAGGTGGTTTGTTGAACAGTGTCATTTAAAAATATCATTTGTTCTGGGATCATGCAGGCTCTAAACAAAGCTTCTAAACCCTGTACTTGCCATTCTTTTGTACCCCAAACACTTTTCAAATCAACATTTTTGTCCCAATAATCAAATCCAAAAGTATTCATTTTTTCAAAGAATGAATCTGAATATATCAATTTTGTGTTGGTTATCATAATTTTCATCCCTGTCTTGTTTGACAATTTAAAATAAAATGTTTCAGCATTACTTGTGTTAAAACCTGAAAAATATGAATATTTGTCATACACGGTTCTAGAGCTCCCTTTTGGAGGTGTAGCACAATGTTCCCATTGATTATAATTTAAAACATTTCTAGGTTGTGCAGATTTATGCAAAAAATGGTTACCATAATGGTTATAGCAATACATACTATCATAATTTGTAGAACCTTGCAAATAATCATGTTTTGTAAATTTAGCAGACATTACTAAGTCAGACATCATATTGTTGATACTTTCGAAGTCCCAATCATCAGCAAATGAGTTTGGTTTTGCAAAGTCACTCAAAGAGATCTTGATTTGGTGTGGGTATTTCAGGATCTCGACCGGACCATAAATTTCATAGTCAGTGTTGTCCCAGGCTACCCCACCAGGTATCGGATTGGCTGTGAAGTTGGCTGAAGAAAGTTCTGGAGAAAGTTCTCTTTTCTCGACGTGTGAAGATGTGTGTGGTGTGAGGACCAAGTTGATGTTCTGACTTGCTGTGTCCATTTTAGCATATTTTCCCTCAATGAAGCGTCCCAAAGTAAATACCATGATGAGCCAAAGTATGAGGATAAATGTACCAAAACCCACCCAAAATTCAATCCATGGAGAAACCAGATATGTTTCTTTCAGTTGTTTCAAAAGTTCCTTCGCTTTGTCTTTAAAGGATTTTGATGATGGCTGTGTCTTTGATTCACTGAAACCTTCAGAGGAATCATCGAAGTTGATGAAGTAACCAGATGCAGTTCTGTCAATTGTTCCAATTGCTTCAGGATTTTTGTTCCTTGCATTTTCACTTGGTACTTCAGTATAGATTGGTGTGTCTCTGCTAAATGTCTTTATTTGGGTTTTCAGAGGTCTTAGTTCTATTGCATTGTTGCATAGTCCTTGTTGTTCTTCTGTAGGCGTTTCGAATGTGATGAGCCTCTTTGTTAGGACCTCTGTACTGGTAGCAAACCTTGGTGTTCTGCTACTTATTGGGAGTCCACTTGGCCTACTGTTTGTTATCGGCCACATGTTGTGGTTTTACCAGGTCGATGGATACAACTCGGTTCTCCTTTTTACCAGCAAGTGGCGGTAGTACAACTGATCTTGTCCCGTTGACAGACAAGACAGGAACTGCTTTTCTGTAAGAAGGCCCAAATTCCTTCTTTACCGCGATCTTCTCCCTGACTAGATCCCCGACTTTTGGAATCCAGACAGGTCTTGCTGGGACAGGTGGTGATTCTTCAGTGGTTGTTGGCTGTTGTTTCAACTGTATGTTGCTCAGGTCTTTTCTTGTTTTGTTTAAGTCCTGCAAAATAGCCAAACGGTCTTTGACATCAAAGGTTTTTTCTATTACCACTGAAGTCTGACTATCAAGGTCAGAGATCAACATCCTAGTTCCGAATAATAATTCGTACGGACTGAATCCCTTCAGAGAATTTCTTGGCAAGTTATTTAGACTACGTTGGACACTTATTAGATGTTTGACCCACCCAGCTCCCGAACCTAATACCTTTGCCGTTATAGATTGCTTTATGTCACGGTTTTTTCTTTCAACAATTCCGTTCCCCTCAGGGTGAAATGGACAAGAGTACCGCAATTGCACGCCCATGCTGACCATGGCCTCCTTAAAAGCCCGAGAGCTAAAAGCAGGACCATTGTCCGAATGCAGAATGCCAATTGCGTATGTGCCGATAAAGACCCGCAAATCTTTTATAACAGTTCTGGCGTCAGCCGAGTGCTGGTGATCTACATTATAAGTGGAAACTAGCCTGTATATGTTAATCGCAAGCCATTCTTTTTGCTGGTAATATTATCTGCCTTGATACGACGAGGTATTAAACTGCTTCTCTCCCCACTGCGATCTCTGTTGCAGTTTGGGCAGTTTTTTACAAACATGGTGTAGTGCAGGCTCATGCCTGGCCACCAGTACCGTGATTGTAATTCTTCCAGAGAATCTTTTAATTTAAGGTGTCTGTGACCCTCGCCCATGTGTGCGTCTGCGATTAACAAGTTTCTCCTGTCCATGTTTGGAATCACTCTATCCCCCACTCCAGGGATTCGAGCAAAAGGGACGGAGTTTGCATCGATTATGTATGTGTAATTGAGTGGATAGTTGATCGGTAACGCTGAGCAGTCGCCTTTTGATGACGTTTTCACCGCCAGCATTGTTTCACCGTCAATGTATTTTAATGTACGCTTTTTTCGATCTACGGGAGCCGGTTTAGTGGCTGCCGCTGCGGCTGCTTCAGCCAATGAATTCCCTACAACGTGAACGCCATCACGTTGATGACTCAGTGAGTGAGTCACGTGAGTCTTTGGTAGTTCTTTTTTCAAAAGAGCTACTTGTTCCCAGAGCAGTTTCTGCTTTATTGGTGCATCTGTGTCATCTTTGTAACCGTTCTAAATCCATGTCTGCAAATCCTTGTTATATGCTTTGACGCAGTAATATGAATCTGACACTATAAGCGTCGGGAATTCGCGATCCGCATTATCTAGCGCCATTTTCAAAGCTATTATTTCAGTTTGTAGTTCTGAATTAGTTTCTACTGAGTGTGATTTTGTTAATAGAGGTCTTAGTTTACCTCCGCGCCACACTTCTTTTGTAATCTCACATGTGGGGTTGTATGCATGTTCTCCCCAAACGGAGGGTTGAGCATGTCCGTCTGTATAGATTACACAGGCGTAATGTCGTAGAGGCAGAATGTCGATTGGCAGAGGATACGTCTTTTCATATTTTAGATTTTTTAATTCTTCTAGTTCTGGATCAAAGTAGTAGTATACTTTGTCCGTTGTGATTGTATTCACCCATTGTATCCATTCCGGATTCAATGTTGTTGTTGGTAAATTACACGGTGCTGTTAGTGCCTCAAAGGCTGATTCTGCTGTTCTGACTGTGATATGTCTACCGTCAGCTATGTCTTTTTCTCTAGCTATTGCGGTTTGAACTGCACGAATGATTTTTTCTGTATTACTGAATTTCTGTTCAGCTTCTGTGTACAAGTGTGATTTGAATGCAATTGGTACCTTATCTCCTTCATTAGAAGTCAGGTATGTGAATCCGCATCTCCCTGGGATGACTCGGATCACAAGGTTGCGTGTGTTATCACGTGTTTCTAATTTTGTTTTAATTAGCATGTCTGTTTGTAAGGATCTCAAAATTTCTGTGTGTGTTTGAGTCCAACTGGATCTTTTAAAGTCTGGTTTAATTAGATCATAAAGGGGTTTGACCCTTTCTGCGTAATTTGCAATGTATGTTCTTCCGAAATTTAGGAAGCCTAGAATTGACTGTAGGTTTTTTAGTGTTTTAGGAGCTTTGATTACGGCACATTTCTCTAGGAAATTGTCTGCCAGGCTTTTACCTTCACTTGATAGCTCATATCCTAAGAATAGGACTTTCAGATGGGCAATTCTGGACTTTTTAAAGTTGAATTTGTAACCCTCTGCAGCGAAACCAAGTATTATGGTGTTCACTCTTTTCAAGTGAGTCTCCAAGTCATCATCTGTTAAGTAAATGTCATCAACATAAGATAATGCTTCATCATCATATAGTTGTAGTAATTCTGTTACTCTCGCTGAGAATACCCCTGGGCTGTTCTTGTACCCCTGGGCTAACCGACAGAATTGTTTTTGAGTGCCATTTACTGAGAATGCAGTTAAATATCTGCTCTCTGGTGCTATGTTTTGACAAAAGAATCCATTGGAAATGTCCAAGGTAGTTTTGTATTTTTTGCGCACTATGTTATTCATTAGTGCAGCACTGTGTGAGTTTTGCACTGCAAAGGTTTTGCAACATGTGTTAAGGTGTCGGTAATCCAAAACTAGACGATATGAATTGTCTGGTTTGGAGACCGGAAACAAAGGATTGTTCATTTGTGAGGTGCAAGTTTCAATCACCCCCTGGTATTCTAGCTGATCTAGTATTTCATTTACTTGTTTTTTAGCTTCTTGCTTAATTGGGTACTGCCTTTGTGCAGTAGGTTGTGAATTTAACTGGATTTTGTGAGGAGGGGAGTCCTCATCCCATCCTACATGATTTTTATATAAAGCAGGTGCTAAGGCCACTGCCCACTTTCTAGCAAGTGTGTATTTTTTATGAATCGGGATTTGATTCGAGAAGGCAGGCATAATTACTTCTTCGCCATGAGGGCACTCCCTGACAAACTCTGGTGGCCAGTCTTTTTCAGCTAGAAGGATGTCATAGCCTTTGGAGAGGTTATCCCAAAATAGTCCCCTAATTTTCCTAATCTTATCTCCCTCTATACGTAATGTTATCTCGTATATCTTGTGGGGCTTGCTAACTCTGGTGTCTGCAGTTTCCACTTGAAGGTATTCATTCGTGTCCACTGTCTCCAGATGATTCATAAGGACTTTGCGAGCTATGCTCACCTCTGCTGCGCTGTCTAGCATTGTCTGAGCCCATTCTCCGTTTTTCAGTTGTGTCCTCAGTATTCTCGGCATTTTTAACTACCTTGATACTGGCTACCTTCTTTTTTGGAAATTGTAATTTCTTTTTCAGTTGAGCAGGTTCCTTGTCTTTGGACTTGGCGTGCTCTTCTGATCGTCCTCTTCTTTCCGATTTCTGCGAGGAAGTCTGAAAAGATTGAGAGGGACGTGTATCAATGTCTTGATATCTATCAGGTTTTTTAATATTATCCCTATTTCTAAGGTTATATCTATTCCCAGAGGGGTCACTCTGCGGTGACCTCTGTCTTTGGTTTGGAGATTTCTCTCTTCGCCTCGGAGACCTTCCTCTGGACTGGAATTTCTTTTCTTTAGGATTGGATTGTTTATTTCCATCCCAGTTCTTTTTTGGTGAATTATTATTATTAAAAAATATTTTTTCTGGACTTGTAGTCAGTTGCGGTTTTACTGGTATTCCACCTAGACTATCTCTGCCTAGTTCTTCATAGGATTTTTCTATGATTCTGGCAATTTCAGCTGGTTGGTCTGCTATATCTGTCTCTTTTAACCTCTGGCGGATCGCCACGTTTGCTGCTTCACCTTTTATGTTGGCTAATAATATAGCCGAGACCTGCTTGAAGTCTTTTAGTAATTTCATACCAAGAGTTAAAGCAGGTTCTGGACCATATTCATCTTGAATTTGTTTTAGCACATCTGGTATCACCAAAATGGATGGAACACCGTGCGTTTTTGTGTAGATGGAAGCAAAGACTGTACCCCAAGTGTCACAGTCCTCAATGTGTGGTGCGATTCCCATTGGGAGACATATAGTCAGAATCCTGTGTTTTTCTAATGGGGTGGTGTCAGGAAACACCGCCTCTATTTGGGTAATTTTCTGTGCCAACCAGAATGGTATCTGTTCCCGTTTAGCTGGAACTTTACCTAGGCAGGATTGGATGTTCTGTGGTGTAATTTTATTTGTGTTCCCCTGGTGAGGGGTCAGCTGTGGAAGTTTAATCGCTGGCTGAATTGTTGAAGTCCGCATTACATACTCAACTAATTGTCTATGAATTTTTAGTAGTTGTTTTAGCTGTATTAACAGCTCTGCTGCAGGCATTCTTTCGATGTCTGGATGTGGTGTGTATCCGGCTAGGACCGGCCACGTTGCTCCTGGTCTTCCTAAAGGACCGAGCCTTGTAATGTGATTGTTATGTATTAGGGCGCCATCAAATAAGAGCAAATGCTCTTGGAATTTGAGTGGTACTTCCACCTCCTCGAAAGGAGTGTACTCATTAGGAGGTTCCTCTATTTTGTAATAGTGGAAGTACTTTGTTACAGCATTTGCTGCTGGAAAATGTATCCATGAATAGTATACCTCTGTCTGCCGATATTCGTGTGCCTCAATTACGAATATGACTGTGCCACCTCTAGGTGTCAGTCCATTTTCTATAAGTTTTAAGGTTATAGATCTCCTTTTGATGACCGGAATGAGTATTATATCCGCGTCTGCTGCTTGCATGGTAGCATCAGCATCTGCGAGTTCAGTTGCTAATCTAACTGCCTCTCTTTCATCATCACTCTCTGCCATTTTACCGACAGGATGGTATTATGTCTATTTGCAGATCAGGTTTCTTTATGGAAACAGAGATTAGATGCACAATATTATGGAACTGTTTTTATCCTTCAACGTTGACTAGACCAAGAACCATACATAGGAGTTCCCTCCTGCGAGGTTTTGGAGGATATAACCTTTCACCCACTCCAGACGTCTTTGGAGTATTTGGGAAAAGGGGTCTGAGTGAGAAAGCACGACTGAGTTACTCTAAATGTCTTACGTTAGTTTTATCGCCCTTTCCAAACGCGTTGGGCGCCATGTAGTGTAGCTCCTATTTTCCCAATAGGCTCTGCGCATTGGAATAGTACCTACAGCAGTAAAGGCCTAGGCCAGACGTTAACTAGGTCTACTACTGTCGATGCTAGACTTAATTTTTGGGTTTGCCAGCTAAGCTCAGAGTTCGCTAGAAACTTTCTCGAATGTTCAAGGAAGGATTAACTTCCCTGATTAGACAAGAAGGGATTTAGTTTCTGACAACCATAGAACATGACAACTTTGCTCTCCCCTAATCAAGAGTCAATCTCGAGAGTCGTGTGAGCACAAGGCAATTATTTTACTCAGTCAGTACGTGCATTCTTAGTCTCATCAGAATGTAGAGAAAAGGAAGAGACGGGCGTGTTCAATAAAAAGGTGTTATTTATTGATCAGTCTCTTTTCTCGTACAAGAGAAATGGATCGATATTATTGCAATACTTATAGTTAAGTAAAGTGCATACATTAGAAGCAATAGTATAAAATAATACTGTAAAAACATTGATATGGTTTCTGAGCCATATGATGTTTAAAATGATTAAAATATATTTACATACACATATACATTTGACTAAACGTACTCAACTGGTGTTTCTAAATACGCCTACCCCGTGTACCTGACCTAAGTCTAATGCGTGGGCGGGAATAGAAAGTTACAGTTTAAGTTAAGTTTGTTTTTGCCAAGTGAATAACTAAAGAATTCTCTGTGAGGGGTTATTCAGTTCTGTACCTGGAATTTAGGATGGATGAGGAATGGTATCTCTTTCTCTGCTCTCGATATTCCAGGCTGCCTGCGAGGGCTGCCTGAAAGCGCCGGTGCTGGGTCTCTCGGCTTGAGATAGCAGCGCGTCTCTCAGCGCGTCAGGAAGGCGGGGCTGCTGCCAGCGGGGTCTGCTTCTGCTCTCGGCTTCGGCAAGTATGGCTGCTCCGTCTTGTCACCACGCGTGTGTTTGCATAGGGCAAGGTCGGCAATATTTATACCTTAAAGGTGCCGAGATTGACGTAAGGATGGACATAGATACGTCAATAAAGATGTCATACGACTTGCTCGTTAGCACATTCTTTACTAAAGTTCTCTGTGAAATCAAAACAATGGCCGCACGGATTTTCCAGGTTGTCATAGGTTTGATTTGTTATGAGAACGTCGTATGCCTTATCAGGGGCTGGAGGAATGTCGCTTGTCTAATTAGATCTCAAGCGTTATGACCTAATCAGATAACACGTTCCTGTGCCGTAGTGTGACTGCGTCAGATAACGGTATCTGCATCATGGGGGTTTTCTTGCCTCATGGGCTGACTGTTAGTTAACTTGATAGTTAGTTTAACCAGAATAGGGTCAGGAATAGGGGGACTGATTCAGAACCTATAGAAATACACGACACCGGGGTCATGGGGAGGTGCTGACATAGTGATAATTTTAAAAAAGGGGAAGTCAGCCACTGAACCCGGTTCATATAGGCCAATTACGCTTATGAACTCTGATACTAAAATATTCTCTAAGGTCCTAGCAACAAGATTCGCTCAAGTAATAGGTTCCCTTGTGAGTAGCAATCAACATGGGTTTATCCCGGGTAGGGGTATGACTCATGTTAATGTTAATGTTAGGCACACTTTTAGAGCGCACGGCTACCCCAAAGGGTGTCCCGGCGCTTTAGCAAAGATGCCCCTAAAAACAGAAAAACCAAAAGGTAAACAAACTGCAGAAACGCGGGTTACTAGGTGAAGAACAGAGTCATACGCGTAAGGTTATTACGTTATTCGATGCCATGGAGGTTGCAGGAGACCCGATGGCGGTAATGCTATTAGACGCAGAAAAAGCCTTCGATCGGGTCTCCTGGGACTATCTGTGGCATATTTTAAAAAGAGCAGGCTTTAGTAGTGGTTACATCAAGGCAATTCAAGCTTTATACAGGGACCCGAGAGCTGCAATTCGGATCAATGCAGGTTCAACACGCCTTTTTCAAATAAGGAGAGGTACCAGACAGGGCTGTCCATGCTCTCCGCTTCTATTTGCGATGTACATGGACCCGCTGATTCGAAGAATAGAGAGCTGTGAGAGGATTCCCCCACTGCATACGCGTATGGGACAATGTAAAGTGCTCGCATATGCTAATGACGTGGTAGTGATAACACCTAACCCCACGAGGCCATAGTGCAGGTTGAGATCGAGGCTATGAGATTTGGACAGGTCTCAGGATATGCATTGAACACTAGTAAAATGCAAATAATTAAAAACAATTATGTTGACTGCTCTGATAATCAAGTGGTGCAGGCTAGAGTATACGTGGGGGTAACCATCTCGTCTGATTTAGATACCCTAGTGGAGAAAAATATAACACCAATTCTGGCTAAAGCGGAGAAGGATTTGGATAGGCTAGAGAATTTACATCTCTCAATTGCGGGACGTACTAACATTGTAAAGATGATGATTTTACCCAAGTTTTTATATATTTTTAGAGCAATACCACTGTTGTTTGAACTCAAATGGTTTAAGGGATGTGAGCATATGATTAATAGATTTATTTGGGCAAAAGGAAAGACAAGGAGAGCGCTTAGGTATATGGCACTGCCCCGGGATAGGGGTGGATGGTCGTTACCGGATTTAAAACTCTATTATTTGGCAGCGGCACTAAAAAATATGGTAGGTCTTTTAGGAGGGGCAGATGCAAAAGGGCAGGACGTGTTCGGCACATTAGCAATATACGGTTTAGTTATGGGAGTAGAAGCAGAGAACTTGTTTTTGAAGTATACTGACTTTAGTTATTTTAAAAGGACACGATTTAAGACGATTTTGGCAGCTTACAGCATTTGGAAAGCGTTCGCAAAAAGTTTTGGACTTGGGAAATACAACGCTAACACTAGGATGAGTGCGAATCCTACTTTCCCTCCAGATATATTTACGGGCTTGGTTTTTGGAGAATGGGGGAGGAAGAGGATAGGGATGATTGGCGATCTTAGGAGCACACAAGGGTTATTGCAATTCTCGGAGTTGCAGACAAAGTATGAAATAGAGCCGAAACATTTCTTTAAATTTCTACAAGTGAGAAGTTACATCGAAACAAAGAGGGGGGGACCGGCAGGGTTCAGCAAAATTCCAATTATGGATATTATACAAGCAGGTTTGGACTGTACGATTACGAGGTTCTACTCAGAACTGATAAAAGTGAAGCAGGATGACATGGATAGGATGGTGGAGAAATGGGCGAACAAGCTCGCTATAGGAGAAGAATGCTTCCATATATCGTTAGAGTTGGGGCATAGTATCTTATGCTCTGAATCTCTCCAGGCGCAGCACTATAAAACTGTTTACCATCTATACTATACCCCTGCGAGCATTGCACAGTGGGGAGGGATTTCAGGAATTAGCTGCCCTAGATGTGGAAGTGCAGACGCTGATTTAGCACATATGTTTACGACATGTACACATTTGCAATCAACCCAAAAAGATATAGAGAGATTCCTTAGTAGAGTGTTAGGTGGTAAAATCACTCTGTCCCCTTCGATAATCCTCCTTGGTGTTAACAACAATGATAGGCATATGACGGGGGGATATTTCATATTTGTCGCAATGGCAGTGTTAAGACTATGTATAGCTTCAGCATGGTTAGACGTTATACCTCCAACATATCATCAATGGTTAGCCAGATTATTGTCGATATATAATTTAGAGACTGCAATATATGCTAGAAAGGGGAAAAAAGGGAGAAAGCTGGGGGAGCGAATCTGGGACCCGATCAGGCAATGGAAAGAGGAATCTAGTCTCTAGACTTGGATTTATTATGATGTGCGCCGTGCTGTCTTCTTTCTTCTTTTCTATCTTTTCTTTTGCTTCCATATTTTCATAAAAAAGTCTTATCTGATGTCTTATTATATATCCCGTAATTGTTATAATAGGAGAATAATTTAGAAGGTGATTCTTGTAACCAATATGTCCAAAACATGCGTTTGTTTGTTTATATATTGTCTGATTCAAATGCCGTGTCCTGTGTCAAAAAAGGGGATAACATTTTCAATAAAAATATTTTTTTTTAAAAAGAACCGGTTAGCAGGAGCCCAGATGGCTGTGTTGGATGAGGTGGTGCATTGTGAAACTTACGAGTGGTTCACCCAGCCACAATGCGATCAGGGGTGTTGAAGTCAGCAGTCAGCGACGGCATAGGTGAGACCAGGGTGGGAAAGTGATGCCCACAGATCATGATGCATCAGCTGCTCATCGTCATCGTTGTCATTGAGACCAAGGTTGTGGTGCGTGATGCATCAGTGCATTCTGGGGTAGCTTCAGGACACTGAGACAGCAACGGAATTAGTGACGCAGTTGGTTGCTTTTTCCTTCTATGTGGCAACTGAAACAGCGGTTCCAGAAGCGGTACCCAGAGGTTGGTAATGTCTTTGCAGTCCCTTCAGAACAGGAGACAAACTTTACTTCAAGCCCTGGGAAATACTCATAAAAAGTAAAAAAGTTCAGTCCAGTCCTTTCACTGCCCAAGGCAAAAGCATCAACTGCAGGCCAACCCAACAAAGCAAAAACACAGCAAAGGGGCAGTACTGCTCTTGGCAGCTCTTCCAGCTCTTCTTCTTCTTGGCAGGTTCCTTGATTCCACCAAGTTCTAAAGTTCTGGGGTATATTCAGTTTCTCTTTGTTCTCTCAGGCACAGCCCAAACCAGTTCTGTCCTCTCCGGCACAGCTCCCTAGCAGGTGGCAGAAACAGCATTTTGTAAGGCAGACCAGGCCCATTAAGGTGTAAGGGAATCTCCTCCCACTACTCTAAATGCAAAGCAGGTCTATTCAGCCCAGCCCTGACGCATCCAGGAAAGGCAGGACACACCTCAATCCCCCAGTGGCTGTCTACAGTCAATGTACATCCCCATCCACTGCCACCCCAAACCCACAGTCAATGTACAAAACCAGCAAAGGCAAACAGGATGGCTAAGCAAGAAAATACCTACTTTCTAAAAGTGATATTTTCATAAACAGAACATAAAAATCATCTTTACTAAAAGATACATTTTTAGCTTCTGAGTCCAGGCACACCAAACTCAATTTCCCTATCTTGTCCCAATGGGAAGATATGCTTTAAAGATGTTGTACGTTACCTCCCATTCTATCCTTTGGGACAGACAGCCTTGCAGTGGTGAAAAACTAAATGTACTGTAATTCACCACCAGGACATGTCACACAAGGCAGTACATGTCCTACCTTTAACATACTGAATGTGATATCCCCGACATGTGGGGAACGTCCCCAATCTGCACTCTGGGTTGGAATTTAAATAATTCAAAAAGTAATCAGTTGTTAGTATACACGTGCAAATGCACTCGTTGTTGCCTCCTGCATGCATAAATCTCTGCTCAGTTATAAACCTCGCCAGGTTTATAATTGATAGATCTTGAATTTCCGGATCTTCCTTTCATTGATGTCCTCTTTCTACTCATCCAGTTGAATGTTGATATCTTTAAGTGTTTCATCCCAATCCTCTTTATTCATTTTGTCCGTCAATTCCTGTTTTAGTTGAATTACTTCTCTGCTTAATTCTTCCAATAACCTGGATAGTTTTTCAACGATAACGAATGGGTCACCATGTATTGATGCATGTAAGACATGCCGGGCATTGGATATGGTACACTTCGTGTTCACATTACATTTATTAGTCCACCTGGTTCTTCACAGGAATCGTACGCAAATTACGATGCATCTTTGCAGGTTCACCTGATGCATTAAAGGGCTAATTTACAAGCAAGCCCAGTTCACCTCCGGAATGTCACTTTTTATGATGTTGCAGCAGCGCACTGGGCTTACCCATATATACAAGGCCACGTAGAGCCACCTTGTGTAACTTTTCATGGCTTCGTACATATGGTGTGAGGCAATGCAGTGCAAGTCACTGCGTTTCCTCACACTGCGATGGGGAGGCATGCCATGGGTGTTACAGTGGGTGTTCCCACGTGACATCCATGGCATTTGACACAATCCCAGATTTACAACATGCTGTAAACCTGGGAATGTGTCAAAAGCCTACATCTCCCCAGGGGTGACTTAAGGGTTGTATTTGTTAAGGAAGGTGTCCCTTCCCCCCCCCAAAAAAAACTAATTTCAATACTGAAAGGTGCTGCTTAATGCAGTACACATAGAAGTTGCAACAAGTAATTTTTTTAAAAAAGGATTGTTTGTGTGCGGGAAGGGACACCTTCCTGCACAGCAACAATCAATGGTACTTAGCTGTTTCTATGGGCCATATGTATCAACATTCCCTTTTGCGATTTCTAAATAGCAATTTTTAAGGAATCGCTATTTAGAAATTGCAAAAAGGTATGTATGTAGAAATTCGCTTTTTTTTTGCGATTTAAAATTCCTTAATTGCGATTAGCAAATTGCTAATCGCAATTAAGGAATAATTTCCCATTCATTTCTATGGGCCAGGAGGCCCATAGGAATGAATGCGAAATTATTTTCAATTTGCGATTCGCAAATTGAGAATAATTTCAAGGGTGCAGGGGTGTCTCAAGAACACCCTGCTGCACCCCTGAAAATGACATGTGTGCGCATATGACGCACATACATGCCCTAAGGGCATGTATGAGCGTCACATGGCACCTTTACAAATTGCATAAAGTGCATTTGTAAAAGAAATCGCAAAATACCACCAACTACAAGTTGGTGGTAATTTGTGATTCCTTAAGGGCATTTTGGATTTTTTTTGCTTAATACATTGCATTTAAGGAATCGCAAAATTTGCGATTCCTTAAATGCAATCGCAAAATAAGGAATGGCAAATTTTGTGATTCCTTATTTTGCACCCAAATTCTTTCATACATACCATTTTGCGAATATGGGTACGCAAACGCCGAAATTCTGCGAATTTCGGCGTTTGCGAACCCATTTGACCTTGATACATATGGCCCTATGTGTGCTGCTGCACACATGAAAACAGCAAAAACGAGGAAAAAATTAAAATTCCTCCTCATTGCACCAGAATAAGACCAGGTTTTCCCCAAGTCTAAATTTTGGTGCTTCCCCATATTTACGCCACCCTTGTAATGTATTGTATTGTATTGGATCAGAAATTTATATAGCGCAAAACTGTCACCCTACGGGTATCCTGGCGCTTGAACTTCAGGTAGTACGACATTTGAACAGATCCACATTGGCAGCAAAAGATTTAAATATCCCCCTAGGGAATAGCCAGGTTTTCACAAGCTTTCTAAAACAAGTTAACAAGTTAGCCTGTCTGATGTTCTGAGGAAGGTCATTCCAATGTTGTGCGGCGGCCACGCCAAAGGCTCTGTCCCCCATCCTAATTCTCTTAAAAACAGTAGTCTTTAGCAAGTTTAAGTTAGAGGAGCGGAGTTGCCTTTTCGGATTACACCAGGTGAATCTCTCCCGTAAGGGAATCGGGCCCCGCCATGTGCCGCTTTATACACAATACACAGGGATTTAAAACAGATTCTCTCTTTAATGGGTAACCAATGTAAATCTTTCAGGGCTCCGGTCGTAGAGGCCCTGCATTGCCTATTCAATGCCAGCTTTGCTGCCATATACTTAACACCTTGACTCAGAACGCCAGGAAAGCCCTCGCACTCACAGCTACTCTTCTGCAAGCTGCTTAGTTTAATTCGCTTTTAAAAGCCCCGTTTTTGCCGATTTATTTTTAGTTTGAGTTACATGTTTTCCCCTGGTTTTAATACAGGCCACTCGCAGACTCGCACTGCTGCCACCTTACCCCCACTCTAATCTGTGAGATCACCGCGTTATCGCGGGTCCCTGTCCACTGTCTAGTTGTGGAGGCCATCTTGGGAGGGGGGACATTGCCGGCGGCGCGGTTAGCGCTCTAGTTGTCAGGCGCTCGGCGAGCATAAAGGCAGGCGCTTCGCAGGTGAGCATCCTTAACACCTTGACTCAGAACGCCAGGAAAGCCCTCGCACTCACAGCTACTCTTCTGCAAGCTGCTTAGTTTAATTTGCTTTTAAAAGCCCCCTTTTTGCCGATTTATTTTTAGTTTGAGTTACATGTTTTCCCCTGGTTTTAATACAGGCCACTCGCAGACTCGCACTGCTGCCACCTTACCCCCACTCTAATCTGTGAGATCACCGCGTTATCGCGGGTCCCTGTCCACTGTCTAGTTGTGGTGGCCATCTTGGGAGGGGGGACATTGCCGGCGGCGCGGTTAGCGCTCTAGTTGTCAGGCGCTCGGCGAGCATAAAGGCAGGCGCTTCGCAGGTGAGCATCCTTAACACCTTGACTCAGAACGCCAGGAAAGCCCTCGCACTCACAGCTACTCTTCTGCAAGCTGCTTAGTTTAATTCGCTTTTAAAAGCCCCGTTTTTGCCGATTTATTTTTAGTTTGAGTTACATGTTTTCCCCTGGTTTTAATACAGGCCACTCGCAGACTCGCACTGCTGCCACCTTAACCCCACTCTAATCTGTGAGATCACCGCGTTATCGCGGGTCCCTGTCCACTGTCTAGTTGTGGTGGCCATCTTGGGAGGGGGGACATTGCCGGCGGAGCGGTTAGCGCTCTAGTTGTCAGGGGCTCGGCGAACATAAAGTCAGCCATGCTGACGCGCAGCGTCATTACGCAGCGTCATCGCCGGAACGTCGCCGGAGTTTCGCCAG
Organism: Lissotriton helveticus; assembly: GCF_964261635.1. Taxonomy (NCBI): domain Eukaryota; kingdom Metazoa; phylum Chordata; class Amphibia; order Caudata; family Salamandridae; genus Lissotriton; species Lissotriton helveticus. The sequence continues at coordinate 1,667,974,923 of NC_136068.1, read as the reverse complement.
AGTTAAGCCCGTCTAGGGAGTTTCGCCAGAGTTAAGCCCGTCTAGGCCCGTCCGGGCCAAGACGGGCATAGGGCGCGTTACTCTGCTCAACTCTGCCGTACATATGGATTCAACTCTCAGGTACTCTAGGGATACTCTGTTGTCGTTACGTGCTCCCAGACATACCAGCTGTAGCTACCATTGGGTAGAAGGTACCCTTTTTACACAATGCCTTTTATGTGGTTCGGGTAGCACCTTTAAGGACCGGACACAGATTTCTATGGCTCTGCTCAACTGCAGGTCATTACCCTGTCACGCCACGGAAATTAATTCCTTGATTTTGGACCATAGTTTGGATGCCTTGTTCCTTACGGAAACTTGGCTGACCTCTTGCTCTGGACCCGATATTGTTAAAGCCCTCCCTTCGGGATACCTCATGTTTCATCTAGATAGGTCGGATGGGAGGGGGGGAGGAGTGGCCATCCTGTATAGAGATAAATATGTATGTAAAGCTGCAGATTGCGGTATTAATAACTCTGAAGGCTGTCAATTTTCGCTACGCATATCTTCTACTACCTCTATCTCTGGCCTTCTTGTCTATCGGCCTCCTGTAACGATGGGAAATTTCTTAGATTCCTTCATTGAGGCGGTGATACCACTGGCTGCCGCGTCCTCCAACTTTATAGTTCTCGGAGACCTCAACTTACATTTTGTTGATCCCTGTGATGTAGTGGCGAGAGACCTACAAGGCATGCTGGGTGCACTCGATCTACACCTTGCTAATGTTGGTGCCACCCATAATAGGGGTCATCAGCTGGATGTTGCTTTTGCTAACTCGGAGAACCTGCAAGCCCTCCAGCCTTTGGCTCTTCCCTGGACGGACCATTGTCTAGTCCCCCTTAGATGGCAGCTGGGGAAGGGGAGAGATCCGGTACCTAGACGGTATATAGTGGAACGACTCTGGTCGAGGCTGCCACTGGATAGCTGGGCGGCCGAGTTGGCAAGAACTTGTCCCCCCCTTGTTACTGACCCCAGTATTGCTGACCAGCATGTGGGAAACTGGCTGACTAATACTCTTGACTCTTTGATTCCGAAAAAGAGGAGGCCCATCAGGGAAAGAAGAATCGGTTCCGCTCCCTGGTATACTCCCGAACTTAGGGGTCTCAGAACATCATGTAAAAGATCAGAACGGGCATGGAGGAGAGAGCGGACGGAAGAAAGTCGGGAAGACTACAAGATATCGATGAGGAAGTATAAAGTCGCTTTGAAAGACGCCAAAAGGAACTTTTTCAGCGATAGGATCGAGAGGGCAAGTAACTCACCAGGGGAATCCTTTAAAATTTTTAAGGACCTCCTGAAGGCTCCGGTCCCTTCAGTTGTGCACGACAACCCTCAAGAAAAATGTGAAGAGCTGGCTGACTTTTTTCATTCGAAAATAGAGAAGATTTTGTCTTCGTTGCCTGCGACCTCTCAGATCCCGGAGATGGAATTTAGCCCAGTAATATGCCCCGCTGAGCTGTCCTCTTTCGGCCCTTTTTCGGAGGAGGAGGTCGTAAAAGTCCTGAAAGGGATGAAGAGTGGGTCTCCTAGTGACCCAGTGCCTATGAAATATCTCAAACAAGTGGCAAACACTCTGTCCACTCCGCTTACTGACCTCATTAACCTTTCACTCTCCCAGGGCACGGTGCCTCAGAGATGGAAAAAGGCAGTTGTCAAAGCACTACTGAAAAAACCAGGATTAGACTCCTCAAATTTGGCCAATTTCAGGCCTATTTCACTTTTGCCCGGCTTCTCAAAAGTCGCAGAAAAGATGGTTAACCGCCAGCTCTCTTATCATCTAGAATCCCATCATCTGCTGGGAGACTCCCAGACGGGCTTTCGCCCTGGTCAGGGGACGGACACAGCCTTATTGGCAGTGGTGGAGGAAGCAAGGAGCATTCTTGATTCAGGGGGGTCAGTGGCAGTGATCCTCCTGGACTTGAGTGCTGCCTTTGACACCGTAAGTCACCAGGTGCTCCTCCAACGTCTGTCAGAGGAGGGTGTGACAGGGATGGCCTTGAAATGGCTCGAATCCTTCCTCTCCAACCGCTTCTATCAAGTCTGGGAAGGGGCAGAGCAGTCGACCTTGTTCCCTCTTCAATGTGGAGTCCCTCTGGGCTCATCCTTGAGCCCTACCTTATTTAATATTTATATGACTCCTCTTGAAAGAGTGGTTTCCCCTTCAGGAGTGAAGATCATCAGCTCTGCTGATGATACTCAGCTGGTTGTAGGCCTCACCCAGCTGACGGAACAACCTGAAGTTCTTCATGACTGCCTTGCCAATGTCCATCGTTGGATGTCCCACTCTGCCCTTAAGCTCAACGGAGAGAAAACTGAGCGTATGCTGCTGGGCAAATCTAGTCCCTCACTCATCGCTAGCTGTTGGCCTCGGTCTCTGGGTGACCCACCATCTCCCAAGAAGGAGATCAAGAGCTTGGGAGTTTGGTTGGAGGAAGATCTGTCCTTCAGGACGCACGCCAGGAAGACCGCGGGGGTGTGTTTTGGTCTGTTGCGGTCAGCTCGCAAGGTGCTACCACTGCTCCCTAATCCATCTAGGAAGCTCTTGATTCGTGGTTTAATCTTGTCGAGGCTTGACTACGGGAATGCCCTGTTTCTCGGTGCTCCCGAAGTGACTTTTAAAACCCTTCAACAGGTGCAGAATGCAGCCGCTAGAGTGCTGATGGAGGTTCCTAGAAGACACTCAGCTGCCCCGGCCCTGAAAACGCTTCACTGGCTCCCCGTTAAAGAGCGGGTGAAATTCAAAGCGTTATGCACGGCTCATAAAATCTTGCATGGTAGGGGCCCCTCTATTCTGTCCATTATGGCATGCCCCTACAAGTCCACACGCCCTCTGCGTTCGGACCAAAGACATCTTCTGCAGTCAGCCAGAGTAAAAAGAGCTCGCTCTGGGGGCCGGCGTTTTTCAGTGCAAGTGGCGGCACTGTGGAACTCCTTGCCCTTTAAGATTCGTTCAGAGTCCAATATTCTGCACTTTAGGAAACTCCTGAAGACTCATCTGTTTCCGGTGTAGTGACTGAGTCTGAGCTTTCCCTTCTCGTTCTTTACAGCGCCGGGATGCCCCTGGGTAACTGAGCGCGTTATAAATTTTATATAATAATAATTATATAATACTGGACTCTCTGTAATCTCTGTACGATGTACTGCGGTGCTCCCAAATACAGAGCAATACAGTAGTCCAGTCTGCTAAGAATTACACTCTGTACCACAAGTGGGCGAGTGTCTTTAGGTAGAAGCAGGAGAATCTGTCGTAACATCCGCAACAACAAAAAGCATACATTGGCCGTTTTATTTGCCTGGGATTCCATTTGGAGACTGCCCTCCATTTGTACCCCCATATTGCGCACAGCTTTGGAAGGAAGTAGGGGGTCATCCTCTGGAGTGAGCTTAAACTCTGGCATTAACTGTTGATGCAGGCTGGGGGATGGGCAAAAAAGCACCTCTGTTTTTCCCTCTTTAAATTGCAGAGAATTTTGCCTGAGCCAGCCTACTGTCTTGCACATACACTCTTGAAACTTGTCCATCGACACCGCCTGTTTCCCTTTCAGGGAAAACACCAGTTGGGTGTCGTCCGTGTAGTTAACCAGGTCGATGTCGTAAGACTTGATCAAAGAGAGTAGGGGGCGCAAGTATATATTGAAGAGGATGGGGCTTATCGCAGATCCCTGCGGGACCCCAGGAGGACTCTTGGAGCTACCGTGGAAATCCAGAGGAAACTCCAGCTTGTCCAAAACTCAGCCACACGCCTTCTTTGTAATGTCCCCTGGAGATCCTCTATTTCCCCTTATCTAAAAGACTTACACTGGCTTCGTATCGAAAGCCGAGTTAAATTTAAGGCCCTCTACTTCATGCACAAGATCAAGCAGGGGTCTGCCCCAGGGTATCTCCAGTCTCTGGTCCAACAATACTCTCCATCTCGCCTCCTAAGATCTTCATCCCTAGGGAATTTTCGGATTCCACGTTTTAAACTGACGAGAATGGGCGGACGCTCCTTCTCCTGTCTGGCTCCTAAACTGTGGAACTCTCTCCCTGCCGCGCTGAAACTCGAACCATCTTGGATGAAATTTCTAAGAGATCTCAAAACTTGGCTCTTCCCTCAGTGATAGTTGTTGGGCTTTCAGTGCCACATCAAGCGGTGCCGGGAGACCCCATGTAGGTAGCTGTGCGCCTTATAAGTCTAACTACAAATACAAATACAAATACCCCATAAGGTACTAAGGACTGACTCGACTCATATGGAGGCAGAGACACTACCTGTTGCCTCCGAGTTAGATAAGATTGTATCCACTGCAGGGCTCGTCCTCTTATCCCCGTAGTTTTTAATCTCTCCATCAGTACTGTATGGTTCACTGTGTCGATTGCGGCAGACATATTTAGTACTACTAGGACAGATGATTCTCCTTTGTCTGCTCGCATCCATAGATTATCCATGATGGTGACCAAAGCAGGCTCAGTACTGTGGCCCGGGCGGACGCCAAATTGATCCTTGTCTAATAGGAGATTATCCTCTAAGTGTCCAGACAAGGTTTTGCTGACTATTTTCTCCAGAATTTTAATCGGGTATAGAAGAAGGGATATAGGTCTAAAGTTGGCTGGGACCAGAGGATCAATGGAGGGTTTCTTGAGCAAAGAAGTGACTACCGCCTTCTTTCATATTTCCAGGAACACTCCCTCTTCCAGGGATTGGGTGCCAATTAATCGCAGCCAGGGGGGGGTATCCTTTCATGTAAACATGAGGCAGCGTTAAAATCAATGGGTATTGTGGTGGAACGCCCACCACAACACCCAATTGCCTGCCCCTTTCACACTAAGTATAGCATGAAAGGGTCCCTTTTTTGCAAGGCAGTGTTAAGCCACGTTAAGTGGATTAATGCTGCCTTGTAAATAAGGCGAAGTCCATATCACCACAGGAACGTCACCAAAAGTGACCTTCCTCTGGCGATAGGGGCTTGTAAATATGCCCCACAGTGTAATAAAATGCACAATCGGCCATAATTTGCGAAAACATTAAATAGGGGTGAATGGCGAGAGAGATTACATCAAAACAGCCTTCCCCTGAGGTTTACCATCACTTGCTCAGCTCCCTTCAACAAATCAACCCCTGAAAATCTAATAAAGGATGACAATGTGGGACATTTTATTACTGACCTGGGGTTACAATATAACATTACTTCCTTTCACAGATCCTTCAGGAAATTGATGTCAGTAATATTTTTCCCTCACTTTTCTAATCCTTTTCTAATCCTTCAGAGAAGGAATACGTTAATGGCTACTCCCAAGCAAGACTTTATGCCAGAAAAAAACATCAAAAGGGGGGCGTAGCTGATTCCCTTGAGAGGTGTGAAAGGGAGAGAGAGAGAGAGAGAGAGAGAGAGAAAGAGCATGGGGAAGAAAGTGGTAAACAGAGAGAGAAAGAGAGAGACTATGTTATGTTATGTTATGCACTTTTATTAGGCGCACAGCTGCTCCAGCGAAGGAGCGTCCTGGCGCCGCGACAAGGTAGCAGCACAACACAACAAATAAAAACAGTAGTGGAAGTGGACTAAAGGAACAGGAAAGTTTTCACAGCTCGGCGGAAGGAGAGCAAGTCCCTATGACAATGATTTCCCCTGATGCACAAACTGCTTCTCCTGTCTCAAAGTTCTCAAGATGTGTATTCCGATGCTTCCTATCGACTCTTGAAAATTCCTTATCCCGTCTTTCCCATATGGGTTTTGGGGATTCTTTTAATCTCGGCCTTCCCACTAATCACCTTTAAAGAGCTGACTTAGTTCAAACGTTGTGTCCGGCAGGCCTCTGTAACTCATTGGCTCCTCTTTGTGGCTCTCTCTTGGGTTCATGGGGGTGTTCTACATTGTGCGCCCCTCTTTATTCAGACTCTCTCCATCTCTACATGCCCACCCAACAGAACCTTCTCAAGCTCTCTCCTATCTGCAGAACTTACCCAGGTGGCCGTCAACGCCCTGGCCATATGGCTGCTTCTTCAACCAAACCACCGCTCCGCCCTCCTAGAAGTCTTAAAGAAGAAGCTCAGGGGCAGGTTTGACCTTTTTCGGTGTTCAAGCTATCTTCAAGTACACCATATATCCGGCACAATGGATGCTACTGGATGACTGCCATCCACCAAACAGAGAGAGGTAGGAATCCACATTCCAACTCTAAGACACAATGGCCCAGATTTACAAGATGATCACACAGGGCAGTGCAGCAGCCACAGATGCTGTGCTGGGTGAGAAGGAGAGCGCCATATTTACAGAAATATGGCACCCTGCTCTCTTCTCCTTAGCGCCAGCGCAGAAATGTTCTGATGTGCGCCACACACACAACTTTGCACCATGGATGTCTCCATGAATCTAGCATAGGTCACTATGCTTATACTAACTTTAAAGCTTTTCCCACTTTGTATATGTGCTGTACAGTGCAGGACACATGCAAAGTCGGAAATGAAAGGATAAATGAAAGCATTTCTAATTCTTAGTACCTTTCGAAATGGATGCAGATTTTTGTCTCGAAACCCTGTCCACTTATTTAAGTAAATAGGGATTTACATCAAAAACCTTGGGTGGTTGCATTGAAACGCCCATGCACCACGCATGGGGAGGAGCAAGACCTGAACATGTGGGACAATAAAATCCATTAACTAATCAAAAGCAAGCTTTTATGAACAACACAAATGTGAACAAATCACCAGCAAGGGGCGTAATTAAATCCCACATACCGAACACAGCATGACCTCAAAACAAGGAGAAATGTAAAAAGAAATCCTCGTTATGCATGCTCTGGGGAGGTGTAAGTTGGTGCTGCCCAGGTTTACGTGATGTTGTAAATCTGGGGCAGTGTCAGATTCCATGGGTGTTGAGTGGGAACACCCACAGGAACACTCCTGGAATACCTTCTTAACGTTTGAATTTGAATTTGAATTTAAAAAGCATTTATTAAGCGCACATACACCTAGTGGTTTCTTGGTGCTGCGCTGCCTTGCCTTACTCCATATCTGTGAGGCTATACACACCCACGCAGAGTGGTTTTACGTCATCTGAAAGATATGAAAGAGAGGTCTGCGCCACCGGATTGTCATAAAAAGTGACGCTGTAGTGGTGCAGGCCTCTTGTAAATGAGGGTCTTTGGGCCTCATTTACAATGAATTGACGTAGGGCTGCGGCTCAAGTTTTTTTGCTGAGCTGCCCTATGCCAATTGGAAAGTGCTGGAATACACTGTATTTACAAGATACAGTGCATTCATGTCCTTTCAGCCTGCACCAGTGCACAATTTGGTGCCTAGTGCCAATGCAGGACTGTTTTCGCGCAGGAAGGGACACCTTCCTGCACAAAAACAATAGGTGGAGGGGTTTCCCTCTCTCTATGTGTGCTGCAGAATGCAGCACACATAGAAAGAGGAAAATAAAAGGAGATATATATTTCTCCTTGTTACGTCTCCCCTGGGAGGTGTACAGTTTTGAGGCATTCCCATGTCTACAGATCCTTGTAAATCTGAGAATGTGTCAACACCCATGGGTGTTGCGTGGGTAACGCCACTACAACGCCCATGGAATTCCCCCATTGACGCAGTGTAAGGCAACACAGCGACTTGTGCTCCGTTGCCCCACACCATATGTACGAGGCCACGTAATAAACACAAAGTGCCTTTGTGTGGCCTCATAAATATCAGTCTGTTCCCTGCTCTGCTGGAGCATCATAAAACAGTATGCACCAGTGGCACAAAGGGGTTTGTAAATAAGCCCCTTAGTAAATATACTCCATAGACATGAATCCTGGCAAAGTCATTTAAAAAGGTTTTCTGTGTCCTGCCACGCACTTTCTTTCATCTAGGAGACTGATCCACTTATCTCATGCCGAGGGCATATTCTGGTGACATAGCACTTTATACATCTCAAAGTCGTTATCTATTCATGTGTTCATTTAAAAAAGCCTACTATTGTAAAAAGCAAAGCAAAACAAGATTGTTTTTATTTAAAATGCGATCTTGAGGTAAATAATTTAATATATGGTGGTGCAGTGTCCTTTAAGATGTAAAATAGTCCCTGATGGATTTCAATGCAAGCACTCCGTAGGAGGTGGACTGATACACCAAAATGCCAATAGCTTGCAGTGAGGTGGTAACACATGTATGGGGGAGCCAAACCTCAGTGCAAGTTCAAGTTAAATGATTGGTAACAATAGGTCTTTAAGTCCAGGCCACCAGAAAGTTTGAAGTTTGAAGTTTCCAGAAGATATAGTTACAAAGAAATAACTTTTTAAAATTAACCAGAAAAGAACCAGGTCAGCAGAGTTGCTTTAGAGCCAGAGAACCAGGTCAGTAGAGCTGCCCTAGAGCCTAAGAACCCGGTCAGCAGAGATGCTCTAGAGCCAGAGAACCAGGTTAGCAGAGCTGCTGTAGAGCCAGAGAAACCAGGTCAGCAGAGCTGCTTTCGAGGGAGAGAACCAGGTCAGCAAAGCTACTTTAGAGCCAGAGAACCAGGTCAGCATATCTGCTATTGAGCCAGAGAACCAGGTCAGCAGAGCTGCTCTAGAGCCAGAGAACCAGGTCAGCAGAGCTGTTGTAGAGCCATAGAACCAGGTCAGCAGAGGTGCTATAGAGCCATAGAACCAGGTCAGCAGAGCCGTTGTAGAACCAGAGTACCAGGTCAGCAGAGCTTTTCTAGAGCCAGAGAACTAGGTCAGCAGAGCTGCTGTAGAGCCACAGAACAAGGTCAGCAGAGCCGTTGTAGAGCCAGAGAACCAGGTCAGCAAAGCTGCTTTAGAGCCAGAGAAACAGGACATAGAGGCTTATTTACAAGCCCCTTACGCTGCCGCTGCGTCACTTTTTCCCACACACAAACTGAAGCACCGGCGGTGCAAGGGACTTGTAAATAAGCACTACTGTGCCCATTCGAACGTAATAAAACAGTTACATAACCTTCACACCACGGAAAGGGTGAAATAAAGCACCAGTTTCTAAAATGATTGCTCTTTCCACAGTTACTGGTAACTCAAGTCTCCTGCCTGTGGTCTACTACATTTATTGTAATTTAAAACTTCAGGTGTCAAAATGCAAAGTTGTGTGAGCTATTACCCGTACACTAGCTGAAAAACTGCCTCCTACCATAGGACTGTTACCAGTGTCTACAAATCTAAGATTGTGGAGAAGTGTGGCTCACTGGTTAGAGGCGGCAGACCTGTAAGCAGAGAACGGCCCGGGACCAGGGTTCGATTCCCGATGCGGCAGGGTCGTGGACCAGGGTCAGCGGACTCGATAATTCTCGCCTCGGTGCCTACTCTAGTCAGAAACCACACTCGGCAACTCTGGGCATCAGCTTGCCTCATCTTCACAACGCCCCCCCCAGACCGCCGGGGATGCTTGGTTGCACCTTAGAGATACCCATCAGGGACCATCTCTCAGGGTGAGCCAGGACGGGTTCCCCAGCGGTCGAAGCGTGGAGATACTCCTCCGGGAGTCGATTCCTAGCGCTATATAAACCCACAATTAAAATTAATTAAATTAAATTAAGATTGTATTTTAGGAAGTAGATGATGCACCTCATGCTTGCAACATAAAACAAGCATTTGCAATGCAATAGGGCTGGCATTACTAAAAATGTTTGCTATTGGCGTTGCAAATGATAATGTTTGTTAGTTTTGTTAAAAAATATTCCAGCAGTAGCATAAGTAATAAATAAAATCCACGTAGACCACCAGTACCCCCACCACTAACACCACCAGTACCACCACTACCAGTAACAATACCACCACCACTACCACCACCGCTACAACCACCACAAGTACCATAACCACCACTACAATTATTACTATTACTACTCTGTGGTGATAGTATGTAGCGTATAACTCCCTAAGGTGAAGGGGCACAAATATAGGACATGTCACCTTCAGCGCTACCTCTGCTGGACTCTCTAGGGACAAAACGCAGACCATGAAAAATATATTTTTCTTGTGTTTTGTAGTTGGGTTACATGAAATCCATTGTTCAGTAAGAAACAACATGTCCCAAGATCACACAAGAAGTTGTTTGGTTCATGTTTTTGAGCGACAGCGGGATCAAGGTGATGAAGACAAAGGCAATCCATCTTTCTCTATCACGGATCAATGAGTGAACTCTGACCTTGCAGGAAATGATCCATATGTTGACAATTCATCCTAGAGGCTCTCACTGCGGAGGTGAAACATTCACCCAAATGTAATTAAGGTTCTGGAGGTCAACGATCAATCAGAAGAAAGTATTTAGGGGATCCAGGAGTGAAGGTGACCTAAAGTCTGAAGCATCCCTGTAAGTGATGGATCATCTGGAAATAATTAGCTTGCAGCATTCCCTTAAAGTGAAAAGAGTTAATCCATAAGATTAAGAGCTGCATTCAGTTAAGGTTTAGTCGTTTGAGGACTACCGTAGGTTAACCATTGGTGAGAACCTGTTGGTAATTAGGGATTTGGGGAGGCAGGGGAAGTTTTTTTTCACTGCTGAGCAGCTTGTAGGAGATACAGGACGTATCCATGTGCCGCCTTTTATCTTGGTACAAAAGGGGGTGGTGATGGAAGGAGCATCTGAATCAATCAAACACTCACATCCAGTCAAAAGATCTGGGTTTAATCCATCACTGTTCTTTAGCCCACTCTGCAACCCCAGTTCAGACATGGCTATATGCAAATCAGTCTGACCCTGTGCCTCATCGGTACAGTCCAGCCCGAGCTGCCAAGCCATGCCTTCCCTGGACCGGAAACAAGCTTCCGAGGACCGATTTCTGGCATTCCAGCCGTCTTCAGCCCGGCTTTCTTGAATCCAGTGGCAAAGTGAGCAAGGGACTCACGTCTGAGCATACCCTGCCACACTTATGGCGGCCAAAAGCGGTAGAAAAGGGGGTGGTGATGGACGGAGCATCTGAATCAATCAAACACTCACACCCAGTCAAAAGATCTGGGTTTAATCCATCACCGTTCTTTAGCCCACTCTGCCACCTTTTATCTTGGCCATGCCCTAAGAGCACCACTGAATGCAAGGGCACCCAAGCTCAGCACTCCTATAGGGTGCTGCATTCGAACATCACATGCCCTGTCGATCACCCTTAGAAGCATTCCTGCCTGATGTGCATTCACTTGAAATGGAAAACTGCTCTGGGTAGCAGACAACAGAGAGGACAGACTGCAGAACTACTGTAGCCCAAAGGTTTAACATAGATGCCAAGTCAGAATCTCATGTGGTAGTCTCTATTTGTGGGAATGTCTTCATTCCTAGGTTCTAGTATAGAGAAGAACAGTGATCTACAGGACTGTTAACATAATATTCTTGACAGCTAATGGGGTCAACTTAGGAATACCAGCCATTGGCCATCAACGGACTCCTAACTCTGTGAGGGTGCATTTGGACGATAAGAGACCAGTACTAGCATTAAGAATCACCCTTAAGGTCAAACATGCCTCTGATTTGTTTTGTTTGTTGTTATTGTGCAGCAGAGCACTCATGCTGCCGTGAGACAGTTTCAGAAGACTAGTTCCACAAGATTTATAGGTCCATTATGACAGTAAGGAACTGCCCCACCCATTTGCCCATCACTTGAGAGTTTTAACCGCATGCGTGCGGCGGTAATTTTTACGCTGTGAGGCTTTTTTCGAAATACCGTGTTACATGACGAGCTGAGCTTGTCATGAGCATGCGAGCGGCGCAACTCATGACGAGCTCAGCTCGTCATGAGCATGGAAGGGGTTAAGGAGAGTAGAGCAGATCCAGACATTAGGAGTGAAAGGGGAAAATATTTACCTGCACATGTCTGTTGGAGGGGCAGTCCATGTGAAGTGGAGGTTTTTAGACTCTGCTAGAGAGGTGGGACGATAAACCAGCATTGGCAATGCAAATTGGTCTGGCGATTTTTAAAATCAATATAGAAAAGATGTTACGGAGGTATTGTAAGTGTGCAACCATCGCAAACTGCGACTAGTTAACCATACACTGGAAATTCATTAGTGCACCCAAAAGCCATTCTTCTCTGTCACAAGTAGTGGCCTCTAACTCTCTACCTCATGTTAGTCTCTACCTCACCTGTGAGGGGAGACTAACATTTTCTATTCATTTTCCTTTTAAACAAAGCTGAACATTCAAAAGAACTTTTTGACTGTTTCAGCATATAAACATATAACAATATTCTCCATTTCTGAAAACTGAAACAGAGACAACCACCACTGAATATGTGCCCATTATACGAAGGGCGGTCAGAGAGGCAACAACTCAATCTGAAGCATCCTGGTTGTCCCTGCTGTATGTCTGTAACTCACTGCTTATGAACCAAGTACCTCACCGAACAGTGAGTGGAAGTGTGGTAGCAAAATGGGTGTTTTGGTAAAATATCGATTAAAAAGTATCGGAAGACAGAAATATCGGAAATTAAATATCGCGATGCAGAATTGACGACAAAAATATCGTTTTTTCATGTAAGCAATATCATTCTAAAATATATCGATGTTTGCTATAGTTTTCACTGATATAGAGGTTAAAAATATGTTTTAATGATTTGAATGTATTTAGTTGATATATTTATTTTTGTGTTACAATTGTCTATATAAATGTTAATAATTGTTTTTAAAATATAGTTTGGAATTTTAAGTGATTTAGAATTTGTTATTAATTTTTAATAGTATTTTATTGTGTCGTAGTGGGATGTTGGGTTTGTTGAGCGATAGGGTGGGAAGGTAGTTAGTTAATAAATCATTTTGAATTATTTAAAAAAATGATTTAATTGATATTTAATTATGTGAAATATAGAATATTGATTTATTTTACTAATATTTTAGTTGTGGGATGCTAGGATTTTATGGTATACAGTATAGAAAGTTTATCAAGTATTAATAAATGAACTACTAATTATTATTTGTAAATTAATTATTTAATGATTTGTGAAATAATTAATTGAATTTTAAATTATGAAATGAAATTGTGGAATATGTATTTAATTTCATTTTATTTCAGTTGCGGGATGCTGGGTTTGTAGGGGTCCAGGTTGGCAGTTTAATTAAGTAGTAATTATTTGACAATGAATTCTTAACTGTTGATTCATTATTTAATTTCTTTAAATATGTAAGTTATGGGATAATTTTCTTTTTTGTTATAATTTAGGTGTTGACAACTTGGTTTGTAGGGGTACAAGGTAAGAAGTTAATAAATAATTGAATAACATTTACTTATTAATAGGTATTACATTTATTGAGTAGTGATTATGTAAATTGATTGTTTTTGTTTCTCAAATACAGATATATATAGTTAAATAATATTTTTAATTATGAGTTTGATATTTTTTCTACGTTGCTCATATACATAATGTGTTTCAAGTAATGATACATTCCCTACTCTTGCTTAGACTGTAATAGGAGTAGTAACAAGCATTTACAATACAACGGTCTTGCCTTCGCAAAAGTTAGAGCTATTGGCATTGTAAATGTCCTACTTTTTATTTATGTGTGGGTTTTGGCAACAGATAAATAAATGGCATTGTTATTTACAATGCCAATAGCTTAATCTCTCGCAAATGCGAGACATATTGCATTTGCACACAGACACACAGAGAGCCACACACACACAGAGCCACACACACACAAAGAGAGCCACATACACACAAAGAGAACTACACACACACACACAAAGAGAGCCACATACACAGAGCCACACACACACAGAGAGCCACACACAGACACAGAGAGCCGCACACAGACACAGAGAGCCACACACAGACACAGAGCCACACACTGACACAGAGAGCCACACACACAGAGAGCCACACACACACACAGAGAAACACACACACACACAGAGCCACACACACACACAGAGCCACACACACACACACAGAGCCACACACACACACACAAAGAGCCACAGAAACACAGAGAGCCACAGACACAGAGAGCCATAGCCACAGCCACACACACATAGAGCCACACACACAGAGCCACACACACACACACAGCCACACACACACAGCCACACACACACACTAGTTTCACAGCCCTCCTGCTATCGTGGTTACTTGTGACTTGTAAATCCAAGGCTGCTCTTAGTGCAATGTCTGAAAGGTCATTTTCTGTGATTCTCCGTGCATGTCTGTGGGTGCCAGTGTTTGTACGTGTACCTTCTGTGTATTCAGTCGGTAGATTTCTGAGTATGCATTCTTTGCGTTTCTTTCTGGATGTGTCTGTATTTTTTTAAAGTGTGTACGTGTGGCGTCAGTGTGTGTCTTTGTGTGCGTGTGCTCCCTAGTTTGTGCGTGTGGCGTCTCTGTGTGCTCCCTGTGTTTGCGTGTGTGCCTACGTGTCTACGTACATACAGTTGTCTATTGGTCAAAATAAATGTAATTGTGTTCCGTCAGAGAGACAGACAATTTTAGGTTATACGTGTAGTTTTACTGACCATAAATAACATAAGTGCGCAGTATGTATGTGCGGCCTTCGCGGCCCATCCGCCTCCCACGGAAAGAGAACGCGAAGGGCCCCTCACTTCTGACATGAAGATCAGCTCAATCACAGAGTGGACGCAAGGCCTCCTGCAGCCTGAATGTAAGTGGACTCAGCACACACCCGTTCGGATCCACGGGCCCCGACCCACCTTCGCTTAGGCCTCCAGCGCCCGTCCCTCTAAGCGCTTAATAGAATACCAGCCACCAATCCATTCACTCATCCATCCATCCACCCATACCCACTCGGATCCATTCATCCATACCCTCTCATCCATCCACCCATACCCACTCATCCACCCATACATCAATCAATGTTCATACCAGTGCACTCATCCACCCATGCATCTTTGCCCACTACCCCGACGCCGTTGCTGACGTGTCCGCGGCAGAGGCCGACCTTCGGAGCACGAGATTAGTCCATCACCCCAACCCCGAGCCCCACCATGTGGGCCAGGTCCGGGCCGAACCATGTCCCACGTACAGATGCATTGGCCCCCCACAAGGTCCGAAACGCCGGCACCAGTGTGGTGGGGGCCAGGGAGTGGGATGGTTTTTTTTTGGGTGAAAGGGGTATTTGACCTAGGTGGCGGCAGCTGGGCAGGCCTGCAAGGGGTCCGCTATAAGCGCGGCCTCAGATGTGGGGGTAATATTTTCCTCAGCACGGCCACCTTACGCGCGAGGTAGTGGGTCGTGGCTACAAGGCATCCAGTAGCGTCAGGCGTGATTGAAGGCGCATGGGATCCCCCCCTCCTTGCCCCGTGGGTATGGGGGAGACAGCATCTGGCATCAGCGCCTAGAGTCAGGGTATTTTTATCGGACCCGGGCCTGTGGGACACCTGACGCATTGTGAGGGGGCGGGGGTAGTTCCGTTGCCCTGACGACCCAGCTGTTAGCTGCGAACAGGCGAGCCCCCTCAGCGCAATAGTGAATTCGCAGGTGACCCCCGATATGGCGGAGCCAGAGTCACCGGGCGTGTTGTGGAGTGGGGGGGGGGGCGGCAGCGTGTCACAGACCCCGCAGCTGCTCGGTGGGGTTATTAGCATTGAGGGATGGCCGAAAGTCAGCCATCATGCTCCCTTCACTGCCCACAGGGTTTCCAGTGCCGCTTGCATCGGCAGGTACTCGGGCACGTGGGCCTGTTTCAGGAGGAGGAGGGGGGCAAGCGAGCGTCACTAGGTCACTCCTCCGCAATTACTGCAGCCTAGGTGGTCGCTTGATGGGGGAAGCGAGGTCGCGTGATATTCACACGTATCGTCTATGCAAGCAAGTAACCCTCCCAACCAGGAGCGCAGTCCGCATGCCCCACGGCGGTGGGAGGGATGTGCAGTTGGCGAATAGCGTGCCGCTCACCTCCCACTGTTTCCTAGCTGCAGCAGTGGGACAAATGACCAGCGTGTCATGAACCCGTTGCCACTTGTGAAGAAATGTCCGGCTCAGAGGTGTGAGGGACAAGGCTGGCAGGCAGAGGTGTCAGCCCCCCCCCTTCTGAGCTGTACTTTTCATCCTCCCCCACAACGGCCAGGGCCTCTGAAATGTGATAGTTTAAGACTCCTTCTCGTTCTTACGGCCATGAGCAGGCCCACACCCCGGCTTTCGGTTTCCCCTTACCTTCAGCTCCGCCATCTTGCGACATTGTCCGAGAGACCGGTCCGGTGCGGAGGCAGCGAGGCTTCGCTCCCCACACCCCTGGCGTGCAGGTAGGGGCTGTGAGGCCCCGGACTCTGAGGACTACTCGTGGCATTCCGAGAGCCAACACTGCCCGGGAGAGCTCAGACAGAGCGGGCGGAGCGAGGGGCGCGTGTTCCCGCCTCCCCCCATGAGCCCAGCTATACGGCCGAGGCCTACTGCTCTACCCAGCCCGAGAGGGAGACGTATACCCGAGGCTCCATTGTATTTTCAGGCTGGGAATAACACGCTGCATAGGCAAGCACACGCACGGCCCCGGGATTCTCCCTCGCATGGCACTGCTGTACAAACCGTAAAGATCTTGCTTGTGCGTATTTTCATGAGGACAAAAAAAAAACGCTCCACGCGCACGCCATTTCTCACTAAGCCCCGTCCTTTGCAGACTGGGGGCGTGTTTTTCTTTCTCCCCTCTTCTCATTGGCTAGAATGTAAACAACGGGTGTGTTTTTGACTGTTGTTTTTACATTCCAGCCAATGGAGAAGAATGAGAAAGAACGTTAAAAAACACGCCCCTCAATCCGAAGACGGGGCTTAGCTGGAAAAAATTACGTCACTAAAACCTCTTCTCCAATGGTTGGCCGCCGTTTAGGAAGCCAGCCAATGGAGAAGAGGGGTGGGGTTTACCCTTGCTACTAAGAAACATTAAATCTCGCCAGCGAGACTGCGCATGTGCGCAGCCTACGCTAGCGGAGACCTAAAAACAATGTCCTTGCAGTTCAACACTTTCCCTACTGTTGCACTGTTTGAGTGGGAATAGTAAATTTCACCCTATTGAAATCCAATGCTTTCCCTACTGTTGAAAAGACTAGAGTGGGAATAGTAAACTTTACCCCTCCATAGTCCAACACTTTCCATAGTATTGTGCTGTTTATAGTGGGAATAGTACATTTCCCCCCTCCCAAATCCAATTATTTCCCTGCTCTATTGTTGCATTATTGAAGTGGGAATAGTAAATGTGACCCCTTCAAAGTCCAACATGTTGCCTCCTGGCGTGAGCATAGTAAATTTCGCCTCTCCGAAATCTAACGCTTTCCCTTCTGTTGCACAGAGAGGATTGGGAACAGTATATTTTACCCCTACAAAGTCCAATGCTTTCCCTTCTGTTGCACTGACTGGACTAGGAATAGTAAATTCAACTCCTTCAAAGCCCAACACTTTCCCTAAAATTGTGGTGACTGGAGTAGGAATAGTAAATATAACCATTACGAAGTCCAACAATTTCTCCATAAACTAAAGTTGGAATAGTATATTTAATATTCCTAGAATCCAACAGCTTGCTTAATATCGATTGAATACATTTTATAGCATCAACTGTTTAATTCTTTTATATTATTTGTAAATGTATTTTAATGTTTATACTTTTTGTAAATGTGTTTTTGGGATTTTTCAATCTGTAATATTTTATTTATTATCTACATTTATTGTTCTGTTTTTTCTTATTCGTTGGTTTATATTTCTATGGTTGTAATATATATATTTGTATATGCTGCTTTGCATTACTCTGCGTCAAGGGAGCATTGCACATGAGGTACTTGGTTGTTCCTGGGCTACCACCCATGGTTTTTTATGGAAAACATATCTACTAACAAAAGTAGACAGGATTTTGCACCAAAAATGAATGCCAATTTAAACAGACTTTAAAAGGAGAAATGCTTTCAATTCTCATTTCTTTTCCAAAGTTACATGTGTGCTGCACAGTACAGCAAACAAAAAAAGTAGGAAAAGGTTTACATTAATTCTAGGCATAGTATTTTGTACTAGAAGTACAAATGTTATGCTAGACTCATGCATTTACCTTTGCAATATAACACAAAAGGTGTGTACCTGGTGCTCAGAAGAAAATATTCTGCACTGGCATTAGGGAGAGGGGAGGAAAGTGCCATACCTATGTAGATCCCTCTCACTCAGCGCAGACACTTTAGGTGCTGCACTGCATTGTGTGACAGGTACCAAAATCTTGGCCTAGGAGCCTAGAAAGGTGTGTACATTTCTCTTAAAAGTCCTACTCCTTTTGTACATTTACTGGAATGTCTTTGACCTCCAAAGTGGAATTTCCACTAAAGTAGAATTATTAGCACTAGATTAGTATAAACCCTTTTTGTAACTTTGTAGAATCATCTCATTCCACTAAGTGAACCTCTGTGGTTACAGAAGGAGCTAAACTGAAAGGCAGCATCATGGAGGGAATGAAATGGTAGGTGAAGTTGCAGTGGGAGACATAGTGTGATGGGCAAGGCCAAGATGTTAAGAGAAACTATGGTAGGGTTTCAGGGTTATCCAAAATAACACAAAGGATGTGGGAGATGAGGGTAAAAGAGTAAACACTCACACTGAGAACCAACCTAACTCTTCCAAGTCCTAAAGCAAAACTAATAATAGCAATAATTTCACTTTCTCTATTTGTCTCCAAGTTCAAAATAAAGTATTTAAAAAAATCTAATATTTAATTGAAAAAGATAAACTTCGGAGTTTATCTTTTTCAATCATGTTACGTTTTGTCCAAAGTAGCATACTGATTAAAGTGATTTGTTTGCATAATTAGACATTAGATTTTTTGCAATACTGAAGAAGATGAAGTAGCTTAAATTATTGATTAACATGATTTCAACTGAATCATTATCATCAGTTTTTTATTTGTGTTAAAATAAATGAGGTTGTGTTAAGGTTGTGTGTTAAAATAGGGTTTGTAAATGCAAAAAATAGTGTAGTGAAAAAACACTTTGGCCCACTGCACCTACATTTAAAAGGACTATTTTTGTACTGGAAGGATTCATTGTGCACAAACAAAAGGCCATCACTTACGGTAAGGGGAACCAATGTCTGAAGTTGGTTAAACTGTTGCCCTAGCTGTCTTAGGTGGAAGAAAATGTGAATGACAGTTGAACAGTTCAATGGATAAAGAGCTGCCTGAAAGTACATATATGTAAGTATTTAATACAGATGTTTTTAATAAAATCAAAAGGTAATGGCTGTGGGTTAGTGCTGCATACCAAGTGCAGGCTCTGCATCAGAGCAGGGTTAGTCCTCATCCCTGTGCTGTCAGTCAAATAGGCATGGGTGGAGTTTGCGGAGTTCCTCTATGCGGAACTCTGCAAAGTGACAAAAAAATTCTGCCACGCTAAGTGAAGTTATGCAAGCGGGGGAATGTGCTTGGTCATGCCTGTTCAAATTGATTTTCAGCACTGGGTGTAAGTCCTGCCCTGTAAAATCAACACAAACGCACCATGCGCAGTGCAAGAGGGCGCTGCTTCTTTTCTGCCGCTTGAGCAGATTTTCTACTTGAGCGGCAACTTTCTCAATGCAAACAGAAGGTTTCCAAACGCGAGCGGTCGCGACCTCCTGCATTGAGAAATCCGACCGCCCACGTTGATAAATTTCGCCATGAGGTGGATTTTCCTCGCTCGTGTTTGCCAATTTGATGTTTGGGAGCGTGAGCATGGAAAAAAACTCCACTCCGAGCTTATACTCAAACTATAAGGGTCTGTTTCTGATGCGGGTTGGAAAGCTTCCCAACCGAATCGGTTTGGAAATGGTTTCCGACCCACTCGGATCGGGAGAGTCCGACTGACAGAGTACGATGCATCCGGATGCTTCCAGATACGATTTGGTTGGACTCCCATTGATTTCAATGGGAGCATATGTTCCTAATCGCATCATAATTGGGCCCTGGGTCGGGAAGACATGTTCCCGATCCGATTTGTAAGGAGCAAATGTCATTAGGAGGCCTTCCTATCCGCATCAGAATCAGGTCCTATGTGGGAATGCTTTCCTAACCGCATCAGAATCAGGTCCTAAGTGTAATGCAGGGCTTCATTGTGATGGAGCTTGGCACTGTCACCCATGCTGTTGTGCTGACTCTAGCATAATGGTGGCAATTTGTCACATGTTATAAGCATCCATTTCATGATCTAGCCCACCTCTGGAAGATCCTGGATTTTGATGACAATGCTTGGGATATTGTAGGTATCCCTAAAAGCCTACAACCCAGCCCAGTTATAAAGCTTACCATGGAAAAATAGCAATAGGTCTTGGCATTCATAACATCATGATACCCAGAGTCCACACTTGGCTTAATATTGGCAGAAAATAATATTGGTAAATCCTGGCATACTGTATACATCTATTGACTGATGGTATACTCCCTTAGTACAATGGTAAGCCACCTGGCATAATAATGCATACCTGCATATTGTAAGCATCCATGGCATAATACCAAATATTGGTACAATGCTGGCATGGGCATAATGGTGGGGGTTCTTGGGATATTCTGGATTCCTTGCCAAGTTGGTGCCACACCCATGGTAAAATGCTGACCCCAGTAAAATGGCAATAATTCTTGGTCCATTGTGGCCCATGACATGATTGTGCTCATAATGTCCAGCCCTCAAGTAATATTTGGCAATAGTTTGTGGCATATTTTGGGCATCCATGAGATGGTGATGTGCACCTTTGGCATAATAACGGTCCTGGTAATATGGTGGTAATCCTTGTCAGAATATGGGTATTCATAGCATTGATGATGCTTACCCCTTGTAAATTGCTGGCCCTGACATAACAATAGAGATTCCTGGCGTTTATTGCAAACCAATGGTTTGTTGGTTTCAATGTATGGAATAATATTGGCCTGGGTATTGGGTTCACTAGATACAACCTCAGTCCCGTGGTGCACCCATCACCCTTGAGAGGTAGTAAACCATAGTGGGATCTGTGACTTAACCTCCAACCCCCTGATGAACCCATCAACCTTGACAGGTAGAAAACCACAGTGGGTTCTGTGACTTACACCCCAGCCCGAGGTGTATCCATCACCCTTGGCAGATAGAAAACCATAGGTATGATTCCACACCATACCCCCCTCAAAACAGTGTTGTACCCAAATACATTAAACCTATGAAAAGACTGGCCCAAGAAAAGAGTAACCCAAAAAAGTATATACATTCATTACTAAGAGGATTCGAATAAAACACATATAATAGAGGTGCTCAAAGTCCCAAACCAAATGAAGGAAGCACATATAAAAACACCAGAGATGATAGCAAGAAATGTGAATCTGAACTAAATTTCCTTTGCTTGTATTCCTCCGGCAAAATTTGTTAGGTTTGGCCTTTGACTTAGCTGTCTCACAAGACTATTTTTTTAAATATGTATTATACATATACGAATTAAAAGCTTTTGTTTAGCCGTCTTCATTCATTGGCCGCTTCAAATGTCATTGATATTTTTGCATCCACAAACCTCAGCACACAGGAAGGGAAATGGTTCAACCAACTGGCTCCCCAGTTTGTGAATGATAGAACTTTTCTTGTCCACAATGAGCACAGCCACCAAACATATAGTACAGCCACCAAACATATAGTACACACTTTAGTGCCAATGTGCCTGTTTAACTGTTTCTTATTATGTTATTTATTTTCCTTTTTTTGTGTTATTGGCCTCACACATTGTCAACCTTCCCCACATAAATAGAAATATTCATTTTTATCCTAATTTAAACTTGTATGTAGTTTATACATGTTGTGGCATATTTACAAGGGGATTGTGCCACCAGTGTGTCATATTTTGCGATGCTTCCTTGCCTTAATCTACATCAAGGAGGCGTTCCATGGGCATTGCTGGGGGTGTTCCCACTCAAAACCCATAGGTTTTGACAATGCCCCAGATTCACAACATCATATAAATCTGCACCAAAAACTATGCCTCCCCAGTTCAGGCATATCGAAAAGAAATGCACGTATGTATGTATATATGTCTCCTTGTTTTTTCCTCTTTTGGTGAGCTGCATTCTGCAGCACACATAGAACGAGGAAAAAGTCTCTTGGGATTGTTTTTGTGCAGGAAAGTGCCCCTTCATGCACAACACCAATCATGCCAACAATAAAGACACCCTTGCACCATGGTGCAAGGGTGCCTGCATTGGCGTTCAGATGCAAATTGTGTGCAGGCCTTGGCTGAAAGAATAAGAATGCACTGTATCTTGTAAATACGGGGCATTCCTGCCCTTTCGAATTAGGGTAGGGCAGCTCAGCAAAATGACTTGCGTCCGCTGCCTTACGCCAATTCTTTGCAAACGAGGCCTTACATTTCTGTAATTTTTGCAAAGTCTGGTCATAGTTCTGAACTGCAGCTTTCCATAGAGCAGCATTCATTTGGTAGCCAAGTATTCTTCCCTGCGCTGCTCTGCAGTGATGCTGGAGCAGTTTTCAAAGTGGGAGTGCTGACAACCAACATCACCTGACTTCAGTTCCTTGATTGAACTTTCCATTCCTCAGATATATATTTTTTGAGATATTTTGACTTTACTTTGTGATACAAGCACATGCCTCTTTTTTTAATTCTAGAATACTGTGTCTTCTTTCTCCTTTTACGTGTACCCCAGCAAGAGTGTCACCATTCAGCATTACAAAATACTCTAACCATGCCGCCAAAGAAAGGAGATGTGAGCACAGCTCTCCATGTTCAAAGAATAAATAGCATTTTGTCAAAGTTGCCTCTTATGAGGTAGTCTCTGGTTGAGAGCACAGCAAATACTGCAAGACTAATAAATGACGGCCTCTTTATTGTTCCACCTGAACTCCAGGGTATGTGGTGGTGCTGCGGCACCCTCCCCCTCCCCTACCTCCACACACCTGTACTTCAGTGTCACTTCTGCTCTGTTTGGCTGGATTAGTTTCTTTCAGTTTCTGTGACAACCAGCAGGTGGGGAGCTTTGACCACGGCCTGTTGTGAGGCTGCAGGCAGGGGTTTAAAAAAGTGAGAATTCCGCTGTGGCTGCGGAGAAGAGCTATTATCGGATTACTGGTAATAATAGATCATTAAAATGTGTGCCGTTCGGTGCAGCGTGGCTGCTTAAGTACTATAGAACAGGGACTGTGCCCTTTATACCCTTTATACCCAGCTCTTACTGTGGGAGCATAAATTTACTATGCACAGGTGTCTGGTTCATTCAGAGGTCAGCTTACTCTTACTGTGTCGGTGTAAATGAATCTAATATGCTTTTTGTTAGAATCACATTAAATGTATTAATTGCTACACGAGGGGCACTCCTTTAAAAATAATGCTCATTACATTATTATCAGGAAACAAATAAATAATCAAAGTGCAGTCGGCACAATGCTGATGGTGGTGGGAATGTTTACAAATTGCCATTAAATCAAAATAATCAGCAATGGTTGCATATCCAGCTCAATATGGGAAGAATGCTGAGGGATTCTAAGGAGCAATCCTAGTGTGAATCCTAATCACAATACAACCATAGATGAAGCAGTGACGTTTCGGCTTAAACTTATTTACGCAGGTCTTACCAAGACTATTTTCTGACTGTCTATCAGTCCATGTCCTCCCTCCACTCAAGAAAGATGCGCCAGCCCTCTATTCCGATTCTTGAAGTAGATGTGGGAAAGTGTGGCAAAGTTAGGAGGAGGCTGTAATTAGGAGCGCAGACTGATTTCAGAGTGGCGGCACTCTTCTGGGCACATGGTCAGTCGGCGGATAATCAGAGTCCTCGCGTGTGAGCAGGATCCTCCGTCCGCTCCGGCTGTTTGGCGACTTGGCTACTCAGCTCAACAGATCTCCTTGGGGTTGAGTGGCTGACGTAGTCTGCTTCAGGTCTTGTCTCTAGGTGGCAAAGTTCAGCCACTTCTGCAGTAAACCAGTCTGCTCAGTTACACTTCCGGTCACTGCCTCAGGAAGCAGCATTCAGGGTCACTATGACACTGTTCACTCAGGCACACAGTGGGCAAGTGCCTCCATGTAGCCGCCTCAGTTACAGCAGCACTGCATGTTCATGGCAAGTGTGGTAGTCTAACCACTTTGAAATCCTTTTGGGTGCCTCTGGAAAGGGCCAGGGGCTTGGTAACAGTAAATTTTTCACTGGTGCAGACCACTAGGGCACATATGGGGCAAATGCAATGTACAAGCAGCAGACAGGTTTGGTGAAGGAGATCGGCTTGGGCACACTTCAGCAAGTGCTGCAAAATCATTTGCTTCAGTGAGGGGGCGATGGGCTCTGAGCCAGGAGCACACCGGTCATGCTTTCTGGAGTCTTGTGGACTGGACATCATCTCTGGGGCCATCGGCTCCTATTCACGCCAGTAGTCAACTTATCCTGCAAAATTAGCTCGCTACTACCCTCTTCTGTCGGGCAAGGCACTTCCAGGTATTCCAGGACAGAGAGAAGGTTCTTTCTTCAGAACAGACACGAGTAGATGTCCCGTCAGACCTAAAAAGCTGGCTGTCAGGCAGACACCAGCTCTAGCTGCACAGTAGCCCTC
This sequence comes from Lissotriton helveticus, assembly GCF_964261635.1. NCBI lineage: Eukaryota > Metazoa > Chordata > Amphibia > Caudata > Salamandridae > Lissotriton > Lissotriton helveticus. Next base: position 1,667,950,484 of record NC_136068.1, on the reverse strand, counting down.
TGGGTACTCTGGAGCAGTCCCTCCTAGGTAAGAGAGAACCTGGAATTGGAACAAAAAGTGGGTCAGCAACTCCCACTTTTATTCAGTTACAGCAGAAAGGTGCATTCTCCAAAACGGTTTGGGTCAGTTCTTCTTTCATGTGTCCATCTAGAGTCATCCTTTGTACAGGGTGATGCTCTTTACAGCAGAATCCTCTCTTGGTTGGAACACCCACAACAGAAGCACAAAGAGGTGTGAGCATTCTGTAAGCGGCTATCAACAGCCACCCAGACAGTGATCAGGAGTAGAACCAAAAGGCTGCTATCTCTAAAGGAACCTTCACACTCTGAACAACAAGGACTGCAGTCCCACCCATGACCCCGCCATCTACCAAATGGACTAATTAGCAGTCCTCTGCTGCAACAGCGACCTAGTTTTAAGGGCAGCCTTTTCATCCTTCTACCACTTCAATGTCTAGGTCCCCTCTTTTTTGCCTCAGGGATGTCACCAAGACACTTCCACTGTCTTGGAAAAGAAACACACCTCCATCTTGTGCACCTGAACAAGCTAGAGGTTTCCAAAATGGAACCCACTGGCATGCTTCAGTCTGGTTCACCCAGGCACACATGATGCAGGTGTAATGCATACTATACACATTACATAGAGACACACATATACTAGGATATTAACACAAGACTCCAGGTTAGCTTGTAGCAGTGCATCTTTACACTAGTGGACCAGTCTCAACTATATAACCACTCAAACATAGTATGTTACCACCACCACTCTAGAAGCTAGATCCTGTGGCAGTGACGGTTGTCCACTCCCTCTAAGGTGAGCGCACATTGCCTGAACCTCCAGGTTCAGGTAAACCCAGGATCCAATCAGGTCAAGAGATAGGCCTAAGCCTTCATGCACTTGCAAGATTAGCATGAAGTTGGGAGCAAAATTACAAAAACTGGGATACCAGATACTCATGGTTGGACATTCAGAGTCTACCTATTGGCTTTGCCAGTGCTTGTTTTCTAGTTGATATTATGACAGTGTACAGTGCTGAGTGAAGTGTTTTCTGGTAAATGAGGCATAAATGCATGTTACAATTACAACAGTCTCAAAGTGTATTTGAAAACAAAGAATGGTGCTGCTTAGGGGAGTCTTGCGATAGACACTTACACGATTGTGCAAGGGTAATTCTCTTGAGAGTTTAAGTGTTTGAGCAGTAATTGCAAGTGGACATGGCGGTCCATCAAGGAAACCTGAAAGTATGAAGACATAAAAATGAACGATACAGTAAAACAAAGTTCATGTAAAAGAGAAAATGAAAGTAGTGCAAATACCTTACGTTTACAGTGATGCCAGTCAGTCAGTCAAAAGGCTTTATTCAGCCAAAATGGCCATACAAGAGTAGCAGCAATGAACGTGCAGCTAAGAACAATTTAAATGGTGATCGTTTAATAAAATAAAAACTGTCCATGGGTAAGAATTTGCCGGAATCCGGAGGTCTTTTCTGCTCCTAGGAGGATGACATATAAGGTAAGAAACAGCATGGCAAACAAGCACATAAAGGAGTAGCAACAATAAACATACAGTTAAAAACAATTTAGATAGAGATAATATAATAAAATACAATATGAAGTGTTTGTTGCAAACGATTTCCTGACATCCTTGTGTCTTTTCTGATCCCAAGGAAAGGACTTATAAAGCTAATTTTTTCCATTTCCATCTTTATTTCGATCAATTTTAGATCATAAAAGATATGCAAAACACATACATAAAACAACAAGATGGGCAGATCAAGATTACACAACATTTAAAAATATACATATTACATAAAATCAGGACATTTCATTTATGCCAGCTCTTGTTCAAATTTTAAAAATCGATTACGGATGTGCCACATTGCAGTTAGAAATTTTGCCACCCCAAATACAATAATAGGTGAAAGGTCCGTTTTTAAAATCCTGTAAGCTGGGAGATATCTTGTGAAGCCCAGTTTTTTGAGGAGGGGGAAAAGCCAGTATTTCCTGGGTCTTCGGTAAGCCTTGCAAAAAAATATAATGTGCAAATCCTCTTCCCGCTGGTGCGAGCAAGACGGGCAATGCTCACTCAATGAAGTCAGGGCCCAGTGTTTTGTAAATGCCCTTGTTGGAAGTGTACCATAATGCCATTGTAGAAAGATTTTCCTTGTAAGGACCGGGGAAATGTCATCTAGCACACGCTCTAATAAGTACACTTCCTTGGACTTGAGAAACAATTCTGTCAAGGACCCCTCCCGTGACTTTCCCAATGTAGCAGTGAGCCTCATCTCACGAAAATCTCTCGCTATGAGTTTGCGTGAGGTCCTCATGCAAGTGTTAACTGGATCTTGCCATAACTCCGGTCTGCCCATTTTCTCACATGTTTGTTTGATGTAACTCAACCATGGAATTTTTCGTGATTTAAGTAAACAGAGGATCTCTTGGAGCTCACTCCTGTAGCTCGCAAGTTCTGGTGTGCTCCAGATGCGGCGCCAGAAGATGATTGGTCTTAATCCCAATTCCTCCGCAATGGGTCTCAGACCTAAGTCGAGTCTCAGTGGGAGGAGAGGGGTAGTTGCAGGTAGGGCTGCCATCTGCCTAATGAAATTATTGTCAGTTGTTTGTAGTTTTTGACTATGGCAATGACCCCACAGTTCACCTCCATATAAGACTGCCCCCCTGGCCTGCATTTTGTAGATTTCAAGGACAGCACTAAAGGGTTTGTAGGTCGATCTACTTATTATCCTCGAAATGCCTCCGGCTAATTGGACCAATTTCATGTGGGCCTTTACCCGATGCGTGTCCCACGTCATGTCCTGGTTAATAGTTACACCCAGGTATTCGAAGGTAAAAACCCTCTCCAGTCTTGTTGAGCCAATAGTAGGGTTGGGGTGTGTTAGTGGGGGGGGGGTTGAGAATCATGAATTTAGTTTTTAATGCATTGATCTCAAGCCCCCGCTCCATACAGAACGCTGAGAACCCATCCAGGACTCTTTGTATACCCATTGGTGATTTGGACAGCAGCAGGGTGTCATCCGCAAACATAATAGCGGGCACCCTGCTGCCGTTCAATTTAGGGGCGTCGATGTCCTTGATCCTGGTCAGGTGGTCAATTACCCCATTGACAAAGAGGCAGAACAGGGTCGGTGCAAGCACACAGCCCTGTCTCACCCCCCTGTCAACGGGGAACCTGTCGGAGAGTGCCCCATTTCTGCCACACCTGACTCGTGCAAAATTTCCCTGGTGTAGCCTTATCAAGATAGTCAGGATGTCCCCCGGAATACCCAACTCAAACAGTACAGTCCAAAGTCTATCTCGGGGTACTAAATCGAAGCCGGCTCGCAAGTCCACGAAAACCGTGTACATGCTGCCGCCCTCGAGTACCGCAGTCTTCCAATAGAGAAGGTTCAGGCGGAATATCTGATCCCTAGTGGAGACCCTTCTTCTGAATCACGCCTGATAGGGACTGAGAACGGAGTTATCCTCCATCCAATTTTGGAGGCGATCTAATATCAGCCTGCCAAATAACTTCTGGGGAACATCGATAAGGCTAATAGGCCTGTAGTTGGCTGGGAGCAGAGGTGATCCCTTTTTAAATATGGGAACGATCTCTGTGCCCAGCCAAGTACTAGGAACCTCCATACCCCCTAGGACAGCATGGAATAGCACAACCAAGTATGGTGCCCATACATCAGGCTCATGCTTAAATAAATCGCCCGGGAGGCCATCCAGTCCTGGCGCGTTACCAGTTGCCAGCCCTGTGATGGCTGCACGGACTTCCGCCTCTGTGAAAGGTTCGCCCTCAGTTACTGATTCAATGATCAGTGGGGTATCGGCGATAGCGTCCTCAGGAGCCTTGTATAACGAATGAAAATGGTCCCGCCATATCTTGGCTGAGATGTTAGGTTCGATTGCCGGAGCTAGCTCCTCGGACCCCTTATAAAGCTAATAACAGCATGGAAAGCGGGTTCAGTTTTCGGGCACTGCAAAAAGGTTTTGGCCCATCTGAGCATAAAATGAGGTGTAAAGTTTTAGTTCTATGAATAATATAAAGACTGCAAAAACACAAAGTGCATGAAGGATTGCTGGCTGCTATTGTCGCAGGGGCAATAGGGCGGAGAAGGAAACCAACTGCCCTAGGGTGAGAAGGCAACCAGCAAGTGGGAAATGCTCATCCTAAAATATGTTAAAGATCTATGCTCCTGGTTAGGAATCCAGACTAAATACGGTTCAACACATTCAGGGGAGGTGATCTCCATATGGTAGCACAGAGTGTCCATCACCTGAGACTTATTAGACCTCTTTAAGTCACAATTAGTTTGAAAAAGAGAGTGTATTAAAATCTTCATGTTACTTATTTGGTGAATTAAAAAGATGTAGGACACCAAGATCTAAAAGGGAGTTTCTGATGTACACTAACCAAGCGATGTTAGTTCCATGATCTAGATTGATACAATCAGCTAAAACAAGGGGGAGGGATTCGTAAATGGGGAATTCCAGATTTTTACTCATAATAAGAGTGGTGCCAATTTAATCTCACCTTCAACGTACAGAAGACTGACCTTAGTAAGGGTGAAAATGTTGACAGTGCGAGTACTGCCAGCAATCTGGAGAGAAATTTGTTTTCCGTCATTTGTAGGTGCCCACAGTTCATATACCCCCATATTCCCCCTCGTGCGTGCCCAGGGAAAGACACTTATCTTTATAAAGGAAAATAAGATCTTTGATTGTTTTTTGTTTAAGTTTCCTAGCAAATTCAAAAATTTCATCAGCTGTGTTATCCATTTTAAGCCGTCTCTGGTCCAGGAGTTTGTCCCATTTGAAGTTAATATCCAGCAAAATCCCTAAATAAGTAAAATGTAAAACTTTCGTATTGGGGGTTTCATCAATAGTAAACCAACGTGAATGGAATTTTTGCAACCCATTTACCGTACACGATAATAGCACAGCATCGTCAGTGGACAAGAGAACAAGCACTGGCCGATCCCCGATCCTGGGAAGGTCCTTTCCCTTGGAACTTAAGGTTTGATCAAGGGAATTAAAATAGAAGAGGAATAGAAAGGGGGTTAAAATGCACCCCTGTCTAACCCCCTCATGGACCTCCCCATCAGAGCCAAATCGCACCTGAGCTAAAGTATGCCAGTGTAAACACTTTGATCAGACAGATGGTTAACCTGGCTTTACTTATTAGGTCCCACAGTCTGCCCCTGTCCATGAGGTCAAACGCAGTAGAAAGGTCCATGAACGCTAGATAAAATGAGCCTTCTTGGCCTTAATGTACTTCCCCGTGATCAGGAGCAGGTTGAGGGACTGTTCCACCGTGCACACACCTGGTCAAAAGCCAAACTGCACTTTGAAGGGGATTCCCTATCTTCCGCCCATGCCTCCAACCTCTGAAGAATCACCCTACCAAGAATTTTGAAAGAGGAGTCCAACAGCAAGATCAGACAGTTACGTGTTGGATTTCCTTTGTCACCCTTATTGAAAATGGTATCGATGGTGGATTTTTTTCGCAAGAACTAGGTATTTCTGCTGTGAATATAGCATGGAACACATTTGTCAATAGGGGAGCCCAAAAGGTTACTATATATATCTAAAAATGTCACAACACCATCTGGGCCAGGGGCCTTACCAGGAATACTCTTTGAAATGGCAGAGGTTACATCACGCACATCTGATCTGTGGTAAAGGGAAGAGAACAACTACAAGGCTCAAAAGAAGCAGGGGTTCAAACTAGTTTGAGGAGTGTCAGCAGTACCGGAATCTGGGAGAGTAGAGGGCTTATTGTCGAAACAAAATTGAAAAATGAGACACATTGTTATTGTCTGACAATTAGGGATGGTTACTTATGTCCCAGAAGGACCCCCTAAGATTAGCGGCTGAATGTAGATCCTCCCAGGCTTTCTCTCTGATTCCCCTCCTCCTTGTTTCAAGTGTCATCTTATAAATCCTTCTAGCCTGCCTAATTTCCTCAATGCAGAATATAATTGCTGACTTCAAGTTCTTAGAGGCAGCAGAGCAACCAGGGTTAAACCATCGATGGGCGGACGATTCAATGGTGGCTTTATTAACGGTAATTAAACTGGACATTGATTTACACTAGTCGTTAAAACTGCCCAAAGCCATTTGTGGCCCGACTGAATCAGAATGACACCACATCACATTCTCCTTCCTATCATTTACTAAATCAGCAAAAACTTAACCGGGCTCAAGTTTATCCACTTCATGCATATTCCCCTGTTTTTGCTATATGTAAATCTATGGGGCTGGCAGAAGCACGCTTTGGAGTTTTCTAAGGGTGTTTTTCGTTTTAGCGCCTGCCATCAAACCGTTGCAGTAGTCCAGACGTGCAAGAATTAAGGCCACGGCCACTGCCTTTCTTGAGTCTATGGGAAGAAAGTCAAAGAACTGCTTCATTGACTTAATGATATTAAAACAGCTTCCTGCAACATTTCTGACATGTTGATCAAAAGATAACTCGTTGTCGAAAAGGACGCCTAGATTTCTTGCTGATGTAACTACTTGTGGTGGCACAGGGATGTTCTCGGGCCACCATTGTCTAGGACAGAATTGGGAAATTCTGCCCATGGGCAGAATTTCCGTCTTACTGGTGTTACATTTAAGGTGGTTTTCCTCCATCCAGCGAAAGACATCTTTTAAACATCTCTTAAAATTCACCTCAGCATTTGTAGGATTGTTCTCAAGGATTGTTGTCGTCGGCATATGACGTTACTAATATGCCATATGACTCAATTAAAGAGATGAGAGGGACCATGTATATATTGAACAATAAGGGGCTCAATATAGATCCTTGGGGAACTCCAGAATGTAACTTCTTCTCTTTAGAAAGAAAGGAGCCCAAGGAGATAGTCTGGGACCTGTCTGTCAGGAAGGAGATTATCCAATTCAATGCAACATCCGTAATTCCTATCTCCCTAAGTCTATTGATCAATATGGGATGGGAGATGGTATCGAACGCCGCCGTGAGATCTAATAAAATTAGGACGCCGTTCTTTCCCTGATCTTGCAATAATTTTATTGAATCCGTGAGTTCAATCAGGGCAGATTCCTTGGAATGTTGTGAACGGAAGCCCGACTGCTGCGGATGAAGAATGTGATGTGTGTATACATAGTTTTTTAATTCTTTATGAACCATTTGCTCAGTGATCTTGCCCAGCACTGGAAGGAGTGAGATCGGGCGTAAGTTGGTAAGATCCGTGGGAGATTTGTTCGCTTTTTTCATGAGGGGTCTCACAATAGCATGTTTCCATTCACTTGGCACCACACCTGTGCTCAAGGAAGCATTAACAATCTCGTTAATGATAGGATTGACAACCTCAATAAGTTGGTGAAGGATTCTAGGTGGACATGAATCCGAGGGAGCACCCGATTTACATGACATAATAGCCTCCCGGGTCTGGAGGAGCGTGACCGGGGTAAAGGTTCTAAGACATACCTTCAGATTATTTTCACAATCCAATGAGGTGGCGGACAGGACATAACAAGGAGTTTGGAAGTCCTTTTTTATCAATGAGATTTTTTCTTCAAAGAAGTCCGCAATCTGGTTGCAAAATTCTAGTGAGGGCGGAATTTCTATTTGAAGAGCTCTAGGGTGTGTGAAAGACTTAACAATGGCAAATAATTTTTTTTGCTTTTGCTTAGCTGTGTTAATCGCATTGGTGTAATAAGTTTTTTTCGCTAATTTAATTGCCGTAAGGTAAATTTTTCTCTGTTGAATATATACGCTTCTTTCTGTTGGGTCATAAGTTTTTCGCCAGCTACGTTCCTTCTTCCTGCACAATAGATGAATTTTTGTTAGTTCCACTGTGAACCAGGGGGCATTGATCTTTCCTTTTTAGGTCTCGCGTCAGCGAAAGACCTTATGTCGCCCGTTTTCGGGAATGTGGACAGGAAAGGGTGCACGAGCGCAGAGTAGCTCAGTTTTCACCTCGTGAACGCGCACGGCGCCGTGCCCCTCTCCTGTCCACATTCCCTTGCGCAAACACTCACTCACGCATGCGCACATACACACACTGCATACACACACACACGCGCACACACGCACACGCACTTACACTTACACAGACACGCAGGCACCCAGACAGACAACCCCCTCCTCCTCCCCACAGTCACACACGCATACACACAGACTCCAAGACACACGCACGCTCACACACATACACAGCCCGCCGCCACGCACGCGCCCACACATGCCCCCCCCTCCCCCCGCCCTCGCAGGCCAGCCACAAAGCGAAGCCCCACTCACCGGCAGCAGGACTCTTCCTCCATTCTTCGGCACCGGGGCGCAGGGTAGGCTCCTGCCTGCTCCGGTGCTGCAACCAATCGCGGCTCTTCCGTTGGAGGCGGGGTAGGCTCCCGCCCTCCTACTGCCTGTTTCCGGTTGTCGCGCTGGCCTGCCTGACTTCCTGGTCGCAGGCCGGCAGAGTGACGGCGGTGATTTGCGGTATTTATTTATTTAGTTATTTATGCATTTTTATATAGCGCGGACTTTACCCGAAGGCGGTATTTATTTATTTATGTATTTATGCATTTTTATATAGCGCGGACTTTACCCGAAGGCGGTATTTATTTATTGTTATTGTGTGTGTGTGGGGAGGGGGTAACCAGATGCAGTGAACTGTTAAAATAAAGGCATCTTTGTGTACATTTTAACACGTACTATTGTACCTGAAAAATGTGTGCTAACTCCCCAAAAAGAGATAGGCACATTGTTTTTTTAAAATCTATCAGGCTAGCTTGTGATATGTTCGATTGAATGATAAATGCAGGGTCGATAGTTAAAGATTTTTGTTTCTGTATTCTAATGGAAAGTGGGTGCGGTCTCTAAGAGAGACTTTTAGTCCATGTGTTTTTTCCAACTTTGCATTGCAGATATGTATATATGAACCAAATAAAGCCATAATTTGAAATGATCTGGTTGTCATTTATGGAATGATATGACATATCTACACATGCTGTTTGTGCTTTTCTTAAAAGGGAAAATAATTTTGCAGTACGTATATACACATGCAGTGTGTGTGGTAACCTGATAGCTCTGTCTTTTCCCCTCAAATGGGGCACTTTTCTCTCTTTTATGCACAATCTGACGAGGCTTTATAACCAGCGTTCTTTCTGTTTAATACGTTTTATATTTTCTTTCATACTTCTTAGCTCTGTGTTTGTTTAATTCAAGAGGTCTTAATACCAGCAATCCGCATTTTAACAAAAGCTGCAACTCGATGTCAACTACCGTGGTTTTATTGCATACCATCACGTGCAGCCCAATATTTCTGCATGAGTCCGATATCCCTTCATTTGCCTGTTCGCTGTGCACGCACCTGTGCCATTTCTTGCATGTAATTTTATTGTGCCACTATAGCTCTACTGTGTCACCATTGCAAACATTCCAACTTATAGATAGATAAAATGATAGAGACAAAAAGAAAGCTGTGTTTTATGTTTTGACCCTGTACTTATATGTGCATACGTTTGTGTAGTCCATTTCTTCTTGGACTGTGTTGGTGGTATCGGAGTGAATCTTAAACCACCACACACTGAGTGATGTACCCGTCACTGTTTACTATTTCACTTCAACAACTTGAAAACAGGAGACAGCACCAGTGTGTTGCTGCTAGCTTTGTAGTCATTTGGTCCTGTTTGGGGTTTCCGTGGCATGAGTTGAACCTTGTGGCATTGGCAGCATGGTGTTTGGCGATGCACAAGGATGCAAACGATCAGACAGGTACGATGAGTGCAGTTCGTTAACGTTATTTCGTAGCATGCCGACTATGCATTTTATGACATTTGCTTCATTCTATCACAGACTGCCTTAGTTCGAAGTAAGGCAGTGAAAGGGTGAACACACCATTTGGCAGCTTGTGAGCCTCTCTCCGCACTCATGCTGGTTTGCTTGCAACCGGTATCAGACTTCAAAGTAATCCGTTCCCCCGTCCCCCGTTGCTCGCTGAAGGCTGTCATGCCCAAGATCACACCGACTGTCACTCAGACCTGGCTTCTCCCACTTTGGCTAGGTGAAAAACAATGTTTATATTGGGCGTCCTGGTTTGTACATTCCCAAAATAGTTGAGCGTTGTTGCAGTAAACATTCAAAAAAAGGTTCGGTTTGGGCTCTTTAATAACAACGCCCACCCTTTACTACATTTTCCAGCACACCTGTGTGGTTTCTGTGAAAGTTTTAAATAAAATGTGTTGATCATATCACGGGTACAGCTGTGCTCCTTGCATTCCCTCCTCCCTTTTAGCCCATCCCTTTCAGCAGCAGCTGGCAGGCACCGTAAGGGGCAGAGCAGCGCACACATTTAAACTTTGTTTATTCACTCTCTCTTACCTAACACAACATAGCACATAACACCCAAGTCTGACACCACATCACACACAGCAGAGCACATCACACTCAGGCCTGACACCACATCACACACAGCAGAGCACATCACACTCATGCCTGACACCATATCACACACAGCAGAGCACATCACACTCATGCCTGACATCCCATCACACACAGCAGAGCACATCACACTCAGGTCTGACACCACATCACACAAAGCAGAGCACATCACACTCAGGTCTGATATGACATCACACCACACACAACCAACACCACACACACACACACCACTACAAACACAACCCCACACACACAACCACCCACACAACCCCACACATCACCACACACACACCCACACAACCACACAGACCCACCCACACAACCACACACACAAAACCACACCCAACCACACACACACAACCACACCCAACCACACACTTAACAACACCCTCACTCTATCTATCTTTCGCCCTCACTCTATCGCCCTCACTCTATCTATCGCCCTCACTCTATCTCCCTCACTCTATTTGTCTATCTAACGCACTCACTCTATCTATCGCCATCACTGTTGGGGTGTGATCAGGACGCTCAATAGAATTCGCAGCTATTTGTCTCTCCAAGCACGCAAGCAGATTGCAGTCGCCCTTGTTGGTTCCAGGTTGGATTATTGCAACTCTCTCTACATGGAGGCCAACAAGGGCCTTATACATCGGCTGCAAATCGTGCAGAATGCTGCTGCACGTTTTGTCCTAGATCTCCCTAGAGCTTCTTCTGCTACTACTGCGAGGAGAGACCTTCATTGGCTGCCTATTCAGCACAGAATCCATTTTAAAATTCTGTGTCTGACTTATAGAGCTCTCGAGGATGGACCTAAAGGCGCTATTAGCTCCCTGCTTACTCGTTACCACCCTACAAGGTGTCTTCGCTCTTTGGGACTATTCCAGCTTGTTGTCCCGCGTTTCAAGCTCACCAGATGGGGAGCTAGGGCCTTTTCTGTCGCCGCTCCCCAGCTCTGGAACAGTTTGCCTATGGAGATTAAGACTCTTCCCTCTTTAGCTTTGTTCAAAAAGGCATTAAAAACGTGGTGTTTTTCAAGGGCCTACACTGGCTGAATCGTAAGGTCTTTGCTATGAGCTGATTCTGTAATTAGGCGCCTTGATGCCCACTGGGCTAAGTCCGCGCATGATAAGATCCCTTTTATTATTATTACTCTATCTATTGATCTCCCTCACTGTCTATCGCCCTCCCTCTATCTATCGCCCTCCCTCTATCTATCGCCCTCCCACTATCTATCCATCGCACTCACTCTATCCATCGCACTCACTCTATCCATCGCACTCACTCTATCCATCGCACTCACTCTATCCATCGCACTCACTCTATCCATCTCACTCACTCTATCCATCGCACTCACTCTATCCATCGCATCGCCCCAGCATCACTCAGCCCCACCACAACATCACTCAGTGCCACCAAAGCATCAATCTGTGCAACAATTCAACAAAAACAGGTTCAAATATGTTCTCTCAATATTTCAAGCTTTATTACAAATGTCATAAAAAGATGTTAATATTTCACTTCTCTTCTTGGATTTTCATCACAATAAAACACACTGAACATAATCTTCACAAAAGTGATTTACAAAAGTTTAAGCTATTGCCATTATAAATTACAATAACTTTTATGTAAGTATTAATTATTAAAACAAATAAAAGCCATTGTTATTTGTAATATCAATACATCTAAGTCATGTAAATACAACACATATTGCATTACAAATGCTATAGGTGTCACATTTGCGAAAGTTAAAACTATTGGCATTGTAAATGACAAAGCTATTAATTTAGCGATTTTCAAAACCAACACATTAATACAACAATTGTCATTTACCATACCAATAGCTCAAAGTTTCCTAATGCGAGACCTATTGCATTGCAAATGCTTGTTTCATTTTGCTTTGGGGGCGATTTTGTGGGACTCTGTCCTTTATCTCTTGACACATCCATGCGTGAAAGCATTTTGATCCCTGGGTAGCATCACCAGGCAGGGTGGAGATAGGTGCAGTAACAATGGGATTAAGCTTCAAATTAGCCTCGACTCGCGGCCAGTTAATATGGTTCCCTGAATTATGGGTAAATTTAATTAGAGATTGTGGCTGTGTAAGTTTGATATAAAAAGGGACCAAGCAGTGGTCTGACCAAATCTGTGGGACAGGTGGCTGCGCTTCTAGGAGGGGAAAATTAGAGCATATTCCGTCCAAGGTGTGCCCTGCTTGATGAGTGGGTGATATGACTCTTTGAGGGAGATCAAAAATCTCCAAGGTTTGGAGAAAATTCAGAACCTGTGTATCAGATGTGGATTCCAAATGTAAGTTAAAATCACCCAGAAGCGTGAAATGTGCCAAGGGGCTACCTGGAGGGCGATAGATCAATCCGCCTGAGAAGGAAGGTGAATCATTTAGTTTGATGGAAAAGCCTAAGCCTTCAATCCCTTTAAGGGGATCTAAAGTAAAGGTGTGACATTTTATATGGATTTTAAGCACAATCGCTACTCCTCCTCCCTTACCTTTCTTTCTAACCTGTCGGAAGATGGTATAACCAGGTGGGAGGGTAGTTGCTATATCTGGATTACTGGACTCTGTCAACCAGGTCTCCGTTATAAAAAGACAATCTAAATTTGAATGTATGATAAGATCGTTTAGATCTTGACTGTGACAGGCCCTGGAGCGCGAATTTAATAGCCCCCCCTTAAAACATGGAATATTTATCGGGGAAATGTTTAAAGGGTACTGTTTTTTAATAGGAGCCCAGGGTGACGACCACTGGCAGAGTCTACACGAAAAAGGTCCTCTGATTTTAGTCATCTCTATCATACAAGGACAGCCTTTAGGCATAACAAAGTTGGTGAAATCACTTGCCTGGAGTGGAGCGGCTGGATGTGAGTAACCAGCCCCTCCCGCGCCTGTCGTGGACTTGGCGCGGACGGGCGCAGACGGGCTTTCCTGTGGCGCGCCACGTCGCGCCCGCTGCGCCCGCCCGCTGTGCCCGCCCGCTGCGCCCGCCCGCTGCGCCCGCCCGCTGCGGGGACGGGACCTCTGGCCACTCATATACTGGTAGAGGAGGGTGGGAGGGGTCACCAGACTAGAGCGCTACCCCTTGTCACGACCAACCCAAGATGGCGGCCGTCCCTGAGTCCGATCGCGTCAGCTGTTAATCGCTGCGCGTGGACCAGGGGATCGAGTTGCTGCGAGGGTAGAAGGGATATGAATAAAAGGGAATGTCAGTCTTCCCGAAAGTGCAAACACACAGGTAAAAACAATTTATGGCGCTATTAAGACAATCAGGCTAACCCCCGGCTTTCAGGGGGGGAACAATATAATACACACAAAGTATGGTTGCGCGAGGTTTCACGATGATCCTCCACCTCTTCCCGTAAAGGTTGAGGGAGGCGCAGCGCTGTCCTAAACAAAATCAAAATTGATGTAATAAATTGTACTTCAAAATAGTTTCATTCAGAACCTCCCCGTAAGTGGAGTGGTGGGAAAAATAGGATAGGCCTTCGCCCTGCCAATCCGTTAAAATACTTGCACTGTTCCCCAGTAGGGAACGTTTCAAGATATTGAAATCTCCTAACCATCTGATAGTCACCTTATCTGGGTGCTTCTCTACAAAGTCAGAGATAAAACTATTCAATTCGCAAAGCAATTCGACAGCGTGTCCAATTGGTCGCACACTGCTTGTCCTACCAGCGTGTTGCCCAAAGCATTGTGGTCCATGAAGTAAGCATCAGCGGGTGCGCCTCTGCCAGAGTCTTGAGCAAAAAATCACTGTCGCGTTGGCCATCCCTGGACACGTGTTTCGAGGTTGTTACCTCTCGTCAGCAGGGAATAGGCATATATGTAGGGGTGCTGCGTAGGCTGCCAAAAAATATTCTCAGGTCCGGTACTACTCGTGGCACGCAGGTGCGTAACCCGGGCTCGTCAGCCCCACCAGCTCAAGGGAGCTTGAATATAAAAGAAAGTCCAATTGGTCGCACACTGCTTGTCCTACCAGCGTGTTGCCCCAAAGCATTGTGGTCCATGAAGTAAGCATCAGCGGGTGCGCCTCTGCCAGAGTCTTGAGCAAAAAATCACTGTCGCGTTGGCCATCCCAATTCGACAGCGTGGTTTGTAAAAATGAAAATAGAAATTGATCAAAAGGAAAGTAAAAAAAATGATCAGGAAAACTCATTAACAGACTTTGATAAAAAAGAGTGGACTGTAATTCGATATTTGTTATATTTCTTAAATTGATTGAAATGGGCACCCCTAACTCGCCCTAACCATCTCCGGACAAAGAGGGCATGGCTAAAATGCAAAAGGATTCATAACAGTTTACATAGAAATTCCTTAAAGCCCATGTTTCTTGACAGCACATCAACCTATTTAATACATTCCAACCGGTCCACATTGTCCAGTTTCTTATTGATAATAACAACATGAACGGGAAGTTCCCATTACTCTAAAGGACAACTAAGTTCCAATATAAACAATTGCCCACAGAACAAGCTGCTGATATCAAATCATTTTATTCTCATATACAAAAATATTTATACTTCATCACTTCAGGGATTCTATAGACATACATAATTAATGTAGAGTCAGCCCAGAACAGCAAAGGACAATAAAAACATATTATATACAATAGTCACTCATACCATCAAGCATACACACATCCAAAGGTCACCACATACAACAAGATACTATAAAATACAACCACATTCTCAACCAACAAGCAGAAAAAAAGCGCCGACGCGCGTTTCGGAACAATTGCCACCATAGGAGATTCCTTCATCAGGGCGCAAGTCATTTATTTATATGTGGCCATCACGATCCTCCAATTTGTCAAGGGGATGAAATTTTAGCTCAATTCCGGAGTTTCTGGCCACACAACAGCATATCGCAGCGTATCTGTGGGCAAAAACAAATTGTATAAACCAAAATTCAACTAACCCTGGAACTAACCCCATTACGGGTAGTCACAAATGTGGCGGATGCCACGCCTGTGACCAAGTTATCTGTACCCCTGAGCTCAAATGGGGCAAAAGGAACATCAATTTTAAAGAGATGACCAACTGTAAGACCAACAACGTGGTGTATTTACTTACTTGCCCCTGTTCGAAGGGCTATGTGGGGGAAACAAGCAGAGAATTTCGTCTGCGATTCTCCGAGCATAAATCATGTATCAGAAACTCCCGGCCGGGAGCTCCTCTTGTGGCCCATTGGAAAGATTTGGGACATAAGATTGAAGACCTTAGGTGGTTCATTCTTGAGCGTATCCATTGTCCGAAAGATGGAAACACTGATGCACTGCGGAGTAAAAGGGAAGTTTATTGGATTTTCATTCTGGAGACGGCTGTCTCCGGATTAAATGAATCCATTCCATGGGAAAACGCGATTCAATAAATTTATGTATTTTTCAGAGTCTTTATATATAATTTATGAAGGAATCTCATAAATTATATATATATAAATGACTTCCCTGGTGGGTTGTTCCCCGGTATCCTTTTATTAGGGTCAGGGTTCCCTTTGTGTTCTGTATTCAGTTTCTTATTGATGCCAGCGACATTCCAGGAAAGAAAACTTAATCCGCCTCGCCTGGTTGACCTGGTGCGATTAGTGGTTTCAGATAAAATTTGCTCTAATGGGAGGAGAGGTTCCGATATTGACATATGTTCATTGCTGGATGCTATCACTGGTATTGGGGAGACAAGTCAATCTGAAAGGCCGGAGAGTGGTTCAAACCAGTTCTCATGCACAAAAGGGGCTGCCAAATTGCAGGGTGACATGACCTCTTGCCCAGTCATCCTTCTGACATGCTCCGATTAGGTGGTGGATGGCAGAATTAGCCGTGGGGAAATGCATGGATCTTAGCATGGCCTGTAGTGAAATAGTCCAAGCAATGGAATAAGGGGCACAGCAGCCAGGGACTTCTGAAGTTTACAACTGAACAGTCTCCTTGGATTGACTCTGGGGCATAGCCAACCCATCCAACCCTGCGTGTCATAAGAATATCGTTGTTCAGATCAGATCCTCAACCACATTTAGACACAAGCCAATGACCAACTCTTCGTTTGAGTGTGTGCCAATCTTCCGGGGAGGTCATTGCTTGGAGGGGTCATGCCTGTGAGAAAAATGATATATGGCTACATTTAGGCGGCCGTTATAAGCGGGCAAAGTGACTAGGGTCAGTGTGTTTATAACCCCTAGGTTTCACTCACTGCAATATTTCCTTTTGACTGGTACCTTGCACAATGTTGGCTTGATCAGGATGGACCAATAGTTGATTTGGGTGGTCCAACACGGATGGGCTAGGGACGCAAGCTCACGATGGCATACGTGGTGCAGTGGAAGTAGGTGCATGACAGAATCTAGATTGTGATGGCTGATGTGAGTAGAATTGCTGCGGATTACGCTGCTAATCACACAAGTCTTGCAGTTTTCCATTTAAGCGGTTAAGATGTGAAAGCAGTGATTCTCTGAATTCTTTCAATATAAGTTCCTCACTGTCAAAGAACGGTTTCCAAACATTCCATATAATAGAAGTTACATCAAAGTTCAGGCCGCTGTTGGGGTTAGAATATGAGGATGGAGTAGCAGCTTTAGCATTGGGCTTATTACTCTTGCCCCCCTCCCCCCTCTTGTTAGTTTCACCATTATTAAGTTTCTGTTTGAGGGGAGGTAGTGCAGAGGCATGCAAAGGAGACATGGTAGAACAAGCACTAGAAATGACACCAGCCGGGATATGTGGGTCTTTTGGGGTGTTACTCAAAAGGGCAGCATTTCCCTCCAATGATGGTGATGCCACTTGGAGGGACATTTATCAGTTTTTGCACTGCATCGATGCGGGGTTCAACTAATTCAAGTTCTGTGGAGAAGGCTCCCATGGCAGGAGATACCTGAGAAGTAAGGAGAAGAGACGGGCGGATCCTTGAGTTCCCATTTGATGAAGCCGAATGGAGTTTTTCTCTCCCATGATCGGGGATGTGATGTGGTCACCGCCATTTCCAGCAGCCCGGAAGGGGTAGCAGTGAACCACCTGTTGTATATATAGCACGTGACAGAGGATTGATTGTTGGGGGTGGGGCTTAGTCACTAAATAAAAGACATAACAGGGGATATATATAAATGAAATAAAATGGGCAAGTGGAGGTAGAGTGGAAACAAGTCCTACCTTGTCAATGCAATAAACTAGCAGGAGATCAAGAGGGAGGGCCCAGTCCAGCCTTGTGCGGCCGCAGACGGGCGCAGACGGGCCCGCTCTTGGCCAGAGGGCGCAGACGGGCCAGCTCTTGGCCAGAGCGCTCATCCGGCAGTCTCCCGGACATGTAACTGAACGCGTATCGAGGTCTGCAAGAAAGCTCTTTATTATAGCGCGTTCACCATCAGGGCCCCGTTTCCTGGAAAAAGCTACTGCCTGGGTGATGTAGTCCCACCCCAGGTACAGTGTGAAGTGCTCAATTCGGCTGTTTGGCGTCTACATGGTGCTCAATTAAGGAAACCGGAAAGTATGTAGACATAAATATCAATGATAGAGTAAAACAAATTTCATGTAAAAAAATGATAGTACAAATTACTTAGGTTTGCAAGGATGCAAAATTACAAGTAAATGACACCCCCTTTGATGTTGATGTATGGCGTCTCCACGTCTGAAGACTAAGTAGAGTGATTGGCATAAGTGTACATAATACATATGTTATTACTAATCTGTATAACTTCAACCAGTGCTTAATTTGTGAAAGAAAGAGTGCCGGTGCAAATCCCTGCTCAGAAGTCCATGGGCAGCGCATTTAAACATTTGTGTATCAAATATCTCGACAGGTAGTTTTAAATCTACCTAACTACTCTGTAATCTAATACCAGGCATTCCCTGCTCTTGCAGGATTCTGCTTTCTCCACTTGTGAATGTTTGCTCTCTTTCTCTTCACCCAGTCAATCCGATCTTTGGGGTAACTTTACAAACATTTTGCGCTGGGTTACCTTCACAAAAGTGACGCTAACCAGCAATAAAAATGTTTTTTCTCTAATTCACTTTACAGCACAAAACGTGTTTTGCACTGAAAAGTACCCTGAAAAGTAATGCAACGCCCTGCTTTGTGTTACTTAGCACCAAGGGGTTGTTACATGGCTGGTATATGTGCTTACTGGTGCAGCCAACCCTACCTATGACCCCAAACCATATCTAAATGCAATAGTAGTCAGGATTTAGCGCCAAAAGTTAATTCCATTTGAAAAGAGGCTTTCAAAGGAGAACTGGTTTTTTGTCCTTTCTTTTCTCACTTTGTGCACACATATTCAAAGTAGGAACAGTTTTAAAGTGTGTCTAAGCATAATATTTTGTACCTTCCAGTACAAAACCTATGGTAGATGCAGGCACACACATGCGCACTATGGCACAAAGGTGTAAGCCTGGCGCACAACAGCTAAAATCTGCACTGGCAGATGGAAGAGTGGAGGATAGAGCCATATCTTTGTAGATCTGGCACTCTCTTGCTCCCTCCCTATCATCCAACTCAGAGCAGCATTTTTGGCCGTGACTGTTTTGAGAATCTGGGCCTACATGTCCTCCCTCTCTTGCCCTCAGTACATATCTGATGCAGGAAAAATATGTGTGGGTCTCCAAAAATAAGTGCTGGTGGCTCCCACCGGCAACCACTGGCTCAATTTAAACACAGGCTTGAACCCCAAATATGGTAGTAAATGGCAAATCCCACCTTTCTTATCTGATAGGATAAAAAATGAACAAGATACTACATTTACATGTACTCGTAGTCTACACCAAGAATTAACATATTATGCAGATATGGCAGTGAATGTAATACACTAGCCTCAGTGGAGTCATGTGGTGCATTATATGTGATGATAACACATTGGTGCGCTATGTATGACAACTGAAGTTCTCCCCTACCCTGAAATAAAATCAATGCACAGAACGTTGCCATTAAGTGAAAACCTTTTGCATGTCTGTGGAAGAAAGTGAGTAAGCATTGGCAAGGATCTGGTTTAGAACTGAAAATGCAAGCCTGACCTTTTGGCTTTGCCAATGCTTGCGCACGAAAGTTACAACACAGGATTGCCATGAAAAGGACAAGTGCAATGGATGGAAGAGCTACTAATGCAACATTTTGCATGCTCAACCTGGATAAAATGGTAACAAAATGGCTGTTGCTGTGTTACTTCACAGGAAGGTGCACACACCTTTCCTGGCCGCCCGACTGCAACACATATGGCGCAGTAGAAATGCCAGAGCCAGTGCGTGCCAAGTGCTAGAGTACTAGAGAATTTGTTGCTAACCCTACAGATGCCCTGCACCACAGGTTTCCACCATAGTCATGTGAAAAAAGATCTGGCACAGGCTGTGCTCTATCATTGATCCAAGCTGGCTGTCTGGACCAAGGTAAAGATGCCAGTGATTCAAGGAAAGATGCAATCAATCAATTCAATCAATCAACATCATTTGTAAAGTGTAATACTGTCACCCCTGGGGGTATCTGGGTGCTGTGTCTCCATCGAAGAGCCAGGTCTTGAGTCTCTTCCCGAAGTCTGCCAGCAAGAGTGCTTTATGAAGCTGGAGGGGAAGGTCATTCCCGGACTTGGCAGCGACGGAGGAGAAGGAGCAGCCACTGCTGAAGCTGCAACAGATACAGGGGGTGTGTGCGAGGATGAATGAGGAGGAGCACAGGTCCGGTGTCTAGAGCAATGCATTTTCATCATTGGTCTTACATCACCAACGGAGGTGTCTGCTTCCATCTGCGAGGACACAATGACTGCTATGGTGGGTTGAGGGGTTAGTGGGGGCGGGGAGCTCTGGCTGGGATTGGAGAAGTCAAATACTTTTGAGAACTTTTCATGAGGAACTCCTCTCCATCTTGCATAATGTCAGCTGTGAGTACGGTGGAGTGTGAGGTTCTGAATGCTGGAATGGTCTTGAAAGCTGATGTTCTGAAGCCGGCATCACTTAGGCACTCAGTGGATCAGAGAATTACGCACTTCTCTTTAAAAGCAAGTTTATGTAGAACAATAGGCCAATGTAATAGCATATGGAAGCATAGTTTGAGGGCTATTCATGTGCTATTTATTTTCGTATAAAATCTGTATCACATTTTTTAATTTTTTTTATTTATTTATAAAGTTTTATATAGCGTGAACTTGATCCTGAAGGATATCAGAGCGCTTCACAATTTGAGGCAAAGGTAACAAATCAAAACATGAGTCTGACATGGGGAATCTAATAGGCATTGAATCAAATAGTACACACATTACAGCTCATTTATAAACCTGAGTGAACAAGTAGGAATGGGCTATATGATGGAGCAAAGAGACATAAGGGGAGTACTTACAATAATCATATAAAGTGTTGCACAGGTGGTACATCTTTTGTGGTACAGATATTGAATTTTTGTATTTTAGACTGAGTAAGAATAAGAAACCTTCACAACCACTTGGAGTGCTGAAAAGCTAAAAAGCCCTAGCTGTTTCCAAATACTCAACTCTTCTTTCTAATTAAGTTTGTATAATGAAACACACATCACAAAAGTTGACACTGAAGGGTGATCTGTGAGAGAAATGGAAAATGGTATGCAACATGAGCCAGTGCTGTATATACCTCACACTCTCCTGCCTCATTGACATTACTAATCTATACAGCAATGGTTCCTTTGGAGTTATTCATAAAATACTTTACATGAACTTTTAGGGATCATCAATGTATACCCATATGTCAAACATCTGAATGAAACTCATAGTCCACATGCTTATATATAAAGATAAATTATAAAAGGCTTATGTAGACACGTATTACCAATGCAAATACCAAAGGCACGCAGAAAAAAAGAGAAACAGCTTCATTCACAGGAGTTGTGATAAGGTGACTAGTGATAATGAATGACAAATCTTTGATCAATTTTATTGGCTGTGATAATGGGTGCTGATCAAGACACAGTCATTGATATGCTAAATTGTCCCTCTACAAGACTGATCTAGGCACTTATAGTCCCATGCAAGAGGGGCAGTGTATGTTTCGACCCAGACACAATAACTTACCCCATGGGCTTCAACAGGACAAGAATGGACGCACGCTCTGTCCTAGTTGAAACATATGCCACCTAGTTACTCTAAAAAGTGGGTCAAAATATCCCGTAGTGACTCCTGCACTTGAACACCAAACAATGCACTGACTGAGAAGGGGAACTAGATTGCGTTTGATAAAGACCGCCATGTCCGAAATGTGGTGTTTGGCACACATTTTGCAGTAATCTAAATACACAACTTCTGGGCCACCCGGAACCTCAGGCATGACTTTATTGTTAGACATATGAGTTTGCTGCTTTTGAAAGTGCAGCAGCTACTGTGCAAGGAAGCGTCCTAGTGCATTTACCTCATAATCCACAATTGGCTGCATAATTTACAGATTTTACCAAAAATGTAGCTGTGTTTCTATCTCAAATTGATCACTAGTTATTAAAAATGCTTTTCACTGGGTGCAAAGGTATGCCTGACACTTTGTTAAAGTTAACTGTTCACCTTTCAACTGTCAATTGATTTATTAATGCAGTGGGTTGATGCAAAACGTGACTGACAGCTCATGAAAGCAATGCTTGAAGGGGGCTCACTAAAACAAGAAAGTACATGAAGAAAGTTAACCAAACGTCCATATTTGTATTTCGTGTGCCGTGCTGACATGAGGTCTTACCAGACTTAAATCTATCCGTAACCAGTGGCAGCTGGCTCCAATCCGGGGTGGTCAGGGGAGGTGAGGCGGGGGAAGGGAGGGTAAAGGAGAATGAAAATAATATAAATATAATAAGAAAACATAATGTACTGCCGCGTCTCTCCTCCTCATCCCTCAGCACCGCTGGAACAGTACAGGAAGCACACACAGGCTCCCTAAGCCAATCACAATACTGCAATGCAGAGTTGTGACTGGTCTGAGCTCCCCGATTCGGCGCTCAGCCAGGGAATGGGACGCCTGGGCATCTCCTCCACCGAGGCTGTAAAGCAGACTGGGTGGAAAACATGCAAAGTGAGCATAAATGTTTGGCCAGCCCCAGACGGCCGGGCAAACATTTATGTGCACTTGCAAAGTGTGCTCACCACTCCCCCTGCTCCTGTGTCAGAGCAGTCCCATCCCGCCCTGCAAAGCTGCCACAGCAGGACAAAATAAAATGATAATAACCTCGAGATTTTATTTTTCCTTTATTTCACTGCTGCACAGCAGTGAGGCGACGCTCCTCTGCATTAGCGGAGGAGCTGCCACTGTCTGTAACCAGCCCGAAAAAGCAGATCCATTACCCTGCCTGATTGGCTTTTCCTTTCTTCTGATGGAAGGTTTCCATGCCAACTGCCATGACTTTCACCCTGCAGAGCACAAACAGCGAGATAACCAGTTGGTAGCTGGAGATCACCGCTGCACAACAGATGATGAGACTCTCAGTTTTCAAACAATTAAAATAAACCCTGAAACACATGGGGGCAGATTTATGAAGGCCTTGCGCCGCCGGTGCGCACTTTTTCCCATGTTAAAAATGACGCACCGGCGGCGCAAGGCCTTCATAAATCTGCCATATGATCTTTAGCGTATATCAGAAAAGACACATCCCACTGGGGAGAGAGATAAAGATAAAAAGTAAATACTAGATAGCAGAATCATTGTAGCAGAAGAGATAAACACAATGAAAAACACCAAACATATTTGTGGCGGGGGGGGGGGGGGGGGGGGGGGGTTTATATAGCGCAAACTTGACCCGAAGGTATTGGAGTGCTTTACATGAGCACCAGTTGTGTTACAGACGGACACATTCATTTTGTTAAGTACAGGGAGATTGAGTGATTTGCATACAATCACAGGATGTTGAACGTCTATGCCAATATTCCAACCCAGTTCCCCAGCTCGGAGGTCGATATTTAACTGATGAACAAGCACCAAGTCAGAAATAGAGACCAGAGATCTAAAGAGCATGTCACAGGTAGAGTGGAAAGCAGAGTCCAACCTGATCTATATGATGTGTGACCTGTCCATAACGAAGACAGCAGACACTGCTCTATAGAAACACAGAATCCGATAATTATGAGGATTTCACCCATAGGCCCACTGAATTAATAATTCTTGAAAATGAGAATAAGCAGCTGTTGTGCAGAGATTTTCTGAGACACAGGCAATCAAAGTTTCCCATTTTACACTCCCTCTGCCGTGGCAACAGGGCCATATTGGAAACGTCTGTAATGATGTGGTGATACTGTGATGTCACTTGGAATAGTAAGGGCAGAGGTTTTATTAGAGAAGGGTGGAAGGTTTTTAAGGGATAATAGTCAGATAAGAGTAGGAATTTGTAGCTACATGTATCAGGGTTGCTGTGCTCTAATAAAGACAATATATCCAAGTATTTCTAGAAGTCAGCTCTTCACAATGGCAACGAGCCGAAGAAACATGCAAGGAAGACTTACTAACTAGCTGCTGATCTCGAAGGAGCGATAAAAAACTGGTCCAAGAAGTTCATGCAGAAGAGCGTCAGGTAGCTGTTCAAGCGGTGAGCACTCGTGGAGGTGAGGTGAGGTGTAGCTCTTGGGAGACAGGCCGCAACAAAAAGAAGACACTAGTGATTGGTGAGTGGCGACAGAGCTGCATAGTGCGTACGCGCTCGCAAGGCAAACGTGAGCGCCATCGTAGCATCAAGAAGTGAGAGACCTGTGTAGTTGCACCGCGCTCGGAAGGCAAACGCGAGCGCCATTTTAGAGTCAGGCAGGATGTGAACATAATGGCAAAGTGCATAATAATAAAACGTTATGTACCATCTTAAAGTCAGGAAAAAGAAAAAGTACATAGTGTGAGAAGTTGGCCTGATATATGATGCTCACTAGTTCTAGTGATCACCTTGTATCAGTCCAAACAACCCTTATGGTGATTGGTTGTAAGTCAACCTTATAGACCAGCTATCCTAATGGTAGCATGGACAAAGCAGTCTTAGGCTAAACTCTTTTGGCATGTGAAGCCAGCTGTTTTACCACAATATAACCCCTTGGATACCAGATGAAAGGACACCACACAGGTTGTTATGAAAATAAACAATATATTTATTAATAACAAACACCTCTGAACTCTTTATGAGATCAGAGGGCTAAGCACATGACAATCTCTTAGGAAAAATACGATAAGTTGCACAAAATTACAATGGTGCCCTAGGGGCACGACAAACCATATACTAAGTAAATGGTATAAGGAAATCGATAGAAGGAATGGAGCTGTCCAGAGTCTGTAGGATCGTTGGGACCATGCTACCCTAACTTTAGGTAAGTAATAGGAGGCCCACGGAACGCATGTGCAGAGTGTGAACTCACACGCGAGATGCGTAACAACGTCTATGGACAGTACAGTTCAAGAAAAAGGTAAGTACGGACAATCCTGACTAGGTAGAACTAAAACGACTGTGGAACTGGACACTAGGAGAGTCAATCTACCCTTGAGCACCGAGATGCTCTTGTTACCTCACCCACGGGCTGCAGGTGCATAGGTGCAAAGTCGTGTCGGGTTCCGGCGTTGAAGTCTAAAGAGCCTGGAAGAAAAGATGCTGCAGGCGGCCAGGAGGAAGATGTCCGGTGTGATCCAAGGGTGGATCAGTGATGTTGAAGACCTGAAAGCAGAGGGGACAATGTTCAAAGTCACTAGCCAGTGACTGGAGTGGAACCAGGAAGGAACCAGATGTCGTTGTCGCGATCAGGTGAAGAGTGGACGCTTGTGTCTGCAGCCACGTGGACCAGGAGGTGTCTTTGACAACCAGGATGGAGGCACGAGCTGTCCCACGCAGGCTCTCGCTGTCGGCGGTGTTGGATCCGGATTTGGAGTCAACAGGCCTTGGCAAAGGCAACCCACGCGGTGAGTGGAAACGGCATCTGGAGTGGACCAGGATGGTCCAAGGTGCTCCTCTTTTGGAAGGGAGCAGGGGCCAGTCTGGAGCAACCAGACCAGCAGTGTAGTTTTCAAAGTTCGTCGTCTAGGAGGCCACTAGCCAGCCGGCAAGTGACCAGACAACGAGTTGAGCAGCAAACAAGCAGAAGGGCCCCACGCAGATCTCGTGGATGCTGGAGGGCTGATCTTCGGTTCAGGGGCTGCTCGGGGCTGGGGCTTCTCAATCCCCAAAGCACTTGGTCGAGTTTACCTCGGGAGTCGTGCTAGAAGCGAAGTTTCTTTCAAGATGGCCGGTCCCACGTGTCTCGTCGCACCCACGGATCTCACCTGTGCTGCAGATGTGAGTTGAGGTCGGAGAGGTCTGGGAATCCGGGTCTCGTCGGGCTCTGAAGTCTGAATCCACGAGGGAAGACGACAAAGGGAAGCCGCTGGACGCTTGTGGTGCCTGCAGTTGCAAGGTGTACACTCCTTGCCCACAAGGGAGATTCTTCAGTCTTCTGTGGAGCAGAACGTCGAAGTCCAGAGTTTCTTCTTGTAAAGTTGTTCAGGATAATCTAATTTGGAATGGGACCAGCTCCTACCTTTATTCTCCTAAAGGGGGCTGCACTACTGACTAGGTCTCTCCCCTGGGTGGGACCAGGAAGGGGGGTGTCTATACCCCCTATCCTTTGTCCGGTTTCGCGCCAGAGCTGGGGCAGGGATGCCCCAGCAACTGGTTTGAACCGGTGTATGCACAGGACACCTTGTGTGCCCCAGGCATGTCTCATTCCTTTCAGGCCTGTCCTACCCAATACACAAAATCCTGTCTGGGGTGGTGCTAGCACCTCCCAAGGCAGGAAACCCTTTGTCCAAGCCTCCCTCGCTGGAAGGACTCCCAGCAGCAGGAGGTCAGACTTGTGTCTGTGGTGGCAGCATCCATTTTGTGATGCCAAGGCTCGAGTTAACTCTAACCAGGGTTCTCAGTTACATACATGCCGTGTCCCTCTAGAAAGGTGGAATGCTACCCCCGTCGCTAGAATTGGCGAGGGGGTAGTATTCCAATTCGTATGACACCTTACTCGACATGTTTTGATAATGCTATACCAAAGTTAGCATTCAACCGCGAGGATTATAATGCACTTAAGAGTATATGGTATAGCGTTATCATGGAACAGCTATTAGGACTTGGTTCCGCAAGCTGCAGACGGGCTCAGCTCATGCCAGAGCACCATCTCACATAATTCCAAGCACTCTGTCTTCAGGATTGATAAGGCCTGCCATAGGAGTGACTGATAAGAATATATGTGTCCATTTTAGGGTTAGATATAGGTATACTATATCTATAGCAAAGGGTGATTACACCACCTTGCCCCAGCTGTCTTGCAGCCAGTTGTGTCAGTTTTGGATGGCCAGCCAGGGGTGGTATAATACATGCTGCAGTGGTGAAGTTATTGTAAACATGAGTTAAAAAATTTAATGAAGAGGATATTAGTGGAAATGTTTCAAGCACAATTTTTAGAAGGCCATTACTGTTTAATTTATCTGAACAGTAAAATGTCGCTCAGAGATGGGAGAAGTGGACAAGGAAATTTGAGCTTTTTTAAAAAGCGACATGCAAAAAACATACTAATGTACAGGCAAAAGATTTTCTATTCAATCTTGTAGGAGATGATGTTGAAGATTTAATAATTACATTTCCAAAAAATGAAAAAAACACATATGAAAGACTTATGAAATGTTTAAATGCTAAATTTGACCCTCAAAGAAATTTAGATTTTGAAAGATACAATTTCAATATGGCCTGTCAACTAGAAAATGAGATAACGGATGACTAAGTCACTAGATTAAAAAAGTTGGTGACATTCTGTGAATTTAATAGTAGTGAAGAGACAATAAGATTAAGAGTGATACAAGGTTGTAACTCAATAAAGTTTAGGAAAAAACTTTTAGAAAAAACTTATGACCTACAAGAAATTTTACGCATGGCAAGCACAGAAATGCAAGCTCAGAAACATGCTACAAATATAGAAGAAGGAAGAATTAAAGCAATTGATCAAGTTAGGAAAATGTGAAAGAAAATGAATATAGGAGGAAAAGTAGAAACAGAGACCAGAGGGGAAAGATTGTGCGCTAGGTGCAAATTCTAATTCCCACATCAGCGAACATGTCCAACATGTCCAACAATGGGACAACAATGTAAGGAATGGGTAAGATACAATCATTTTACACGTGTATGCGGGTTTAAAAAAGAGGTTTTGACGAAAAAGGAAAACTGGAAGCAAACCAGCCCAGATACAAGAAAAGTTGGGAACACAAGATATGTAAGACAAATGGAAGGATTGGAAGAAGACTTTGAGGAAGAAGTTGAGCAGTCAGAAAAACTTTACATGATACAAGAGGATAGTGAACTTCAACATGATCAAGAGAGAAAACATTTAAAAACTACATCTGTGTATCTGATGGTTGGTCTTCAAAAAGTTCCATTTATTTTAGATAGTGGAGCAACGTGCAATATAATGTGCATAACTGAATTCATGAAAATGAAATAACAACCCACATTGAGCCCATCAAATGTAAGTGTTTTAGTGGGGGCAAAACATCCAGTTTTATGCTTATGAAAATGTGATGAGACACTGCAATATAGAGATGTAATAAGTAGAGAAGACATACAAGTATTAAAAGGGGAAGTTCCAGGACCACGTTTGTTCATGGGTCTAATAGCAATGAATTGTAACATCTCAACAGTCACCCAGTTCTGAGAAAGTATCCTAAGTTATTTGATGGACTGGGTAAATTTAAAGACACAAGGATTACTTTGCATATAAATGAAACCATAAAACCAGTGGCGTAAACACTATGGGGCCGAATCCGATGTCAGACGGACCTGAGTCCGTCCGACATCGGCCAGGAGCTGTAACCGACCGAACTGCTGTCGTCGGTTATAGGCCCTGCTAGTACGATGCGACGGAACAGGGTACAGTTGCATTCGTATACTTTACAATGCAAGCATGCATTCCGAGCAGAATGCATGCATTGTTGAAAGCAGGGGTGCAGTTCATCCCTGCACCCCTGCAGTGATCAAGGCTGCCATCCGTAAGCCTCCCACCCATGTCTCTGGGGGCCCCCAGCCGTGCTGGGGGCCCCCAGAGACAGCTTCCGACTGCCTTTTCATGCCGGACACACCGGCACGAAAAGCCAGTGAAAAGCTACCATTGTACTCCCTCAGTCGTAAAGAGGCGACCGGGGGAGTACTGAGGGATTTCCAGACTGTGGACACCGAGCCTGTCGTTCGCAATCCGGGAATCCGAGTCGGATTCCTTTCCGACTGAGCCCATCGGAATGGCTCGTTCGGAAAGGAATCCGTCCGTCACTGACCGATTCAGTCGGAGGGGCTCCGAACATGGTTCGGAGCCCTTCCGGCGGACATCGGAATCGGCCCCTTAGAAGAGTCCCAGTTCACATGCAAGAAAAGGCAGAGATAGAGATTACGTCATTGCTTGAACAAGATATAATTGAGGAAGTAACAGGGCCAACGCCTTGGGTATCACCCATTGTAATGGTTCCAAAAAAGGATACTGGTGACATCAGGATATGTGTGGACATGAGGATTCCCAACACAGCCATTGAAAAGAACAGTATCCAGGCTCTCATTTAAATTATATGATTAGTACAATAAATGGGGCTGCACTTTTCTCAAAACTTTACAAACAATTACATTTTGGGATATACTCAGTCACTGACATCTTTCAAGAGATCATAACGAATGTTATAAGGCTAATGTAAAACAGTATGAACTACAGTGACAATATTTTGGTGTTTGGAAATACACAGGAAGAGCATGATCAGGCATAAGATGGAGTTGGTCAACAACTTCAAAAAGCTGGGCTGACACTAAACCTTAAAAAATGTGAAATAAATAAAATTGAGCTAAAGTTTTTGAACATATATTTTCAGACAAAGGAATGAGACCGGATTCTATTAAAATAACAGCCCTGAATGCAATACAAAGGCTGAAACATATAACAGAACTACAATCATTTCTAGGACTAGCTAGTTATTGTGCTCGATATGTGAAAGATTTTGCAACTGTAAGCGCACGACTTAGAGAATTAACAAGGAAAGGACAGAAATTTCAGTAGAGTAATGAATGAGAACAAGCATTTAAAGAAATAAAGTCAAACGCAGCAAACTTAAAGTATTTTGATCCACATCTATGTACAGAGCTAATAGTAGATGCCAGTCTTGTAGGGCTAAGTGCAATTTTGGTGCAACATATCCCTGGGAGGGAAACTCTTAGATATGTGGTGTCTCATAATAGCAAAAGCCTATCTGAAGTAGAGCAAATATACTCTCAACCTGAGAAAGAAAGTTTGGCTGTTGTTTGGGTATGTGAACATTTCCATGACTTTATATATGGAAAATTGTATGCAATTATCACTGACCATCAAGCTCTGATTTCTATCTTTGGGAACCATAAAATAAAGATGCCACCAAGAAATTAAAGATGGGGAATGAGGCTGTAAGGCCAGGAAAAGAGTATAATCTAGCAGACTATTTATCTAGACATCCATCTAAAGCAGAGTTTCAACAACAATTAGAAGCAAAAGAGTATATATCCTTCATAGTCAGATCAGTAGTTCCAGTACTTGTCAAAGAGAATAAATTAATTGAAGAAACACAAAAAGATGATGCTCTTCAGGAAGTGAAAAGAATAATACATGAAAACAAGTGAAGATTATTAAATAATGGAAGTCGATTTCATTCAAATGTAAAAAAAGCATGATATATCAGCATTTAAGAACATAAATTCTGAATTATCTGTACCATCATCTGGAATATTGCTCAGAGGAAACTAAATAATAATTCCAACAAGTCTGCAATGTCGTGTCATTGATTTGGCACATGAAAGACATCAGAGCTTCTATGCAACAAACATTTTTTTTTTAGAGAAATCGTGGTTTCCAAAGTTATACGAACAAGTTGAAGAGGGTGTTCAGTCTTGTTACATATGCCAATGTACCTCTAAGGCAAAAGGGGTGGAAGAGTTACATATGTCTGAATTGCCGGATGCTGTATGGTTCAATGTAGCAGCAGACTTTTATGAACCATTGGACTCTGGACACTATTTGCCGGAGTGACTAATTGAACATTTTTTAATTGTTTTAAAAAAATATATATTTTAGGTGGCAGGGGGTAGAATGTAATGATGTGGTGATACTGTGACATAACTTGGACTAGGAAGGGCAGAGGTTAAATGAGAGAAGGGTATAAGGTTTTCAAGGGATAATAGTCAGTTAAGAGTAGGAGTTAGTAGCTAAATGTATTAGAGTCGCTGTGTTCTAACAAAGACAAATATCCAAGTATTTTGGGAAGTCAGGTCTTCACAATGTTTAGTTGCCATCCACTGGCAATTATCTAAGACAGCTACATGGTAACGTCTTCATATAAAGCCAGCCTTTAGCATAAGATGTGCATGCTGCTGAAGGAAATCCAAGTGAAGGCAGAAAAGGCATATCAATCTGCAAAAAGCACTGGCAACACTCGTAGACCCATACATCTCTTTTAGCTGCTGTAGCCCGATATTGGAGAAACCTGTCAATCAGCAACTTTCCCATTTCTTGGAGCAGAATCACTTGCTACATGATATGCAGTCTGATTTTTGTATAGGCTACAGAACAAAATCAGCTCTTTTGGAGATCTTTAGATTCATTCAGAATAACCTTGATCAAAATGTGGTAGTTATGGTTATACTGCTGGTTCTGTAAGTGGCCTTTGACACAGCCTACCACTCTATTCTTTTAGAAAGATTGTGAGGTGTAGGTGTCCATGAGTTGGCCTGGGCCTGGCTCAAATCCAATCTGGAATCCAGATCACAAACGTTTTGTCTCCCTCCTTCACCTCATCCACCAAACCATGTAATTGTTGGGTGCCTCAGGGCTTAACTCTGAGTCTGACTCTTTTTAATGCCTATCGGAACCCCCTGACTAGTCCTGTGGAAGCCTGGGGCATGAGGGTGATTTTGTATGCAGATGACAGCCAGCTGATGCTTTCCTTTCAGGGGATGGATGGGGCAGCCTTGAACGTGTTCAAGAACTGCTTGAATGTTTTTGGTGAATGGATGAACGTTAATTGCCTCAAACTGAATTCTAACACAACAGAAATATTCTGCTTTGTCATGAGCTCTTTTCCCAATGCCTACAACTGGTGGCCTTCAGAGCTGGGCTCATCAGTGGTAGGAAATCTACGCTTCAAATTTAATTCCAATCTGTCTTTTGAATGGCAGGTTAGAGTTGCCTCCACTAGTTATTTCCTTATGTTAAAATCTCTCAGGAAGATGCTCAATCTGATGCATTAGGATAATCGTAATACCCTCATTCATGCCTTGGTTACTTCCAAGTTAGGTGTAGTGCTAGAGGCACTCTTGTGGTCTGACACCCTGTGATGACCATTGACTATCATAATTTTAATTAACTTTGGTGTGTTATTTTATACTAGCCTGAATGTACAACATCCTGCAAATGCCTTGTTGCTCTTAAAGGTTTTCTTTCTTGTAATCTTGCAGTCTTACAGTGGGTGGTGACACCGCAGAACAGCCTTGGCAAGAACATTTGAGGTGTTTTCTTTGTGATGTGTGAATGAGTCAGTGTTCACATCCAAAGTAATAATTTGATAGATATAAATATATATCTCCTACAGGGCGTCCAGTATATTTTCTTGAGTGTTATCTCATATTATTTGCTTCTTGTTTATTCATTAGTATTTTTCATGCATTTAACTGTTGCATTTACCAAGTGTGTTGTTATTGCTTGCATATAAATATATATCTCTATATTTATTTGAATGCTACTCATTGATATCCGGGAAAGTCTTTCTGTTAGAGAGCATTGCATAAATTGACCCCAAGCCTTATTATAAAAGAGAGTCTCTGTATTTTGTAAAGTAAACCCCTTTTCTAGGTATTGTTGTATTTTACGTTTTGCTCCGCCGTGTTTGAGCCACCGTGTGCGAGATTTTGTATTATCTGATGGGCGGAGCAAGACTTTAGGCTATGCAATAGCTTATACCTGGGTCTACCATCTTACTTGCTGCACCACTTGCATATGATTCAAAATGCAGGAGGCCTAATTTTGAAGATCCTGGCTCGCTTATCTACGGTGGCTTTCCTATGTAGTCTACATTGGATGGCTATTGCCAGCCGTATTAAATCATTAGATTCAAGGAACTAATCCTCGAGTAAAGAGCCTTTAAGCGAAAAAGTCCTTTATATTGAAGAAGGTTATCTTCCAAACATCAGGACAGACTGTTGCGATCCAATGTGCATAAGCTTCTACACCTTCCCAGGGTTCACAAGGCAAGAGGTGGTCTTTCCTTTTAATTTCTGACTGCCGAACTTTGGAACTCCCTACCGCTGGCCATTCATCTGGCTCCATCTGAACCTGTTTTCATAAACTATTGAAGATTTTTCTTTTTGATGCATAGGTTTTCTGTACCGTGGTTATGTTAATTCATGTGTGATCCACATTCATGCCGCTAGTGCCGGGACACTTCTTCGGTAGCAGCTGCTCCCTTTACAAAATGTATTGTATTATAAATATATAATTATTGGTTTGTATTGTACTGAGAAGGGGGTAAGCTGAAAGCCCTCTATGTAGCAAAATTCATGTGTCACTTTTATTGTACATAGTTGCATATCATAGGAGAGTATAGCTGTGAGAGGTCAGAGGGACTGGAGAAAAGCTGTCACCTTCACCCCTCCCGCAACACTCTACCTCAGTTTAAAAGTTGACTAAGAGATAAACAGGGAATAAAGGTTGTTGGGACAGGCATTTCCCCTGCAGAGCTCAGTGGAGCACCCCAGCCCTTTGTCCCTGGTATATCACGATTCTGTGCATTTTTTAGCTATTTTAAGAATCATACGTGTGCACTGAAGGTCTGTCAGACTATGAATTGAGACTCACAGCTGGGCTCTGTAGTCTGAAGGGGAATACAAGTGCACCTCTTCTTTCGGAAAGTGACTATTGTCCTCTCACTTGGCTGACAGAAACTCAGAGTGATGGTGGTTGTATGAGAAAGCCTTTTTACATATTTTCTTCTTTGGGAGAGCGGCCTCCTGGATTCAGATTTTAAAAAAGTTCTTGACTGTTTTCTATCAATTTTAGGCCCTGTGCGCCATCCGTGTGGGACATGGATGGCACACATATGTTTACTCTGTGAAGTATTTGCGGAGTAAGGGTGGCGTGTGCAGTCTATGACCGAATAGAACCCATGTTGGATCTCCGGTGTGGATGCTATACAAAAAGGAGAGCTGAGATCCTTTGACACAGGAAAGTGAAATGCAGAAACCTCTAGAATCAATTAATCAATCAATCAATAAGAGTACTTGTAAAGCGCGCTACTTACCCGTGAGGGTCCCAAGGCACTGAGGGGAGAGGGCGTGCTGCTACTGCTCGAAGAGAAAGGTCTTGAGGCATCTTCTGAAGGCGAGTAGGTCTTGGTCTGCCGTATGTGGGTAGGGAGGGTGTTCCAGGTCTTGGCAGAGAGGTAGGCGAAGGATCTGCCACTGGAGGTCGTTCGTTGGATGCGAGGGACAGCGGCAAGGGCGAGGCTGGCGGAGCAGAGCTGGCAGTTGGGTGTGTGGAAGTTGAGTCTGCTGTTCAGGTAGACTGGCCCGGCGTTGTGGAGTGCTTTGTGAGCGTAGGTGAGGAGCTTGAAGGTGATCCTCTTGTCGACGGGGAGCCAGTGTAGGTCTCTCAGGTGGGGGGTGATGTGGCTGCGGCGGGGGACATTGACGATCAGTCGGACGGAGGCGTTTTGGATGCGTTGTAGTCGTCGTAGGTGTTTGGTTGGGATTCCTGCGTAGAGTGCGTTGCCGTAGTCCAGTCTGCTGCTGACGAGGGCCTTTGTCACTGTTCTTCTTGTTTCAGTTGGGATCCACTTGTAGATCCTGCGGAGCATGTGGAGGGTGTTGTAGCAGGAGGGGAGATAGCGTTGACCTGCTTAGACATGGAGAGGGAGGAGTCGAGGATGAATCCTACATTGCATGCATGGTCGGTGGGTGTTGGTGCTATTCCCAGTGTGGTCGGCCACCAGGAGTCGTCCCAGGCTGGGGGTGTGGGTCCAAGGATGATGACCTTGGTCTTGTCTGAGTTCAGCTTCTGTCGGCTGATCCTCATCC
Organism: Lissotriton helveticus; assembly: GCF_964261635.1. Classification (NCBI taxonomy): domain Eukaryota; kingdom Metazoa; phylum Chordata; class Amphibia; order Caudata; family Salamandridae; genus Lissotriton; species Lissotriton helveticus. The sequence goes on along the minus strand of NC_136068.1, from coordinate 1,667,916,047 downwards.
AGACGGCAACGGCCTTCATTCCCTCGTGGAGGTTGATTTTGGCGGCGTGTGGGTCCTTGGTGAGGGAGAGGATGAGCTGGGTGTCGTCAGCGTAGGAGATGATGTTGAGGTCATGATGGCAGGCCACTTGTTTTTTCCACCTCATTAACCATTGTGTAGTTGTTCTTAAGGAAGACTATAATTTGTCTGAAGCTTAACCACAAACTTCTACATTGCGGATCAGATCGCAATGCGAATGATTCCCACTGTATCAAATGGGTGCAGAAATCACCTAGCTTCCAGAACTCCAAATAATTGTAGGACTGTAACGCCCCTTGGGAAAACTGAACACCCCATAACTCACAATGCATGACATGTTGGAAGATTATATGTTTTACAGAAATATTGGGTACGAGTTACAATTGAAAGCATGAACTTATATCTTGTATTCTTTGATAATTTTATTGTACATAGAAACACTGGTAACTTAATTGCGCTTTCTGTTAGCATATGGTTTGACATAAAACTATCAGATTTCGAAGAAGAGGGTGCTGCCAGCTCAGTAAGTAAATGAACAACAGCGGCTTGAAAATAGGTGGAAAAATGGGGTAGTGCAAGCCCCCTCTGCTATATATCTAATTGTAAAATGGCTAATTTTACGCTGGGTATTTTCTTTTTGCCCATATAAACTCCCAAATAACTTTATCCTACTCCTTAAAATATAAGGTTGGTACTTCTGAAGGAAGATTTAAAAACAGAAACACCAGCAAGGAAAGTATTGACATTTTCACTACAGAAACTCAGCCCACTAGTGAGAACGAGGTAGTAACGTCCATCTTTCTAAAAGACTTTTTACCTTCATAAGGGTATTTCCATAGTTTTGTTGAAATAGTTGGTAAAAGTCAGCAGTAACATATATACCTAAATATATTATAGGTCGAGATGGCAAAAATGTAAGCCCTGCTGGGAGTTCAAGTGCTGCCGAATTGAACAGGAGAACCTCTGTTTTAGCCTAGTTTACTTTATAACCCCCAGATCTGTAAACACCTGAATCTCCCATAACGCTTCCTGGATACTTACCTTATCTGCCTTCAGATATAGAATCATATCATCAGCATACAGCTTGATTTTTGCCATCCCCGTTAAAGGGGCCATAAATGAACTATTATAATTAATTTTTACTGCCGATGGCTCAATAAAATGAGAAAATAGAAGGAGGACAGTGGGGCAACCCTATCTGGTGCCACGTTTAATCGCCACCTCTCCAACCTGTTCCGCGTTAATAATTATCTTTGCGACTGCCCCTTTATAAATTACCCTCAACATTTCTATCAGATAGGCTGGGAAGCCAAACTTCTCTAACATGAAAAAGAGGGCATGCCAGTCCACAAGGTAGAATGCCTTTTCTGCATCCATCACTAAAATAGCCACTTTTTTCCTTATTAACTGAAAAAGAATCAATTGCCTGTAGCAAAAAAAAGTGTTAGCTGCCATTGAACTGGCAGGCAGAAAGACTGTTTGGTCGGCATGGACCACCGGTTGTGCACAGCCCGCGATCCTGTTTGCCCAGATTTTCATAAAAAGCTTATAATTAGGGCTGCCGGATTTATGGTACTTATTTTTTGGGACATTTCCGTCTGTATTTATCCATATTTATTTTTTGCTAATTTTATCTGTATTTATCCATATTTATTTGGGTTTTGTGGACAATGAAGCTGAAATTAGCATATTTCCACATTTATTTAACCAGTAAATATGCACTCATGCTTGAATGCCTACTAGGTTTCAATGCTGTACACACCCGCAGAAGATAAATCAATGCATTTATAAGAAAATATGCACATTTCAGTATTCACCTAGTGCATATCTACTGCTGCTCCTCTTTTCTTAAATTCCTTTCTTCTTTAGCACCCTTACTAATCAAGCCACACAGCTATTGGCCTGGCAGTCCTGTCAGACGGTATTTAGCATTACTCAAAAATCAACCCAATTACCCTTTTATCTACATTTAAAAATAAATACAGACAAGGAAATACAAGTTTTCTGTCTGTATTTATCTGTATAAATCAATAAAAACTGAAAACAGGGAGCCTTACTTACTATCAACATTTAATAAACTTATTGGACGATAGGAGCTCGGGTCGTTCGGATCCTTATCTTTTTTCAAGTTGTAAATCACCACTGACTCCTTGAATCTATCATAAATAGCAGTCCCTTCCAAGATTTGGTTTTACAAGAATAAAAGGAATGGAGAGAGATCATCTAAAAACATCTTATAAACTTCCACCGGAATACCGTTGTTACCACCTGCCTTAGCGCTGGCCATCCCTTTTATAGTTTCAATTACTTCTCAACGTTCATTCGATTTTCTTAAGGCCACGCTGTCAGACTTTATAACTTTAGGTAACTGAAGTTCGGAGAAGTAGTCCTCGAGCTGCTGTAAATCTACTATCAGGGTCTCAGCATAAATTTGCTTAAAGTGGATTACGAATATTTCAGCGATCTTCTCATTATCCCCAACCCAATTAGTAGTACTAGAGTCCCTTATTTGTCAGATCAGCTGCCTGCTTTGTTGTGTTTTAGTAAACCAAGCTAAAAATGTGCCTACGAGCTAGCTCTCTTCATATACTTTCTGCTGAAAAGCCTTACTCCCCGAAATGTCTTCAAATGTAAAAAACAATGTAATTGCTTTTTCGTTTTCGATAATTCCTGCTGTAGTATCTTCTCATCAAACCACTTAGGGGTATAGAATTAAGATCTGCCCTAGCCCAGTCTGCAGCTTTTTGTAGTAATTCTAGCTTCTGTTGCCTCTGCTTATTTGTGTTAGCTTTGTATGCAATCACCATTCCCCAGAAAGAAGCCTTAAAAGCTTCTGATACCATAAAAGCTAGGGCTAAGTCAATATTCTCTAAAGAAATCTATATAAATTCCAGAGTGTCTGTGATCAATACTGAATCTGAGAGCAGTGCTTTATCGAAATGCCACCTGGTGTTAATTCTTTGGGCGGTGCATAAGCTCATCACCAAGGAAACTATCAAATGGTCCGAAAAGCAATTGGCAAAAATATCAGACTCTCCTCTTACAAGTTGCTTATTTACCAGGAAGAATTCAAGTCGAGAAGCTGTTTTGAACCCAGCGGAGTAGCAAGTAAACTGTGTCAACCCTGGGTGATCTACCCTCCATGGCAAAATCTTCTTTCATTACTTTGAATCATTTTGCAGTCTTTGATTTCAGTTGCTGCTCAGCCTTATTTGAGGTATCTAATCCTAAGTCTTGTATTAAGTTAAAATCCTCCCCATAACTATAGGACCGCGAGCATTTATTAACATATTGTACATTATTATCATTGAAAATTAGTCCATAATAGTTTATAAAAATAAGACAAATACCAGTGACTACAACCTCAATCCAAATCCACCTTGCTTCGTTATCACGGATCACTTCTCTCACCTCCCAATCGAGTGCGGATGAGAAAAATACCCACACCTCATGCTGCCCTATTGGCTGAGGCGAAATAAGCTTGAGAATATTTCCTGGGGAGATGAAAATTGAGGGTGTTAGCCTTAAGGTGTGTCTCACTTGGGGGAGAACGAGCCCAACCATTTAAACACTCTTTTGCGAACATTCAAAAAGCCATTTACATTGCATGAAATTATTTTCAGTGATTGAGACATTCTTCAAGATTAACTATAGCACAGATTGATACACCACTTTTCATATAACCGCACTTGTTGGAGTTGGCTCAAACCTATTTCTAACGTATTTAACGCAACTAGCTTCTCAACCCATAACCTTACTCTGACCTAGTACCTTACCCAATTATGACCTGCTATTTTTGCCCTTTTTTAAATGCTTTACCCCACAACCCCATGTGCCCCCCAAACCCTCTCCTAAGCCCCCCTGATGAAGGGAGTGGCTCATAACTCCCTTTCTCAGCCCTCCTAACAATCAAGGGCGCCTTGAACTGGTGCCTAATCACACTTCTCTGTACCCTCCCCCTCCATGCTACTTAACCTCCATCTTAAGCAAGCATAGGGAGAAAAAAATCCATAAAGTGCTGACAATATAAAAAGAAAACAGTCCTTATGCTTCTTGTACCTATACTGGCCAAGACAAAAGCCGTCTAAACCTTAGTTTATAAGTTTAACACTCTCAATAAAGTGCTGACAGTAAAAAGTGCTTGTGCTTCACGTGTCTATACAACCAGAAATAGCTAAGTATATATCTAGTTTGTTTTATAGGCTAAAACCTGGACACATTAACTTAAGAAAAAGAAAATCAACACTTACGCACAAAGTCCCTGGCAAAGAATGCAGCGCACTCATGCAAACCTTATTTCAGAAGTCTCTAAAAACCTGAAATGTAATCTACCTTATGGTACCGATTTCCTGTAAAAAAAAAGATTAATACCAACTATTTCCAACACAGCATAATAGATACCATTGGACATCCCAAAAGGGGAGAACAAAGTGCAAAAGTGAAAGTGGGCACAGTGCATAAAGTGCTAAGTGCAAAGTGCAAAAGACTACACCTACTAAAAATTTACAACAGCTCATACATAAACCAGGCTTAATATATTGCACTCTGTTGTAAGTTCATATAACTAAATTCAGTCCCGCATCAGGTTAAGGTACCCCTCATTTTTCTATTTTCCCCTTGCTTGGGATATCTTTTGTAGTATCTCTTGAGCTTCTTCGAAAATAGAGCAAATATGGAACTGGCCTCTCCATGAGACTTTCAATTTGGACTGCTGAACGATAGAGGCCTGCTGTTCTGTGCTCCTAAATTGGCCAATCAGGCCCACAAAATCTGTTCGCCGACGTGCTGCTAACGCTGACATATCAGAAAACACTCTCACCCTGGCCCCATTGGATAGGACGATATCCTTCTTTTGAATTGCCTTACTTAAAATAGACTCTCTAATGTGAAAATCTGAAATTTACCATCATTGTCCTTGGGTACTTAGCCCCTGAAGTCTTCTGGGACGGAACTCTATGAGCCCTCATTATAGTAAGGTCCTCCGGTGGATTCTCAAGTTTTTGTTCTCTGATCAGTGTCTCAATATAGAACAAGGGGTTAGACTGGCCATTGAGGCATTCACTGTCCTCCGGTATCCCTGTGAAGCGCACATTGATCGGCTTGCGTAGTTCTACATCTTCTCCACCTTCAATTGTGAAGCCTGCAGTTTTTTCTGAAGAGATGCAATATCGAAGTCACAGGCCAAGGGGTGGTCTTCAATATCAGATACTCGTTGCTCCAATTTTTTTAATTGCTCTGGTATTTGCTGTACCATATTCTCGATTTTATCTAATCTCCGATCAAGTAAGGTAAGCTCTTTAGTCTGATAGGTTTTACAATCGCGTATTTCTCCCTGAATAGTCTCAAAAAGCAGTTGCATTTGGTGGGCCGAGAACACCCGCTCCCTTGTGAAACATCAGCAGGACATCTTCTTATTGCTGGTTACCGATAATCCTGATATTCTTCTATTAACGGAGACCTGGCTTACGCCAGACTCTGCCCCTGATATAATTGCAGCACTCCCCCCGAACTATTATATTATACACGCGGACCGTGAGTCCGGTAAATCTGGCGGGGGTGTTGCAGCTATTATCCATTCTACCTTAAGAGTTACCACCCTCACTTGCCTCAATCTACCGGACACGGAAAATCTTGTATTAAAACTTGATACCCATCATACCACCATTTCCTGTGTACTTTTGAACAGGCCCCCAACCTCCATGCCATCCTTCCCTATTATGTTAAGTGAGCAGATTGCTAATTTAGCTATGGAACATGCAAGGATTTTTCTGGTTGGTGATTTTAATTATTGGTTTAATGACCCTTCGGAAGGCCCCCATTCAAGTGAGCTCACAGAGCTTCTTACGAACTTGAACTTTTTACAACAAGTACCCTCGCCAACCCATTGTAAAGGACATATTTTGGACCAGATCTGGTCCAACTTCTCCTTAACTACAACCCCGGCAACTTTTCCTTGCCTCTGGTCGGACCACTTTCTTCTCAAATTTAAGCTCACTTGCTCTTCCCCATAAAGACAACGGCCACGCCAGCTGGTGGCAGAGCAAGGAAATGGAACACATTAGATAGATCAGAGTTCCTCATACGTTAGCCAACACTGTTCCATTGCCCCACCCTGATATTAATTTATCTGAATCTAACCTGGCGGGCTGGCTCCAAGCAGCAAGCGATATTCATGCACCTTATAAAGATATCAAGTTGGCCCCACGCGCAGACGCTGTAGTGTAGCTCCTATTTTCCCAATAGGCTCTGCGCATTGGAATAATACCTACAGCAGTAAAGGCCTAGGCCAGACGTTAACTAGGTCTACTACTGTCGATACTAGACTTAATTTTTGGGTTTGCCAGCTAAGCTCAGAGTTCGCTAGAAACTTTCTCGAATGTTCAGGGAAGGAATTAACTCCCCTGATTAGACAAGAAGGGATTTAGTTTCTGACAACCATAGAACTTGACAACTTTGCTCTCCCCTAATCAAGAGTCAATCTCAAGAGTCGTGTGAGCACAAGGCAATTATTTTACTCAGTCAGTACGTGCATTCTTAGTCTCATCAGAATGTAGAGAAAAGGAAGAGACGGGCGTGTTCAATAAAAAGGTGTTATTTATTGATCAGTCTCTTTTCTCATACATGAGAAATGAATCGATATTATTGCAATACTTATAGTTAAGTAAAGTGCATACATTAAAAGCAATAGTATAAAATAATACTGTAAAAACATTGATATGGTTTCTGAGCCATATGATGTGTAAAATGATTAAAATATATTTACATACACATATACATTTGACTAAACGTACTCAACTGGTGTTTCTAAATACGCCTACCCCGTGTACCTGACCTAAGTCTAATGCGTGGGCGGGAATAGAAAGTTACAGTTTAAGTTGAGTTTGTTTTTGCCAAGTGAATAACTAAAGAATTCTCTGTGAGGGGTTATTCAGTTCTGTACCTGGAATTTAGGATGAATGAGGAATGGTATCTCTTTCTCTGCTCTCGATATTCCAGGCTGCCTGCGAGGGCTGCCCGAAAGCGCCGGTGCTGGGTCTCTCGGCTTGAGATAGCAGCGCGTCTCTCAGCGCGTCAGGAAGGCGGGGCTGCTGCCAGCGGGGTCTGCTTCTGCTCTCGGCTTCGGCAAGTATGGCTGCTCCGTCTTGTCACCACGCGTGTGTTTGCATAGGGCAAGGTCGGCAATATTTATACCTTAAAGGTGCCGAGATTGACGTAAGGATGGACATAGATACGTCAATAAAGATGTCATACGACTTGCTCGTTAGCACATTCTTTACTAAAGTTCTCTGTGAAATCAAAACAATGGCCGCACGGATTATCCAGGTTGTCATAGGTTTGATTTGTTATGAGAACGTCGTATGCCTTATCAGGGGCTGGAGGAATGTCGCTTGTCTAATTAGATCTCAAGCGTTATGACCTAATCAGATAACACGTTCCTGTGCCGTAGTGTGACTGCGTCAGATAACGGTATCTGCATCATGGGGGTTTTCTTGCCTCATGGGCTGACTGTTAGTTAACTTGATAGTTAGTTTAACCAGAATAGGGTCAGGAATAGGGGGACTGATTCAGAACCTATAGAAATACACGACACCCACTCCACGCTAACTATGGTCATATCTACTAATCTATGCATAGTATAACATAGTACAACATACTATAGAGTATAGTGTATACCTTACCACCCCAAAATACATAAATGCATTTCGAAATTTTCAAATATACTGAAAAATTGCAGTCATATATATTGTATGCACTTAAGCTATGAATTAAATGCAAAAGTAAACACGCATTTTTATGCATTATTGCTTATTGGTATATGAGAAATACACATGAAATGGCTCTTAATATGGCTATACAGAAAGGAAGTTCGAGACCATCTCATCACATAATAAAATATTTGTGAACATCCCAGCGGGCAACTAAAGTTTATAAAGTATCTAAAAATAGAAATCTTAGTTCTCTAGGAATAGTTTCTTACTTTAAGCAGAAGATAAGTGTCCCGAAAAATTTGTGAAAAATAATTTGGGGCTGCTACAAAATTGTTGTCCGTGAACTGGTGGGAAGAATTGTTCATGTGACTTTATTTTTAAAGTTGAAGGCCGAATTCAGGGAACGCCGTGTGCGAGCTTGCTCAAAAGTCTCTATTTCTGTTCTGGAGAGAACATCATATCATTTAGGCTTTCGAAAAAACTGTCAACAGCTTCATGGGAAAGTTCCACTAAGTCGGAAATAGGGGTAACCATGCATTCGTGCGCATGATTGTCTGCATTGACATTCTGATTCGCATTGCTGACAGAAGGTCGTACCTGTTCGATGCTGCTTTCATCTTGAACTTCACTACTCTTCAATCGCAGTGGTGAAGATTCCAGGAATGCCGTCATCAGGATTGGCAGCCTTTGAGGGCAGCACAAAGCGTGAACCTTGGTAGGAACCAACAGTGTATCTGCATCCACTGGCGCATCCGATTGTAGCGTCAGACAGGTGTCTAACACGCATTCTTCTCCGCATAGCAGACACCTTAGTACAGGTAAAACACACCTTTGCCACATTGGTCGAAATGATAGAAACCAAGTCATGTTTAGGTCTCTAAGCCGGGAGAGTCCCAGGATTTTTGATATCCGGTCCCGGTATCCAATGGCTAGGATTGTTTCTTCCATTGTCGCGAGAGTTTGATCTGTGACATGGGTTGCCATAACGAAAAATAAGGACTAAGAATAGGATTCCTGCAATTAGTCCCAGGATCAGGGGAAGTCCGCCAAAAATCGAATGGACGAAATCTGGAAAAATACCCAGTATGGCTTTGAATGGTGTTAATGCCATCGAAAATACTGTCTTAAATACCCCTGAGATCCCATTGGTATCAGAAATATTTAAGATTTCGCTCAGGATTTCCGCGAAATGTACGGGGGAATTAGTTGATAATAATGTATGTATCTCTGCAGTCGTCCTTGCGACTTGTAGATCATATGTTTCTTTTGATGACGTGAGCCTTGTAGGCGTCTGAAGAAGCACTGTTTTCATTCTGCTTAAAGTATCTATTCGAATAGAAGTAATTTTCAAACTGGGCCATGCCCTTGCCTCCCTGTCTGGAAAGGAGCTGGGGAATAAAGAACGTCCACAGCACTTGACCTTCGCCGTCGTAGTGACTAGATAAGGAGTCCCGGGCATAAGACTACAACATCTGCGGTCTACAATAAGAATGTAACTCCCATTATAGAGTCTTTGAAAGAATGGTTCTATTTCAGTTGCAGGTGCGCCTTGTTGGTGACATGAAAGGTTGTATGAATTCCCTTCACAGGCTCCATGCAAACTAATTCCGTTACACAGAAGCGTGCCGCTTAGTGACATAGCACAATTGTTGCCACTAAGAAACACTTTCTGTCCTTTATTACTGACACATGCATGTGAATAGGGCAGGTTCCAAGTTGTTTTAAGGTACCCCTTGCCCAATTTCTCGTACATGCCAGCCTGTATATATTTTTGGCAGTATTGAAACCTGAAGGTTGAGATTGGAATATTTATGATTCCGTGGATTATCCATTCACTGACAGGTCGTTCTGACATTGTCATTGGTAATCTTTCTAGTTTTTCAATGCTCAAGATTGTATAATCAGCACCCTTTTGCGCCATACCGATTTGTCTATCAGTAAGGTTAAAGATTTGGAATAGTGACGTTGTGTTGATTAAACGCCAAGGCACATAGCCTGAACGCAGATTTTGTAACGTCAAGCCAAGCTGTACAATGGAACGCAATTGTGACTGACCATGTTGTAATAACAGTAAGTCTTGCGATAATATATCGATTGCTGAAGACACAATGCTGTCCAATGAAAAAATTCTGGAGGACAGAGTCATTAACCCATTGTCCACTACAGAAAGTGATTTTTCCAAATTAATACGGTCAATTTCCCGTATTCTTTCTGCTGTTTCAATTTGAGTAACCTTCCAGGCCTCATTGTATGCTGCATATACAGAGGCTGCTATGAAACGCTTTTGACGCTGTTTGCGTGGTCCCAGTATGAAATCACGCAAGTCAGCACCATCAGTAAGTAAAGTTAGGTGTTGCTTAATTTCAGGCAGTGTGGAAGTCTGTAGCCATTGAAGGCATAATTTGCCCACACTGTAGGTTGTTATTATCCCTGGGTGATGTCTTTGGGGATATCTAGGGTCTGGCCTGGTCATTTTGAAACCCTGTGTTTTATTCAGGAATCTATCTTGACAGTTATTTGTATCTGTGGGCCAGATCAACCATTGTTTCCAATCAGGATGTGTTCTGTTTTGGTTTAATATATGGTTTACGTCTATCTCTTCATCTGTATCAGAGTTATTGCTAAACATTGTTGGCTTTGGAATAGACGGTTTATTTAAATCTTTGATTTTGGCAAAACCAAGACAGGTGGTTTGTTGAACAGTGTCATTTAAAAATATCATTTGTTCTGGGATCATGCAGGCTCTAAACAAAGCTTCTAAACCCTGTACTTGCCATTCTTTTGTACCCCAAACACATTTCAAATCAACATTTTTGTCCCAATAATCAAATCCAAAAGTATTCATTTTTTCAAAGAATGAATCTGAATATATCAATTTTGTGTTGGTTATCATGGTTTTCATCCCTGTCTTGTTTGATAATTTAAAATAAAATGTTTCAGCATTACTTGTGTTAAAACCTGAAAAATATGAATATTTGTCATACACGGTTCTAGAGCTCCCTTTTGGAGGTGTAGCACAATGTTCCCATTGATTATAATTTAAAACATTTCTAGGTTGTGCAGATTTATGCAAAAAATGGTTACCATAATGGTTATAGCAATACATACTATCATAATTTGTAGAACCTTGCAAATAATCATGTTTTGTAAATTTAGCAGACATTACTAAGTCAGACATCATGTTGTTAATACTTTCGAAGTCCCAATCATCAGCAAATGAGTTTGGTTTTGCAAAGTCACTCAAGGAGATCTTGATTTGGTGTGGATATTTCAGGATCTCGACCGGACCATAAATTTCATAGTCAGTGTTGTCCCAGGCTACCCCACCAGGTATAGGATTGGCTGTGAAGTTGGCTGAAGAAAGTTCTGAAGAAAGTTCTCTTTTCTCGACGTGTGAAGATGTGTGTGGTTTGAGGACCAAGTTGGTGTTCTGACTTGCTGTGTCCATTTTAGCATATTTTCCCTCAATGAAGCGTCCCAAAGTAAATACCATGATGAGCCAAAGTATGAGGATAAATGCACCAAAACCCACCCAAAATTCAATCCATGGAGAAACCAGATATGTTTCTTTCAGTTGTTTCAAAAGTTCCTTCGCTTTGTCTTTAAAGGATTTTGATGATGGCTGTGTCTTTGATTCACTGAAGCCGTCAGAGGAATCATCGAAGTTGATGAAGTAACCGGATGCAGTTCTGTCAATTGTTCCAATTGGTTCAGGATTTCTGTTTTTTGCATTTTCACTTGGTACTTCAGTATAGATTGGTGTGTCTCTGCTAAATGTCTTTATTTGGGTTTTCAGAGGTCTGAGTTCTATTGCATTGTTGCATAGTCCTTCTTGTTCTTCTGCAGGCGTTTCGAATGTGATGAGCCTTTTTGATAGGACCTCTGTACTGGTAGCAAACCTTGGTGTTCTGGTACTTTTTGGGAGTCCACTTGGCCTACTGTTTGTTATCGGCCACATGTTGTGGTTTTACCAGGTCGATGGATACAACTCGGTTCTCCTTTTTACCAGCAAGTGGCGGTAGTACAACTGATCTTGTCCCGTTGACAGACAAGACAGGAACTGCTTTTCTGTAAGAGGGCCCAAATTCCTTCTTTACCGCGATCTTTTCCCTGACTAGATCCCCGACTTTTGGAATCCAGACAGGTCTTGCTGGGACAGGTGGTGATTCTTCAGTGGTTGTTGGCTGTTGTTTCAACTGTATGTTGCTCAGGTCTTTTCTTGTTTTGTTTAAGTCCTGCAAAATAGCCAAACGGTCTTTGACATCAAAGGTTTTTTCATTTACCACTGAAGTCTGACTATCAAGGTCAGAGATCAACATCCTAGTTCCGAATAATAATTCGTACGGACTGAATCCCTTCAGAGAATTTCTTGGCAAGTTATTTAGACTACGTTGGACACTTATTAGATGTTTGACCCACCCAGCTCCCGAACCTAATATCCTTTCCATTATAGATTGCTTTCTGCCTTGGTTTTTTCTTTACACCATCCAGTACCCTCAGGAAGGAAGTGAGAAGATTCCCGCTGGGCTGTGCTCATTTGGCCATGTTTCCCCCCAGGCTGGTATGCCTGAGTGAAAACAACGGTCGAACCTAACATGCTCTTAGCGTATATGCCAATTAGACTCGCAAATCTTGTATAATAGTCCGGACGTCAGCCGAGTGCTGGTGATCTACATTATAAGTGGAAACTAGCCTGTATATGTTAATCGCAAGCCATTCTTTTTGCTGGTAATATTATCTGCCTTGATACGACGAGGTATTAAACTGCTTCTCTCCCCACTGCGATCTCTGTTGCAGTTTGGGCAGTTTTTTACAAACATGGTGTAGTGCAGGCTCATGCCTGGCCACCAGTACCGTGATTGTAATTCTTCCAGAGAATCTTTTAATTTAAGGTGTCTGAGACCCTCGCCCATGTGTGCGTCTGCGATTAACAAGTTTCTCCTGTCCATGTTTGGAATCACTCTATCCCCCACTCCAGGGATTCGAGCAAAAGGGACGGAGTTTGCATCGATTATGTATGTATAATTGAGTGGATAGTTGATCGGTAGTGCTGAGCAGTCGCCGTTTGATGACGTTTTCACCGCCAGCATTGTTTCACCGTCAATGTATTTTAACGTACGCTTTTTTCGATCTACAGGAGCCGGTTTAGTGGCCGCCGCTGCGGCTGCTTCAGCCAATGAATTCCCCACAACGTGAACGCCATCACGTTGATGACTCAGTGAGTGAGTCACGTGAGTCTTTGGTAGTTCTTTTTTCAAAAGAGCTACTTGTTCCCAGAGCAGTTTCTGCTTTATTGGTGCATCTGTGTCATCTTTGTAACCGTTCTGAATCCATGTCTGCAAATCCTTGTTATATGATTTGACGCAGTAATATGAATCTGACACTATAAGTGTCGGGAATTCGCGATCCGCATTATCCAGCGCCATTTTTAATGCTATTATTTCAGTTTGTTGTTCTGAATTAGTTTCTACTGAGTGTGATTTTGTTAATAGAGGTCTTAGTTTACCTCCGCGCCACACTTCTTTTGTAATCTCACATGTGGGATTGTATGCATGTTCTCCCCAAACGGAGGGTTGAGCATGTCCGTCTGTATAGATTACACAGGCGTAATGTCGTAGAGGCAGAATGTCGATTGGCAGAGGATACGTCTTTTCATACTTTAGATTTTTTAATTCTTCTAGTTCTGGATCAAAGTAGTAGTATACTTTGTCCGTTGTGATTGAATTCACCCATTGTATCCATTCCGGATTCAATGTTGTTGTTGGTAAATTACACGGTGTTGTTAGTGCCTCAAAGGCTGATTCTGCTGTTCTGACTGTGATATGTCTACCGTCAGCTATGTCTTTTTCTCTAGCTATTGCGGTTTGAACTGCGCGAATGTTTTTTTCTGTATTACTGAATTTCTGTTCAGCTTCTGTGTACAAGTGTGATTTAAATGCAATTGGTACCTTTTCTCCCTCATTAGAGGTCAGGTATGTGAATCCGCATCTCCCTGGGATGACTCGGATCACAAGGTTGCGTGTGTTATCACGTGTTTCTAATTTTGTTTTAATTAGCATGTCTGTTTGTAAGGATCTCAAAATTTCTGTGTGTGTTTGAGTCCAATTGGATCTTTTAAAGTCTGGTTTAATTAGATCATAAAGGGGTTTGACCCTTTCTGCGTAATTTGCAATGTATGTTCTTCCGAAATTTAGGAAGCCTAGAATTGACTGTAGGTTTTTTAGTGTTTTAGGAGCTTGGATTACGGCACATTTCTCTAGGAAATTGTCTGCCAGGCTTTTACCTTCACTTGATAACTCATATCCTAAGAATAGGACTGTCAGATGGGCAATTCTGGACTTTTTGAAGTTGAATTTGTAACCCTCTGCAGCGAACCCAAGTATTATGGTGTTCACCCTTTTCAAGTGAGTCTCCAAGTCATCATCTGTTAAGTAAATGTCATCGACATAAGATAATGCTTCATCATCATATAGTTGTAGTAATTCTGTTACTCTCGCTGAGAATACCCCCGGGCTGTTCTTGTACCCCTGGGCTAACCGACAGAATTGCTTTTGAGTGCCATTTACTGAGAATGCAGTTAAATATCTGCTCTCTGGTGCTATGTTTTGACAAAAGAATCCATTGGAGATGTCCAAGGTTGTTTTGTATTTTTTGTGCACTATGTTATTCATTAGTGCAGCACTGTGTGAGTTTTGCACTGCAAAGGTTTTGCAACATGTGTTAAGGTGTCGGTAATCCAAAACTAGACGATATGAATTGTCTGGTTTGGAGACCGGAAACAAAGGATTGTTCATTTGTGAGGTGCAAGTTTCAATCACCCCTTGGTATTCTAGCTGATCTAGTATTTCATTTACCTGTTTTTTAGCTTCTTGCTTCATTGGGTACTGCCTTTGTGCAGTAGGTTGTGATTTTAACTGGATTTTGTGAGGAGGGGAGTCCTCATCCCATCCTACATGATTTTTATATAAAGCAGGTGCTAAGGCCACTGCCCACTTTCTAGCAAGTGTGTATTTTTTATGAATCGGTATTTGATTCGAGAAGGCAGGCATAATTACTTCTTCGCCATGAGGGCACTCCCTGACAAACTCTGGTGGCCAGTCTTTTTCAGCTAGAAGGATGTCATAACCCTTTGAGAGGTTATCCCAAAATAGTCCCCTTATTTTCCTAGTCTTATCTCCCTCTATACGTAATGTTATCTCGTATATCTTGTGGGGCTTGCTAACTCTGGTGTCTGCAGTTTCCACTTGAAGGTATTCATTCGTGTCCACTGTCTCCAGATGATTCATAAGGACTTTGCGAGCTATGCTCACCTCTGCTGCGCTGTCTAGCATTGTCTGAGCCCATTCTCCGTTTTTCAGTTGTGTCCTCAGTATTCTCTGCATTTTTAACTACCTTGATACTGGCTACCTTCTTTTTTGGAAATTGTAATTTCTTTTTTAGCTGAGCAGGTTCCTTGTCTTTGGACTTGGCGTGCTCTTCTGATCGTCCTCTTCTTTCCGATTTCTGTGAGGAATTCTGAAAAGATTGAGAGGGACGTGTATCAATGTCTTGATATCTATCAGGTTTTTTAATATTATCCCTATTTCTAAGGTTATATCTATTCCCAGAGGGGTCACTCTGCGGTGACCTTTGTCTTTGGTTTGGAGATTTCTCTCTTCGCCTGGGAGACCTCCCTCGGGACTGGAATTTCTTTTCTTTAGGATTGGATTGTTTGTTTCCATCCCAGTTCTTTTTTGGTGAATTATTATTAAAAAATATTTTTTCTGGACTTGTAGTCAGTTGCGGTTTTACTGGTATTCCACCTAGACTATCTCTGCCTAGTTCTTCATAGGATTTTTCTATGATTCTGGCAATTTCAGCTGGTTGGTCTGCTATATCTGTCTCTTTTAACCTCTGCCGGATCGCCACGTTTGCTGCTTCACCTTTTATGTTGGCTAATAATATAGCCGAGACCTGCTTGAAGTCTTTTAGTAATTTCATACCAAGAGTTAAAGCAGGTTCTGGACCGTATTCATCTTGAATTTGTTTTAGCACATCTGGTATTACCGAAATGGATGGAACACCGTGCGTTTTTGTGTAGATGGAAGCAAAGACTGTACCCCAAGTGTCACAGTCCTCAATGTGTGGTGCGATTCCCATTGGGAGACATATAGTCAGAATCCTGTGTTTTTCTAATGGGGTGGTGTCAGGAAACACCGCCTCTATTTGGGTAATTTTCTGTGCCAACCAGAATGGTATCTGTTCCCGTTTAGCTGGAACTTTACCTAGGCAGGATTGGATGTTCTGTGGTGTAATTTTATTTGTGTTCCCCTGGTGAGGGGTCAGCTGTGGAAGTTTAATCGCTGGCTGAATTGTTGAAGTCCGCATTACATACTGAACTAATTGTCTATGAATTTTTAGTAGTTGTTTTAGCTGTATTAACAGCTCTGCTGCAGGCATTCTTTCGATGTCTGGATGTGGTGTGTATCCGGCTAAGACCGGCCACGTTGCTCCTGGTCTTCCTAAAGGACCGAGCCTTGTAATGTGATTGTTATGTTTTAGGGCGCCATCAAATAAGAGCAAATGCTCTTGGAATTTGAGTGGTACTTCCACCTCCTCGAAAGGAGTGTATGTTTCAGGAGGTTCCTCTACTTTGTAATAGTGGAAGTACTTTGTTACAGCATTTGCTGCCGGAAAATGTATCCATGAATAGTATACCTCTGTCTGCCGATATTCGTGTGCCTCAATTACGAATATGACTGTGCCACCTCTAGGTGTCAGTCCATTTTCTATAAGTTTTAAGGTTATAGATCTCCTTTTAATGACCGGAATGAGTGTTATATTCGGGTCAGCTGCTTGCATGGTAGCATCAGCATCTGCGATTTCAGTTGCTAATCTAACTGCCTCTCTTTCTTCATCACTGTCTCCCATTTTACAGACAGGATGGTATTATGTTTATTTGCAGATCAGGTTTCTTTATGGAAACAGAGATTAGATGCACAATATTTTGGAACTGTTTATCCTTCAACGTTGACTTGACCAAGAACCATACATAGGAGTTCCCTCCTGCGAGGTTTTGGAGGATATAACCTTTCACCCACTCCAGACGTCTTTGGAGTATTTGGGAAAAGGGGTCTGAGTGAGAAAGCACGACTGAGTTACTCTAAATGTCTTACGTTAGTTTTATCGCCCTTTCCAAACGCGTTGGGCGCCATGTAGTGTAGCTCCTATTTTCCCAATAGGCTCTGCGCATTGGAATAATACCTACAGCAGTAAAGGCCTAGGCCAGACATTAACTAGGTCTACTACTGTCGATACTAGACTTAATTTTTGGGTTTGCCAGCTAAGCTCAGAGTTCGCTAGAAACTTTCTCGAATGTTCAGGGAAGGAATTAACTCCCCTGATTAGACAAGAAGGGATTTAGTTTCTGACAACCATAGAACATGACAACTTTGCTCTCCCCTAATCAAGAGTCAATCTCAAGAGTCGTGTGAGCACAAGGCAATTATTTTACTCAGTCAGTACGTGCATTCTTAGTCTCATCAGAATGTAGAGAAAAGGAAGAGACAGGCGTGTTCAATAAAAAGGTGTTATTTATTGATCAGTCTCTTTTCTCATACATGAGAAATGAATCGATATTATTGCAATACTTATAGTTAAGTAAAGTGCATACATTAAAAGCAATAGTATAAAATAATACTGCAAAAACATTGATATGGTTTCTGAGCCATATGATGTTTAAAATGATTAAAATATATTTACATACACATATACATTTGACTAAACGTACTCAACTGGTGTTTCTAAATACGCCTACCCCGTGTACCTGACCTAAGTCTAATGCGTGGGCGGGAATAGAAAGTTACAGTTTAAGTTAAGTTTGTTTTTGCCAAGTGAATAACTAAAGAATTCTCTGTGAGGGGTTATTCAGTTCTGTACCTGGAATTTAGGATGAATGAGGAATGGTATCTCTTTCTCTGCTCTCGATATTCCAGGCTGCCTGCGAGGGCTGCCCGAAAGCGCCGGTGCTGGGTCTCTCGGCTTGAGATAGCAGCGCGTCTCTCAGCGCGTCAGGAAGGCGGGGCTGCTGCCAGCGGGGTCTGCTTCTGCTCTCGGCTTCGGCAAGTATGGCTGCTCCGTCTTGTCACCACGCGTGTGTTTGCATAGGGCAAGGTCGGCAATATTTATACCTTAAAGGTGCCGAGATTGACGTAAGGATGGACATAGATACGGTAATAAAGATGTCATACGACTTGCTCGTTAGCACATTCTTTCCTAAAGTTCTCTGTGAAATCAAAACAATGGCCGCACGGATTATCCAGGTTGTCATAGGTTTGATTTGTTATGAGAACGTCGTATGCCTTATCAGGGGCTGGAGGAATGTCGCTTGTCTAATTAGATCTCAAGCGTTATGACCTAATCAGATAACACGTTCCTGTGCCGTAGTGTGACTGCGTCAGATAACGGTGTCTGCATCATGGGGGTTTTCTTGCCTCATGGGCTGACTGTTAGTTAACTTGATAGTTAGTTTAACCAGAATAGGGTCAGGAATAGGGGGACTGATTCAGAACCTATAGAAATACACGACAACGCCCAACGATGGTTTTCACAAGAATTAAAAATCAAGAAACTTTCCTTACGCCAATTGGAGCGACAATGGCGTCGCAGTTACTCCCCTGATCTAAAAAACAAATTTATCATGGCCAGGAAAGACTATATGAAAGCCATCCTTTCCACAAAAGCTGCCTACTTTTCCTCCCGCATCCTCAACTCGTCAGACAGACCCAAGGACATTTTTTCCATTCTGAATGAGCTGACTAACTTAGACAGTGTTCGTCCTAGTGTGATTCTAACCCAAACCTTCTGTGATGCACCCAATGCCTACTTTATCGATAAAATTGCGGACATCAAAGACAGTATCCCAAAATCCCTCACCAATACTCCCTCTGAAACCCATATCATCACCAACACCATCTCACTCAATAGTTTTCCCATTATTACCCCCGAGCTATTTCAGGAGCTGTTAGTAAGAGTTCAATCTAGTGCCCCCCTCGGACAAATGTCCTCCTTACATTCTCAAAGAGTGCTTTTCTCTTCTCCCGACCACGGCCTACACTCTGCTGAATGATTTCCTCACCTCGGGTTTAGTTCCCTTGGCATTTAAGGAAGCGACAGTCATACCGCTCCTGAAGAAACCTGGGGCCGATACAACCTGTATGGCAAATTATCGTCCTATTTCCTTGCTCCCTTTTTTAGCAAAAGTAATGGAGGCACACGTAGCGAGATGCCTATCCAACTTTTTGGAGACATCAAACTACCTGGAACCCCATCAGGCAGGGTTTCGCCCTGCCCATTCAACAGAGGCAGTGGCTGTCACGGTTTTAGACACTCTTCAGAACTGCGCTGACAGACGCTCCCCCAGGCCTTGGTGCTGCTCGATCTGTCGGCCGCGTTTGACACGGTCGACCATAACATCTTGATCGACCGTGTCAACCAGGCCGGTATCGGGGGCATAGCGGCCTGCTGGCTGAAGTCCTTTTTAGAGAACCGTGTCCAGGCAGTTCACCTGGGTGACCTGTCCGGAATTAAACAGACCATCACATGTGGAGTTCCACAGGGCTCCTCGCTGTCACCCCACCTGTTTAATCTCTATATTCTTCCTTTAACCCCTTCGACGCTCATGACGAGCTCAGCTCGTCATGGAGTTTCCATTGATTTCAATGGAAATTACATTGAAGTCCAGCAATATGCTTAGCATCCAAGTGGTTAATCCAGGCACTAAGAGATAAACAGGTGACGGTGTACAACTATGCAGATGACCTGCAATTACTCTTTACCATGGACAATTCTGAATCTTCCATTTCTTATTTTCAGTCCACAATGAGGTTCATCCAAGCTTGGATGAACCAAAATCATTTAAAATTAAACCCTGGAAAAACGGAGCTAGTGGTCAATGGAGATAGCGCTAAACATTGGGGCCCGCATTATTGGCCATCAGATATGGGCCAAACCCCATCTCCTTCCCCCTCAGCAAAGACACTGGGAGTCACTTTGAATAGCGATCTCTCACTAAAAGCGCAAGAGGGACAGGTAGTCTCCACGTGCTTTTTTCAGCTCAGGAAAATCCGGAAGGTACGACGCTTTTTCACTCCAGAGGCCATCATCCAGGTGGTGATCACCACAGTGCTCTCCCACCTGGATTATGCAAATGCTATTTATTTAGGCCTACCCCTTTATTTGCTGAGGCGCCTTCAAATGGTGCAGAACTGTGCGGCTAGATTGATCATGGTGCAACCAAGATGGCAAGCAGCCACTCCATTGCTCAGGAACCTTCACTGGCTCCCTATAGCCCAACGTTGCGCCTTCAAAACTGGCTGCATGATTTTTAAATCCCTTCATTGCAAAAGTACCAAATTTATTGATAAACTGATCACGAAACACATTCCTTCCCGCAATCTGCGCTCAGCCCATCTGGCTCTCCTCCAGACACCTGCTTTTAAATGTAAGCGTGCTGGGGGTTGCAGATTTGCGGTTTTGGCACCCCGTCTGTGGAACACCTTTCCCCTTGAGATCCGGACTTTTCCGGATCTCATGTTATTTAGGAAAGCATTAAAGACCTGGCTCTTCAGACAAGCATATCACTAACCCCAGCATATTCCATGACCTCAGGCTCCGCTTCTGTCTTTTATCAGTGCCAGGAAACCAATCGGTGGCAGTGCGCTTAACAAATTGTTTTTAACATAACATAACATAACATCAAGAACTGACTTAGCCTTGCACTCTCACTCTCCCTAAAAATGCTCAGTCGCCATCTCAACCACCTGCTGATTTTACAGACCCAGCTCTTTAGAGCTGCCATCAGAAAACCCAGGGATAGTGAAGACAGAGAGAGACCTGGGCAGTCTGGTATCTCTAGGTCATGAGAAAGTGCTGCCAGACCTTTTCCTTGTACTGACTGCCCCCTCGGATCAGAGTTGTTACCAAGAAAGATTACCAGAAGGCCGAGCACTGAGGAGTCCTGAGATAATGCTCCAGCTGGCATCTGGTCTACAGGTTGCAAATTAGTGTCCTCGTGGGTTGCTTTTAGGGTTTTTTGAGAATAAGAGCTATTCTTCATGGGGATTGTCCACCCCTACTGCTTTATTCTTCTCCTCAAGTGCCTTTCTTGCAGCCATTTTTGCAGACCCTGCCCTACTTCCAGTATCCTCAGGCTCCTGAAGATTGATGATGGGCCTTGGGTCTCTCACCTCCTTTAAATTTAGGGAACTGTCTGGGACCGCTGCATTCCCCACCCCAGCTTCCGCGTCGATGGTGGCGAACGGAAGGGAGGACCCTAAAAAACCCAACGCCTGAGGAGAGGGACCTAGAGATATTTGATCCATTGAAGTATTCGCTGCTTTTCTCTTAGCCGTCTGAGTTAGTAATGAAGGGCTGGGGACTGAAGCTCCTGCTCCTATTTCTGTCCCCCTCAGGAACATTTGCCGCATGTTTCACAATCCAGACCCCAGATCAAATATACATTATTTCTTTGCTGTAAGGATGCTGTATGGATGCTATAGAAACACATTATTTTCTAAATATTGTAAAGTTTTTTTCTTTTCCTTCTTTCCTCCTCTTTTTCTTCCCCCAAGAATGAGAACTGCTGCTTCACTGGCATAAAAAAAACCTCCCAGCACATATGTACAAAAGCACTTGCCCCAGGACCCTTTGGACAGGACAAGTCTAGTGGAGGGGACTCCCCAAATCCAAGGAAGATCTCCTTACCTCCGCACCCAGCGTCGAGGGGCTCTGCGATTTTTTTCTCAGTACAGCTTATGTAGCAGCTAGTATGCTAATCTGTAAAGGAGGGAGATGTTCTAGTATGCTGCTCAGCCTGGATGACTGTGTGTGAGAATGTTGGAGTGTGGAATCTTGGAGTGCTTGAGTCAGTTGGTGATGGGCTGAGCAGCATAGAGGCTGCTCCTGGTGGGGCTCAATACTTCATGGATTTAATCCTTATGGCTCATCCTTTGTACAAATTACTACTTTAATAAACCTCTTTGAAACTGCCACGGCTGGACCATCCATCTTATTATTACACAGCTCCCTGCATTGCTGCTCATGTCCTCACGGGGGACGAGGGTCGGGGGTCATTAACTCCAAGATGGATTTTTTTTCCTAAAAATCTCCTCACAGGGTCTCTTTGCGGGTCCCGTACTCCTGCCACCACAAATCTGCAAATCCACTGTGACTCTCATCTCACAGGTCACAGATCACCAATCGCGGCTCCTTGGAAGTGCTGCCGGAAGCAGACTCAAGCACGTGTGACGATAGCAGGTGGGGGAGGAGTGGACGTGCGCTCAGCAGCGAGGCATCGGGCTCGCCGGCACTGCCTATTGGCCAGCAGATTTGTGGGCAGATTCACAGAGCTAAATTGGTCGTAAACAAGAGTTTGTGACTAAATGTACCTCACTTATGCCTGCCAGGAGCCCACAAAGAGGTTCCTAGTAAGCGTAGGCCCATTCAAGGGTGTGGATCTCTGACACCTGTGCAGTGTTCTCCACACTGGTATATCCTACTATAGGAGTCATTCCAAAGTGTGGTTAGCCTTGGAAGTTTGTGACGACCCACAAACAACTACTTTTGTGGACATTAACAATCTCCGCACATTCCCCTTTCCAGCATGGAAAGAGTAACATTTTTACTCAAGCACATTGCTAGCGTAACTCCCATAAATACCTTTCATGGATGAGAAAAGGAAACAATCACCCCTAGATTTGGTGGGGTTTTACAGGAAGATCTTTCTCCACCGGGAAAAATATTTTCTCCACAGAGATAAAAATATGTGCGTTTGAACAGGACATCTTATTTCCTTACTGTGTGGGCTTCTCTGTAAACTTTACACAACTGGAATGGGATCCCAGTTGGAATATCACATGACTTTTTGAGGATTCTGAATGAAAGCTTATGCCTGGAACAGCTTTGCATGGCAAATCCTGGGAATTTTTCTGAATTCCACAAAATAGTAAGTCTACACTCAGACAAGGTTACTACTACTCACCTGTGTGGGCTGACTCATTACAGGCAATTCTTGGTTTTGGATTGTAGCCGCGCAGCCTGAGTCGCGAGTCAAGCTCCACTGCACTGAGGTGTAGCCCCGCAATGGTGCCAACCAACGCCATAGATTTGGGATGGATGTGCCTGAATGGAGGAGTATACTTGTGCTTCACAGCAACACATGAGGACCTTCGCTACCCACTGGGGATTTAAAGCTGGTAAATCTTGAATCTCGCAGCAGCAACTCACTTGAGGAACACGGTGAGCACTATGAGATCCAGAAGGCCACGGTGATGGCCACGCCCACCAGGGCGGGGACTGAATAACTTTAAAAGTGACTTGCCATATGCCACGCGATGGTTCATATTCCACGCTTGTAGCCCCTGATGGAAATGCTACTCGGCATGAAATGCGTTGGGCATTGCAGGACTTGATTTAAGCGAGGCACTTGCGCTGTGATCTGAATGCCGCTCCTTCATTAATAAACAAGGTTACTTCTACTCACCTGTGTGGGCTGACTCATTACAGGCAATTCTTGGTTTTGGACTCAGACAGAGGTGTAAAACATTGAGTGTAAAAGTACTATCTTCTTTGTGAATCAGACTCAAAGTAATTTAATAGTTCCGATGATTTATTTTACCACTGTGGAGATCGATAAAAAGCTTGAAAGTTGCAAGTTCAATTCTCAGTGCCGGCACAAACTTTGAACATTCTATGGCTAACAAAAAAATGATCACTGAGTTTGGTAAAAATTAATTGATGTTATTTAATGCACTGCTCTAAAGAAAGACTGTGGGCCATATTTACGTCCCTGTCACACAACGGGACACAGTACCCACAGATGGTGTGCTGCATTGTGTGACAAGGTAAGAGCAGGAAAGTGAGATATTTACAGAGCTGCGCCACTCTCCTCCCCTATCCTCAGTACCAAAGCACACACCTCAGGCTGCCAAGCGCCACATACACACCTTTGCAACATAGAGCAAGGTTGTGTGCATAGTCTAGCATAGGTTTTCTACTGGAAGGGCACCCTTTAAGTACAAAATACTATGCATAGACAACATTTAAAAATGTTCCCCACTTTGTATGTATGATGTACAGTGAAGCATACATGCAAAGTCAGAAAAGAGTAAGTATTTCTCCTTTTAACACCTGCTACAAAGTGGCATTATTTTGGGGCTCAAAACCCTGTTTACTATTGTCAGTAAATAGGATTTTGCATCAAAAAGCATGAGTGGTCGCATGGGAACGTCAATGTACCACCCATGTAACGCCCTTCTGAGGCAGAGTAACGCAAAGCAGTCCTATGCACTGCTATGCATTATCTTTAGGCAATTTTCCAGAGCAAACAATTTTTGCGCTGGAAAGTGACTCAACAAAGAACTGTTCTGGGTTGGTGTGCATCACTTATGTGACGCAAACCCAGCACAGAAGGCTTGCAAATCTGACCCTGAGAGGATAAGTATCAAATAAAAAAATTATTAGAATTAGCGTTTGTGAAAATGGGAACTGAAAAAGGAATTGTTAGTAACTTTTCAACATGGGCAGTGTTAAAGTCTGGATTTTGTTTTAAATATTGCTGAAAGCCCTCCTGGTTGTGGAGACCAGGTATGCATCCTTCAACTCTGACTGAGGTGCACATTAGTCCTGGCGTGTGGGATAGAAGTGTCATGCAACATTGTGGGAGGCTTGAGCAGGGGGTGGCAGATCCAGCGAGTATCCCAGTCGCTCATCTCCCTCCTCTTCTCCATTGGCAACCAGATATAAGCAGGCTAAGGTGGGTGAGTGAGTTTAGACGCATGGGAGAGGTGTGATTTTGTATGAACCTTCAATACAAAGTGATCATCTTTCCAAAGGACTGATCACCATTTTACAGTCATTGACGTGCATTAGACACAAGGCATAACTTGGGAGGTCAGAGTTAGAAATAGTGCTGCTCTTGAGGGACAGATATAGTTATGATCAATAATGGCCGAAGAAATATTATCTTTTCTTACTCTTTTGCCAATTGATAGTGAAAGGGTAATATATTTTTTATGTGACCATATCTAGGAGAGCCCATCCATGAAATACAGAAAACATAACTTCCTGTGTGCTATTTCTGAGATCGTATGTCAAAGATTGCCAAAAAAGTTGTGCTCCATTAATATTGTGACCTAAATATCGTTTAAAAAATAAAGCTCAGGCTTTCCCAAACTGTGGTTCACAAGCCCATTTTCAGTGGGTCGCGAATGTTCTGTTTTACGTATATGTAATATTTAAATGATTAGATCGGTTTGTGCACCAGAGTAAAGGTGCTGAACAATGTCCCTAAGCACTACTTGGGGTGAACGTTCCGGTATTTGTTGCTGCATGGCTTTTACTTCACAAAGCCATTTCAGCAGAGAATGTGCTCAAAGAATGTGATCATACATAACCATACTACTTGTGTGATCTTTCACATATTAACTTAGAAATGTGGATGTCACCTAATGGCCAGAGCTGCCAACTTTGGATCTGGTGAACCTGGTTCAAGTCCTGGTGTTGGCTCAACATTACTGATTCTGGGAAAATCACTTAATCTCCCCTCCTTATAATAAAATGGATCTGACCTTGGAGAATTTTATCTGGTGCTTACGTAAAGTGTTCCAATGCTCTTGGGCCATGTGTGTGCTGTATAAAATTAGGAAATGTATATCTTTATGGAGTTCAAAATACACCAGTGAGCGTCAGTATAACACAAAAATGGATAAAAGGCCTTACTGCATGCTTTACTGCAGAAGAATTTTCTCAAATTCGTTAAAATCACTGGTTTCAATCAACCAAGCAGCATTTGTAAAGGGCAACAGTGTCACCCCTTGGGGTATGTGTACCCTGTGTCTCCATCAAAGTGCCAGGTCTGGAGTCTCTTTCTAAAGTCTGCCAGTGAGGGGGCTTTATAGAGCTGTAGGGAAAGGTAATTCCAAGTCTTGGCAGAAATGTAGGAGAAGTGGCCACCGCTGCAGCAGCGACGGATGAGGGTGGGAGGTGTGTGCGGGGGTAAGTGAATAGGAGCACAGGTGTATAGAGGGTAGGTCAAAGTTGAGCCTATTGTTGATGTAGACATGTGCTAGGTCATGGGGGGTTTTGTAGGCATGTGTGGGGATCTTGAACTGGCATCTCTTCTGGATGGGGAGCCAGTGGATGTCTCACAGGTGGGGGGCAATATGAGTTTGTTTGGGGAGGTTTAGGATGAGTCTGGATGCAGCATTCTGAATGGTCTGGAGTCTTCTGAGCAGCTGGGTGAAGAGTCCAGCATAGAGGGTGTGGCTGTTTTCAAGGCAGCTGGTGACAAGAGCCCGAGTGATGGTCTTTCTGGTGTTAGTTGGGATCCATCTGAAGATTCTGTGGCGTATGCGAAATGTGTGAAAGCAGGAGGGGGCGACTGTATTGACTTGTGGTTTTATGGTCAGATGGCTGTCGAGGATGATGCCACGGTTGTATGTATAGTCAGTCGGTGTGGGTATAGTTCATAGTTTTGCAGATCACAAGCTGTGGACCCATGTGGAGGTGTTCTTCCTGAAGATCAGTATTTCAGTTTTGCCGGAGTTGAGTTGGATCCAGTAATCTCTCTTCCATTTGGATACATTGGTCATGGCATACAAACACCAGGGGCCTGATTCACAAAGGACCTCTGCACTCATGGGGGAAGCCCCACAGTCGTGGAGTAGTCTCTGCACTCTGGGCGGAAACTCTGCATTGATATTTCTCACTGTGGAGATTGAGCCCGAGTCTGTAGACTTCCCCACGACTGCAAGAGCTGTGCCACAAGTGTGAAGCCCTTCGTGAATTAGGTCCCAAGAATTTTTGAAAGTCTCAGGATTTTAGTGAACAGATGTCACAGGCCAGCACTCCACTTCCAAGAGTGTTTCAGCTCCAGACTCCAGTGCAGTTGACCATCATCCACTTTTAAGGGCAGATCAATATCTTGGCCACAGTCCTATATCAAATGGTGTGGACAACGTTGTGATATTTACAAACAATTGCTGGCATTACATCAAAAGATGACCCCAGCCATGTCCATTAAAGTTAGGTAGGTCGCAAAGTTTTTACTTCTAAAAATTTGGTGGTAATTGTAATTAAAGGGGAAAACTAATGTCTGGTGCTCTTGTGTATGCCAAATTGAGCAGAGATGATGCCAGCACAGTTTACCAATGCAGTAGGATATTTATAAAGTCATTTAATCTCCAATATGGATTTAGATTCTAGAGCAGCGCACAACAGAGTCCAGAACAGATATTCTCATTCAACTTGATCTATGCTTTCTCAGCATCCATCAAAACAGCCACAGGGGTCAGCTGGTCAGCTGGTCATCTCTCATCTGCCATATAATGTGCATGAATTTCCTCATATAATAACTACAGGATCCTCCGAAAAAAGAAAAAAAGTGACTTGGTTCTTAGGAATGAATTGAGGAATGTATTTCTGCAATCCAGAGGTTTAAACGTTTTCCAATATGTTTACATCATTATATATTACAGAAATAGGTCTATAACTGGAGCATAACAGTACATCCTTACCCAGTTTGGGGATCAGAGAAATAGTCACTCTGGTGAATTCTGTTCTGTTGCTTCTTTTAAAACTCTGCAAAATGTGGGCATGACTACAGGTGCATGTACAATGAATTCAATTGGAAACCAATCCTCTACTAGAGCTTTACAACTAACATGGACTTGACTGCTTGACATGTGCAGCTTTAGCAAATTAAAGTGAAACATTTAGGGAGAGGCAGCAAGAGTCGACAAAAAAGGCTTTTATTGTAACGTAGTCCTTTGTCTGTTCAATGAAAGCAGTAGTGTGAGGCAGATGGGTACAGTTAAACAACCAGTAGCATGAGGTGAAAGACGAATACACCACCAGACTAAGCCAAGACGTGATTGACAAAATCTCCAGCCAAATGCTGAAAGAGGCTGATAAAGGAAAGCCATTGGCTGAATGTGACAGATTCAACCCTGTTCTGTGTATAGCCTTAGCAACAGGTTTGTTTGACAGCTGGGCTGTCAAATTCCAGACCTAAAATAGGAATAATTGAAAGTATTGAAGGAGAGCGGTATAGTTAATATGAACCACTGGAAGGTTGCAGGTGTACACAGTGCAGTGGGAGACACTATTGAGCAATTCACACTGACAAAATATATTTTATACAAACTTTCTTATTGCACACAATATCTAGTAATTATCACCTTCAGATCGTACACTATGTCCTTGTTATTTATTGTGTTCTATTAATTTCCAGGTAGGTGTGGACTCTAAAAATACTAATGCATTCCTCTGTACTTAACTAACAGCCCATGGTGACCTCAAAGTTGCTATGAATCTCAGAGTGGTAGAGGATGGCAGTGGCCTTGTAGTGAGTGTAGCGTCCTCCCCAGCCTGGGTACCTGCTAATGACTACACCACACACAAACACACACACAGAGCTTAGTATAACACATCTTTATTCTTCTGTGTGTAACCGCGAACTCAGCATTCTAATCCTACATTCACTTCACTACGGTCTAATGTTTATGTCGCAGTTCTACAAGTTCTACAGGAGCCAAAAGGGTTCCATCATTGCTATATCACATGGCACTACATCTGCCGCTCTGTTAAATAAAAAATAAAACATTTTTTAGAAAATATATAAAATTATAACTCTTCAGTGAATCTTCGTGGTGCTTTGATCACACTTTCTCACCTTGTCTCCGGAAACAAGGGACAGGCAGTGTAAGAAATGGGGGACTCTTGTTGGCAACGGTATGCACCATTTTCCAAGTGAGACCCATTCTTCCTAGTCTGGGTAAGGGGATACACTTCAACCCCTGCTCATCCCCTTGGTAGCTTGGCATGAGCAGACAGGCCTATCTCAGAGGAAGTGTGTAAAGCATTTGTGCACAAATATAGTATTAAAGTGAAAACAGTACGAATGGACACCACACAAATTTAGAAAAATAAGTAATCTTTATCTAAACCAAACGAGACCAAAACAACAAAAATCCACAATATAGTAATACAAATATGAGCTTTAAAAGGTGGAAACAGTTCTGTCCATAGCAAATTATAGATGCAAGACTTTCAACACAAAGTACCTTGGATGCGTCAAAATCAAAAGCAAGAACAGCCACCGATAAGGTGATGCGTTGGTTCTTTATGCTCAGGGAAGATGATGCGTCCTGTCCTTGGCAGAAACAGCCACTGCCGCCCAACCCAAGACAGCGCACAGCAAAGGGGCAGTACTTCTCCACAGTTTCTCCAGCTCTTTTCCTTGGCAAAGGTGCCTCTTGAATCCCTGAAGCAATCTAAAAGTCTGAGGTCTGGGCCCCACTTTTTATTACACAAAATCCTTTGTTCTCTGATGGCAGAGAAGATGTTTGCCCAGCCAAAATCAGTTCAGTCATCTCTGGTGTAGCTTCCTGGCAGGAGGTGGAGGCAGCATTGTCCAAGGCAGACCAGGCCTATTCAAGTGTGAAATACATCTCTTCCCCTTACTCTGAATGCAGCCCAGGTATATTGAGCATAGCTCTGACTCATTCAGGAAGTGCAAGACACACATCAACCCTCCCCCCTCTGGTGGCTGTCTGAGAGAATGCACATCCCCAGCCACTGTCACTCCATAGCCAGACCGTCAATCCACAAACCAGCAGAGGCACACAGGATGGCTAAGCAAGAAAATAGCCACTTTCTAAAAGTGGTATTTTCAAACACACAATATAAAAATCATCTTTCCTAAAAAGATGCATTTTTATATTCTGAGTTCAGGCACACTAAACTCTGTCTTTCTTTCTTGTCCCAATGGGAAGCTATATAGAAATTTTATAAATAAACTCCCAATCTATCATATGGGACAGATAGCCTTACAATAGTGAAAAACAAAATACACTGTATTTCACTATCAGGACATGTCACACACCTCAGTACCTGTCCTACCTTTCACATACACTGCTCCCTGCCCATGGGCCCACCTTGGGCCTACCTTAGGAATGACTCAGTGTAATAAAAGGGAAGTTTAGGGCTTGGCAAGTGGGTGCCATGTAGTGGCAGGTCTAAGTTGTATTGTATTGTATTGTATGTGGTACTTATATAGCGCATGCTGTCACCCTACGGGTATCCTGGCGCTTTAGATTTTACACCATCATCCTCAGATGGAAGGACGTGAGCACGGGGAAAACCCTAGCAGGTCGGGAAGAGCCAGGTTTTCAGGTTAGCTCTGAAACTCATGAGGGACTCACTCCATCTGATACTCAAAGGAAGCTCATTCCACAAGCGTGCCGCAACCACCCGGAAAGCCCTGCCCCCCAGCCAGGTCCGCTTGAATCTTGGGACTTCCAGCAGACCAGCACCAGCCGAACGGAGCTGTCTCTGTGGCCAGTACCAGGAGAATCAGCCCTGCAGTGGGACTGGGCCCAGGTCTTGTGTCGCTTTGAATACCATGCATAGAGACTTAAATAGTACCCTCTCTTTAACCGGCAACCAGTGCAGGTCCCGTAAAGCTTGGGACGACAAGGCACTGCGATTCCTCTTTAGAGCCAGCTTGGCTGCTGCCGACTGTACTCTCTGCAGCCTGTCAATGACAAACTGAGGGGCCCCCAGATACAGTGAGTTACAGTAGTCCAACCTGCTCAGCACAATGCTTCCCACCACCAACGACCGCTTATCATCTGGAAGAATTGGGAGGAGTCGACGCAGCATCCGCAAGAGACCGAAGCCCAGGCCAGCTATCCTATTGGCCTGTGACTCCATTTGTAAGTTTTTGTCGAGCAGGACCCCTAAATTTCTTAATGTGTCAGACGGGGGCACTGGCTCTTCCTCCGGAGTAAGCCTGAACACCCTCAGTAGGTGCTGAGTTAGCCCTGCTGGGGCGCAGTACAGCACCTCTGTTTTCTCCCCGTTGAACTGTAGGGAGTTCTTCCGGAGCCAGCTGGCTATATGTCACATACATTCTTGGAATGTTTCCATCGGGACTGCGTTTTTCCCTTCCAGGGAGAAAGCCAGCTGCGTGTCAAGTGACATTTACAGGCTCCTCAAGTGTGTGGCACAAAGTGTTGAATTTGTAAATGTGTTGTATTTGTAAAGCGCATAGCTGCCCACGCGACGGGGTGTCCCGGCGCTGCACTCATACCACTGTGGAACCCTTCCTGGCTTTTCCATGTGAAATGTCCACTCCTGGGCACCCCCAAGGTGAAGCCAGGCATCCAAGCGCTGCTGGGGCCGTTGTGGAGATTAAGCAAGCTATTTCCCAGAGTCACAGAGTGGGACCCAAGGTTAATCTAAGCACCGAGGCGAGAATTATCAGGTCCGGTGAGATTGAGTCCAAGAGCCGCCGAGGTGGGAATTGAACCCTGGTCCCGGGCCAGACCTCTGCATCAGGGTCTGCCGCTCTAACCATTGACAAATCATTGTGGCAAATCAGTGATGCAACACACTAGCAGCATTTGATTTATAGGCCCTGGGCACACACAGTGCACTGTGCTAGGGACTTACCAGGAAATCAAATATGCAAATTATGGAATCACCAATCCATGAATACAATTTACAGGAAGTGCATCTGCACTTTAGCACTGATTGGCAGTGGTAAAATGCCCAGAGTCATAAAAGCAACAAAAACAGCGTCCAAAACAGGAGGCCAATAAGCAAAAAGTCTGGTAATAAACCTGCTGGAAAAGCCAGGTCTAACAGGCAGTCAAAGTCGCTATGGTCTGTGTTAGCAATGTAGTAGCAACAGCAGTGAGGGGGTCTCCAATTGCCCTTTTTAGACCCAGTCTCCACATTGCAATCAGCGCCTGATGAGCGATGAGCTACATGTTGAAAATGCAAGGATTCTCCTGTGATAACCTTCCAAGGACTTTGAACAGTCACCCTGTGTCCTTTGCTGGTCACAACAGAAAAGGGCTCAGCATCAAAGAGAGTCAGATTTCCATTTTCTAGGCTGATGGACAAGCCCTTGATCTCCTCTATTAAACATTATGGGGCATATTTACAATATGTTGGCGTAGGACAGCGCCACAAGCCTTTTAGGTGCACTGCCCTACATCAAAAGAAAAGGTCAGGAATGCACTGTATCTACAAAATATGGTGCATTCCTGTTCTTTCTGTCAGCACCTGTGCACAAACTGTAGCTGAGCACCAACGCAGGCTTGCACCATCGGGCAAGGGTGTCTCTGTTCTTGGCAAGATTGTTTTTGTGCAGGAAGGGACACATTCCTGCACAAAACAATTAAAGGAGGCGTTTTCTCATTCTATGTGTGTTCTGCACAATGCAGGACACACGGAAAGAGGAATACACAAGGAGAAATGTAAACATCTCTCCTCGATTTGCCTGCTTTGGTAAGGTGTTAGTTTTGGCGCTGCCCCAGATTTACGTTATTTTGTAAATCTGGGGCAGTGTCAAAAACCATGTGTGTTACATGGGAACACCCAAAGCAACACCCAAGGAATGCAGTTTCCATGCTGAGTAAGGCATGCCTTACTCCATATTTACAAGGCCATAAAATGCCACACAGGTTGGCTTTGCCTGGCAATGTAAATATGGGTGGGCACACTGCGTCTCCAGAGTGTCACACAAGTGATGCTCAGGCAACGTAACAGTGCTGCAGATGCATTTCTAGATATGCCTAATATCTTTTGCATGTAAGGACTTGTCTGCATAGGTCTTCATTTTTTCTTTAACAATCCAAGTACCTTATACAGGTTTCTTCCTCAGTACTTGATCTTCTGTTGATCCACTGAGCTAACTTAGTTGTCATGGCTATCCTGAACATTAAGGTTGCAAGGCTTTCACCTGTGGTGCAGTGAGGGGTCAAACAGTAAACTTGAAGAGTAGAATTTAAGGCAGTTTTAAGATTGAGCTTTTCAATATAGCACACTGAACAGCTTTCTTGAGAGTACTAATGAAACTTTCAACAAGGCCATTAGCTGTGGCAAAAGAGGTGTGCTCTTCGGATGCTCCACATTAAGAAGACTGAGAAAGTCTCTGAATTCTCTACTATTGAAAGGCGGGCCATTGTCAGAAATTAGGATCGCAGGAACACCCCATGTGCGAAGAAGCAGTCTAATCTCTTGATGACTCTTTCTTCAGTGGTGAATGAGAGATCTTCTATCAATGGAAAGCTGGAGTATTCATCAACACTCATCATCAGGTGATATCCATTCTCAGGAAGTCCAAAGAAATCAATGGCAATTTGTTCCCATGCATGCTTTGGCAACACTTGCATGTTCAAAGTGTATTGAGTGGATTTGATAAAAGGCAGTTGCATAGATGACAGGTCTTGAATTCCTTTTCAACTCTCCCAGCAGATGGGGAAACCAGACTAGGTCTCAGAGAGCTCGCTTTGTGGCAACAATTCCACGATGTCCTTCATGGGCAACTTCAATTATCTGTTGTTACAGACTCCCTAGAATAACAATCCTCTAAACGTCTCAGGATAATGCCTTCTTGAGTAATGTACAGTTAATATTTAACATTTTTATACTTCTGGTATTCACTGTCACTGGTAAGAGGTTGAGTGTGCTGGTTCCAAGATTGATGTGCAATAATGTCTTTCAATTTTAACACGTCACTATCTTGACTCAGCAACAATGAAATGGCAGCTGGTGTGCTGGATTTCATAATGAAGTTTATGTAGGCTTCAACTGTCTTAGAAGGGGTACCATGGCACCGTGGAGGCACTTTTGAGGCACTTGTGAGAAGTAATCGGCATAGCTTTGATCTTTCCCTGGATGGTACACAATTGTTTAGTTGTATTCTTGTAATCATAGATCCCAGCATTCAATGCAAGGAGGCATCTTGGACTTTGGATTGCCAACAATGGTCAACAATGCTTGATGATCTGTCAGAAGCTTGAAAAGCTTTCCATATAAGAATACGTGGAAATATTTACAAATCTACGCTGCTGCTAAACTTTCTTTCTCAGGTTGTGAATAAGCACATTCAGTTTGGGACAAACTTCTGCTTGCATATGCCTCAATATGTCTTTGGAACCTGTGAGGGGAATACCGGTGAGCTAAAGCAAAAGACACGAGCAAAAGATCTTGATACTTTGTGACATTGACACTGTTTACCTGGAATTACAACTGCTACATTCACCATTGAAAAAAATGAAGATATTTGAAGCCGTGTTTACAGAAATTTCAACACAGGCTACCTTGAATTACTGATCACAGATTACAACCAGTCACAGCCCTGATGAGGACCAAACAAATGGTGTTGTGGTTTGAAACACGTTGGCACGTTTTACCAGTGGTATACCTCTATTGAATTTGAACACTATCCAAGGGAATAACTTCTTGTGTAAATAAGATTATCCGTAGATAGACAAAAAAACGTGTTCCCTCTGGTAGCAACCTTTCAACTTGGATTTTAATGCGGTTGAAGAATGACTGTTTAGGTTGCTTTTTCTTCTTGTTTGAAACCATGACTGGCTTTGAGTTTTACGTACTCTTATGTGCATTGTAATGTGTTTGTCTTAAAGCTTAAGTTAACTGTCTAAATGTTTATGTTTCTTTTGTTCTGAACACCCCAATAAGATATAAATGACCTTGTTCATTGAAACAATGTATGAGATAAATGTGATGAGCAGATTATCTTGTTGCTTCTAATAGTAGGCCCTTTCTAGTTGTTGTATTAGGGCCAAACCCCCTTTGATAAAAAAGAATATGTCTTTGAGCATTTGGGTGTCTGCTGTGCTGTGCAAGTATTGCACCTAACCCAACTGGGCTAGCATCAACAACAACCTCTGTATGAAGCTTTGGATCAAAGTATGGCCTTTCAGTAGAGTTCTTTATAACTTGTTTAATTCTCTTGAAACTTTGCTCGCATTCATGTAACCATTTAAATGAAAAATTATTTTTTGTCAATTCTATCAACGGGGCACTACAGTGGCAAAGTCTCATATTTATCTAGAACAGTAGCTAGCCATACCAAGGAACATCTTGTGGGGGATTGGCAGTTGACAGCGCTTGCACTTTATCTGGATCGGGCGTCATTCCCCCATCATAAAAGATATGGCCAAAGAATTTTTGCTTTGTCTTATGGAACTCACATTTGTTAGCATTCAAAGTCAAGCCTCCATCCGCAAGTAAATGACGCACTTGCATGAGAGCGATATGCTGCTGCCAATGTGTAGCTTCGGAAACCAATATGTCATCACTATAGTTAAACGCATTCATGGCAGGCTGTATAAAACGTTGAATGACATCTTGAAACAGCTCTGCAGCTCATGACACACTGAAACATTGTCTTTTGTATTGGAAAAGACCAATATGTGAAGAAAAGGTTCTACCATACCTGCAACTCTCCTCGAATTCCAACTGATGATGCCCTTTATTCAAATCAAGGCCGGAGAAGACCTTCGCACCATTGTGTTATCATGTCAGCGATGTGTGGACCTGTATGTCATTCTCATTCAATTGCCTCGTTTGCTTGACACATGTCAATGCAGATGTGTACAGGTCCTTCACTGTCCCTTTTGGCATTGCAATATGACATAAACCCAGAGCGTTGGACCAGTTGATCATTTAATTTTTTGTTTGAGCAATGATTCAAGTTCTTTTTCAACACCTTCCTGTAAATGAAATGCAGTTCATCTGTGTCTTTGAGCAATAGGGCAGAGGTTCAGTTACTTGGAGCCGTACCCTGAAGTACGTGAATGGGTGCTTGTGCTTTTGTTTTCTTGTGTTTCAAATGAACCTTAACTTTTTAATGACATTGATGCAGCCCATATATACACATCAGTTTTCGATGGCCTAAGTTGTGGCAATGGGGATAGTTCACTGTATTTCGCCTCAGACATTATGTTTATCAATACAACACTGTCGATAATAAAAGGTATTGAGAAATTGTTTACCTTTAGTGTAAACTTCAGACAATGTTTGAATGACTTTGGTGCTTTTTCATGTCGACTTTTCTTGAACCTGTATTTTTCTTTACATGGGGCTAGTCCAACATGCACATTTTGTTTCTGAGGTAAACATCAACATGGCACAACCATCATTTTCTCTTTATGTAGATATTGAACAACTCTTTGATGATGATTTAGAAAACAATCAACTTTGTTTAGTGTTGATTTATCTCAATTGCTGTCGTCGTTTGGACTGTGGGCATGCATTGAGCACCACTTCTGAAGCTTTCAGGTAGCCATTTTGTTTTTTTAAATGTCTTAAAAGTAATTTAAAATTAATGAAATAATTAATATAATTAACTAAAACATACTTAAAAATACTTAAATAACCTTAAAATGAATAAATAATTCATGTATGTAAAAAAATATACATACAATTTTATTTTTGTTACATATATATATATATTAACGTAATATTAATAAAAAATATACAATATTTTTACCATATGATAGTGGGAGGGTAAAATGTACTATTACCACTCTTGTGAGTGCAACAGTAGGGAAAGCGTTGGATAGCGTAGTGATAAAAATACTATTCTCACTCCAGTGAGTGCAACAGTAGGGAAAGCGTTGGACAGCGGGAGGGTAAAAATTACTATTCCCACTCCAGTGAATGCAACAGTAGGGAAAGTGTTGGATAGCGTAGGGGTAAAAATTACTATTCCCACTCCAGAGAGTGCAACAGTAGGGAAAGCATTGGATAGTGTAGGGGTAGAAATTACTATTCCCACTCCAGACAGTGCAACAGTAGGCAAAGCGTTGGATAGCGTAGGGGTAAAAAATACTATTCCCACTCCAGAGAGTACAACAGTAGAGAAAGGGATGGATAGCATAGGGGTAAAAATTACTATTCCCACTCCACTGAGTGCAACAGTTGGGAAAGCATTGGATAGCGTAGGGGTAAAAATTACTATTCCCACTCCACTGAGTGCAACAGTAGGGAATGCGTTGGATAGCCTAGGGGTAAAAATTACTATTCCCACTCTAGTGAGTTTAACAGTAGGGAAAGTAATGATTTCATATATTAATAAAAATAAATGAAATATCAATACCAATAAAAATTAATTAAAATGAATTACCAATTTAATATTATGTAATAATTAGTCAATTGGAAATACAAATAAATATTAGTTATTAAAATTAATTACCTATTCATAATTAGTTAACAACTAATTAATTTTCAATAACAAAAACTAATTAGTAATACAAATTAATACCAATTAATAATGAATTAACAGTAAATTAATTATCAATACACAAAAAGTATTTTTAATATGTAATTAATTAGAATTAAATTACTTCCCACCCTATTCCCCTATAAACCCACAATCCGCCTCTGAAAATAAATTAATATAATTATCATAATTATCAATTAAACAATTAATACAAATGAATTACCAATTAATAAAAATTAACAATATATTAATAATCAATACCAATAAATAAATAAAAATGATTTACTTAATTACAATTAAATTACTTCCCACCCTATTCCCCTATAAACCCACAACCCGCTACGGAAAATAAATTAATAAAATTAACATAATTATCAATTAATAAAAATTAATTAACAATTAAAAATTAATTAACAATAAATTCAAAATGAATACCAATAAATCAATAAAAATATTTAATTAATTACAATTAAATTACTTCCCACCCTATTCACCTATAAACCCACAACCCGCTACAGAACTAAAACGCGAAATTAAATTAAAAATAATTAGTAATTTCTGAAAATTAATATTTAATTTAATATAATTAAATTACTTCCCACCCTATTCCCCTATAAACCCACAACCCGCAACAGAATTAAATTACGCAAACATTAAATAACATAAAATTAATTAATTAAAATAAATTACAAAAATAATATACACTTTTCACACACATACTAACATACAAAACACTTAAAAAAATTAGATATATTTTAATGCCTATATTATATACTTCGATTTTTTGATTTTCTATATTTTGACAATCAATATTATATTACTTACCTTCAATTCGATAATTTTAACCACTATATTGTGTCCATTCGATATTTTGTCCATTCTATATTTTTACTTCGATATTATGGCCATTCTATATTTTGTTTTCGATATTATATCTAGTTACCGAGAACTCGCGCCAGACTATGAGTTTCTTTCAGCATTCAATGTCTGAATGAATCTCACCTGCATCTGTCAATAACACTGAGGCGTATGGCTTTCTCATCACTATATTAATTAAACTTACAGTTTAATTAATACAGTCTCGCCACAAATCCATTGATGCTTTCACCATCTTGCTGTCATTCTTGACTGAAAATGTACATTTTCTAACCTACATTAAGCATTGGATAGAATTTGAGATTCAAGGTTTCTTTGATCTGACAATATGTAATCTTGTCAACTGGCTGCATTTTCTTTATGACTTCTTTTACACTTTCACCAGGTAAATTCTTAAGGCATTTGATAATATAATTGTTATCTATTTCTTCTAGCGCATTAATGAAATCATTAAATGTCTCTATCCAGGCAGTCCATCTGTCACCAATATTCAGCTTTTTGGAGGTATTGAATGGTGGTGGTTTCAAGAAGGCGACGGCATTATAACCTTTCATGTGATTGGCTGGCACTGAGAGCGGTGGTCTCCGGCGTTGTCTGCTGTCCTCTAGGACCTGCTTCATTCATACCGTCTCTAAGGCCCTGTGCTGTACTGGCCTCTGGGTCATCTTGGCCAGTTGATGGAACTGTGACCACCCTATTGGTCTCCATGGTAGCCCTTCACTTTCTGGAGACCACTGGAGTTGTTCTGAGCCGCCAGAAGACATATTTGATGGCGTGTCACCTCGGGTGTGGATAGCTCTGTAAACACAACCCTCGGCACTTCTGGGGCTACTCCACCCAGCCCTCTTTACTTAGCTCTGGTAAGCAGATGACTGTCTCTTCTATTTGAATGGCTTTGCTTGTGAGCGTCTCTTTGTGCTACCTGACCCTTCACAGCACTTCCGATTGCAGTGTTATCTTAGGTTGTGTAGTACCGCTGTACCTCTCTTTGCTATAAGGAAAAATGTCTCAATGAACAGAATATTAGTAACTAATAGTCTGGGAACATACAAATAATGCCCAGTCATCATACAATGAATTCTTACTAAAATGAGTTTATTCGTATGGGAAAGTAAAAAGGGTTTGTAGGAGTGTGTACCCCTACAGGGCACACCTAAACAGGCAACAAACAACCAAAACAATTAACAAACAAACAGGCAAAAAAGTTTTCTGACAACAGTAAATATATCACTTCAAAAAGTCACTTTTCTTGTCAAAGTCAACACTCTTGTACCCAAAAAACTATTTTACATTGTCAGACGGGTCAGAGTGATATGTTTGACAATGTTTCAATCCCCTATATATATGGGATCATCAGGACAATACAATGTTAGCCTGGAAGCATAACAGATATTAAGAATAAGTCAATGCAAAAAAGAACCTAACAGAAATAGTGAACCTGAAACCAAGCGTATTTACATAAAAGGGGGCAATGCCCAACCGTCTATTTCAAGACGCCAAGGTAAATACAGCGAGTCAGTTAGGGGTCACATGAACCGTGGGAAATATGCAATAATATATCCTTAACCCAAGAGGCAGTAAAGCAGGGCCAGTTTGGGATTAACTTTAGTCGCGGCAGCAGGGTTAGCTGGAGGACTGCTGGGGTGTACCAGGTATATTGCTTAAGTAGCGAACACGGCTGTACAACGGTGGAGTAGATACTAAACAAAACAAGCAGTTGCAATGCAATAGGTCTCGCATTAGAAAAGTTTGAGCTATTGGTATTATAAATGACACTTTTTTTATTTATGTGCTGGTTTTGAAAATAGCGAAATTAATAGCTTTGTCATTTACAATGCCAATAGTTTTAACTTTCGCAAATGTGACACCTATAGCATTTGTAATGCAATTTGTGTTGTATTTACGTGACTTAGATATATTGATATTACAAATAACAATGGCTTTTAATTTTTTTAATAATACTTAAATAAAAGTTATTGTAATTTATAATGGCAATAGCTTGAACTTTTGTAAATAACTTTTGTGAAGATTATGTTATGTTATGTTATATTTTTGATTAAGCGCAAAGAGCTGCCCCAGCAACTAGGCGTCCCGGCGCTGAGAACCATAGAAACTACTGAGGATGCAGAGGGAAGGGTGAAAAAAAGAGGGGACCTAGGAAGAAGGGAACAGATGGGTTTTGATAGCTTTCCGGAAAGCGGACAGATTATCCAAGGAATGGATGTTTAATGGCAAGGAGTTCCAGAGTTTAGCTCCCAGGAACTCTGAAGGAACGGCCACCGATACGGCAGAGCCTGGTCCGGGGAATTGTCACAAGGTGCTGTTCAGTGTATGAAAATGCAAGACGAAAATCCAAGAACAGAAGTGAAATATTAACATATTTTTGTGACATTTGTAATAAAGCTTGAAACATTGAAAGAACATATTTGAACCAGTTGTTGTTTAATCGTTGCACAGATTGATGCTGTGGTGGCGCTGAGTGATGTTGTGGTGGCGACGAGTGATGCTGTGGCGTTCAGTAATGCTGTAGTAGCGCATAGTGATGTTGTGGTGCCCCTGAGTGATGCTGTGGTGATGTGATAAATAGATAGAGTGAGGGCGATAGATAGATAGAGTGAGGGCGATAGATAGATAGAGTGAGGGCGATAGATAGAGGGCGATAGATAGATAGAGTGAGGGCGATAGATAGATAGAGGGAGGGCAATAGATAGATAGAGTGAGATAGATAGATAGACAGCTAGATAGATAGATAGATAGATAGATAGATAGATAGATAGATAGATAGATAGATAGATAGATAGATAGATAGATAGATAGATAGATAGATAGATAGATAGATAGCAGTTTCACATATTGCCACAGTGTTGTTTTCGGTCTTTTTTTTTCTTCTTAATTTGGAACGAACCATCTTTGCACAGACAATAAATACTCCTACTTAACCAGCTGGTCAGGTAGCATTAATCAGAGAATTCAGGGGTTAATCTATTTAATGCGTGCTCGTTGTCTGTTCATTTTGTAGCATGAGATGAGCTCCCAAGGGTCTGTCAACTCACATATAAATGCAAACGTGATCACTAAAAGACAACAGTAGCACAAAGTTACAAAGAAGAAAAGCTTTAAACAAAAAATTGCCATGGCTGCCACCAGAGTAGAGTAAAAGATGCATCAACGGCAAAATTAAAAACACAAGTGTGTGAGGAGGTTACTTTTAAGATGTCAAGGTCCTCCTGAAAAGAAAATGTAAATACTTACACAGCCCATCTCTATGGTAAGGTATGGAAAATAGCACTTTTCATTCAGATTATATTAGTTAACTGGTAAGGGAAACTGTAGTAAATAGTTCTTTTTTGTTTTCTTTGTATGTTATGGTTCAATTTTGCCATTATAATTGTAGAATGTGTTCGCTTTTGAAGTGTACATGAAAAATAAAAAATAAAATAATTGACGAGGTTTTACAAAGCACACTCAAACTAAAATCACTTTCCACCACTATATTAGAATGAAGAAACTAAATCCACACAGCAGCATACGTTTTATATACAAAGATGCTTTTAATAAAATGCTGTGTATATCAATGTATTGTTTTTTGGGTAGCGGTTTGAAACCTATACAGCGTTTGTTAATAGCCACGCTGGGCAGCGCTTGTGTATAGCACCGGCACAGAACTGAAATCACGCTGTGTGCGCATTGTACTAAAACACTCACACTGGGGGGGGGGGTTGCTTAATGAGACAGTGTGAGGAGCCATAGCCCAAAATATGATGTTGGTGTCAACCCAATAATCAACGGAGCTCTTTAAACTTTGAAACTTGTGCCTTTTTAGGGAGGGGGGGTGCTGAGCATGCAAGTCCGACTTTGCATTCTCCACAGTTCACGGTGCCCAGGCTAGAGTACCATAGGCAAGTCTGTAAGCAATAGATAGGCTGTGGTCACGGGGGGGTGGGGAAGGGGAGGTGTACGGGGCGTATATACAGACGTTAGGAGCACAGAAGGAGCAACGGGTGAAAGGGGATAATAAATAGAAGCAGGCGGGGGGAGGGGGAGGGAGAGAAGGAAGCACTGAGTCCTAAAATATTGTGTAAGGTATAAAAAGCATAAAGTGTAAGTGACCTAAGAGACATGAAGCAAGGTGATATATGTGTAAGAGCAACAAACCACGGAAATAAAGGGGCACCGAGGTCTGTATCCCGCAAGTAGGCGCTAGGAGCAGAGAGAGCAGGCAAGAGCCTAAGAGCGCAGCAACGGGAGTGCATGGGTTGGCGAGATTATAATAAGGGCTATATTTAATACGCTACTCCGTGGGGTAATGCTCCGTTGTAATATTATTGGTATGGCACCGCTAAAAGTTTTAAGACGGCTGCTTATGTTACCAGCAGCAACATATAATGGAGGGACGAGGGTCCCGACGGGCTGCATAATGTAGAGGGGACGCGAAAGGGAAGTGAAGAGCTGAGGAGGATTACGTGGCGGGGGTTAGGGGGTGTGGGGTGCTTGTTAGCATAAAGTGTAAGTGACCTAAGAGACATGAAGCAAGGTGATATATGTGTAAGAGCAACAAACCACAGAAATAAAGGGGCACCGAGGTCTGTACAGCAAATGAAGCAGCAGCCACAAGCATTTCATTAAGCCCATTCAGTAAGTAAACAGAATGCTGAGCAGTGGTCAAATAAAGGGGCACCGAGGTCTGTATCCCGCAAGTAGGCGCTAGGAGCAGAGAGAGTAGGCAAGAGCCCAAGAGCGCAGCAACGGGAGTGCATGGGTTGCCGAGATTATAATAAGGGCTATGTTTAATACGCTACTCCGTGGGGTAATGCTCCGTTGTAATAATATTGGTATGGCACTGCTAAAAGTTTTAAGACGGCTGCTTATGTTACCAGCAGCAACATATAATGGAGGGACGAGGGTCCAGATGGGCTGCATAATGGAGAGGGGGCACGAAAGGGAAGTGAAGAGCTGAGGAGGATTGCATGGCGGGAGGAGGGGGGGGTCCTTGTTAGCATAAAGTGTAAGTGACCTAAGAGACATGAAGCAAGGTGATATATGTGTAAGAGCAACAAACCACGGAAATAAAGGGGCACCGAGCTCTGTACAGCAAATGAAGCAGCAGCCACAAGCATTTCATTAAGCCCATTCAGTAAGTAAACAGAACGCTGAGCAGTGGTCGGATGCCGAGTAGCTCTTGGCATTGCTGTGGGGGGGTGGAGCGCATTGCTTTGAAGTCTGATGCGGGGGCGGGGAGCGGCAGCTTTGAAGTGTGACGGGAGGCGGGAGGCACAGACAAATGGTTGTTTGTGACGTGGCTGGTTGACGTGGCTGGTTGACGTGGCTGGTGTGGCGGGGGCTGGGGGAGCAGAAGGGATTACTTTGAAGTCTGATGCCGAGCGCCGGGGAGCAAATGGCAAGCGCGTGCACGGAGCACATGCACTGTGCGTAATCCACCTGCCAAAGCCCTCTTGGTAAGCTTTCCTGATGCACCTCTATATGTCTCGAGCTGCAATGCGCAAGCACATTGGCAGGTCGAGACCTAAAAAGACTGGTTACCAGAGTATCGTAGTGCTGATCCAAGTATATTAGTACACTCAGACATAGGCGGGCCTTCTCACCAGTCTCTAAGGGCCAGATGTATCAAAGGGTTTTGCCCATTCTATGTCTAGGGGAAAATGTGTTCTGTACAAAAGAGACCAGTAAGAGGGCCTGCCTGCGTCTGCTTGCACTAAATATATATTACTAATATACATGGATCAGCACTATGCACAAAAAGGATTGTGCCGACATGGAGGTTTGAAGGCAGCAGGATAACATGAGGCAAGTCGAGTTACTCTTATGCTGTCAAGGCAGCGACCTACCAAGCTTTGTCACTCACTCTCACATGTGCAGGGTGTCTATCTGGCTGGAGTGGAAACCACACCTCAACTTGGGATTGTGCAACTGGGGCTCTTGTGACTTTGAGAGCCTTTGAGCACATGAGAGGGGATTGAGGCATGAACATCTCCTAAAAATTTTGGCTTGCTGTGGCCCAGCAGAAGCAGGTGAAATCAGGGCATTTTAAAGTTGTGTAGTTTCTGCTCGGACTGTCACTATTTATTTATCTTCCACATCCTTCCTCCTTCATAGGTTGTATTTCATTAGATTAGACAGTATCTCTGCGTTCAATGAATAAATAAAGTAAAATGATGCATGGCTACTGCTTAAGTCACTAATTCCCATTTTTGGCCTTCAGGGCACAGATTTAACAGGGAC
Organism: Lissotriton helveticus; assembly: GCF_964261635.1. Classification (NCBI taxonomy): domain Eukaryota; kingdom Metazoa; phylum Chordata; class Amphibia; order Caudata; family Salamandridae; genus Lissotriton; species Lissotriton helveticus. The sequence continues at coordinate 1,667,872,121 of NC_136068.1, read as the reverse complement.
ATGTGTTGTACTTGTGTGACACAAGTAGGCGCAAGACAACGCAAGTCCTTCACTGGAATTTACTAAGCCAAGCAAAACCACTTTGCATGGCTTTGAGTAGTTTAGTAAATACAAGGTAGGCATTACATGGATGAAGCAGGGGCATTTCCATGCATCCACCCATGTATTTCGACGCAAACCCAGATTTGCAAGGACTTGGAAACCTGGGTTTGAACCAAAATGGTGTGCCCACTCGATAGAGACGTAACGCTCTAAGGGGCATATTACCAACAAGTAGCGATATTTATCACTAAACAGGCTGAGCGCCGATTTTTTTATCGCTGAGCATCGCCGGAATTTATCGCTGAGATAACGTGAAATTAGCAACGTTTATCTCCAAAGCGATAAATTTTCCGGCGATAGCGGCAAAATGCGTGAATATCGTGGCGACCAAATGCTCTTAGCTATGTTATCCACCTCCCATTGGATAACATGGCTAAGAACTGGTCTGGGCCGGTGTTAGTTTTTGGAGATATTCGCGCTTAGCGCGAATATTTCCATCGCTACGCCGGCCTTGATAGGCGATAGCGACGTTAGCGACTGCTTTCAGTCGCTAACAGGTTGGGTACGCCCACTTTGCATGTCATTAGCGATAAATATCGCTGACATGCAAAGCGGGCCCAAACCGCTCGCTATCGCCTACAAGCTGTCGCTAACTGCTGTTAGCGACATCTTGCTAATAGGGTGATAGAATTATCGCCGCTTTGCGGCCGAAAACGCCCACTAAAGCGGCGATAAGTCACTATCGCCACCCTTGATAATATGCCCCTAAATCTTGGTGGATGTGGAGCATTTCAGCCTGCTCCCATCAACGCCTTGCTGTTTTGCGTGGCTACATCAAAGAATAGTAAATCTGCTGCCTGGTATCCTGTTACGAATTCGACAACATCTCTACCTCTCGCACTGCCAAGCTCTGTGTCCCATAACACGATAACTGCACCTTGGTGGTCATTATGCACGCTATGAAAACACTTTACATGCAGCCTCAAAACAAAAACAATGCCCTACCAACCACACAACCTGCACGTCTATTACTACTGTCTATTTGGGTATGCGCTTCGATGTCCCACATATGGGAAGTAAGCGCTATACACAAGCTATAATGTAATACAATACAATACAAAACAAAAATTTGACTCGGTCAGGGGAACGCCCCCGGCCTCCTCTCACCACACACCCCTATCTCCTTTCTCTGCAAAACACTGCTACACTTCACTGAGGTAGTGGGTAGGCAAATGTGTAGCAGTGGCACCCGCATCCATCAGGTTAATGTATTGCAGGCTTCAGAGTTAATACTCCCCCTCTCACTTCACCCCCACCCCCTGCACCTCTGACCGCCCCTGCCCCACCCCGCTGTAAAATTCCTTTCTGAAATACTCTGTTGAAAGCCTGGGCCCACCTGCGCTGAAAGGTCTCCAGGGACTGAGCATTCATCGCAGACAATAAATCAAAGATGTCACTAAATTAAAGGACCAATTCCCCTGAGCGAAGGATGTGTTGTTATTGTGTGTTTATCAACTGGTGCCTCAGAGCACCTGCAAGTAACTCAAGAATGGCTGTACAAAAATCAAAATTCGTGCAAGTACTTATTTAATATTTGTTGTATTTATAGCAAGATCTGTGGCCACTTCTGACGTCTCGGATTACCATACGAGCTATGAAAACTAATCTATTACGGAACGCAATAAAAATCCCAATATTGCCACTGTAGTAGAACTATCTCCATACCCCAGTGAACTACAGCCAATAGGAAATTCGCTGTTTTAGAAAAGCAATGTCCGGGTGCTTGTGAAGGGCCGGTTGGGCTGGGGTTGAGTCCGGCGTTTCACAAGAAGTCAGGCTGAGTTGTTCGTGGCCTGAAAGCAGATCTCAGTAGACGTTGCTGAGTATCCACTCTAGTAAAATGGTAGTTAGCTTGTTTAAGGACTACTTGAGATATAGGTCAAATGTAGGCAACATGTTGTACAAATGGAAAATCAGTTTTCAAATATATTATCTATATGTTAGTGTGAGGTAATGTTGCTTCCAATGATAGAGCATCAGAGTTCTTTGCAGAAATAGATAATGATTTACAACAGAATGACGAGACGCAGCGCCGCAAACCATTTTGCTGCACTAATTTGTGTCATTTTAACAGCGCTGGGATGCGTCACATTTACAATGTGATGCATTCCTGTTTTCCCCTGCGTTGACACACAATTGGCTGCCGTTCACCAACACAGGTACCCATGCACCCTGGTGCAAGGGTGCTTGCATTGCGGGGATGATTGTTTTTGTGCAGAAAGGGTCACCTTCCTGCACAAAAGTAATCATTCATGGTGTTTTCTATGCGAGGAAATAGGAAAAAAACTAGGAGAAATAGAAGTATTTCTCCTCGTTGTGCCTCCTTATGCATTCCCTGGGGACGTGTAGGATTATGACGAGTACCCAGGTTTACAAAATGTTGTAAATCTGAGAATGGGGCAGAATCCATGGGTGCTGTGTGGCAACACCCCTGGCACGCCCTTTTCACGCAAAGTGATGCATGGCAAGGGGCCGTATGTACAAGGCCATGAAAAGCCACGCAGGGTGGCTTTGCATGAACTTGTAAATATGGGCCAGTACACTGCGCTGCCGGTGCGTCAAAAAAATTGACGCACCAGTGGCGAAAGGAGCTTGTAACAAAGCCCCAACATATGAAACCTGCTGTCCTAAAAAGAACCTGTGAGTAAATAGAATATAGGGACTCATTTTCAATATTTTGAAGCGCGGCAGCGCAGCAAGCCTTCCTGCTGTGCTGCCATGCATCAAAATAAAAGGGCAGGAATGCACCGCATCTACAAGATACGGCACATTCCTGTCCTTCTCCCCTGTGCCGGTGCACAAACAGCAGTCGTGAGCCAGCACAGACACCCTTGCGTCATTTTGCAAGGGTGCCTGCACTATGGGGATGATTGTTTTTGTACAGGAAGGGACACCTTCCTGCATAAAAACAAGGACTATAAGTTTAAAGTGCGTGTTTACATACTGCTTCCAGGTTTTGAAAACACAGAAATAAGTCATTGTCATTTACAATGCCAAATACTCAAACTCCTGCAAATGCGAGACCTATTCCATTGCAAATGCATGTTATAATTATGTCTCCAATACTCTTGCTGAAATGCGGTTCAGGGTCTTACCAGTCTTTCTTGACGAACTTCCTTAAGGTACTCCTCAAGATCTGAAAGATACTTCCCATGTCTATTGTTGTGAAATGAAATATCCGATGTTTTCTGACTCTCTCAACTAGCACAGTCTCCAAGAACTGCTGCAGCATGTTTATACTCCGGGTCCAGAGCCGCCGCTTTAACAACTTCAAAAGGATGAGACACAGAGTGACGGCACTCGGAGACAGAAATCTGTGCACTGGAGGCTTCATGCACTGCATAACCCACCCTCCTATCCAGCAATTCCAGTGCAAGCCAGGGAGGCTTTACTTTCTAGTTTAGTAAAGTGCTTCTTCATTCAAATAGACTGGCTTCAGCTGAGAATGTTACGTTCCTAGTTTGCATATTTATATCGTTCTTTCATTGTGCTATTTCGGGATAGAATTACAAAAATATGTGACCAGTGAGCGCTGCAGCATCGACTTCCTACTTTCCAAACGCCAAGAAATTGCAATAATGCAATAATGCACACAAACACACGCTCAGAGACATATATTTATGTATTTTTATTTAGGTTTTATCAGGTACCACGAAGTTGTCAGAGTGCTTTAAGGCGCTTTATATACGTATCATAAAATGTTATTCATGTTTTGAGGCTCGGGGGGAATAAGTGATTTGCCCAGAATCACGGAAAAGTGAGCGAAGCCGGCATACGAATCATGTTCCATTTCAATGCGGCCCGTTACAGCCACAAGGCCACATATCCTTCCCTAAAATAAATGAATTTTTAAAAAATTGCTTTTTCATTCCTACCAAAAAACACATTACAGTCTGAACTTGCAGTCTGACATTTTTTTTGTGAATGGATATTTGTATGCTGGGGGCGAGTACACAATTTGGAAAACATGTCTGTGAGAATGAGAACTCTTTTGAACCCCCCTCTCCAAAGTGTAAACACCTGTACGCGCCTGCAATCCTTGCCAAGCATGCAAAGGTGCTGGCACAAAATTAGCGGGTGTGAAGGTCAAACACATTACTTTATTCTCACAAAAACATAGACAAACATGCCACAGGGTATGCCATGAATGTACACCACACATGAGGTTTACTGATACTGCAGTGGGTGAATACGCCCCCATATTTATGTTCTGTGTACATGAGCGGCCACAAAAGGATTATACGTCATAAAACATAAACTAAAAAAGATAAATACATCAATATTGCTTATAAAATACCAAAAGTAAAATACCTAAAAATGCCACTAATACTAAACACCTAATCCTGAAAACAAAATCTTGAAATTCTTGGAGCCCAAAAATGAATCCATTGCATCCAGTACACAAACAAAGTGCGTCTAACTCGTGATGATAGTTATAAAGTGCTTTATAAATCCCAATATTCAAATACAATATTCAATGTAATGTTGAAAGGCCATGCCCATAACGCCACCTACTGACCAGAAGAAAACAATGTTTTTCTTTGTCCTATGTGCAAACGGGAAAAATAAGTATGACATTAAAGTTTTGCGAAACAAAATGCTCAAACAAAAAAAATAGAACCAATCAAGACACTAACTATAACCAGCACTTCCGTGTAGCCCGCTGATTCCTGCTGCAGGCATTTTGTGGCTGGTGTTGGACTGAATTCTCTGCAGCGCCAGAAAGCCTTTAAAGAGTGCGCTGATCCTGTATAAAAACCAGGGGGGCCGGAATGTGGGGGTTTGCTCGGCCTTGTCTGGGCGGCGCATCGCACTGACACCACAATGATGTAAAGACACACATACACACTGGACAGCTGGACTTCATAGAGAGACAGAGACGGGGGTGCGGGGGAAGCTGACAGGAGGAGACACCACACACACACACACTGCACAGACACCAACATGAATCAACCAGCGGGGGAAAACAAGCTGGCTACGTGGAGCCGACGGGGGGAGGGAAAGTGAAAGCGCGCGATGCGCGCATGTAACGCCAGCCTCCGGGGACAGGAGATGTTCACGCGTACGGAGTGCACATCTCCTGTCCGCGCGTGCACCTCTCCCGTCCGCGCGTGCCATCTCCAGTCGCCCTTCGGCACACAAAGCGGCAACCATAGATCTCGCCTAGGCGAGCGGCGCATGTGCGCTGCGGCGCTAGGCGAGATCTAACAATCATTAGAGTAATTTTCCTCTTTCTATATATGCTGCAAAATGCAGCACGCGCAGAAAGAGGGAAAAGTGAGGAGAAATAGAAGTATTTGTCCTTGTTGCACCTCATTACACCTCCCTTGGAGAAATGTAGGATCATGGCACATTCCCAAGTTTACAAAGTGTTGTAAATCCCGGAATACGTCAAGTTCAATTGCTGTTGCGTGGCAACACCCACAGCAACACCCATAGAACGCTCCTTTCATGCAGAGTTATGTGTGAAAGGGACACATATTTACAAGGCCAAGAAAAGTCACACAGGGTGAATTTACCTGGACTTGTAAATATGGGGAAGCCCATTTTGCTGCTGGTGGGCCAATAACAGTGACGCACCAATGGTGCAATGGGCTTGTAAATAAGCCCCATAGTGCTTAACTCGGGCCCACTGGTACCTGTATCACTCATAGAAACGTGAAAGGTGTGGGTCTCGTGAAGAAAAAGCTACCTGTATCCTGCATACAGAAGTAGACAGTGGTGGCTCCTCCATTTGAGCGGAGGAGAGTCGCCCCCTTAATTGCCCACGCATGAAAAATAAAATGGCAATGAACGCCTCTTCAGCGCCCGACATCGCCATCGCCATCCCAGACGGCTACAAGATCATCCGAAGGGACCGCATCAACAACACAGGAGGAGGCATCGCCATCATCCACAGGAACGCCATCCGCATCTCGACCAACACCGACGACACCCTCGCACCCACCGAACACCTGCACTTCCAGATCCACATCAACCCCAAGACCACCCTCAGAGGCACCCTCATCTACAGACCCCCAGGACCACGCACACAATTCAGCGAAGACATCGCCGACTTCATCAGCCCGCACGCCCTCTGCTCTGATGACTACATCCTCCTCGGGGACCTCAACTTCCACCTGGAGAACAACAACGACCGCAACACCACCACCCTGCTGGACAACCTCGCAAACCTGGGACTCAAGCAGCTGGTCACCACCCCCACCCACTACGCCGGACACACACTCGACCCCGTCTTTTCATCCAGCAAGGACATCGCCTTCAGCCACGCCACCGGACTCCACTGGACGGATCACAGCTGCGTCCACTTCAGCTTCAGAAGGACCACGATCCACCACCACCAGCAACAGGTTGCACGCAGAAGCTGGAACAAGATCACAGCCGACCAACTCGCGACCTCCCTGAGCATGAACCCTCCCACCAGCACACCGAACCCAAGCCAGGCGGCCACCAACCTCACCAAGTGGATCAGCAACTGCACAGACGACCTCGCCCCCCTGAGGACCCCGCCTAGCAGACCCGGCAGCAAGAAAGCCCCATGGTTCACCGATGAACTCAAGAACTCCAAGAAGAACTGCCGAGCCCTCGAGAGAACCTGGCGCAGAGACCCAACTCCGGACAACATGGCTGCCCTCAAGCTCGCCACCCGAAAGCACCACCAACTCATCCGCGCCACCAAGAAAACCGCATTCAAGGAACGACTGGACAACAACGCACACAACAGCAAGGAACTCTTCAACATCGTCAAAGAGCTCTCTAACCCCAACGCCGGAAACAACGACATCACCCCTTCGCAAGACCTCTGCAACTCCCTCGCCTCCTACTTCCACAACAAGATCGCGGACATACACAACAGCTTCAGCACTCAACCGACGCACGCCACGACCGAACACCCGCCCCCCACCACCACCCTCCGCGCCTGGACTGCGATCAACACCGAAGACACCATCCGCACGATGAACTCCATCCACTCCGGATCTCCGACCGACCCCTGCCCTCACAACGTCTTCAACAAGGCCGACGCGGTCATCGCACCCCACCTGCGGGACATCATCAACACCTCCTTCGACACCGCCACCTTCCCGGAGAGCTGGAAGCACGCCGAACTCAGCGCCCTACTCAAGTAGCCATCAGCCGACCCCACCGAACTCAAGAATTACCGCCCCATCTCGCTCCTCCCGTTTCCAGCCAAAGTCATCGAGAAGACCGTCAACAAGCAGCTGGCCGCCTTCCTCGAGACCAATGGATCCCTCGACCCCTCACAGTCTGGCTTCCGAGCCAACCACAGCACCGAGACCGCCCTCATCGCTGCCACCGATGACATCCGAGCCCTGCTGGACAACGGTGAAACAGCGGCCCTCATCCTCCTAGACCTCTCCGCGGCGTTTGACACTGTTTGCCACCGCACCCTAGTGCAGCGCCTCAGCAACATCGGAATCCAGGAGAAGGCACTAGAGTGGATCATCTCCTTCCTCGCGGGAAGGACACAGAGAGTCCGCCTACCACCATTCAGATCTGCAGCCACGGAAGTCATCTGCGGCATTCCTCAGGGCTCCTCGCTCAGCCCCACCCTCTTCAACGTATACATGAGCCCCCTTGCGGCCATCGCACGCCAACACAACCTCAACATCATCTCCTACGCCGACGACACCCAGCTGATCCTCTCCCTGACCAACGACCCCGCCGCCGCCAGAACCAACCTCCACGAAGGGATGAAAGACGTAGCCGAGTGGATGACGACCAGCCGCCTGAAACTGAACTCAGACAAGACGGAAGTCCTCATCCTGGGCTCCTCACCCTCCGCCTGGGACGACTCCTGGTGGCCCCCCGCCCTGGGCACCGCACCTAAACCAACAGACCACGCACACAACCTGGGCTTCATCCTGGACTCCTCCCTCTCCATGACCAGACAAGTCAACGCCGTCTCCGCATCCTGTTTCAACATCCTGCGCATGCTACGGAAGATCTTCCGGTGGATCCCCACCGAGACCAGGAAGACGGTCACCCAGGCCCTCGTCACCAGCCGACTGGACTACGGCAACGCCCTCTACGCCGGAACCACCGCCAAGCTCCAGAAGAGACTCCAGCGGATCCAGAACGCCTCAGCCAGACTCATCCTCGACATCCCCCGACGCAGCCACATCTCCGGACATCTGAGAGACCTGCACTGGCTCCCCGTCAACAAGAGAATCACCTTCCGTCTCCTCACCCACGCTCACAAAGCCCTACACGACCAAGGCCCGAGCTACCTCAACAACCGCCTCAACTTCTACGCTCCCAAACGCCACCTCCGATCGACCAACCACGCCCTTGCCGCCGTCCCCCGCATCCAAAGAGCGACAACAGGAGGAAGGTCCTTCTCCTACCTGGCCGCCAAGACCTGGAACACCCTCCCGACCGACCTTCGCCTGACCCGAGACCACCTCTCCTTCAGGAAGAAGCTCAAGACCTGGCTGTTCGAGCAGTAGCAGCATCCCCCCCCCCCCAAGCGCCTTGAGACCCTCCGGGTGAGTAGTGCGCTTTATAAATGCCTTGATTGATTGATTGATTGATGAAGTTAATTCATTATTTATTTTACGTCAACTCGTCCTGAACCAAGTGTCAGGACAGGGCGGAGCCTGCTGAGTGGCAGCAGTGGTAGGCTACCTGTGCACTAGTTTATAGTGTGCATGTCCCCTTGGTCAGCTGCCTTGCACCAGCCAGCCTGACATGCACACTATAAACCTCTCAATACAGCTGACTTAGACAGCTGGGTTGAGAGCATATAGAAGCCTCCTGTGTCCTCAAGAGAGACAAGAGTGGCCGCTCCCTCCAATTCTGGCACTGCTCTCAAGCTTATTAATAGGCATGTGAGCAGCCAGGATTAGTTAAGCACAGCTGGACGTGACTTCTGGAGAAGAAGACTACCGGAGCGACGAGAACGTGTCTCTGGGAAGCATGGTAAGTACCTTTATACATATTTCTTTTATGTATTCATTTTATTTATGTATTAACTCATGTACCCATGGAACTTAGTGGTGCTCGAACACTTTTCAGCATGGGGGTGCTACCATCAATGTTAAATAACTGAAGTCATAGGTATTGTGAAAAATCCAAACATCACACAAAGAACAAGTGTCGCAAATGTTCTACGCCCATTCAGCAAAGAGTGGTACAGGTGTAAAATGCAGCCTGTGGTGCATTTTGGAGCACTCGTGTGGGGTAGCACACTGTAATTTCCAGATGGCACATTGAAATGGTAACTACATTTGCATAGAAATGCAGTATACTGATATAAGTATATAGGGCATAAACAATAATGCATGAAAATTCAGTTTCAGCAAACATTTATAATTTTCACATCACTAATTGTCTTGATTTGCTCTGATCCTATTAAAATCTTTATTTCCATCACACTTCAGAATTACAAAACATGTGCTTCATTTGTTCTTTTCTAATTGCTGAAGTATTTTGAAATATATGTATACTTGTATAGTGAGGATGTCTGTTCCACAATAACCTGAGGGGCTTATTTACAAGCCCCTTGCCCCACCCTACGTCACTTTTTCCATGTTAAAAATGACCCAAAAGTGGCGCAAGGCGCTTGTAAATAAGCCCCAAAAAGCCTACAGCCTGTGAATTCACATCAAATGTGACAAGGTAAACACAAGGAAAATGCTAGTTGAGAATGCTAGTGGAGAAGTGTGGCTCACTGGTTAGAGCAGGCAGACCCTGAAGCAGAGGTCAGACCCGGGACCAGGGTTCAATTCCCGACGCGGCAGGGTCTTGAGCTCAAATGTCCATGGACTCGATAATTCTCGCTTCGGTGCCTGACCTAATCATGGGTTCACACTCTGCAACTCTGGGCATTAAGCTTGCTTAATCTCCACAACGGCCCCCCTGCGGCGGGATGCCTGGCTTTCACCTTGCGGATGCCCTGTAGGGGCTATCTCACAGGGAAAAGCCAGGACGGGTTCCCAAGGCAAGCGCGGAGATACCCCTTCGGGGGTTGATTCAGGCGCTATATAAGAAACATAATAATAATAATAATAGTTACCAGTATGCATCTGTTCTTGGCATGTAGAGCTGCAGAGCCACACACAGTGCATAGATCACCATCTGATGTTGGACTCAGATGTTTGCATTTGTTGTTGTATTGGAAATGTCTTTGGAAGTCACGAGATAGGTGACTCCTCCTTTGGACAAAATGCGCATGGGCATCAACTTCATCGTCAGATTGTTTTTTCGCCAAGCAGGGAAATGATGGAGTTTTGTTAGAAACAGTAAGAGATGTCCATGTATGTTGTATCTAAATAGGATAATACTGGAACAGATAAAGGTAGCTGGAGAGGCATATGAGCTGCAGATCACACACTGTGCATAGATTGCATAGCAGTACCCCTCGTTAGCGGCGACCACCAGTATCTGTTGCAGTTGTTTGAAATAGTGTTTTGAGTTCAGTCTGGCACACAGTAGCCTGTTGCTTTGCTTGCACATTGACACAATAGTGTTTTGTGAATGTGTGCAGGGTAGACCATGTAGCTGCTTTGCAGATGTCATCTAAGGGAATGTTCCTTAAAAATGCCATTGAAGCCCCTATCTTTCGGGTTGAGTGGGCTTTAGGGGGAATAGATAATGTATGTTTTGCTTTGTGATAGCAAATTTGAATACATTTGACAATCCAACTTGCATTTCCAGATTTTGATATGGGGTTGCCTTTATGTGATGGTGAGAAGGACACAAAAAGTTGTTTTGTCTTGCGAAAAGGTTTCGTTCTGTCAATGTAGTAAAGGAGTGCTCTTTTTACGTCCAGAGTATGAAGAGCTCTTTCTGCGACTGTTTGTGGTTGCGAGAAGAATACTGGCAACTCCACAGGCTGATTGAGATGAAAAGGAGAATTGACCTTAGGAAGGAATTTGGGATTTGTTCTGAGAACCACTTTGTCATGATGGAGTTTTAAGAATGGTTCTTGAATAGTAAGTGCTTGTAGCTCACTGACTCTTCTAAGGGAAGTAATGGACACAAGGAAGGCGACTTTCCATGTAAGAAATTGTAACTCCCATTTATGCAGAGGTTCGAATGGAGGACCCATTAGTCTTGTGAGAACAATGTTCAAATTCCACATAGGTGAGGGTGGTACCCTGGGAGGAATTATTCTTTTGAGACTTTCCATAAATGCTTTGATGGCAGGTACCCTGAATAGTGATAAGTGTTGCCTATTCTGTAAGTAGGCTGCTATGGCAGCGAGGTGTAATCTAATAGATGGGTGTGCTAGATTACACCTTTGAAGATGTAGTAGGTAACATATGATGTATTGAATAGACACATCTAGAGGATTGATGGTGTTGTTGTTACAGTATATCACAAATCTTTTCCACTTGGCTGCATAGCAGGCTCTAGTGGTGGGGCGTCTAGCCTCTTTGATAACGTTCATACAGTCAGGGGGAAGGTTAAGGTACCCAAACACTGGTTCAGGGTTAAGAGGCGTGGGGAGAGGTGTAGTATTTGTGCGGGACTACTGATAGTTCCAGCAATGTTTTGTACCACGGCTGTCTGGCCCATGTTGGAGCAACTTGGATGAGTGTCAGTGAGTGTTGCTGCAGTTTGCGCACCACCAGGGGAATGAGTGGGAGAGGCGGAAAAGTGTACGCAAATCTGCCTGACCAATTCATCCATATAGTATTGCCTTTGGACAATGGGTGTGGATATCTGGTGGCGAAGCTTGGCCATTTTGTGTTGTAATGTGTGGCAAAGAGATCTATCTCTGGCTGCCCCCAGATTTGGAAAAATGGTTGAAAAACTTGAGGATGAAATTCCCACTCATGAATCGGTTGTGTCTAATGACTTAAGAGATCTGCTATGTTGTTTTAGACTCCTAGAACGTGTTGGGCTAGGAGAATTTTTTTTTGAGGAATAGCCCATCTCCATATGCTCTGTGCTAATTGAGAGAGCTGTACGGAGTGTGTTCCGCCTTGCTTTTGTATGTAGTGCACTGCTGTCATGTTGTCGGTGCGGACTAGGACAGCTTTGCCTGATATTTGTTTCTGGAATGATTCTAATGCCAGAAATATGGCTAGTAACTCTAGATGATTGATGTGGAGTAATTTTTGTTGAGGTGTCCATGTGGCCTGTATGGTATGATGTAACAGATGAGCTTCCCAGCCGGAGACCGATGCATCCGCAGTCAGCACAATCTGTGGAATCGGCTCTATGAAGGTTTCACCCTTTGGAAAGGTTTTGGGTGTTCCACCACTGCAGTGAGCGATGTGTGTGGTTGTCCACCAACACCAGATCTGTCAGCTGACCTCGAGCTTGGTTTCACTGATGTGCTAAACCTTCCTGTAGAAGACGCATCTGGAGTCTTGCGTGAGGTGCTATAAATATGCAAGAGGCTATCATCCCTATCAACTGCATGAACACTCGAGCTGGAAGAGAGTGCTGTGGCTGGAATTTTGTTATGAGGCTTTGTATGCTTGCTATTCTGGGTGGACTGGGATATGCAAGCGCTTTTGAGGTGTTTATTGTGGCACCGAGATACTGTTGTATGTGGGACGGTTATAGGTGAGACTTTGCGTGGTTTATGGTAAACCCTAAGTCATGAAGTAGTTGGATTGTGGCATGTGTGTGATTTACACACTGGTTGTATGACTTTGCTTTTATGAGCCAGTCATCTAAGTATGGGAAGACGTGAATTTGTTGTCTTCTAAGGTGAGCTGAAACTACTGCCAGACATTTTGTGAAGTCTCTGGGTGCTGTGGTGACTCCGAATGGGAGTACCTTGAATTGGTAATGCTGACCGTCCACTACAAATCTTAGATACTTCCTGTGAGCGATGTGAATAGGAATATGGAAGTAGGCCTCCTTGAGGTCTAGGGTGACAAGGAAATCGCCTTGTGCGAGAAGAGGAAGGACCTGTTGAAGTGTCTGATTGTATGTAAAGGTTTAGGGGTCTGAGGTCCAAGATCGGTCTTAGGGTTCCATCCTTCTTTGGAATGAGGAAGTACAGGGATTAACCCCCTGTGTTTTGCTGATGCAGGGGAACTGGTTCTATTGCATGTTTTTGTAGAAGGGAAAACACCTCTTGCTTTAGCAGCGATAAATGCTCTGTTGACATTGGGCGCTATCTGGGAGGTAGGTTTGATGGGGTAGAGGTAAGTTCTAGACAATAACCGGATTGAATGATTTGTCTCACCCACCTGTCGGTAGTGACGTTATTCCAGACAGGTAGGAATTGTTGCAGTCTTCCCCCGACTGGAGTGGAATGGTTCGAGGGAGTGGAGGGAAGTCATTGGGTGGGGGTGAAAGCGGAACGAGTATTATTGGTTTTGCCTCTACCTTTGTTGTATTGCCTCTGTAGCCTCCTCTGTGATAACCTCTGGTAAATTGTGTCTGGGTGGGACTTTTGTAGGAGGTTGAGGGGTTGTCAGAGGAATAGCCTCTGGAGGTGCCCTTATAAGAGGAGTGACAAAATGAACGTCTGGGAACTTGCGATTGCAAGGCTCCCATTGATTTAGCTGTGTTTGTGTCTTTTTTCATCTTTTCTCGAGATTAATCTACGACAGGGCCAATTAGATGTTGCTGATCAAACGGTTGGTTGAGTATGGTAGTTTGTACTTCTGGTTTAAACCCTGAAATGCATAGCCATGCATGTCTACGTAAAAGAACACTTGTGTTGGTGTCTGTCACATTTAGAGCGCCACAAATGGAGGTGTTTGTTATAAGTTTACCCTCCTGTTACCCTCCTGTATGAGGATTTTGTTTTGTATTTGTCTGAAATGTGTTGTAATAGGGTCTCTAACTCATCATATTGTGCCCTATCGTATCTAGCCAGCAAAGCTTGTGTGTTGGCGATTCGCCATATGTTGGCTGCTTGTGACGCTGTTCGTTTGCCAGAAGCGTCCAAGAGTTTTAACTCCTTGTCGGGAGGCGGAGCATTGCCTGAGTTGACCCTCTTTCTGGTGTTGGAGACCACTAAGGAATCCAGTGGTATTTGTCCTTTAATGGACACAGGGTCAGCTGGGGCAGATTTTTATTTTTTTTCTATTCTTTTCTAGCTCTAACAGGATCCTTGAACTCCTCATGTGCGTGTTTAATTACCCCTTTTAACAAAGGGAGAACAGAAGTGGACCTTTGAGATGTGTCAAATGTGTCCATTAGAAAATCTTCTTCCACAGGGTCTGTGTATAGATCTACCCCGTGATATTGTGTAGCTCTGCGAACGAACTGAGTGAAACCCATAGTGTCCTTTGGAGGAGAAGGTCTAGAGGGATAGATATCATCTTGTGGCACATTAGGGACATCTGGTATGCCATAATTTTCCCATGGGTCCCCTGGGGTATCAGGATGACTAGGACCTCCTAAAGGTTCATCGTCTCCCTCGTCCTCCCCGTCCCCAGAGGAGTCATCATCGTACAGAGGTGGAGGAGATGGTGAGGGTAGTGGAGATGGTGTAGGGGAGTGGTGTGGAGGGGGAGGTGGAGAAGGAATTCTGAGAGGAGATGTTGCAATGTCTCTCTTCTTTGGTGAAGATGGAGCCGGTATAGGCATGTCCTTGGTTGAACTGTTTTTGGGTCGTTTAGAAGAGTTTTTTGGGTTGGGTCCTGGTGAAAAAGCTCTTCTTGTGGAGGTTGGTCTTTCTTTATTCGGTTCCGAATGTTTGCATGGCACCGAATCTGGAGCTGGTTTGCGTTCTTTAGGCTTGGAATCATGAGGTTTCTTGAGTTCCGAAGGAGCCTGTTGAACCCGTTGTTTTTGCGATTCCGAGGGTTTTCTCGGTTCCGAAGGTTGAGTATCTGCGCTCTTTAGAGGCGTTTTTTTGCTTGGTTCCGATATTTTTTTCAGAGTCGAATGGTCGGTACCAGTAGGTTTAAGTGCTGAGTGCCCAGATGTGGAACCAGTGTTCGGCACGGAGGGTGACAACAGTTTCTTTTTGGGAGCCGGGGATTGGGTTTGGGCACCGACGGTAGGCTGATTCGATCACGAATGGTCTGAAGGCTTATTTATCAACTTCTTTGTCGGGCCCGAAGGCGGGACGTGGTAAGTCTTGTCCTGGTGCGCACCTAGGCCCGAAGGTGAAGGTGTTACCGAAGCCTTTTTGGGGATGGGTGGAGGGAGGGGGTCGGGTCGACGTCAGTACTTACAACCCGCTGCCCTGGAGTGATGTTCTCGATGTCGCAGTCGTGGGCTTCGGAGTTGCTGACGAAGCCTTGTTCGACCCGCTCCTGCTCTGGTACATCAACGCCCTCGTGGAAGATGTCGTCTGGAATGGATGTCGACGATCGAGCCATGCTTCTTCAAGCTCGACGATCCTGGATAGGTTTCTTAGAGCGGAGAGAGGCGCAAGCTGGACAGTCTCTGGCCTCGTGCTCTGGCGAAAGGCAGAGGTTACACACTTCATGAAGATCTGTGTGTGGAAACTTGGATCCACATTGAGGACACTTTTTAAAAGGAGTCCTTTACATGAGCCGGGTGTAATGGCGTAGGTAGGCCCGAAGGCCTGCGTTGATGACCGGAATCGAAGGTTTCAAGCTTGTAGAGATGCGCGTTGGTTAGGGAACACAATCGAAACAATGCTGGAGAAAAGGTTAAGGAATGCGCGTCCAAAATTGGATCGGTAATGGCACCGAACTGGAGCGCGATAAACACATCCGAGCCCAATGGCGTAAAAAAACAATCTGACGATGGAGTCAATGCCCATGCGCACTATTGTCCAAAGGAGGAGTCACCCATCTCATGACTTCCAAAGACTTTTCCAATGCAACAACAAGTGCAAACATCCGGGCCCAACACCAGATGGCGATCTATGCACAGTGTGTGATCTGCAGCTCATATGCCTCGAACATAAATTTTAAAGGCATACCTATTGCTCATTCACCTTCTAAACTCCAGCTTGGTTAGTTTTGGGATGCACTGCACCGTCACTTCCAGCACCTATGATGGAACCTTCCTTCACAAAAAACATTCTTGGAGGCATTCTCCTCTTTGTATATGCACTTCAGAATGTGGCACACATGCAAAGAGGAAGTAACAAGGAGAAATAAAGATTACTCTTCTTGTTACGCGAGTCTCAGGTAGATTAATCATTATGGCGCAGACTCATGTTTATTGACTTTAGTAAATATGGATTTGTGTCCAAACGCATTGGTGGCTGCATGGAACGTCCATGATCCTCCGATTTAACTCCTCCCAGACGCAAGGTAATGCAAGGCAGAGCTATGGGTTGCTTTGCAATACCTGCAGGATAAAATCCAAATTACTGCCACATAAATCTTGATTTTCATGACTAGGTAATTCCCAACATGGATTTTGTGTTAGAGCTGCACCCTGTAAGTGGCGCAACACCAACGCAAAGTCTTAGTAAATCTGGGTGTCAGTAACTGGCCAGAAAAAGCTTGAGGCTCAGAGACTCAGGGCCTTATGTACAGGAAATGACGCATCGCAGCTGTAACACATCGATCTGCCAAAATTTCTTGCACTTGCAGCAAAAATCCTTTTGTCACCATAGAGGCGTCTTATTTACAAAACGGAGCTCCATGGAGCAAGGACCCTCGGGTGTGTCAGAAATCCTGATGCATATGTGGGAAGGATGCCACAAGGCATGAGGCCCTAAAGTGGCAAATTGCTGTAGTTGGTCATAAAATTAACGCAACTATAGGTTATGTGCCAGTACTGACTGAAGCACTCAGGCTACTGTATGGGGACCAATTTAATAGGGTGTGAAAAGATGAGAAACTCACCTTGGACTCTATTATTTTGGTCCTGTATGTCTTGCAAACAAGTGGTCAAAGTTTACTTCTGTGTACCACTATACCTATGTATGTTGTATGTGTGACATATTGTGTGAGACTATTGTGTGTGTGGATGCAAGTCATTAATGTTGTGTAATGTGATATTTACTGTATGGCCTACCTTATGTGTGCACTATCCGGTTGATGGGTTGTGATTCCCTTGCCCAATACATTGTTTGGAAGTGACTTCAGCTGGTCAGATTCCTATGACACAGTCAATGCAGCATTCCTTTGCCTGGGTTTTAGAGGTGTAGGAATGTTGACACATTGCAAGTGCAGGGGCCGCTTCCTGATGATGCATCACTTTTCCAAAAAGTCATAAATACCACTGTGTCCGTTTTATGGGGGATTTTATGTGGGAATGCCTACCTTACATATATTAAATCTAACACAACTGTGCCGATTCCGACGAAGGTAAAAACTGAACAGGCCAATGAAAAGGGAGGCATCTGCCTAAATGCATCTCCTTGTAAACATGGAGCAAAGAAAGCGTTGCGCTGCGTCAAAAAAAATAAAGCTATGGACGCACAGACAACTTAGAATAAGCCCCTCACTACCTTTTTTCCTGTTACATTTTCAGAGGGATTTCCTCTTCTGTCTGGTAGTTATTGAGTTCCTCATCCCTCGTTTGAAATATCAGGATGCATATTTGAATGCCTATGAACATCATTACAGTAAAGTACATTAAAATAACTTCATCCTAGACCCACTGACCTTTCTGAACAATCTCGCCCTCTGACACCATTTAGCGTGCTGCCACCCTCTACAGGATATGTGTTTATGAAATACTATTTTTGGTGCTAACCTTTCATATGGTTCCCACTAGAAACTCTTCAGAAGAGGTGTTTTTTTAAATTTTTCATCCAATATACACAGTTTTGATTATTCCATTGGGAGTTTTCTTACATTTTAAACCTATCTGTAGGGAAACTGCCTAAAGTACTAATATCTGAACAAGTATTTTCTTCACTTTCCCTGCATCATTTTTATCTAATTTACTGTGGCTATGGGTTATGTTATGTTAAAAATATTTATAGAGCGCACTTACACAGGCGGTTTCATGGCGCTATCAGCAGAGGAACAACGACAGGGGGAACAAAACTTTAATCATAGGCTTGTGAGAACAGGAGAGTTTTAAGAAGAGTTCGGAATTGCATGTATCACATAGCGAGTCTCAGCTCATTAGGGAGAGAGTTTCAGAAGCGGGGGGCCAAAACAGAGAACCAGAGGCCACCATGTTTTTTGCGTTTGAAGGAAGGGGTAGTGAGTAAGTTGAGCTGAGAGGAGCAGAGATTGCGTGAGGGAACGTACCGTTCATTGATAAATGTACCTTTACTAAACTGGTTTCAAGCATTACATTCATAATTCTTTCACAGTTAAGGGAAGTCCTACACGCAGGTTTACAAATTTGGCATTGATATTAGCAAAGCGTACAATTACCATGAGATGGAAGGCTGCAAAAGCACCATCACTGCTGGACTGGTACAATGAAGTGATTAGGTGGGGTAAAGCAGAAAGTGCCTAGTTGCAGCGGGAGGAAAATAGGGGCTTGCGGAAGAAACTTATCTCGATGGAGTGGAATATGATACCTGAGGAATATATAACAACAGACGTATAAGCATTACAGACCGGGTAAAGCGAGAACATAACAGTTGCCAATACATCACTGGATAGGAAGTGTCCAGGTTGTTGTAGGCCTATACTATACTATACTATAGGAGTTATTTGCTGGATTTGCGTTAATAATTGTAAATGTACAAAATGCTATGCTGACTGTCAAACGTAAATTGAAACACAGTGCTGGGTCTGTTGCTTAGGTGAAGGGGGGGATATAGTTGGTTTGAGTTGTGGTGGGGGGAGACGGGTTGTTTAGTTTAGTATAATTTTAATATTACACTACATGTATGTACCAAAGACATTTCGATGGACATCAAACTACATTGAAAGTATAATTGCTAAGTTTCTCAGCTAGTCATGCTGGTAATTGACAGTTATTGACATCGCTGTTCATTAATATGCTGTTCGATTGTGTGGAATATCAATGTGGACGCAACAAGATGAATATCTGTGAAGAAGGAGGTTGTAATATCAAGAAAATGAATAAAATATGTTTTACAAAATATATATATATTTCACAGTTTTGATTTCTGTATTGCTGCCTTTTTGCACCCCACAAACACTTCCTACGACTATGGCATTGACCTTGGTCCACGCTAACTAAATTCAGGTTAGGGGTATGTATCTATTGGATGGCTAATACTCTACCGTAACTTGATAAGGAAGACAGGGCTCCCATGTGCCATACTCTCTAAGTGTGGCCACCTCTGGACGCTACTTCAGCCCTCATTCTGACTGGTCCGGTAATCCTTCTGGCATTCCGGCTAGGGTTAGTGATTCTGGGGATAGTTAAGATTGGTTTGGGAGGTAAGAGACTGTGTGGAATGCTGACACTCCCCCTTAGGAATGAGGAAGTACTTGGAAGTCTGATTCACTCAGCAATCCTTTATTTCTCCCTGGAGTTTTACCAGCAGAGTACAGTTGCAGCTGGTACCAGTGAACTATTTTTTATGGTTTATAAAGAGGTGGGTAACTGGCTTGTTCTTTTTTTGTGGCTGACTGTGTTCCTTGCAGTCATGTGTCTTCAGTTTCTTTCTGAATGCAGGAGGGTTGGAGCAGGTCTGATATCAGTAGGGAAGCTGTTTCACATCCTGCTGGGAGCTAGAAATATACCAAGCATCTTCATCTAAAAGCTTATCTTCCAAATTAAAAGCATCTCACATGTTTAATGAGCTTCCCCATCCGCATAGTGGGGAAAATACTGCTGGGTAAATCATGGAAGCATCAGAACAACAGTGCAGAGAGAGAGGACTGTAAAAGAAAATCACAGTAACATCACTGTATGATTTATGGTTCAAATAACATCGCTTCTTGTGTAAACTATTGATTTAAGGGTCTAACTCTTTATGAATAAATAATTTGCATAAAACACCCTGCAAATTAGTCTCATTTGGAAATGTACATCCACTTTTGTCCTCTTTAAAATTATTCTGCGAAATAAGAATTACAGATATGAACCATTATTCATACCAAATTCAATGGTGGAAGAAACAAACAACTTGCTGCAGTCAAGATGGTACAGGAACCAAACTAGCACTGCGCTGCAGGAGGGAGTGACTAAAAAGGGGACTTAGGGGCGGGGGCTGGTTTGCTAATGACACCCCATGCTTGCATGAATGCAGCCCCGAGCCTGCAGCCTACTGGGGAAATGACACAGGCCCAGAATGACCAGTGCTAGGACAGCAATGATGAGAGCCCTTTGCTGCCATTTCCTGCGTACCGGAACTATGCATTATTGTTAGAAATAAATTACCAAAAACATGCCAACCCAGCTAGAACAGTGCAAGTAATAATGATACTGTTATAAGTGACTTTGCCCTAGATGTGTCTTCCCTGTTGCTCAGCTAGCAAGAGCCTAAGAATGCCTGATGACCTCATGGAATGTTTGGAGCCTGGCTTGAGTGTAGAGTGTCAGTTGAAGGCAGGCAGGCTGAGCGACAGGGAGTCTGCTCCTGGTGGGGTTGTTTTTATTCCATCTACCTTGCTTTACCTTATCAACTTATCTTGGAACTAAGCTTAATAAACTCAACCTTTTTTGTACACCTGGCTCAGGATCATCTTTAATTACCACAGATACATATATTGCTCAGTGGTGCCATAGAATGCCTCCAGTCTTGCGTGTTCATTTAACAAAACAGTGCATTCTGGGAGGTGTAGTTCTCAGTTTCCAACTTTCAGCAAATTTGCAAACCCAAATGAGATATATACAGCGCTGTCATACACTTCTGCTTCAAAATACTACAAAGACCAGTGGTAATTATTATAACCATGTAATGGTTTCCATTTCCAGCAGTCCCCATATTTTAAATGGGCTGGTGCTGATGGAGCAAGGATTCGAGAAAAGGAGACTTGCTCGTATCAACCTCTCGTTAACAGACACTAACAAATAAAAACAATAGACAAATGAAAGCTAACATACACACAACATTCATACATGGGTTAAAAGGAATCTTGCTTGTTTAAATAACAAAAGCGAATTCGCTACGTGATTAAAAACCCGCTTGAAGCCGAACTTTGCTTTGCGCATGCGCAAATCTGTTTTTTGTAAGTAACCATGTGATTAACCACATGAGAGGAAAACTCTCATGCATGCGCAAAGAGTTGCTAACTGTAGGTCTCGAAGTACTGCATGTCTGGCATATGCTTGCCCAGATCTTAAAAGAGTTTTTTCGCTACTAACGCTTTGCATAACAAAGAAGAAAATAACATGGAATAATGTAGA
This sequence comes from Lissotriton helveticus, assembly GCF_964261635.1. NCBI lineage: Eukaryota > Metazoa > Chordata > Amphibia > Caudata > Salamandridae > Lissotriton > Lissotriton helveticus. Next base: position 1,667,850,914 of record NC_136068.1, on the reverse strand, counting down.
AGGGGGAGGTAAACAGTGATAATTACATATTTGAGAAATTAACATTTGTTTATGATTTTTTCATCGATAGTGAAAGTTTTGAGCCCGATATGCTAAGTCGAAAGAAAGATGGCGGTGAAACGTAATGAGAGTTGAACCTGCGCAGTTAAGACCGAGAGTTACCCGCTTGGTTGTCGGCCAAAACCCAAGGACAATAGCTTGAGAAATATCCTCAACTGAAGAAATTATATAACATTTTTATCTATCTATTGTATTAGATGTATGGCAACAGGAAGAGTCATGAAGAGTGAATAAATTAGGTGGGAAGGGTTTACTGAACACAGAATTAGTTAAGAATATTGGGATGACCGCATGAGGTGGTGACAACTCCCCTGCTCTGGCGCAATTGCAGTTCAGGATTCACAGACATTTGCAACCTTTGAGGGTGGAGGGTGAGACATGCAAAATTAAAGGGCCTGATTCACAGAACTAACTTAAGACAAAATCCTAAACTTACTACCATTTTGGTATCCACAGAAGGCACTTACTCATTTTGGTATTCACAGAAGGCACTTACTCATTTTGGTATTCACTGAAGGCACTTACTCATCAATGAGTAAGTGGCTTCTGTGAATACCAAAATGAGTAAGTTACTCAAAATGACTAAGTTACTCAAAATGAGGAACTTACTCATTTTGAGTAACTTACTCATAGAAGGCACTCACTGCTCAATGATAAGTGCCTTCTGTGAATACCAAAATGAGTACGCGCCTTCTGTGAATACCAAAATGAGTAAGTGCCTTCTGTGAAAACCAAAATGGTAGTAAGTTTAGGATTTTGTCTTAAATTCGTCCTGTGAATTGGGCCCAAATGGTATAAATTGGTAGACTGAGATCTGAGAGGAAGTGAGACAGAGATTATGAGATCCTGAGAGATGAGCTGCTGCTGCTAAGAAGAATTGTTGATGCTGAGTGAGGAATAGGCGAGAGAAGAATAGACTGGGAAGATTCAATACAGAGAGACAGTCTGATTAGATTGAAGATTTGTGGAAGAATATCGAGGAGGGAGAGTGTGTATCGAGGAGGGAGAGCATGTAAGAGAGGGATGCGCTCCGGTGCATCGGGTTTTAGAGAAGAATAGTTGGTATAATTCTATCCTGCACCTGTCCTAAAGTCTTTGTCACCTGACTCTTAATCAGGTGGCATCCATCATCAATCCTTCTGGCCAGGGGTTGTATTTCCTGTTATTTCTGGTACCTATCACTCTCCTTAAATTTTTTATATTTGCTGCAAAGTATGGATGGATTACTGTGTCTTTTGTCTCTTCATCTGTCACTCCTAATGCATTTGAGTTTGTTGAAAGAATCTGTAATTTGAATGAAATTTGATAAATCAATTTTCTCTCCCATGAAAGTTGATGGAGTTTGCACTGTGAATTTGTACAAATGAGCGTTCATTTTGATTGAATTATTAGATGAAATATATTGAATCTTACCTGGAGTCCATGATTATTTTACTAAATGTAATAAGATAATTAATTAATTTGTTAATATCACCATCAACTACTCGACTAATGGTCCATTGACCAAAGGAAGAGTGTTGATCTGTGAAGATTAGTTAAGCATAGACTGATTCAGATCAAAGAGAAATAAAACTTGACCCCCAGCTAAATAGTCAGGGAATCTAAATGTGCATATGGACCCATTGTATGTGATACGTTGAAGTGTGAAAAAGTTTATCCTGGAAAGTTTCGCTGAGTATGTGCTGTCTGACACGGAGTACCTGCACTTTATTCATTTGAAAGGTGGAGTACCAACATTTCCCAGCTGGAGTGCAATACCTTCAGTGTGAGAGCGCAGCCACTTCTCTGGGGCAGACAGGCTATCTGCGACAGGGAGTATCTGCACTCATATTTCCACACCAAGCATGGACTGTCTCAGGGCCTACTTTTAGCATGGGCGAGCTGGGCCCAGGCCAAGGGACCAGTCTTCAGCAGTGCATGAAGCTGCCTGCATTAAGGTTATGTAGACAGCAGCATCCTTCTCACCTGGCAGCAGTCCGCCTAAACTGCTTTTAATCACTGCTTGTTAACACCCCACCAGCCCCGCTCCTTGTCCTCCCATTCCTCCTCACCCACGCTGCTGCCAAACACCACCAGTCCCCTCAGCAAATTACTTGGCAACAGCCTGAGCTGTGAGTGATTCATTCAGGTGAGTTGGAGGAGGTGCGGAAATGTTTGTCTGTCGCTGCTCTGTCGTCATTGGTCAGGGTCTGACCTGTGAAAACAAAGGGGCTCCCTGCTATTTCATTTCGTTGCCCAGCAGCAGCGAGGACCCCACATGTCCTTTCTACAAGGCTGCTATGTTAGTAAAGACCCACACTAGCGTATCCTGTCATTAATGAACTGGTACCTTTCATTAATTATAAGCCTCAGTTACTTCGCCATTTATTGTAAGGTGACCAAAATTTTAAAGCAAAAAAACGGGACATATTCCCCAAAACAGAAGGACTACAATTTTACTTCAACCAATGCACAGAATGACAGTGTGGTGTGCGCTCTAGTCTACGAGCGTGAACGCGATGACGCGTCACGCCGTAGACAAGAGCGGAAGGCGCACGCATGCGCAGTGACTTGATATTGAAGGCGCGAAGCGGGGAATCGAGAGTTAGCGACCGGAGCTCTACCTGTTAAGACGCTCGGCGCTTTATGCTTACTTATAACTTCACTTACCTTAATAAAACGGTTCTGCAACCAAAGCGACTCACAGTGTCTGATGTGGGGATAAAGGAAGAACATTATATTGGCGACGAGGCTGAGACACGAACACCACCGAGCACAGTGGAGAGGAGCGACCACCCCCGCCACCATTCCACACCGGCCAGTGGGGAGAGCAGTTACCTACTTACCTACAACAGCACAAGCGTAAAGCGTGGCAGCAGTGCAACAGTCAAGCGGGCAACTACCCCAGCCACAAGGAACCAGGTCAGTGCGGCCCCGGGGACAAAAGCCTATAAGCCAGCAACCTGGCAGCCAAAGGCAGCGTCCCACAACCAGAGGAGGGGGTGCAATCAGATAACCCCACGCAAACAGTAAGGGACAACACCCCAGGCAGTCCCAGAGGGCAAGGTGACACCGCAGGGAGCGCAGGAACGTCTAGCGCGCCTGACCAAGTCAGAGCCCAAGCAGTAGATCACAGAGGCGAGGCCAAGAGGGCGAACCAAGCATCGGCCCTGATGGCCCCCATCCCATTCCTACCCAGACCAGGGGAACCACAGTTAAAATGGGAGGATTGGAGAGAATACTTTAAGAACTACATAGAGGCACGAGAGGACGACAATGGAGAGGAATACACGCCTGAAAGGAAAAAGAGATTGTTGCTCCACAATCTAGGCCCGGAAGGGGTGAGAGTGTTTGCAAACATAGTGCCCAAGGAAAGGGGTGCAACAGAGACGGATGTCTTTAAAAATGCATTGGAGGACCTGGACAATCATTACCGCCCTGCAGTGTGCGTCTCAATAGACAGGTACAATTTTCAACAAAGGAAGCAAGAGGCTGGTGAGTCTATAGACGACTACGTAGCTGCGCTCCGAAGTCTGGCCATCACATGCCGTTATGGGACGTTACAGGAGGAGTATATTAAAGACCAGATAGTCATGCATACCACCAACAGGGCTGTCCAGGACAAACTATGGGCACAGAGTGAGACCTCACTTAAGGAAGTCATAGCGATGGTAAAGAAGGCAGAAATGTCGAAACGCTGCGCAGAAGCGGCCAAAAGGGAAAGCACGCAGCGGCAGATGGTTAACAAGGTAGACGAAGCGTCAGCATCCAACAGACAAAAAGGATCCTATGGAGAACAGAGGAAGGAATCCAAATGGACTAGCAAACAGACTGGCCGCACAGGCACGGACAACAAATTCTCTTGCTATAGATGTGGCAGTGCAGTGCACTCGGCTCAAGATAAATGCTGTCCTGCTTTTCGCGCCAGATGCGCGTTCTGTGGCCTGGTCGGCCATTTTGAAAAGGTGTGTCGAAAAAAGGACCACCGTCAAATGTGTGGAGTCAGCGACGTCAGAAGTCACCGAGGACGACCTAGAAGACGGAGAAATGGTGCTGTGTATAGAAGATCAAGTATTGGAGGTGACAGGGAAAAGCAGAGACAAGCCCCGCACGGACATGCTTATTGGGGGTGTGAAAGTACATGTGGCTGTCGACTCAGGTTCCCCCTGGACCATAGTACAAAGATCCATATGGGAGGAAGATTTTGCACCAGTGGTTGGTCCAGACCTATGGCCACCCGACATCAGGCCCTTTTCATACACAGAGAACGCCATTCCCTTGGCGGGCTGCCGAGACTTCATGTTTGAGTTTAGGGGAAGGACAGCCACCTGCACGTTATATGTCGCAGAGAAAGGCCCATCGGTGCTAGGATGGAGAGACGCAGGGGATCTGGGGATCATACTCAATCCCGGAGGCAAGGAACAGATACTGTTGACGGATGAGTGGCCCCTCACTAAAGAGGAAGATTGGAAATCGGCCTACCCCAAGGTGTTCGAGGGTATGGTAGGAAAACTGGACAAATTTGTACACAAAATGGTCCTCAAGGAAGGAGCCATACCAGTGACGCACAAAGTCAGGAACATTCCCATATCCACCAGCGATGCGGTGCAACAGGAGTTGCAGAGACTAGAGAATCAAGGCATCATAGAGCCAGTGGACAGTGCTGAGTGGTTGTCCCCCTTGGTGGTGGTCAAGAAACCAAATGGGAAGGTCCGTCTCTGTGTGGACCTCCGCGAGCTCAACAAATGCCTCATTGTGGAGAAGTTTCCCCTGCCCAGAATCGAGGAGATGCTGGCAAAGACAAAAGGCATCACTCATTTCTCCACTATAGATCTCACGTCTGCATACCATCAGATTGAGTTGCATCCCACAAGTAGAAAGTACACCTCCTTCATCACGCCCTTTGGGTGTTATCAATTCCGCAGGATGCCCTTCGGGCTGGCGTCCGCAGCTGCTGTCTTTCAAAAGTTAATGCATCGGCTATTTAAGGATATCGCTGGAGTGCAGTACTTTCAAGATGACATTCTGGTAATGGGCTCCACCAAAACAGACCATGATAACAAACTGACCAGAGTCCTCGAAGTGTTACAAAACAAAGGTTTAACAGCAGAGTGGAGTAAATGCAAGATTGGGATGCCCTCTTTCACTTACTTGGGTCACGAAATCGGAATCCATGGCATATCGCCGAAAGAGCAAAATGTGAGGGCCATCAAGGATGCCAGAGCCCCGAGTACCAAGGAGGAAGTGCGGTCATTCCTTGGAATGGCCGAGTACTATAGCAAATTCGTGAGACATTTTGCAACAAAAACGTACAGAATGCGACAGCTCATCAGAGACAAGGCAAAGTTCGAATGGGACGGGGAAGCACAAAATGAATTTGAAACGGTAAAGAACTGCATCAGCCAAGCCGTTCCCTTGCAAGGTTACGTCTCGACAGGGAACACCATCGTGACAACGGATGCCAGTGACAAAGGCTTAGGGGCGGTGTTGGCACAAGAGAGGGAGGATGGTTCAGTGGAAACCATCAGTTTTGCGTCACGTGCCCTTTCCCCGACGGAACAACGGTATAGCGTCATTGAAAAGGAGATGCTGGCAGTCACTTGGGCCATGGGCAAATTTAGACAGTTCATTTGGGGAACCAGGTTCAAGCTCCAAACAGACCATAAGCCCCTGGTCAAAGTCCTGACGTCTTCAGGCCATGACACGGCGACTCCAAGAATTGCTAAAATGACATTGAAACTACTAGATTACACATATGACGTGGAGTATCTGCCAGGAACTCGCAACAGGGTGGCGGATTACCTGAGTCGGGCTTCGGCAATGGAGGAGGCGCCGGAGATGGTCATGGACAAAGAGGAGATGGTAGCCAGCATGGAAGACCATGAGGCAACGATTAGTAGTCAAGAATGGGCGGCTGCGTACGTGCAAGACGGGGAGAAAGAGGAGATTAAAGGATACCTTACGTCTGGATGGCCGGACAAGAAAAAGCTCACTGAAAGTGTACGGAAGTTCTACGAGATGAGAGAAGAACTGTCGTTGAGCGATTCAGGGATCTTTCTGTACCGAGGAGAAAGGGTAGTACCTCCAGAGTCTCTGATACCCCGATTATTGAAACAACTTCATGAAGGTCATCTGGGCATTGTAAAGACAAAGGCACGAGTCAAGCAAATGTATTGGTGGCCAGGCATGGATACCCAAATAGAAAGGCAAGTAAGAGAGTGTGGACAGTGCCAAGGAGCGGACAAAATACTTCGGCCTCTCAGACCAGCCTTGGGGAAGTTCGAGACCCCTCAAAACCCTTGGGAGAACGTGGCCATTGATATACTGGGGCCTGTCTTGGATAACAGAGGAGTGAACAAATATCTGTGTGTAGTCATAGACAAGTATTCGAAATGGCCTGAAGTCGATATACAGGAATCCATGGACACTGACACTGTTTTGAAGTTCTTGACGTCATTATTCTTGAGAGAAGGCATACCAAAATCCATACTCAGCGATAACGGACCGCAGTTCGTATCGGACAAATGGAGGCGATTCATGAAGAGGAATGGGATTGAAACGAAGCACACAGCCATCTATCACCCAGCTTGTAACGGCCAAGCAGAGCGGTTCAACCGGGTGTTAATGGGCTCCATACAAGCAGCCATATCGCAAGGCAAAGACTGGGAGACCGAAGTGATGAGTATGCTGTGGGCTTACAGGATCACCCCTACAGTGGTGGGGTACAGTCCATTCCAAGTGCTTAGAGGCCGCCTCCCATTCACTAAGGACAACGTAGTGTGGAGGGAAAAAACCATCACCAGTAAATGGTCCCCGGCGGTGGTGCAGCACAACCTGGAGAAGGCCCAGAAGATATATGCGGCCCATTATGACAGAAGACGCAATGTGAAGGAAACAGAGCTGGAAGAAGGAGAGTGGGTCAGGGTCAAGCTGCCCACCATGCAAAGGAAAGGAGAAAGCAAGTATAGTCAACCCTTACAGGTCAAGGAGGTGAGAGGAAGGGCAGCCCTCCTCAGCGACGGCAAGGTATGGTCCCAAGACCGCATGGCCAAAAGTCAACAAGATTCTAACGTGGCCTAAATCAGAGAGAGAGGAGATACAAGTGGGGCCTGAGGAAATGAGGCCTTCCTGTATGCAGAGCTCAAACGACCAGTTGGAAGAAGCAGGAAAGGACAGAGAAATGGAAACTTCTACCTCCAGATTTACCAATGAAGGAGATACACCCGCCGGTGAAGAACAGGGAGAAGATCAGAGAGAGGGTGAGAGTTCACTGGGAGAGAGATCGATGGTGGAAAAGATGCCGGTAAGGTGTACCCGCAGTGGCAGGGCAGTTAAGGTGCCCTCCAGATATCGAGACTTTGAATTGAGTGGACACTAGATCTGAGGCGGGTACAGCTTAGCTATTATATGTAAAAGGGGGGAGATATGTGGTGTGCGCTCTAGTCTACGAGCGTGAACGCGATGACGCGTCACGCCGTAGACAAGAGCGGAAGGCGCACGCATGCGCAGTGACTTGATATTGAAGGCGCGAAGCGGGGAATCGAGAGTTAGCGACCGGAGCTCTACCTGTTAAGACGCTCGGCGCTTTATGCTTACTTATAACTTCACTTACCTTAATAAAACGGTTCTGCAACCAAAGCGACTCACAGTGTCTGATGTGGGGATAAAGGAAGAACATTATAGACAGTGCTCCTTAGCAGAAAATTACAGAAAAGGCAGTAAGAAAATACATAAAATGCCATGTTTTAAAGCCAGTTGCATCCCTGTTAATTAATTTGCTTTCTTATAACAGCTTCTAACTCCCCACCTCCCGGATTGAGCGCCAGCCCATACGCTTGAGGTGTCGAGGTGCATTCTCCATTTTGTGCAGCGCTGTCCCTGCACTGCAGCTATGGAGGGCGGCTCCGCTCTGCTGACTTGCCGCAGTTGCAGCCTCAGGCCCCGAAGCACTTGTGTCTCTGATGAGAACAGCAGATGGAAGGGAAATGAAACTTGAGGAAAACACGGATTACACGTTACAGCTGAGATCTCCGAATCACTCCCTCGTGTCTCCCCAAATCACCCCCCTGTGTCTTCGCCCCCCTTCTTAATTTGACTGCAGCACTTGTACCATAGGTTTGGATATGACGCCGATACACTCTCCTACCACACACGCACGTCAAGGCCGATATGACGGCCGTTGCGCCGACCCATGCGTGATGATGTCATTGTGTTGCTCTTCTCGCCGACCGAGCGTTCTTTGGACAGCGGCGACAAGAGGTGGCTCAGAAAGGCCGGGTTCCTTCAGAAGCGGGCCTTGAGAAGCCCTGCAGGAGCAGTCAGCAGGCCCTGGTACACAAACGGTAAAAGCCACGGGGTGGTGGAGAGATGTTATCCTTGGTATAATGTGCCACCAGGAAAATAGTCCTAGCTGGGAAGCACTGAATGAAAACCAAATTGGGAGTGTTATGGAAAAAAGCCTGGCTGCCTGGAGGATTAGGAAGAGGCCCCTAAGGCTGGGAAGTAGGCAAAACCCCTGGGCAGTGGAGTATGGAGATGAGGGGGAAGGTGGAGACGGAGCGTGAAGCTGCTGGGCCTTGGCAAAGTCATAGGCAGAGAGAGGGGAAGCTGCATCACAGAAGAGGATTGTAGTGAGCCACCTGGCAACCCCGCACACAGCGTGCGTCACACACATCCATAGGACTGGGAACAGCCCGAGGGGATAGATAAAGGACCCCTGACCTCTTGAGGTCAGTGTGGTAGTATGCCCTGTAACTGTTGTTTGAGCTCCGTATGTTGGGGGCATCCAACAAAGTCAGCCTCAGATCTTACTCTGGCAACGAGGTTGAGTCTCACAAGCAGAGATGGCATGCTGGACGTTGGCCCACGCCCTGCTGCAAGGGGAGCGGTGCCAAGGCCTGCACGTGAGCCGAAACGCCAAGAGAGAAACATAAAAAAAAAAAGAGGCACCGGCGTTCAACGGCCAAAATCGCTGAGTGAGGAGACGGCCACGCCCACCGACCTGTCCTCTTGTCGAGGGCAACCCATCCAAAGTACAAGGTCGACTCAGAAAGGGGAAAAAATATATAAACATAAAAAAAGACAAACAGAAGGGGAAATCACAAGTATAACCACAGCGCGGAAGGTGAGGTGTGTGAATGAGGGCAGAAGCCATAAGGTGTTGTTGTGGTGACAAGCCAGGGCAGTTGGTTGGGAAAAAAAACCTGAAACTGGTGATAAACTGTATGACTTGTTTGAGTACTTGCCAAACACGGGAGGTGACTATGATTTTGACGCAGCCATGAATGCGCTTTATCTACAATTTGATCCACTGTTGAATCCGGATTATAAATGATTCAAGGTGCGACAGGAGCAACAGTTTGATGGTGAATCTGTCGGCACTTTCTTTGCATGGCTGGCTCATGCCCCCAAATTGATCAACGAGAATCTATTAGAGTGCAATCAATACAAGGGTGCATACACTATAATCGTCCGCAAACTGATACTACGCCAACCGGGCATCACATTGGATGACATACTAACACTGGCGAGATTTCTCGAGCTGGCAAAAAGCCGGACTGGCACAATGGAAATAAGCAAAAGAAACAAATGATGGACGGAATGCTGAACAATTCAAACATTCACCCCCACTCACAAAGATCTAGGTTTAATCCATTGTTCTTTTGCTCACCAAGCCACCCCAGTTTTTCGCCCAGCCATATGCAAATCAGTCTTTACGCTGTTCCTCATGGGAACAGTCCAGCTCGAACTGCCAAACCAGCCAGGCCAGGTCTTCCGAGGACCGACAATGGCCCACCCGTCCAGGGCCTGGTGTTTCATGATTACCTGCACCAGCTCAACATCAGACATTGTCGAACTACCCCAGTCTGGCCACAAGCAATCGGAGAGGTGGAGTAGTTCATGAGAACTCTAAATAAAGCCTTGCGAATAGGGATTGAGCAGGGTGAAAATCCGCCACCAATTTCTATGTGCTTATCGGCAAACACCACATTGTACCACAGGGTGCACCTAGCCACCTACTGATGAAACAACAGGTAAGAGAGGTCTTGCCTGCTGGGCCTCGATGGTGGCCCATGGATCTTGATGAAAAAGTGTCTCAAGGGCGAAGGAGGGTCAACAATGAGAAGGCGATCTGTGATCTAAGAGCAGTGAGGCCTTCCTTGCAGGTGGGTGATCGGGTGGTAATTAAGGATTGCCACCCGAATGGAAGATCAGAAACCCATTTGAAAGAGAGGAATCGGAAATTGTGAGAATAAGGGGGACCATGGTGACTGCAAGAAGGGGCAGTACGGATGTAGCAAGAAACGTATCACAGATTCGGAAACTGCTAAGCAGAAGGTCTGCCAGGAGTACATCCGAAGAACTGGAGTGGAATTTGGATAGATGCACGGACACCTCTAATCTGGGGAAAGCCCTGACCCCGGAACGATAAATCACCCTGTGCCATGAAGGAAGAAAAATGAAAAACGGAGGGCACGAAACTGAGAGAGAGCATAATCGCATGGGACAATCAAGACCAGATGAGACTGCAAGCAAAAGAGGCCATCCCTATCACGTCAGGGAAAAGCCTTGCCCCAGCCAAAGTCTCCGGGGCTATGTTTGCCAGAAATCCGGGCCAAGAGCAATCAAGGACTGAGAAAATCTGCTGAGCTGTCCTTGCCTCAAGCTGACATTTGTATTATGTTATTTTGTGTTTTATTGTCGGATTGGTATCTAGTCATTATTTCATTTTGTATTTTGTTTTATCTGAAAGGTTATAAGGGATGTAGTGAGCCACCTGGACACACCATGAACAGTGTGCATCACATGCACCCCGAGGGCTGGGCACAGCCGGAGGGGATAAATAAAGGACCACTGACCACTCGTGGTCAGTGTTGCAGTATATTTCATAACTGGTATTTGGGCTACGTATGTTAGGAGCATCCAGGGATCCTCGGATCTTACAAGGCTGATCTACCCCTCGGATCTTACAAGGCTGATCTACCCCATATCTCAGAAAAATTAAAACAGGCATTTAGAAACAATGGGTGATTTAAATATCACACCAACAGGGTGCTTGCTTAGGGCAAAAGAGGAACCGACAAAGGATGGTATGGACCCAGCACCACAAGTACAGAAGGAATAAGCACCTCTCTTGAAGGATTCTTGGCACTTTCCATCCTGCTCGCAAAGAACTTGGCATGGGCGGATGCTTCGACAGTGGTTCTAAGTAGCTTTATGATATAATTAGAAATTTGGCGTCAGGTGGCCTGTATATCAAGGAAATAGATAGAGTAAACACATCATCAATCTTGATGGAAACACAAGGCAATCACAGTATGAAACAGGGGGAACTGTAGTGAGAGTGCACCGCAGGTGATTTTCTGAATAATAACTCCACCTCCCCCACCTTTGTAAATATGATCAGAGTGTTTTTAGGCTGTAGCCCTCTGGAATAGCTAGTGCAATTAATTGAAGGTGTTGCAGACTAGTTTATCCCAGTGGCAGATGGAAACAGCATGTCTGGTTTATGGTCAGATAATGTGTCCACCCAGAAGGTGCTTCTTGGTGCTTAATAACAGATGTGTGTTGTTACCCAACTCAATAGTACTCATTTATAGGGTAGGAATATATCGTAAATGTATTTGTTTGATAATTAGCCCCTCCGTACGGGGTGATTTGTAATTCTAATTCAGGCTGAAATGTGTTTCTACCCACATTAGAGTTGGAAGTAGTGCATTTAAAGCACCCTGCAGTTTTATCTTACCCTGCACGGTGCAGTGATAAAACTGCTGAAACATGTAGGAGTAAAAAATATATATAAAGGGGGAATTGTTTTTATAAACAGTTGATGGGATATTTGTCAAGTTATTCTCTTGTAATCCTACACTTCAGGAATACTGGTCTTCTAAACATTTGTTTTAGCCAGGTGTAGCATTACCTATACCATTCCCTAATCCTCAAATGTTTGTGGTCTTACAACATGTATTAGTTTTCTGGCACCTTATAACTTACACATTAATATCTCATGTACATACAGTGAAAGAGCATATATCAACGGATCAAAGACACAATATAGTGGCAAAAGTATTGTATAAAAATATAATTTACCACATTATCCTGTTCCTATGCCTGTGATGGAACTTACAAAAATATTGAGAAATTTTTTTTTGTTGTTGACAATAATATCGTTAAAAATTAAACAAATATTGTTTTCCTCATATATACACTGTTTAAAGTAGTAAATGTTAAATATTTTAATATGTAAAATTAATATAATGTAAATATATTCCTCTAATTTGTTAATGCTATGCATATATATATATTTATATCGAGAAACATGTGTGTGTGTTTATATAAATATTGTGTTATAAAATTAATGATAAACATTTTACATTATATGAATTTTAATATTTTTATTATTTTCAAGGTAGAACTATAAGAACAGATATTAACATACTCACATATTTATATTATATAATATATATTACATACACAAGTAAAAACAACATAAAAAATACACACACAAACAGTAAAAAAATATTAATTAATTTCACTAATTTACATAATGGTAAAATATTAGAATCTCAAAAAATACATTACTAAAAATATATCCATTAAAAAAGAAAAAATTCTATATTGAATATAAACAAAAATAAAGAAATATGAATACAAATTTTATTTTTACTAACAGGAAAACTGTTAGTCTCTGGGAAAATTTGATCTAGTATCCCCCATTCCACTTTAAGCAATAGTAGGGAAAGTGTTAGTCTTCAAAGGGATAACAGTGACTTTTCCCACTCAAATCCAAGCAACAGGAGGGAAAACGTTGAATTTCGGGGAAGTTAAATTTATTATTTTCAGTCCACTCTAAGGAATAGAGTAGGGAAAGTATTCAATATTCAAATATTCAATAATCATTTGAGATGTCTTCGGTAATATCACTGAGCATGTCATGAGTGATGTAATATGTGATGTCATCCGCAGTGCATTGCAGGGGCGCAAGTTATAGTTAGGTCTGCTAACTATAACGGCCGAATTTGTATGGTTTTATACGTGTGAAATCTCCAACTAACTATAACGTCCCTGAAACCTATGGTTTTTTCAGTGAATTTTTAAGGTTTTTTAAATGCTAATTTCTTACTATAACGTGCTTGAAACCTATGGTTTTTTCAGTGAATTTCAAAGTTTTTTTTAATGCTAATTTCTAACTATGCCTACAAAGGTAACACATGTTATGTTATGTTATGTTAATCTTTATTTGTTAAGCGCACGTACACCAGGTTGGTTTCTTGGAGCTGTTCTAAGGTAATTTAGGCTGAGATAAAAGGTGAACCAGCTTGAGTAGACTGAGATGTTAACAGTATGCCTGCTTGAATTGCCACGTTTTTAGTAGTTTACGAAACCACATGAGGTCTATACATGCTCTGGCTTCAAGAGGTAAGGAGTTCCACAATTTAGGGCCTAAGGTGGCGAATCTTGATCCTCCAGCACGTTTTAGTCTGAAGGGAGGTATGACCAGAAGGTGCAGATGGGCAGATCGCAGGTTGCGAGCGGGAGTGTATCTGTATCAGGTTATCGATGAATTTAGGGTTTTTATTGTTCATGGATTTGAAGATAATACATCCCACTTTGAAGGCGCATCTCTGGATTATAGGGAGCCAGTCTAGCTTCTTCAGCAACCGGGTGGTATGTTCGCGCCTATTTGCTTGGAGGACCAGCCTGGCCGCCTGATTTTGATTCATTTGAAGGTGGTTAACGAGGTAGGTCGGGATGCCAATGTATAGAGAATTGGCATAATCAATGTGGGATATTACCATCGCAAGGACTGCCTGGATCTTTGCTTCCTGGCTAAGGAATCTGCTAATTTTCCTTATTTTTCTTAGCTGGAAACAGCAAGTGGAGGCCACGGCTCCAATTTGTTTATTCATGGTGAGATCACTGTTTATTATTACCCCCAGGGTTTTGGCAGAGGTAGAAGGGGTGGGGGATTGTCCCAGATCTTTGGGCCAGACAAGGGGGCTCCAGGGGTTCATTAGGCCACCTGTGAGGACGACCTCCATTTTATCCGGGTTCAGTTTAAGATGGTTGCTGTTCATCCAGTCCCGGATGAACAGCATTGTTATCTGGAATTTGTGAACAGCAGTGGGGGAGTTGTTGATTGGGAAGATTAACTGAAAATCGTCAGCGTAGTTAAAGGTTTGAATTTTCCTTTCCTTAAGTGCATGAATGAGTGGGAGAAGGTATAGGTTGAATACGTGGGGGGAAAGGGAAGACACTTGGGGGACGCCACATGTGTTTTTAATCTTGGAGGTAGTGAAGTTTCCCAAACGGACCTTTTGATAGCAGTTGTTTAGGAAGGAACTTATCCATTTGAGAGCTAGTCCTTGGATTCCTGCGTCCTTGACCCGGTCGACCAAGATGTTGTGGTCGACCGTGTCAAACGCGGCGGAGAGATCAAGAAGCACGAGTGCTTGGGGGATCCCTCCATCTGCTTTTGTTCGTAGGTGGTCCAAGACTGATAGTACAACAGATTCTGTGGAATGCGCAGGGCGAAACCCTGCCTGGTGAGTGTCCAGGTAGTCTGATTATTCCAGGAAGGCCGACAAGTTTTTGGCTACGTGGGGTTCAAGCAGTTTGGCCAAGTAGGGAAGCAACGATATGAGTCGGTAATTGGCCAAGGTCCCGGGGTCTGCTCCTGACTTTTTCAGGAGAGGGATGACAGATGCCTCTTTAAAGGTGTTGGGAACAAAGCCTTGGGATAGTGAGATGTTTAGTAAGGTCATGGGAGGGTCTGGGCAGGACGTAAAAGCTTCCTTTAGGATCCAAGGGGGCAGCAATCTTTTGGGGAGCCGAATTTAACCTTCATCATGAGATCAGTGAATGCTTCTTGGTCTATCCTTGGGAAGTGTTCAAGCCTTTGTATGTTTTTAGGTTTTACTTTTTGGGTTACTCTGTCAGGGTTGGAGAGTTCATTGATTATTGAGAATATATCCTTTGATCGATTTGTCGAGGTAAGGATTTTTTGTGAAAAAGAATTAGTTTTTTCCGTCAGGATTGTTTTTTTGTAGGTTCTGAGAGCGGTTAGGTAGGTGTTTTTATCCTCTAGTGAATAGTTATTTCTCCATTTCCTTTCTGCTTGTCGTAGCACCAGTTTTAGTCTTTTTAAATCAGTGGAGAACCACTTATGTGCATCATGGCGGCGGGCCAGTTGTTTTTTCTTAAGCGGGGCATATTTATTGCTGGCGTTGGAGAGCCAGTCTGATAGGTTTTTCTCGCATTCCTCGATGGAGGCGTGGGTGACAGGGATTGTTTTAGTCAAAGTTTCGAAGAATTAGCCTTTGTTTATGGTGTTCCAGCTCCTGTAGTAACCGGGGTCTGATTGGAGGATTTTAAGTTTAGCTAGGTTGTTTATTGAGAATTTAATGAGATGATGATCCGACCAGATGCAGGGGGTCACCTCTTGATCAGTTATGTTCAAATTTGAAGACCACATCTGATCTAATATATGTCCCTTGATGTGGGTCCAGAGGTGATGTGCTGGCCAAGATTAAGCCCCATAAGTAGGTTGGTTGACTCTGCCGCGTGAGGGCCGCCTGCTGGGTCATTGGCCCAGTAGTTGAGATCCCCCCCTATGAGTAGAGTTTTTGCGTGGTTGGTTATGAGATGAGTCATCTGTTCACCTAGGGAATGTGGAAATTGTGGCATGTTTTGTGGTGGACGATAAAGTATGACACATATAAGGGGAGCTGAATTGGACTCCAGTTTTATCACTAGGTTCTCCACTAGTGGCAGGTCTAGTGGGGCAAGTGCTGTGAATTTTAGATCTCTGTGTATAATGGCTGCCACCCCCCCTCCGGATTTTCCCTGTTGGCGGTTGGCTTGAAGGATGTAATAGTTGCTTGGTAGTGCCGCTAGGAAATCGGAGGAGGAGTCCTGTGTTAACCAGGTTTCTGTTAGCAATAGGATGTCTGGTTCATCGGTTGAGAGTAAATTGTGTATTTCTACTTGGTGTTTGACGAGGGAGCCGGTATTGAGGTAAGTTACTGTGAGGGGGTTTCCCTCGTTTTTTGCTTTAAGGTTCAAGTTTTTATTTTGATGTATATCCTTATTAAGTTCGGGGAATGAGGATCTTGGTACTATTATGCCCGTTTGTAGTTATTTTTGCCCGGCAGCGTCGGTCAATTTCTAGTTTCTTGGAGTGAAGGGATTTCAGTTCGGTAATGGAGTAGGTGGTAATTTGGTCATGGTGGCTTGCCCCTTGCCCCGTTCGGTCGCGGACGGGTGCAGACGGGCTTGCCTTTGGCGCGCCCGTGGCGCACGTCCGCTGCGCGTTTGCTGGCACATTGGTCTGATATAGTGCGAGGAGCGGGTGCCTGGCTCCACCCTCCCGCCCACCGGAAGTGTCTCTCGATTTGTCAGCTGCTTCCAGGATGCCCTCCACTCAATCGGCCGAATAAAAAAGCTGAGCCTAGTCGCTCTAAGTATCCGTATCCAGAGTTAAAAGCGCAATGTGCAAAGTACAAATGGCTGAGTTAAAAGATAAACGGCAGAGATTTCAGGTTTGTTTCAAGCAGCAGCCTTACCAAAATAGAGCTGCGCGTTCGCCGACTTCTTTGCCTAATGTAGTGCGAGGCGCGGGTACCTGGCTCCGCCCTCCCGCCCAACTGAAGTGTCTAGCGATTTGTCAGCTGCTTCCAGGATGCCCTCCACTCAATCGGCACACTGCCGTGGTGGACCGGGGCTAGGAAGTTGGCAGACACGGGGAGAAATAAGTGACAGGTACGTTTTAGAAAAGGAAAGCCTAATCGTTCCCTTTTTAAAAACAGGTGGAATGAAAAAGCTGAGCCTAGTCGCTCTAAGTATCCGTATCCAGAGTTAAAAGCGCAATGTGCAAAGTACAAAGTACAAATGGCTGAGTTAAAAGATAAGCGGCAGAGATTTCAGGTTTGTTTCAAGCAGCAGTCTTACCAAAATAGAGCTGCGCGTTCGCTGACTCCTTTGCCTAATGTAGTGCGAGGCGCGGGTGCCTTGCTCCGCCTTCCCGCCCACCGGAAGTGTCAAGCGATTTGTCAGCTGCCTCCACTCAATCGGCACACTGCCGTGGGGGACCGGGGCTAGGAAGTTGGCAGACATGGGGAGAAATAAGTGACAGGTACGTTTTAGAAAAGGAAAGCCTAATCGTTCCCTTTTTAAAACCAGGTGGAATAAAAAAGCTGAGCCTAGTCGCTCTAAGTATCAGTATCCAGAGTTAAAAGCGCAATGTGCAAAGTACAAAGTACAAATGGCTGAGTTAAAAGATAAGAGGCAGAGATTTCAGGTTTGTTTCAAGCAGCAGCCTTACCAAAATAGAGCACATGTGAAGAAAGAGGAAGAAAAGCGCAAAAAGAAGCAAGACAAATGCAGAAAGAGGCAACTGAAGTCCAGAAAGACGAAGAAAAGTGCAGGAAGAAGAAGAGATGTGCAGAAAGAACCAACAGAGGAGCAGAAATAAGCCTTGTTGCAAAATCATCCTGTGCCTACAACTTCTTTTAGATGGGTACTGGTGGTAACTGACTCTGACTAACCAGGCCTAGAGCCAGTGCTATGTTAAAAGACACTTAGAATACAGTGAAAACACCTACATACACTAGGGAACACTATGAGTTGGGGGACCCCTGTGATTAGCATGATCTCCTCTGTAAGGCCCTAGTACATAATACGGCAGGGGATTAAAACTACCTCTAATTCAGAGGTGCAGAAATAGGCTACTTTAACTAGTAGTCGCGTTTACAGAGTGATGAAGAAAGGGTGCTGGGCATCCAACCATCGCTCAGAATTCCGCTGCATTGGACTTACAGGAGGTACGAGGAGGGATTCTTGGCCCCCAAGCTCCCTCAAGACTAAATAGGCCTTCATCCCCCATCCCGTAGTCTGCCACGAGGCACGTTTGCAGAGTGGTACGGAAAGGGGGTCATGGCCTCCGAAGACGTCTTATCAATCCCACTGTGTGGGAATTACTGGAGTGGTAAGTACTCAAACCAGGCCACGCCCTCTTCACCCACCACTCTACAAACGCGCTTCCTCGCACGCTCTTGTATGGGGATTAAAGTCCCCTTCACTACTGGGGGTCCTTTTGGTTTAGAAAATAGAAACCTTCTCAGGGGTCCCACTGATACTTGGTCCTTTTAAACCAACAAAGAAGAAATTGGCACAGAAGCTGAAACATAAAAGAGCATCTTTATTAACCTCAAATGAGTGAGACTACGTCACACAGAAGCCTTAGCAACTGAATGAGGCCGTCTGAGGAGTACAGAAAACAGAGGCCTTATATATGCTTAGGGTTACATAGTCATCATAAGACCAAGGGGCAGTCCTGGCTCATGTAAGCATGCAAAATGACTAAGATGGGCCTACAAGATCTGCTTGCTCAACAAAGTGGAAGGAGAGTTACTTCTCCATACAGCAGCAAAAATAGCCTGACAGTTATACTAGAGAAGCAGGTGCATTCTACTAGCTAGGCCCTTCTGGGCATGTGCAAAGGTGGAAGATGCTAAATATAGTTTGTTTCTAGGCAGATTACAAGAGCAGTCAACACTGAGGGAGGATAGAGCACATGGTGAGCACGTGGCAGCACATGGCAAACAAGATGGCTGCCAGAAATACAAAATGGCTTTCAGCTCATGCTAACAAATCCGTCCAATATTTAACATTGGGGCCAACTACCCTACCTTTTATCTCCAGTAAGCCCCACGCAGTGGATTGGTGAGAGGTAGACAAAGGCCATGCCCCCTTTCTCACCACTCTGCAAATACGCCCCCTGGCACGTTTTAAGTTGGGGGATTAAGTCCCCTTGAATCCTGAGGGTCCCTGGGGGCCAACTACCCCACCCGGTACCTCCAGTAAGCGCCACAGAGCTGCGTTGCAGAGAGGTGTTAAAAGGGGCGTGGCCTGGACCATCTCTCTGCAACGCAGACCTGTGGCCCTTATTGGAGGTACCTGGTGGGCTAGTTGGCCCCCAGAGGCCCTCGGGATTAAAGGGAAATTAATTCCCAGACTTAAAACGCGCCACAGGGCTTGTTTGCACACAGGTCACCTCAGGCCCTGCCTTCACCATTATGCAAACACGCCCCATGGCATGTTTTAAGTGGGGGGATTAAGTCCCTGTAAATCCTGAGGGTCCCTGGGGTCCAACTAGCCCACCAGATACCTCCGGTAAGCGCCATAGAGCTGCGTTGCAGAGAGGTGTAAAAATGGGCATTGCCTGGACCACCTCTCTGCAACGCAGACCTGTGGCCCTTATTGGAGGTACCTGGTGGGCTAGTTGGCCCCCAGGGGCCCTCAGGATTGAGGGGGAATTAATTCTCCAACTTAAAATGCGCCACAGGGCCTGTTTGCACACATGTCACATCAGGCCCCGCCCCTCCCTTCACCACTGTGCAAACGTGCCCCGTGGCACGTTTTAAGTTGGGGGATGAAGTCCCCTTCAATCCTGAGGGTCCCTGGGGTCCAACTAGCCCACCAGGTACCTCCAATAAGTGCCACATAGCTGTGTTGCAGTGAGGTGTAAAAAGGGGCTTGGCCTCAGACCACCTCTCTGCAACGCAGCCCTGTGGCGCTAACTGGAGGTACCTGGTGGGCTAGTTCGCACCCAGGGACCCTCAGGATTTTAGGGGAATTAATTCCCCAACTTAAAACGCCCCACAGGGCGGGTTTGCATAGTGTTGCTGGGAGGGGGCGGGGTCTCCGGCGCAATGCCAGCTTTTTTAATTTATTTTTTTGATAAGGGTCTGTGTGGCCCACTTTTCTTTCCTTTTTTTGGGCCCTGGGTACCCCATCCCCCAGGACCTGGCCCCTAATTGGTTATTTTAAATTTTTTTCATAGGGAAGGGAGGCACTTGGCCTCCTCTCCGAAAGCCATTTCCGGCCCCGGGGACCCCATCCCCCGGGGCATGGCCACTATATATACATTTTTTATATTTTTTCAACGGCCCCCCTCCTAAGGCTTCTGTTAGCCCCAGAGACCCCATCCCCCGGGGCACTGTCTCGTTTTTTTTACTGGGGAGGAGGGCCACGTGGCCCCCCTCCCAGGCCACTTCTGGCCCCGGGGACCCCATCCCCTGGGGCCGGCCCTCTCCTTTGGGGACTGTGGGGGGAGCCCCAATGCCCCCACTGTCCCAGCCGGCTCTCCGCCTCCTGCGGGAGCCGTCATTGCTTTTCCACATGGGAAGCTGCTAACATGCAGGTCCCTGTGTGGAAAAGCAATCCACTTTGCTTCATTGAAGCGAGAGCAGGCTTCCCTACGCTCACTTCAATGAAGCAAAGGAGTTTGCAATGACATGGCGAGAGCCGCGTGGCTCCCGCCCTGCCATTGCAAACAGCAATGTCCCGTCGATGGGCACCCCGGGACACTGCAGGAGACGGCCTTGGTGGGTGCCAGTCCCCAGAGCCATCAAGGGCTCCAGGAGGGGGGCCGCGCGGCCCTCCTCCCTACAATTACAATGCCCCAGGAGATGGTGGTTCCCGGGGCTAGGGGGTCCGCAACGGTCCCCCAAATTTGCATTTTAGTGCCCCGCGGAGGCAGCAGTCCCCGGGGCGTAAACCTCCCTGGGGCGTGTGGGGGGGCTCGAACCCCCCCACACAGGTATATATATTTTTTTAAACAAGCCCGGGGTGGCGGTCCCAGGGGCTGCGGGGGGACCATGTGCCCCCCGCAAATAATTATTGTAAGCTCCTGTGGGTGGCAGTCTCCGGGGCTTGGGGGGCCTTGGAGGCCCCCACACATTTACAAATTAGCCCCGGGGCTGCGGGGGGCTGCATGCCCCCTGCAACTCATTAATCAAGCCCACACTTTTTTCTCTGTCCCCGGGACCTAGCCCACCCGGGCGCTTCTATACAATGAGGCGTGGGAGCCCGCGCTCCATTTTTTACAATTTTCTCGGCCGGATTCGCACACCCAGCGCGAATTTGGCCAATTCTTTTTTTTTAAGAAATGCTTTTTGGGCCCTGGGGGCCTTGTGGGACCCCCTGCGCAGGCCTAGGGGGTCAGGGTGTTTCTACCCTGCCCGCTTTACTTGTTTTTTGTGTTTCTTTTTCTGTTTCCTTGTGCCTCGGTTACTGAGGCACAAGATGGCTGCCAACACTTCCTGGTTTGCAGTGTTGACAGCCAATTAAAATAAAGCTTGTGATCAGGAGGGTGCGCTTCGCCTCTAAATATTGAAACTTTTATGTTTTGGTTTTCTCAGCAACTACTGAACGGATTTACACCATTTTAAAAAAAGGTCTCTTTCTGAACCAAGGGCTACCTTTTTGCCAAATTAGGTGTAATTCCGCTTAGCAGTTTCGGCTGTAACCGTGTCTAAAGTTTCCTATGGGAAATTGATTTTCCGACCTCTATTTTTTGAATTTCTCAGTAACTACTGAACGGATTTACACCATCTAAAAAAAAGGGTCTCTTTCTGAACCAAGGGCTACCTTTTTGCCAAATTTAGTGTAATTCAGGCTGTAGCTGTGTCTAAAGTTTCCTATGGGAATTAACATGGAGAAAACATGTTTTGGGACCCCCTTTTTTCTTGGACCCCACTTACCGAATTACCCTGAAACTTTCAAGATAGGAGCTGACCGGAGCACCCCACGAGTTTTGAAAATTTTGCAAAAATTCATCAACCGGAGCCAACGTTATTGGGAAAATGCTTTTTGAATAGAAACAACGTCCTAACTATAACTACCTACTGGCGACCGCCAATAGGATATATATATATATATATATCTATTCACTGAAAAAACCATAGGTTATAGACCATATATAGTTAGGAATTAGCATTTAGAAAACCTTATTTTACTCACACAAAACCATTGACATTCCATATATAGTTAGTTGCACTAACTATATATCACGCACCCGCAATCCACTGCTGATGATGTCACATATTACATCATTCATGACATGGTCAGTGACATCACTGATGACATCACTGATGACATCTCAAATGACATCACTGATGACATCATCTAGTGTCTGTGTGTTTTTGTAAAGTTTAAATACGTTTTACATATTGAAGAATGACTGGATGTATGGAAGACTGAGTGTGTGTGTGGCTGGCTGGGAGGTGTGTGACTCTGTGCATATCAATGTGTACTTGTATCAGTGATTGTATAAGAGAGTAAGTATGTGTTAGTATATGTGTGAAAAGTATGGTGTTCTGTGTTTAACTATAGATGAGGAAATCGAAGTGTGATTGATTCTTCACAGGACTGACTAGGTGTATGAGTGCATATGATAGTGTTCTAATAATAAGTGACTGTATGTATGAGTAATTGTATGGGTGAATGTGTGTGTGTAGACGTACGAATCAGTGAGTGCGTATGTAGTAACTGGTATTGGTGTGTCATGATGTCATCAGTGATGTCATTTGAGATGTCATCAGTGATGTCATTTCAGATGTCATTAGTGATGTCATCAGTGATGTCACTGAAGTATGGTGTTCTGTGTTTAACTGTATAGATGAAGAAATGGAAGTGTGATTGATTCTTTACAGGACTGACTTGGTGTGTGAGTAACTCCATGGATGAGTGGCAGTGTGTGACTGTCTGCATAGGTGTATGAGTGCATATGATAGTGTTGTAATAATGAGTGACTGTATGTATGAGTGATTGTATGGGTGAATGAGTGAATGTGTGTGTAGACGTAGGAATCAGTGAGTGCGTATGTAGTAACTGGTATTGGTGTGTCATGGTGTCATCAGTGATGTCATTTGAGATGTCATCAGTGATGTCATCAGTGATGTCATTTGAGATGTCATCAGTGATGTCATCAGTGATGTCACTGACCATGTCATGAATGATGTAATATGTGACATCATCAGCAGTGGATTACGGGTGCGCGATATATAGTTAGTGCAACTAACTATGTATGGAATTTCAATTGTTTTGTGTGAGTAAAATAAGGTTTTCTAAATGCTAATTCCTAACTATATATGGTCTATAACCTATGGTTTTTTCAGTGAATTTTCAAGGTTTTGTAAATGCTAATTCCTAACTATATATGGTCTATAACCTATGGTTTTTTCAGTGAATTTCATTGGTTTTTTAACAGCTAATATCTGTAGCTGTAAAATGTATTCTTCTTTAAATCCAAAAATATATTTTATATGTTTATTAATAACTTTTTTTTAAATATTTTTTTTTCTTCGTTCCCGCTTCGCGAATCGGGAAGCTTCCCGTTAGCTGACCTTGATGCCGCGAAATAGACCGCGAGCCGGTAAACGTTTCTTTACCGCAACTGCCGCGTTAGAAAACAACATCGTGACGCCTCCCGTCCGCATGACGTTTCGCGTTGTCGCGTGATACGTCATATGACGTGCTACGTTAGCGAACTGGTACGCTTACCGAGTCGCAAAGCACAGGTTTCTGGAAGCAAACCGGGAGGCCCTGCAAAGCGCGTAACGTAAACACAGCAGGTCATGTGACTTGGTAATAACACTTTTCATTGGTTCATTTCACTTTTGGTTTCCTAATGATGTAAGACTAGGTCATATAATCTAAAATGAACACTTTTCATTGGTTGAGAACTATTGTTTTTCCCAAATGATGAAAATCCCTCCTTCTTTCCTCACTCTGACTTTCATCATTGTGAGAGAAAGACCCTTTGTTACCAGTGAGCAATGGCTTCTTTAGTAGCTTCAGCTGGTGCTTCCCCACCACCTCCACCACATCCAAGGAAGAGTGGACCACCTGCTGAAGTTATAATTCAGCAAGAAGAGGAAGAAGAGGAACAGGACGACGAGCACGAAGAGAGGCACTTTTTGCCTGAGGAGCCCAGGACGTCTCACCGGAAAGAAAACTTCATTTGGCAATTTTTTTAAATTCCCAAAGGTCAGAAAAAAGTAAATGCAAGATACGTAACTTGCCTTATATGTCAAGATAGACTGTCCAGAGGGACCGACAAAAAATACAGTTTCGGAAACTACACAATGCATCGCCATATGACTAGGTGGCATCCTAACAACTACAGTGCTGCACAGTTTCGTAACGACCTAGATAATCTCCCTATTATGGCCAGAAGATCTGTTGTACCGGAAGTAACGGGACCAGAGGGCAGGGAGATGGTGCCAAATATACAAACGAGATTTCGTGAAGTAAAACAAGTCTGCGTACATTGCAGTGGATTCATTTGCTACGGAGAAAGTAGCATCACTCTGATCAACAGAGCTATTGACTATCATATGCAAGTTTGTACGAAACGCCCCAAATAATAAATTCTTTTTTTTTGTTTTGTTGCTCCTGTTGAGCCCTTTACAATGAATCGTTTTCGTTGCCCCCTCCGAAAAAAAACCCCAAAAAATATAAAACTGTTCAGAAAAATTCAAAAAAAGTAAAAAAATGTTCAGAAAAATAAAAAAAAAATATAAAACAATAAAAAAAAAGTTCTTTTCAGAACTACCTCCCCGTTATTAAAAAATTGGTACAATATTTGGAACTGTGCCAACCTCTATTTCTCTTAGTTCGCTTCCCAGTTCGCTCCCCGGTACGCGAACCGGAAGCGAACCAAAATTTTTTTTTTTTAAAAAAAGAACAGTAAGTATAAGGGAAGGAAACAGA
Source organism: Lissotriton helveticus (assembly GCF_964261635.1). NCBI lineage: Eukaryota > Metazoa > Chordata > Amphibia > Caudata > Salamandridae > Lissotriton > Lissotriton helveticus. The sequence goes on along the minus strand of NC_136068.1, from coordinate 1,667,826,317 downwards.
CAGTTATGTTAAAAGAAAGACAGCTATAGGGGAGTAAACTAGAGATACTATTACCCGTAATCCACTGCTGATGATGTCACATATTACATCATTCATGACATGCTCAGTGACATCATCAGCAGAGGATTGCGGGTAACAGTATCCCTAGTTTATTCCCTATAGCTGTGTTTCTTTTAACATAACTGTCTGTTTCCTTCCCTTATACTTACTGTTCTTTTAAAAAAAAATTTTTTAGATCAGTCAGAAACAGTGAAAGTAATGAAATATAAAAGACTACGTAGAATATGAGCACTGTATGCAACAACTTTGACACTTACAGAAGCCTCACCTTCTCCATGCCTCCTACACAGTTCTACATGTACATCATAAATGCAAACAGAACAGAATTAATTATACATGTTAAATGGTTTATTTTTGCTGTTCTCAGAATGTATCAAATTTCACTAAAACAGTGACTTGAAGGCATTCATCATATAACAGCGGTGAAAAAAAAACACAATCAAAATGATTGTGTTTAAAAAACCCATACAACATAACAAATCAGAATTCAGAACTCCTTAAAGTTAACTTACTTTCCATGACGGCCAAGGATGTCCTATGAACAGCTTACACTCTGTTGTGCTGTTATTACTTTCAACCCGCCACTTTCTGAAAGAAAACCTCCATCGTTTTCAAAAACATGTTACATACAATAAATGACTTCTCGCTCTCTACCACACGTTTCCACAAGGCCAAATCGTGTCTGAGCCATTTATAACTCTTAGAATTCTTTTAAGCCAATCCCGTCATGTTGTATTTCCGCAACTTTCACAATTAAAATGTTGAAGATCATTTTCACAATCCTGGACTAGTAATATCTTCCCCTTCTTGCTCAATCATGTTCTACATTTCCTATCACACTGATACTGCTTACTATGAAGCAGACTTACACTACCTTTATGACTAGTACAATTATTTAATTCTCTACATCACTTTTAATGACAAAGCAATGTAAAACAGTAGACAGCATTGCAGACTTACATTCCCTCTACTCCATGTTTTGATTGGCTGCTTCAATTAGCTTATAAAAAGAAACAGTTTTTCTGAAATCATTCAAAGTGCACGTATTTCTCCATGACGTCCAGTGTTATGGTAAGAAGTTATGTCTCTGTACTACACTTATCCTCAAGGCCAAATCGTGTAGGAGCCATTAGAACTTCTTGAAATTCCTCAGAGCACATCCCGAGATTCTTTCCCTAAAATGTTGGTTTTAAAAACACCAGGTAAGAGTTTTTAAGGTCATACGGCAATTTTTTTTTGAAAATTAAAACAGAATCATTGCAGAATGACCAGCCATTTCTACACTTTAAATAAGCTGTATAATGTCCTGATGTTATTGAAGGACCATCATGATATATAATTGCTACAGTTACAAAAGTCCTTCCTGATATTGACAACTGTGAAGCCACAAAATTTTTAATTAAAGTTGTCAATTTTGTTCCATCAGGCCTACATCGTTGGAACATTAAAATGACATACTGGCCATATGTTCGTATAAATAATGTGGACATCATTTCAGATTTACATTGGCTACACTCCATGTTGTGATCAGCTGCTTTTACTAGCTTATTAAAAGAGACTGATTTACTGTCTGGCAAAGTTAAATATATAAATCTTTCTGAGTCTACACTAGTAGTACTTGATACCCTACAGTTCTCGCAGTCATGCTGCCATTGATAAGAAAGCCCAAACAGGTGATCTACATCTACACCTTCATCATGCAATACATCAAGCATATACATTAAAAACTCCTGACAATCTTGCTGACTATTTTGAGAGAATTGTGTTTGGCCTGAACATCTGTCTAACAGATTTCGAATTTCAGACACACTTTCTATGTTTGTTCTATCAGTGCTACATTTCTCTAACACAGAATTTAACAAACTGCAAAATCTTTGATCAGAATTGACCACAATCTCTTCTTTTACATTTTCTAGAGAAAACAAAACATTAACCACTACATTAGCATAGCAGTTGACACCAGAACTGTTTTCAAATTGAAAACCAACAACATCTTCAACAGAATCCTTTTTGTTTCTGCTTATAATTTCAGGTTCATCGACTTTTCGTCTTTTTGCTACAACCTCTCCAGTATTGGTCACATTTCTTCGTTTCCGGCCTACCACACGTTTCTCAAACAAAGGATACTGAGGCAAATGTGGCGCATACTCTCTTCTTAACCTATTGTATTCCTTAACACAATCTAGATCCGCACAAATGTTTGTGACATCACACTCAATCAAGTACAATCCCGATAAAGTTCTAACTCGTGACAATGCCACATATGCCATACCCTCCTTGAACACAGAACTGCCAATATTCACCAATGCACAGTCTACACTTAAACCTTGCGATTTATGGATTGTCACCGCATATGCCAAGCAAACAGGAAACTGCTTACGACGAACATATAAGTCTTTTACAAGCAAAAATCTAGCAGAACAACGAGCAATTAGCTGTACTTCCTCAATGCCATCAAATTTAATTTTTAAAAATTCAATTCCATCTCTATTTCTGTATTTCACAAAATCAACAACATTACCCATTGATCCATTTACCAGACCTCTTTCAACATGTAAATTCCTTCTTAAAATTATACGGCAGTTCAAGCACACATTCAGAGTCTTTTCAAAACCCGCAGTTTTAGATATACTCTTCTCTAATGAATCCAATTTTGTTTTCAGATTCTCAGACAAAATAATTGTTGATCCCATATGCTCTACTCTGTCAATAGCTTCCAGTTTCACAATCTCTTGCTTTTCTAAATGCAACATTTTGTTGTTGAATTTGGCACATTCTGCAAGAGTTGGCATCAAACATATTCCAGATTTTTTCTCAGTAACTTTCTGAAAAATATTCTCAGGCACAACATCTTCGTCTGGATATAAATTTGTCAGTAATCGTGCATGTAAAGCTTCTTTCCCATGCTCGGTCACTTTTCCAATTCTAACATCTTGTAGAATAGTCTTGTAAACTTCATCCTTTGCCTGACGCATATTTTCATGCAGTTCGGCATAATTGAAGTTTAACCATATATTGACGTTGCCAATGCTCCCTAAGCACTTCCTGGTATCTTCATGCGTGAGCATTTTGAACACAGGTTGCCCTTTCACTGGTGTCAGCTGCAGAAGATCTCCGAAAACAATGATGTGTTTGCCACCAAATAACACATCATACTCTGTTTTGAGAACTTCTTGCATTCTCAAATGCACAAAGGCAAGCATGACATTGGAAACCATGCTTACTTCGTCAATGATAAGAAGTTTCATTTTCCTCAAGACTCTTGAAACTTCAAAACAAGCATCTCCAGATAGCTTGTGATATTCTAATTTGTTGTCATGCTCCACTGGCAGCATCAGTAAACGATGTAAAGTAATCCCTTTAATGTTATGTGCTGCCAGTCCAGTTGGAGCGGTGACAACACAAGACAGCGATGACTCTGTCCTTTCCTGCAAATAACATGAAATTGCTTTAATAAGGAAACTTTTTCCAGTTCCCGCTTCTCCACTCACGTACAGTCGGACAGGCTTCAACGACGTACATGAGCACTCTTTCTTGTCATGACTTAATCCATGATCAATTTGCATGGTAAGTTCGTCATATATTTTCCTCTGCTCAACGTTGAGTTGTCTTTCCAACTCTTCTAAGTTAACCGCATCCTCCTGAGCATGTGCCATGGCTCTTTCCACTTCATTCATAGCAGTGGCAGCTTCATTTTCGATAAGAGGTCCTCCTAGTGGATCCTGACTCAATGAAGCAGAACTCTGACTGTCCTGAGAACTGTCTCTGGCAATCTCGGCTGCAATCGTTGCTTCCTGCTCAATTTCCACATTCAACATTTCTACATATTTGGGAAAAGCAGGACATTCTATGGTCTCCTTGGCAGCATTGAATGAGTCTTCGTAACAAAGGAAATCTCCAAGCAGTTCCTCTTCTGCACGCCAAGGCTTAAAAAGTTGCAAAAGTGCTAAATAGAAAAACTCCTTTTTTTCAGGAGATTCGCCACTCAATTTTCGATGGTTTATCAAGTGGCATTTTCTTTGCTTGACCAGACATCCCTCACTTCCTATTACAGCATACACTCCTTTCTCAGTATCTTCTTTGATGTTCCTCTTGAATATGTAATTTTGCAGAACCTCATACAGACAAACATTCTCGAGGTGACTGCTTCGATTTGGATAATATGTATCCAACATGTTGCTCTTCAAAATGTCGGTACTGTTTGGCTCCTTTTCCGCCAAATACTCAATTTCCCGCACAGGTTTCAGAACTCGATTACGCGTTGCAGCAAGACCAACACTCGCCCAAATGATACTCCTGGACTTGGCATAGAGACTTGCTGAAGACAACCGGTCAGAACATTCGTAAGCTCCGATTTCTCGATGCGACAACATCTTCAGACTGAAACTGTACAACTTCTTGCTGAGGCTCTTTTCATGGGAAATGTCCTCCCACATATCCTTCAATTCTGTCCTCTCTTTTTTGGTGATGTAAGATGTCACATACCGAGCCACAGCCATACAGTTATCAGCCACAAACTGTATATCCATGTTAGCATTCCACATGGACAAAATCACCGGGTTGTAGTCGTTGATGTACTTAGACTCTTCGTTCCTCTTCAAATTAAATGTGTTTTTAGGTGATTTCTTCATCACATTATGTCGCAGCGAAGACATCAAACTGTTCACTCTTCCTTTAGAAATCACCGGTCGTGGAAAGCCGAAACGACATTTGGTGTAGAACTTGTCTTTGTTCCGGAATTTACGACAACAGTACTTTCCACATCGATGGCTTTGGAAACGTAGAACTTTTTCTCTTAGGCTTTTTTTCTCCTTTGCGTTTGGAACAACACACGTAGAATACTGTTCTATGAAACTCATCACTGAGTCTTCTGCATCCGTTCCAAATTTAGGTGCATCCTTGATCCACAGCAACATATGTATATGAGGAGCACCTCTTGCTTGGTACTCCTTCCTCCAGAAGAAATCCAACACCTCTCCAAGAGGTGGATTCTTCTTATTCATGATGAAAGACATCATACCTTCAAATCTATGATTGAAGTACCTACATACATTGACTGGATCCAAAGAGCACAGTTCTCCGGGTGTCTTGAATTCGATGTTTTCTACGTTAGCATTTGCCTCTCGTAGAAATTCAAGTAAGTCTTCCCAGCCATACTCAGCACAGCTCAAAGTGAGGAACCATGTGGGAGTTCCTAAGTTCCTCAGCATACATTTGAAATCACCATGACGACGGTACCAGTACTCATTAGTACCACGCTGACACGCCATGAGAATAATCAGGTGAGAATCCAAAATACTGTCTTGGACATTGACTTTATCCATAAAGTCACTTGCCGAGATGTTTTGCATGTGTATACCACTTTTCAAGATGTGGTTCACTGCATATGACAGTCCAGACAGATCGCTTTCAAACAGGAGATGAAACAAATAAGGAATGCATTGTCGAAACCTAGGATCTCCTGCATACAATCGCAAAGTCCGGTATTCAGAAGCAGGAATTTGATGAGGTCGCTCATCATATCTTCCTCCCTGACCTGTTGGAAAAAGCTGTGGGAAACACCGAGCTTCCAAACTTTCCTCCCAAACACTAATGGGACTCCCTTTCCCTTGTTTCATTTGAAACAACTCAATAGCATTCCCCATGACTTACTTGGAATGCAAAGGATGAACACTATAATGTTCATATATTTCTTCACTAGTACAGGGTTCTACTTTCTCAATTTGACCAGCACACAAATCGCTATCCTCTTCCTCACTTACTTCCTCTTCTGCAACATATACATTTTTATAGTATTTATTATATTTTTTCAAATACAATGTTGCCCTTTTGACTTTCCTAACATCTACTAAATCTTGCCATATTTTCTTATTCTTTGTCGGAACCCCATTAACTAAGATAACAAGAGGTTCCTCTTCCACTTTTTCTACTCCAATTGTGTTAATGTTTTTCTTCAAATCTAGAGGCAAATAAACAACTCTTCCCTTTAATCCTCTCTGTAAATCTGATGGAGGCAATTTCCCTGTCTTTGGCTCCATTCTTACAATAGCCTGAAAGGGATGGATACTTTGAATCAAAATAGATTCATAAGTATTTAAATCCTTCAATTCAGAAGGAATCTCAACCAATTCCAGATTATTATGAACTGCTCTAGCAGGCATCTGGTTTTGATTTAATTTGTTACAACAATAAGTACACACACGTTGATCCAATCCCAAATCAAAACAATTTTCTACCATCAAGTATGTTGTAAAATCCTTCCATTCACTATTATTTTCCCTTTCACTTTTTCCATATAAATCCACTAACTTAGTCTGATTCTTATAATAAGTGCGTCGACAACACACACAAGTGAAATTTGGCCTCTCACTTGATTTCACCTCAAACGTCGCAATTTCCCTCTGGAAATTATCTGTACTGGAAACCTGTACACTATCTTCCACATTACTCTCTTCTTCTTGGTCAATTTCAACATTCTCCTCTTTACTTCCAAAGTAACAAAACTCAATTTCTTCACATATATTCTTCACATCTATTTCAGAACCATGCAAAAGAGCAGCGCATAATTGTTTAAGCATAATTGCTGGACTCTTAGCATAATACAACATTCTAACTAATTTCCTCACTTTATTATGATGCACTACTAGCATCCTGAAATGATGAAAAACACTCTGGCATACTCTCCTGGAAAGACAAGCCAGTGAATGACCATGCAAACCTATCACTTCTCTCACTCTGCAAGGATCTAATTCTTGCAACAACTTCATTTTCTGCTTCAAACTTTTCTTATTAAATGACCGTATAAAATCACAAAGCAAATTGATGGAATCCTGTCGTACACTGCAAATACTACTACACTTCCAGGTGTACACAGGACCCTTAGGACGTCTCCCTAAAACCTCATTACCTAACACCTCTTCTATCTCTGTTGTCACAAGTTTTTCTTTTTCAACTGGACAACCATCTTTCACTTCATAAGCTCGACCACTGGTGTCAACTGCATGCACCAAATCATTATCCTGGAAATAACTCTCCTCATTAAAAAATGCCTCAGAGCTTGAACTATGCATCCATTCTCCAGAAAAAACTTCACAAAAATTACTACGATTAACTATTCTCTTCCATCTACTATTTCTTTTGAAATCATAAATTGCCTTGTTTAGCTTCCTAATTCTATTGATTGTCAAAATAAATAACTTACGTTTAATTTCAAATGCCTGATCAATAACTTTCTCAACTATTTTTTTTCTCTTATAAAAAACCACTTTCTGTTGACCTTTCTTAATATTTTTTAACAAATTGCCAATTATCCTGTTGCGGAACATTCGTTTACGAATGTCCCTAAACTGTTGTTTCCTTCTACTTTCATGCATAGAGTTATCTCTTACTCTAGCAGTAACATTTCTCATTGGCCTTTCCTTACCGTTTGAATTGATTCTCCTTTTCTGGACTGAAACATTTTCTGTAGTAATATTTTTTTTACTAGAGATATTTCTTATGAATGTTTTTGTACTCTTACCCGGTGCTTTCTTGGTGACTTGACAAATCTTTTTGTTAGAGGACTGCTGCTTTTTTTCATTCACCTGCTGTCTTTGACGTTTTGCAGCCTTTCTCACTCTTTCTTTGCTTGGCATCCTAAAATCTTGAAATAATCTGCAGTTGAATCTGTGGTAAAATATAATAAAAAATGTTATTAACCACTATTACCCAACAGTAAATTAATAACAGTCATCAAAAACTTAACACACTACTTAACATTTTTACATAGAAGAATTTTTTGTACATGGCAAATTTAGAATACAGAAATAGCAGAAAAGAAATGGAATTTATATTCATTTTACCTGTGCTGTTTTATATATGAATCTGATCTAATTTTATGACCATATTTTAATATTTTATTGAAGACACTACACATAACCTGTTTTTGAAGGTGTCTTTATTTTTAAATTAAACGGTTTACATATTTACTTTTTATTTATTATAAATTTATAAAATAAATGTTTATAGTTCCATAGGCTCAAGCACGTCAGCTTCCCATCCTATGTCATACAATTCTGACAAATCTGCATCCTCATCACGTTCTTCTTCATCCTCAGGATTGAAATCATCCAAGGGATCAACATCCACTGATGTTTCAATTACGAGTTCAATGATGAGGTCGAAATCAACTGATTGCTGATTGTCGCTCATGTTGATGTTGTCTTTATCTTTAAAGAAAGATAACAACAATGAGATGTTGCACAGTAAGAGACAAATCTCAGAGATTATAATAGTAAAATTGTTTAACAAGAGTAACATTTTGCAGCTATTATTTAACCATGTCCAACGATGCTGAGGAGCAGAGGAGGTGAAGCCTATCTCCATTTTTTCACTGAACAGGACTCATCTCTTCTTAACCTTGGATAAACCTCACCGACTCTGTGTCCCCTGCACATAATTAAATGTAAAGGGGCAGATTTATATTAACTAGCACATCCCCAGGGATGCACCAGTTAACGTGCACCGCTGCTCTGCCACCCATGGTGTGCCGCATTTACAATCAGATAGGACAAAGCTGCATCAAAACCCTGCGCCTGCTTGAAGCAGGCATAGATCTTGACGCAGGTAGGCTGAAAGCTAAAGCAACAACTAAGTGTCGTGTGCAGAAGTTGCAAAAAAGGAAAAATGGCGTTTAAACCAGTAATGAGCCCATGCTAACTTAACACAGAGTAAAGATATCCAGGATCTACATCAGTTTGGGGTTCACGAACCTGGCAGGTACAAGGCACTGAGGCTTTGCACCGTGCATGTCTCATCCCAAATCATATGTTGTTTGTGAATGAAACAATTTCCCAGACCAAATGCTTTGGATTGGCTACTTCTAAAAAATTAAACACCCCTACTATCCCGGAGTTAGAGGAATATGATGGTTGGAGTAATTTTACTCGGTTGTCCATTAAAGATTTACAGGCCCTACTCCGTAATTCTTCCTTTAACATTTCCAGTATAAATCCAAAAGGTTGGCTGCTTTGGCAATGTGCCTTATCCACGGTTTAATAACGCTGGCTTTTGCTTTATATAAGTTTTCAAATTGTATGAAATATATACCAATAGGTCGTTATGAACCTTTAGGTAGTGGTTTTCTTCATGAGGTCTGGTCGCTTCCATACACATACAGATTTTCAAAGATGATCAAGAAGTTTATCTGAATGGAGAGGAATGCACTGAGACGCCAGATCATTCACTAATGTGTAGGCACATACAGTTACACGGTTCATGCAACAAACACCGACCAAATATGGCTTGCGTGTTGCAAGGCACGCCAGTTCCTGCTATCATCCCCACGTTCAAGTTGTTGGAAAATGGTAGTTATTTGATGCTCAATAATGAAGATTGTTCTGGGTTAATTAAAAGTATTCCTTTTATCGTAACAGTAAGTGAACGGGTTATTTGTTGCAGAAATGTTCTATTTCCTCCCACACATGAACATAGGGAGTTTTCAATCTGGCCACAAATACCAACCTTGGGAGCACATTTCAACGGCATGGCAAGAATAAGAGCTCTTTTGTCTCAGAGAGAGGTGGCCTTGAGTTCGGCCCGTGAAACTTTCGTGCTTCACATAGCGAACACCCGTACAGAGGTGCAGACCCTTTTAAATACTGATTCGCCTTTGCATTTCAGCGACATGGTTCGGACTATCTTTAACGCGTCCTCCACAAAGGGCCTGGCGCACTTTTTTAAAGTTGTTACCAGTGGTCTCGTGACTTCATTTGAGAAAATCTTTGGAGTCATCCCTGCTTTCTTTCATTCTATTTTTTCCACTGTGCTTGGTGGATTCCCATTTTTACTTGCATTACCAACGGACGCTCTTGTGCTTTTTTACATTTTTAAATATGGATGTCCCTCCTGTGCAAGCTCCCGCCCTGCAGCTGCTGACGCTGTTCCGCAATCGCATGCTTGAATATTATGGCACAATGCCGTTGGCGATATTAAGCACGGCACATGGATTATCTTTTCGATTCTCCTACTTCACCTGTGTCCAGCCTGTATTTCACTGCCTGACCTGTGATTTCGATTGGGCCATTGATTTGTGTCTCTGCGGACCGGTTTCTCCTGACGTCGACTTTAATCAGCTCATGACTCCTATCATTACTCACGAGTTGGTTTGTCCTGGCGAAAGGATTATGGCTGTGGCATTGATGCATGGACTAATTGGTCCCTGGAATTTACTGGCGGCAACACAGTCTTTCTTGGAACAGAGCTTTCTTGAAAACCCACCGAGCTGTCCTCTGATGGTGATAGAGGATCCGGTGCTGGGAGAGCACGTATGTTCTTTTCCGCTTTTAAATTGGATGGCTGAACTCTTTTCGGATGAAGACGGTGACTTCCTATTAGAGGCTGTTGCAGCTTATTTTGCATACACAGTTATGTCATAGACCTTTTTCATGTTTGATATGCTGAGTACTAGCATTTCATTGACAATTCATTGACTTATTTGTCAAGTTTTTATTATTTAGCTTGCCAATTGGCTTAAGCCTCGATAAAGTAGTTGGCTGTTTTATTTTTCTTTAGCATTAAATTTTGCTAGTTTTTAATGTTTTACCTTGCGGACCGTGCACATATAAAGTTGCAATCTGCTCTCATGAGATGGCACTTCTATTATCTTATTCAGTTCGTTTCCGGATCATGGGGAGGTGTCATGTAGATCCTGGATATCTTTACACCGTGTTAAGTTAGCATGGGCTCATTACCAGTTTTAACGCCATTTTTCCTTTTTTGCAACTTCTGCACACGACACTTAGTTGTTGCTTTAGCTTTCAACCTAATAGTTCATCGTGATTTACATGAGAATAATATGTTATTGCTCTACTATCTGCTTTACTTGTTAAACTATATCTGTACAGCGAGTGCTGAAGTTTCAAGAACAACACGATACAGAATTGTTATGAGGTCTGATCTCCACGACTTCATACTCATAACATAAGTGCAGCTTCTGCCAATTCTGGGCATGAGGCGGGTTTTATATTGCTTTGCCGAACACACATACACAACACTTGATGCGGTTCACATGAAGAGAGAGCTGGTGTATGCTGATGTGATTCCTTCAAATCTAAGACACTAAAGTATGGGCACGCCCTAAACCAACACAAAGAGACCTTCTTAGCAAATAATATAATATGTGTATTAGGGAGGGTGAGATATAAGCAGCCGCGGGCCGTGGAGGGAGTTACGGTGGGGCAGGGAGGCGGGGAGGGGGAGGGGCAGGGTGGAGCCCCTCCCCCTCCCCACCTCCCTGCCCCACCGTAACTCTCTCCACGGCCCGCGGCTGCTTATAAGTGTTGCTAACTCTTATTCATTTACAGCATGTTAACATACTGTCACCATTCGCTTTTTATGTACTAGTAACTATGCTGGTAATTTTGCTACTGATAATATGTGTACTTGTATTATCTAAGATACTACGCCTGAGAAGACGGCATTAGTAAATAAACATTTCAAATACACATGTGTTCTTCTTAACTCCATGTTCTGGTTTCTAAGAAATATATAACGACCGACTGTTCATGAGTTCCACGTATCCTGAGGTACTATAAGTTCATATTCTGGATTGTCTAAACATTGAGAGTTTGTTATATCCAATGTGACACTGTACCTAGCTTGCTAAGGGGTTTTTGATTACTAAGGTGAGTTTTGGGGCACCCTAATTCGCCGAGGTTCCAATCCTCTGTCCACAGTTCTGTGTGAGAACAGAAACCCTGCGACAGGGGCACCCCTCAGCCTTGCTGGAGCTTCATCACACTTGCGATACAACTCCAGCAATGCGCCACCTTTACGGCACAGATACGTCACGCATCTGTGCTGTTTTTGCCCCATGATGCGCCGCATTGTAAATGCAGCACACCATAGGTGACGGAACAGCGGCACAGAATGACTAACACATCCCTGGTGATGCGCCAGTCATCATAAATCTATCCCTATGCTTCTTATCTTGTTAGAGATGAACCGCCATATGTATCATCAAAGTTTTTTGCATTTCCTAAATAGCGAACTTTAAGGAATAAATAGCGATTCTTTACCATTCCTAGTTTGCGATGAGCTATTTGCTAATTACAAATTACCCATTCATTTCCATGCAGCAGGATGCCCATAGGAATGAAGGTGCAATTTGCGATTAGCAATTACCTCATCGCAAATTACGAATTTTTCCGAGGGTGCAGGGGTGTCTCAAGAACACCCTGCTGCACCCCTGAAAAAGAAATTTGGGGGCATATGGCGCACATAAATTTTGAAAACATTCCTTTACCTCAAAAACGATTTTCAACTCATAATTTGAAAACACTGCACATGGGGAAATGACTTAAAATGTCCTTAAGACACATAAAAGCGCTTTTTGATTGCCTTTGCAGCATGTTTCAGTCACCTTTAACATGCCTATGTAACGCAAACATTCAAAATCTAAATTTGCCATGCACAGGTGGGAGCATATTTACAAGCAATTTGCTCCACAGACAAACTTCTTACATTGAAATGGGAAAAATAACATCAGAGACTCTCAATTACCTTATAAAGAAGCAGACACCATTATGTCCTTGTCATCAATATTAAAACCATTGCTTTTTCTCAAAAACGATTTACAAGTCATAATTTGAAAACACTCCACAGCTCCTATGCACATAAAAACCCTGTCAGTACTAATACTTCACATTTTCTCCAATTACAATTTCTCAAAGAAACAAAATCTATTTGTAAAACACTTGAGACAAAGCAACATTTGAAAAACACAACTTTCTTCATAATTTTCTCCTTAACGCACACTATTTTCTATCTAAATTAAAGAAATCTTTTCTCACCTTAGCAAATACTTTGAGTTTCAAAACAGTCTCCGAAACACACCAATTTGTCTTCAGCAGAGCAAAAGGTATGCACTCCAGAGTCTGCAGCTATCAAAAGCACAGAAATGCTGTAATTCTTCACACATATCTCTCATGTCACCCAATCAAAACTCTTCCCTCACTTTTTTTCAAATCAAAACCCTTCCCCCCTCTGCCCCCTCTCTGCTTTTTCTGCATAGCAACCACCTCTTGCAAGACCTCTGGTGTTTCCAAGTTCACACAACAATGTTGCAATTGAACTCTGAACTCTCAGTGCACCTGCATATCCAGTGCAATCTTTCATTTAATGATTTTTTCTTCGCCACTCAAAATACATCTTTCAACGAACTCATCCATGCACCCTAACTTTCTGTTTTCAGCAATCAAAATCCACCAATCACTCTTACTGCTTCATTAACACAGAAACTCCTCAGTTTTTTTCATTTTACACTCTCATTTTTTCAACTGCCATTTCATTGCCACACTTCATCTGACTGCAGGAGAACCTTCTCTCGCCATGTTTTCTGTCTGGATTGTTGGACATAGTTACATCTATTGGGCTCAGAGGTACGCTGAAAACAGGAATTTACCTAACCTCAATTTACAAGATGTGGAAATTAAGTGGTTTGGCCACAGAGGATTAAAATGTCACCAATTGATACCATTGGTGAAAACCTTTATGCATTTGCCAAAACCTGACTGTTAATTGTGCACTGTGGAGGTAATGATTTGGGCACTTTGACTGGGGTAGGTCTGGAAATGCTTTTAAAGGACACCTTTGAGCAATTGATGGCACTTTTTCCTCAGACTGCCTTGGTATATTCAAATATATGCCAAAGACAAAAATGGAGGTGGTCGAACCAATTTTGTCCACAAATTGAGAAATCGAGGAAGCATGTAAACAAATCTGTTTCAGCTTACATGAGAGACCATGGAATGGGCTCCCTGTACAACAATAACTTGCGTTACTACATGCAAGATATCTACAGAGGAGATGGAGTTCACTTCTCAGATGAGGGCAACAGAATTTTCATTCTGAATTTAAGAATGTGCATTGGTACCTACTTATAAGTACCTAAATGTACCATAAACCCAAAAGCTCTTCTCAGAGCTACCCTACATCTGATCACTCACAATTATTATTTTACTCTAACTTTTTTCACTAATTTTCAAGAAAGTACGCTCCCCAGAACGCTTCCCGGTTCGCGAACCGGGCGCACTCCACGCAAAAAAACTAAAAAAACGATATATTTTTTTTTTGCCCTGCGAGACCCTTTTAAAGCCTCCACATCAAACCTAGGGGGTCAGGGAGGATCTACTATGCCCCCTTATGGTCATTTGCCCCTTCGCTTTGGCCTCCTCTTGTCTCTCGATCCTACCGAGAGACAAGATGGCGGCCCCTACGGACTGTTTGGAATGTTTACAGACGCCGAAGAACCAATCAGCTTCGCAAAGCTCCGTAACGCGAAAAGTACGCGAAGCGGAGCGCTGTTACAGATATATATCTTTTTTTGAACGTTAATTTCTCAAAATCCACTGGAGCACATATATTGAGACCTAGCAAAGGCACATCGGGCTACCAGTCCCTACAATTTTGCCAAGTTTCGTGCAAATCCATTCAGCCGTTCGATTATTATTATTATTTTTTTTTTTGCCCCGCGGGGCCCTTTTAAAACCTCCACATCAAACCTAGGGGGTCAGCGAGAATCTACTATGCCCCCTTATGGTCATTTGCCCCTTCGCTTTGGCCTCCTCTTGTCTCTCGATCCTACCGAGAGACAAGATGGCGGCCGCTACGGACTGTTTGGAATGTTTACAGATGCCGGAGAACCAATCAGCTTCGCTTCACAAAGCTCCGTTGCGCGAAAAGTACGCGAACCGGAGCGCTGCCCGGTCCGCTGTTACAGATATATATCTTTTTTTAAACGTTAATTTCTCAAAATCCACTGGAGCACATATATTGAGACCTACAAAAGGCACATCGGGCTACCAGTCCCTACAATTTTGCCAAGTTTCGTGCAAATCCATTCAGCCGTTCGGGCTAAAAGTGAGGCCAACCGCCCTATGGAAAACTCAATGTTAAAAACACGTTTTGGGACCCCCCTTTTTTCTCGACCCCCCCTGGACGAACCCCCCCAATTTTCAGGGGCTGCTCAGAAACAAAATGTGCCATTTTCCTGAAAATTTCAGCCAATTCCGTCCACAAACGCCAAAGTTATTAGACATAGAATTTTCAAAAATCCCATAGAGAAAAAATCCTAACTATATATACCTACTGGCGACCGCCAGTAGGTAATATATATATAGATATATATATATATATATATTCACTGAAAAAACCATAGGTTATAGACCATATATAGTTAGGAATTAGCATTTACAAAACCTTGAAAATTCACTGAAAAAACCATAGGTTATAGACCATATATAGTTAGGAATTAGCATTTAAAAAACCTTATTTTACTCACACAAAACCATTGAAATTCCATATATAGTTAGTTGCACTAACTATATATCGCGCACCCGCAATCCACTGCTGATCATGTCACATATTACATCATTCATGACATGGTCAGTGACATCACTGATGACATCACTGATGACATCTCAAATGACATCACTGATGAGATCACTGATGACGTCATCCAGTGACTGTATAATTCTGTAAAGTTAAAATATGTCTTACATATTGAAGAATGAATGGATGTATAAGTGTCTTGATGAAGGATTTAGTAGGGGCATGGCTGACTGTATGAGTGACTGATTAAATGTGTCTCACTGAGTGCATGGGTTAGTGACTAAACTGTCTTAATTTGTGCATCATTATGTCTGTTGTTCTGTAAACTGCTGCATGTGTTGATCATTAGCTATATGATTAACTGTATGGGTTATTGATTGGTTGCCCAAGCATTTGTATGGGAGACTGAGTGTGTGTCTGGGTGGCTGGGAGGTGTATGACTCTCTGCATAGATGTGTGAGCAGTTGATTGACTAGATGTATGGGTTCAAAAGTGCATGTGGAAACAGCTGTATGGGCGGTTGACTGTGTGCATGAGTGTATTGGTGAGTGAATGGATATCTCAGTGCTACATGTCAAAGTAAGTACATATGTAAAACACAGTACATGTGAGAGTTGACATATATAAATAACTGTGCATAAGAGCCAGTGAATGTGTGAGTGGCTGTATGGATCATTGTGAACTTGTATCCAGGATTGTATAAGTGAGTAAATATGTTTTAGTATATGTTTGAATAAGTAAGGTGTGTATAACTGTATAGTTGAGGAAATGGAGGTGTGATTGATTCTTTGCATGACTGACTAAGTGTCTGAGTAACTCCATGGATGACTGACAGTCTATGAGTGTCTGTTTACACTGAGTGTATCTAAGGTTATATTAGAGTCTGAAGAGGTTCATCGTATTATCACATGAATGATGTCATCAGTGATGTGATCAGTAATGTCAAATGAGATGTCATCAGTGATGTCATCAGTGATGTAATTTGAGATATCAGTGATGTCATCAGTGATGTCATTTGAGATGTCATCAGTGATCTCATCAGTGATGTCATTTGAGATGTCATCAGTGATGTCATCAGTGATGTCACTGACCATGTCATGAATGATGTAATATGTGACATGATCAGCAGTGGATTGCGGGTGCGCGATATATAGTTAGTGCAACTAACTATATATGGAATTTCAATGGTTTTGTGTGAGTAAAATAAGGTTTTTTAAATGCTAATTCCTAACTATATATGGTCTATAACCTATGGTTTTTTCAGTGAATTTTCAAGGTTTTGTAAATGCTAATTCCTAACTATATATGGTCTATAACCTATGTTTTTTTCAGTGAATTTCAATGTTTTTTTAATAGCAAATATCATAAGCTGTCGAATGTCAAGTACGTGGTAAGTGAAAACATTTTCGTGTTTATGCACACTGATCTGCTTTGAATGGTGCCCCCCCCCCCTCATTTCTATTAGGAGTACTCTCTCTTTGCAGATAGTGAAAGGTAGTTAACGCAGGCCTTTGCCCCCGTTGTAATCCGTCGTGCCTGCTTCTCTCTCCATTTGATTGATTGTTATCCAAGTATTTACTGTTTTAGAATTAGTTCTCTTTGGTTCATTCTCTATTTACAAACAAACACAGAGTCGCAATACTCTGTTTAGTCTTTGCAGATAACGAAAAATCGTGTAAAAAAAAAGAAAAGGAATCGAGCAAAATCAGTAGGCCACTAATGGGATCTCTTTTTGACCTCGCTAAAATAGAAACATTAGGAACAACCCCTCATGACAAATACAAAACTAGTGAGATGAACTGAACTCCACACAATGATGGCTGCAAAATAGCTCGGCTCCGCCACCCACCCCGCCCAAAATAACGATAAAGAGCGGCTGCCATGATTGGTTGCGGAATGGCCACGACGGAGCTACGAAATGGTGCTGCTCTCATGCTAACCCCAGCTTCAGTCTGAAACATCCAGAAACACTGTAGACTACCAATTCGATCAGTTCCGGTAGCGCCCCAATGTAACCCGGTAGAGAAGAACTAGCCCTCCCCTCTTTGACTGATGGTTCTTGTTGCCTGTCCCTTCTGTTGTCATTTAACAGAACTATTTAGCCTGCTGAAAGGGGTTGTGTTCCGACCGCTGGTTGGTGGAGACATTTTGACTATATTCTGGACCTGCGTTGTCGCGTAATGCGTCATATGACGCGCCGCGTTAGCGCATCCGGAAGTCATCCGGGGCGCGCAGCGCGTAACGTAAGCATAACAAGTCATGTGACTTGTTAATAAAACTTTTCATTGGTTCATTTTACTTTTCTTATTGTAATGATGAAAGGCTTGGTCATATGACCTAAAAATTACGCTTTTCATTACTTCCGAACATTATTTTTTCTTAAATATATGTTGTAATGTTCCAGGCTAATGTACTTTCCCGGAAATTTTACAACTGTCCTGCAAGTAAAATATATTCTTTTTTCGAGAAAAATAGCGTTTCTTCGTCCCATGACGGAGCCGTTGAGCAAAAGAGGGTCGACCTGCTGTCTTAGTCGCCGATACGCCTGAATATGAGATTCTTATCGATCACTTTATGTTGCAGGAATAGAAGACACAACAGCCCTTGAACATTTATCTTTACTGCGTTCCTTCGTATTATACCTTTTACCCTTCATGTAATTGGTCTGCTTTATTTCACTTGCCTTTTAATGATTCTGAAACAGTGACTATTATTAAAAACTTTACCAATGTATATACTACTACCATGTTTTCTTTTAAAAACCTTTATTGTGAAAATTTCATTATACAAATACAAGCCTATAACCACGTGGGCCTGCCACGGAGCAAACTGTAATCGTATATGATGAATAGACATTTACACTGTAGAGGAACGTAACGGGCGGGCCATTAGGTTGCAAGAACTAAGGTGTCTAACAGTTACGGAATCGGTGGACGTACATTTTATAATTAAAATACGACAGGGCCAGTTACAATAAAATTATCTAGATATACATTTGCGGGCAAGTACCATGGGTGACGTTAATTCGAACTTTCAACAGTACAGTAATCAATAACACATCAGAACTTAATATCAATAGGGATGTCGAAATATTCAATCAATTCTCGTCCCCGCCCGCCATGTGCTTCAAAACTGCATACGTATCTCGTGATTTCAAGGTTCTGCAACCAGTACACAACAAGGAGTTACGAGTCCCATTTATTCCGGCGCCATTTTGGGCGAGGACGGGCAGGTCCAGGATATAGTCAAAATGTCTCTACCAACCATCGACTATGATGATGTTCATATGCTGTATTTATTAGAGTAACACTCATCTGTCCACATGAAATTAATTTGCCACAATCTAAACATGTCATTTTAATCTTTCCAAAGTTCTTCTAAATATTTGGGACCGTTTCCCTTGCCTCTGAAGCTCTCAGTGCCACTTCTTTGATGAATGTACTAGCAGGTCAGGGGTTCTCCTCCAAATCTCTCTTTTATGCAGCACTATAATTAATTGGTGCCACCTCTCCATATGACGATGCATGGTATAGTTACCACAACTATATTTTTTTTCGGTTCCTCTGGAGAGTTCATCGTGGCAGATGAAGCGTGTAACGTACCGGGCATTTACCTTTTTTTGCATGTACAGGAAAGGAAAAAAAAATCGAGCGTCCGAGTTCTAAGGTGTCCCAGGGCCATTTTAGTGGACCAGGCCCAAATCCAAAGAACAGGCCGCCATTTTGAGAGTCCTCTTGCAGCCGCCTGTCGCTGTAGCATCAAGAGCAGCCGAAACTCAGCTGAATGGCAACTGAAACGGTAAAGGGGCTCCCCACTACAGCAGACGAGCCTCCACCTAGGAAGGCCCATTCACGCCGCCTCCCCCCCCCCTTCGGGCACCCCACGCCGTTATTCGGAGCAGTATTGTAGGATGGCCACACCAGTGCGGCAACTTGCTAGACATCACCTCGGTGGTAACCGAATCTCAACGCCTTGTGGTGTCTTCTATTCAGAAAACATTGTTATGCTGCCTTCGACCTATTCGCCGCAAGTGCGCACACAACTCAACTGCATAGCTTGCTAGACACCACCTCGGTGCCATCCGGATCTTGGCATCTCAGCGCCTTGTGGTGTCAGTCAGAAAATATTGTTGCGCTGCCTTTGGCCCCATTCGCACATCAGTCCGCTACTGACACCATCTCACAGGCCAACAGGGCGCCCCACGCCGACTTTTACCATTGTAGGATGGCCACACCAGTGCCACAACTTGCTAGACACCACCTCGGTGCCATCTGGAACTTGGCATCTCAGCGCCTTGTGGTGTCTTCAATTCAGAATATATTGTTGCGCTGCCTTTGGCCCCATTCGCACATCGGTCCGCTACTGACGCCATCTCACAGGCCAACGGGGCGCCCCACGCCGACTATCAGCATTGTAGGATAGCCACACCAGTACAGCAACTTGCTAGACATCACCTCGGTGCCATCCGGATCTCGGCGCCCCACTGCAGATGAAGTGCCTCTCAACTATGAAACCACCACGGTGACATCCGGATCTTGGCACGTTGTGCTACCTTCGGCCTATTCGCACATCGGTCCGCTACTGTCGCCATCTCACAGGCTAATGGGGCGACCCACGCCGAGTTTCAGCATTGTAGGATGACCACACCAGTGCACCTTACTAGACACCACCTCGGTGCCATCCGGATCTTGGCATCTCAGCGCCTTGTGGTGTCTTCTATTCAGAAAATATTCTTGCGCTACCTTTGGCCCCATTCGCACATCGGTCCGCAACTTAGACATCACCTCGGTGCCATCCGGATCTTGGCATCTCAGCGCCTTGTGGTGTCAGTCAGAAAATATTGTTGCGCTGCCTTTGGCCCCATTCGCACATCAGTCAGCTACTGACACCATCTCACAGGCCAACAGGGCGCCCCACGCCGACTTTTACCATTGTAGGATGTCCACACCGGTGCCACAACTTGCTAGACACCACCTCGGTGCCATCTGGAACTTGGCATCTCAGCGCCTTGTGGTGTCTTCAATTCAGAATATATTGTTGCGCTGCCTTTGGCCCCATTCGCACATCGGTCCGCTACTGACGCCATCTCACAGGCCAACGGGGCGCCCCACGCGGACTATCAGCATTGTAGGATAGCCACACCAGTACAGCAACTTGCTAGACATCACCTCGGTGCCATCCGGATCTCGGCGCCCCACTGCAGATGAAGTGCCTCTCAACTATGAAACCACCACGGTGACATCCGGATCTTGGCGCGTTGTGCTACCTTCGGCCTATTCGCACATCGGTCCGCTACTGACGCCATCTCACAGGCTAATGGGGCGACCCACGCCGAGTTTCAGCATTGTAGGATGACCACACCAACTTGCTAGACATCACCTCGGTGCCATCCGAATCTTGGCATCTCAACGCCTACTGGTATCTTCCATACAGAAAATATTGTTACGCTGCCTTTGGCCCCATTCGCACATCGGTCCGCAACTTAGACATCACCTCGGTGCCATCCGGATCTTGGCATCTCAGCGCCTTGTGGTGTATTCTCTTCAGAAAATATTGTTGCGCTGCCTTTGGCCCCATTCGCACATCGGTCCGCAACTTAGACATCACCTCGGTGCCATCCGGATCTTGGCATCTCAGCGCCTTGTGGTGTCTTCTACTCCGAAAATATTGTAGAAAATATTGTTGCGCTGCCTTTGGCCCCATTCGCACATCAGTCCGCTACTGACACCATCTCACAGGCCAACAGGGCGCCCCACGCCGACTTTTACCATTGTACGATGGCCACACCAGTGCCACAACTTGCTAGACACCACCTCGGTGCCATCCGGATCTTGGCATCTCAGCGCCTTGTGGTGTCTTCAAATCAGAAAATATTGTTGCGCTGCCTTTGGCCCCATTCGCACATCGGTCCGCTACTGACGCCATCTCACAGGCCAACGGGGCGCCCCACGCCGACTTTCAACATTGTAGGATGGCCACAGAAGTGCGACAACTTACTAGACACCACCTCGGTGCCATCCGGATCTTGGCGCGTTGTGCTGCCTTCGGCCTATTCGCACATCGGTCCGCTACTGACGCAAACTCACAGGCCAACGGGGCGCCCCACGCCGACTTTCAGCATTGTAGGATGGCCACACCAGTGCGGCAACTTGCTACACACCACCTCGGTGCCATCCGGATCTTGGCATCTCAGCGCCTAGTGGTGTCTTCTATTCCGAAAATATTGTTGCGCTGCCTTCGGCCCCATTCACACATCGGTCCGCTACTGACGCCATCTCACAGGCCAACGGGGCGCCCCACGCCGACTTTCAGCATTGTAGGATGGCCACACCAGTGCGGCAACTTACTAGACACCACCTCGGTGCCATCCGGATCTTGGCGCGTTGTATTGCCTTCGGCCTATTCGCACATCGGTCCGCTACTGACGCCGCCTCACGTGCCAACGTATTTTCTCCGCATTTTATACCCTATGCCGCATAACAGGTCATGTGACTTGTTTATAAAACTTTTCATTGGTTCATTTTACTTTTGGTTTCCTAATGATGGAAGGCTTGATCATATGACCTAAAAACAACACTTTTCATTGGATGAAAACTTTTTTTTTCCCCAAACGATGAAAGCCCCACCTTGTTTCTGGATGTTTCAGACTGAAGCTGGCGTCAGCATGAGAGCACCACCGTAGCTCCGTCGTGGTCATTCCGCGAGCAATCATGGCAGCCGCTCCCCACCAGAAGCCTGCAGGAGTCGGGGCCCCCAAAACTTTTGATGAATTCTCAAGGCGGAGGGGACGCTTTCGAGAATGGGGTCCAAGACCTAGCAGACAAGCGTCCGATTTCCAAGGTGTCCCAGGGCCATTTCAGTGGACCAGGCCCAAAAAGGAAAGAGCCTGCCGCCATTTTGAGAGTCCTGTGACAGCCGCCTATCGCTGCACCGCAAGAGTGGGCGCAACTCAGCTGAATTGCGGCTTTTGACACAGTGGACCAAAAACGGACGGAATGGCAACTGAAACGGTAAAGGGGCGCCCCACTACAACAGATGACACTCCACCTGGAGAGGCCCGTTCACGCCGCCTCCCCCGGGGCGCCCCACGCCGTTATTCGGAGCAGCATTGTAGGATACCAAAACCAGTGCGGCAACTTACTGGACATCACCTTGGTGCCATCGTTCTGCTGCCTTGGAACTATTCGCACAACAGTTTGCTACTGATGACCCACCCCCCGCGACGCCCCACGCCATTATTTG
Source organism: Lissotriton helveticus (assembly GCF_964261635.1). NCBI lineage: Eukaryota > Metazoa > Chordata > Amphibia > Caudata > Salamandridae > Lissotriton > Lissotriton helveticus. Next base: position 1,667,803,646 of record NC_136068.1, on the reverse strand, counting down.
CTGGGTGGCAACTTACTAGACATCACTTTCGTGTCATCTAGATTTCAGCGCGTTCTGCTGCCTTGGAACTATTCGCACAAAAGTTTGCTACTGATGACCCACCCCCCGCGACGCCCCACGCCGGAAATCTGGACATTGTGCTGCGTTGGGACTATTCGCACAGCCGACCGCTACTTCGTTGTTTTTCCCTAAAAATGTTTATATGTTATTACTATTTTTGTTTTCTTGTATATATTTATAAATTATTAAAGTTTTATAATCTTACTACTTTGTCGGAGTGCTATATATTTTTAATGTGACACATAATTGTAAAAACTTTGATGTACAAAGAGTCATCCCTGGAATCTTTCGCTTCAGGCTCGGTCCCCTCCCCAATCACAATACAGGATGGTTTTCAGATAATAGCAACGCTTCTGCTGTGACGGATCTCATCGAGTGTGGGCCTTGATCTACTATAACTCCTTTGAAGAGGGGTGATTCTTTACAGCTGTGGCCATAAACTACATCTGCAGGGCTAGCTGATACCCTAGGACCAGCCTGGACAATCGGACACAGAGGAAAAGGAGTGTCAGAGGGTGCGGTAGTGAATAGGGCGAAAGGGAGGTGTCGGGCAGGCACAGGGTGTGATTCTCAGGGAAGAGCAGCGCAGATGGGGGGAGGTTTATTACCCATGCATAAGACAGAGAGCGGGGGTGACCACTGCCTGGGGGAGATGCTTGCGAGGGTGGGGAGCCATGCTAAGGATCGACAGCGTGCACAGAGTGGGTCTGGTCAAGGCATCTAAAATGGCTGCCGTGCACGACAAAAGTGTGGCATTTGAAAAAAGACAAGATGGCGCAGACAATGTTTTTCAACACTTCCTGATTTCCTTCGAATCGAACGTTAACAGACGTTGGGGCATATTACCAAAGTTAAGCGATATTTATCCCTAACGATGCTTAGCAACGATTTTTTTACCGTCAGAAATTATCGCAGATAAACCTTGCTATTATCAAGGTTTATCGCAAATACGATAAAAAACGACCGCAATGCATTAATATCGCTGAAAACTCAGCGATATTCATGCATTACCGAGCTAATGCTCTTAGCCATGTTATCCACCTCCCATTGGATAACATGGCTAAGAACTGCTCAGGGCAGGTGCTAGCTTTTGGAGATATTCGCGCTTATCTCGAATATTTCCAAAAGTTAATAATAGGAGATAGCGATGTTAGCGACTGTTTCCAGTCGCTAACATCTTGGCATGCCCACTTTGCATGTCATTAGTGATAAATATCACTCACATGCAAAGTGGGGCCCAAGATGGTCGCTATCTCCTACTAGCCGTCGCTAACTGGTGTTAGCAACAGCTAGGTAATACAGATATAATTTTATCTCCGCGAAGCGGAGCGCTGTTACAGATATATATCTTGTTTTTGAACGTTAATTTCTCAAAATGCACTGAAGCACATATATTGAGACCTAGCAAAGGCACATCGGGCTACCAGTCCCTAATATTTTACCAAGTTTCGTGCAAATCCATTCAGCCTTTCGATTATTATTATAATTTTTTTTTTTTGCCCCGCGGGGCCCTTTTAAATCCTCCACATCAAACCTAGGGGGTCAGCGAGGATCTACTATGCCCCCTTATGGTCATTTGCCCCTTCGCTTTGGCCTCCTCTTGTCTCTCGATCCTACCGAGAGACAAGATGGCGGCCGCTACGGACTGTTTGGAATGTTTACAGACACCGGAGAGCCAATCAGCTTCGCAAAGCTCCGTAACGCGAAAAGTACGCGAAGCGGTGCGCTGTTACAGATATATATCTTTTTTTTAACGTTAATTTCTCAAAATCCACTGGAGCACATATATTGAGATCTAGCAAAGGCACATCGGGCTACCAGTCCCTACAATTTTGCCAAGTTTCGTGCAAATCCATTCAGCTGTTCGATTATTATTTTTTTTTTTTTTTTTGCCCCGCGGGGCCCTTTTAAAACCTCCACATCAAACCTAAACGGTCAGGGAAGATCTACTATGCCCCCTTATGGTCATTTGCCCCTTCGGTTTGGCCTCCGCTTGTCTCTCGATCCTACCGAGAGACAAGATGGCGGCCGCTACGGACTGTTTGGAATGTTTACAGACGCCGGAGAACCAATCAGCTTCGCTTCACAAAGCTCCGTTGCGCGCAAAGTACGCGAACTGGAGCGCTGCCCGGTCCGCTGTTAGAGATATATATCTTTTTTTAAACGTTAATTTCTCAAAATCCACTGTAGCACATATATTGAGACCTACAAAAGGCACATCGGGCTACCAGTCCCTACAATTTTGCCAAGTTTCGTGCAAATCCATTCAGCCGTTCGGGCTAAAAGTGAGGCCAACCGCCCTATGGAAAACTCAATGTTAAAAACACGTTTTGGGACCCCCCTTTTTTCTCGGCCCCCCCTTGACGAACCCCCCCCCCAAATTTTCAAGGGCTGCTCAGAAACAAAATGTGCCATTTTCCTGAAAATTTCAGCCAATTCCGTCCACAAACGCCAAAGTTATTAGACATAGAATTTTCAAAAATCCCATAGAGAAAAAATCCTAACTATATATACCTACTGGCGAATTCACTGAAAAAACCATAGGTTTCAGGCCTTATATAGTTAGGAATTAGCATTTAAAAAACCTTTGAAATTCACTGAAAAAACCATAGGTTTCAGGCCTTATATACTTAGGAATTAGCATTTACAAAAACCTTGCGAATTCACTGAAAAAACCATAGGTTTCAGGCCTTATATAGTTAGGAATTAGCATTTAAAAAACCTTTGAAATTCACTGAAAAAAACATAGGTTTCAGGCCTTATATAGTTAGGAATTAGCATTTAAAAAACCTTGCAAATTTGGGGGGGGTTCGTCAAGGGGGGGCTGAGAAAAAAGGGGGGTCCCAAAACATGTTTTTAACATTGAGTTTTCCATAGGGAGGTTGGCCTCACTTTTAGCCCGAACGGCTGAATGGATTTGCACGAAACTTGGCAAAATTGTAGGGACTGGTAGCCCGATGTGCCTTTTGTAGGTCTCAATATATGTGCTCCAGTGGATTTTGAGAAATTAACGTTCAAAAAAAGATATATATCTGTAACAGCGCACCGCTTCGCGTACTTTTCGCGTTACGGAGCTTTGCGAAGCGAAGCTGATTGGCTCTCCGGTGTCTGTAAACATTCCAAACAGTCCGTAGCGGCCGCCATCTTGTCTCTCGGTAGGATCGAGAGACAAGAGGAGGCCAAAGCGAAGGGGCAAATGACCATAAGGGGGCATAGTAGATCCTCGCTGACCCCCTAGGTTTGATGTGGAGGTTTTAAAAGGGCCCCGCGGGGCAAAAAAAAAAAATAATAATAATAATCGAACGGCTGAATGGATTTGCACAAAACTTGGTAAAATATTAGGGACTGGTAGCCCGATGTGCCTTTGCTAGGTCTCAATATATGTGCTTCAGTGCATTTTGAGAAATTAACGTTAAAAAACAAGATATATATCTGTAACAGCGCTCCGCTTCGCGGAGATAAAATTATATCTGTATTACCTAGCTGTTGCTAACACCAGTTAGCGACGGCTAGTAGGAGATAGCGACCATCTTGGGCCCCACTTTGCATGTGAGTGATATTTATCACTAATGACATGCAAAGTGGGCATGCCAAGATGTTAGCGACTGGAAACAGTCGCTAAATCGCTATCTCCTATTATCAACTTTTGGAAATATTCGAGATAAGCGCGAATATCTCCAAAAAGTAACAGCTGCCCTGAGCAGTTCTTAGCCATGTTATCCAATGGGAGGTGGATAACATGGCTAAGAGCATTAGCTCGGTAATGCATGAATATCGCTGAGTTTTCAGCGATATTAATGCATTGCGGTCGTTTTTTATCGTATTTGCGATAAACCTTGATAATAGCAAGGTTTATCTGCGATAATTTCTGACGGTAAAAAAATCTTTGCAATGCATCGTTAGGGATAAATATCGCTTAACTTTGGTAATATGCCCCAACGTCTGTTAACGTTCGATTCGAAGGAAATCAGGAAGTGTTGAAAAACATTGTCTGCGCCATCTTGTCTTTTTTCAAATGCCACACTTTTGTCGTGCACGGCAGCCATTTTAGATGCCTTGACCAGACCCACTCTGTGCACGCTGTCGATCCTTAGCATGGCTCCCCACCCTCGCAAGCATCTCACCCAGGCAGTGGTCACCCCCGCTCTCTGTCTTATGCATGGGTAATAAACCTCCCCCCATCTGCGCTGCTCTTCCCTGAGAATCACACCCTGTGCCCGCCCGACACCTCCCTTTCGCCCTATTCACTACCGCACCCTCTGACACTCCTTTTCCTCTGTGTCCGATTGTCCAGGCTGGTCCTAGGGTATCAGCTAGCCCTGCAGATGTAGTTTATGGCCACAGCTGTAAAGAATCACCCCTCTTCAAAGGAGTTATAGTAGATCAAGGCCCACACTCGATGAGATCCGTCACAGCAGGAGCGTTGCTATTATCTGAAAACCATCCTGTATTGTGATTGGGGAGGGGACCGAGCGTGAAGCGGAAGATTCTAGGGATGACTCTTTGTACATCAAAGTTTTTACAATTATGTGTCACATTAAAAATATATAGCACTCCGACAAAGTAGTAAGATTATAAAACTTTAATAATTTATAAATATATACAAGAAAACAAAAATAGTAATAACATATAAACATTTTTAGGGAAAAACAACGAAGTAGCGGTCGGCTGTGCGAATAGTCCCAACGCAGCACAACGTCCAGATTTCCGGCGTGGGGCGTCGCGGGGGGTGGGTCATCAGTAGCAAACTGTTGTGCGAATAGTTCCAAGGCAGCAGAACGCGCCGAAATCTAGATGACACGAAAGTGATGTCTAGTAAGTTGCCACCCAGCAAATAACGGCGTGGGGCGTCGCGGGGGGTGGGTCATCAGTAGCAAACTGTTGTGCGAATAGTTCCAAGGCAGCAGAACGATGGCACCAAGGTGATGTCCAGTAAGTTGCCGCACTGGTTTTGGTATCCTACAATGCTGCTCCGAATAACGGCGTGGGGCGCCCCGGGCGAGGCGGCGTGAACGGGCCTCTCCAGGTGGAGTGTCATCTGTTGTAGTGGGGCGCCCCTTTACCGTTTCAGTTGCCATTCCGTCCGTTTTTGGTCCACTGTGTCAAAAGCCGCAATTCAGCTGAGTTGCGCCCACTCTTGCGGTGCAGCGATAGGCGGCTGTCACAGGACTCTCAAAATGGCGGCAGGCTCTTTCCTTTTTGGGCCTAGTCCACTGAAATGGCCCTGGGACACCTTGGAAATCGGACGCTTGTCTGCTAGGTCTTGGACCCCATTCTCGAAAGCGTCCCCTCCGCCTTGAGAATTCATCAAAAGTTTTGGGGGCCCCGACTCCTGCAGGCTTCTGGTGGGGAGCGGCTGCCATGATTGCTCGCGGAATGACCACGACGGAGCTACGAGATGGTGGTGCTCTCATGCTGACGCCAGCTTCAGTCTGAAACATCCAGAAACAAGGTGGGGCTTTCATCGTTTGGGAAAAAAAAAAAGTTTTCATCCAATGAAAAGTGTTGTTTTTAGGTCATATGATCAAGCCTTCCATCATTAGGAAACCAAAAGTAAAATGAACCAATGAAAAGTTTTATAAACAAGTCACATGACCTGTTATGCGGCATAGGGTATAAAATGCGGAGAAAATACGTTGGCACGTGAGGCGGCGTCAGTAGCGGACCGATGTGCGAATAGGCCGAAGGCAATACAACGCGCCAAGATCCGGATGGCACCGAGGTGGTGTCCAGCAAGTTGCAGCACTGGTGTGGCCATCCTACAATGCTGAAAGTCGGCGTGGGGCGCCCCGTTGGCCTGTGAGTTCGCGTCAGTAGCGGACCGATGTGCGAATAGGCCAAAGGCAGCACAACGCGCCAAGATCCGGATGGCAGCGAGGTGGTGTCTAGTAAGTTGCCGCACTGGTGTGGCCATCCAACAATGCTGAAAGTCGGCGTGGGGCGCCCCGTTGGCCTGTGAGTTTGCGTCAGTAGCGGACCGATGTGCGAATAGGCCGAAGGCAGCACAACGCGCCAAGATCCGGATGGCACCGAGGTGGTGTCTAGTAAGTTGCCGCACTGGTGTGGCCATCCTACAATGCTGAAAGTCGGCGTGGGGCGCCCCGTTGGCCTGTGAGATGGCGTCAGTAGCGGACCGATGTGTGAATGGGGCCGAAGGCAGTGCAACAATATTTTCAGAATAGAAGACACCACTAGGCGCTGAGATGCCAAGATCCGGATGGCACCGAGGTGGTGTGTAGCAAGTTGCCGCACTGGTGTGGCCATCCTACAATGCTGAAAGTCGGCGTGGGGCGCCCCGTTGGCCTGTGAGTTTGCGTCAGTAGCGGACCGATGTGCGAATGGGGCCAAAGGCAGCGCAACAATAGTTTCTGACTGACACCACAAGGCGCTGAGATGCCAAGATCCGGATGGCACCGAGGTGGTGTCATAGTTGAGAGTTCTGAGCAGCGGTTGTAACACTGTCTGAAGCTTATTTGCAGCTGCTGCAGCTTCACTACGCGTCAAGATCCGGATGGCACCGAGGTGGTGTCTAGTAAGGTGTACTGGTGTGGCCATCCTACAATGCTGAAAGTCGGCGTGGGGCGCCCCGTTGGCCTGTGAGTTTGCGTCAGTAGCGGACCGATGTGCGAATAGGCCGAAGGCAGCACAACGCGCCAAGATCCGGATGGCACCGAGGTGGTGTCTAGTAAGTTGTCGCACTTCTGTGGCCATCCTACAATGTTGAAAGTCGGCGTGGGGCGCCCCGTTGGCCTGTGAGATGGCGTCAGTAGCGGACCGATGTGCGAATGGGGCCAAAGGCAGCGCAACAATATTTTCTGATTTGAAGACACCACAAGGCGCTGAGATGCCAAGATCCGGATGGCACCGAGGTGGTGTCTAGCAAGTTGTGGCACTGGTGTGGCCATCGTACAATGGTAAAAGTCGGCGTGGGGCGCCCTGTTGGCCTGTGAGATGGTGTCAGTAGCGGACTGATGTGCGAATGGGGCCAAAGGCAGCGCAACAATATTTTCTGACTGACACCACAAGGCGCTGAGATGCCAAGATCCGGATGGCACCGAGGTGATGTCTAAGTTGCGGACTGATGTGCGAATGGGGCCAAAGGCAGCGTAACAATATTTTTTGTATGGAAGATACCACTAGGCGTTGAGATGCCACGATTCGGATGGCACCGAGGTGATGTCTAGCAAGTTGCTGTACTGGTGTGGTCATCCTACAATGCTGAAACTCGGCGTGGGTCGCCCCATTAGCCTGTGAGATGGCGTCAGTAGCGGACCGATGTGCGAATAGGCCGAAGGCAGCACAACGCGCCAAGATCCGGATGTCACCGTGGTGGTTTCATAGTTGAGAGGCACTTCATCTGCAGTGGGGCGTCGAGATCCGGATGGCACCGAGGTGATGTCTAGCAAGTTGCTGTACTGGTGTGGTCATTCTACAATGCTGAAAGTCGGCGTGGGGCGCCCCATTAGCCTGTGAGATGGCGTCTGTAGCGGACTGATGTGCGAATGGGGCCAAAGGCAGCGCAACAATATTTTCTGAAGAGAAGACACCAAAAGGCGCTGACATTCCAAGATCCGGATGGCACCGAGGTGGTGTCTAGCAAGCTATGCAGTTGAGTTGTGTGCGCACTTGCGGCGAATAGGTCGAAGGCAGCATAACAATGTTTTCTGAATAGAAGACACCACAAGGCATTGAGATTCGGTTACCACCGAGGTGATGTCTAGCAAGTTGCCGCACTGGTGTGGCCATCCTACAATACTGCTCCGAATAACGGCGTGGGGTGCCCGAAGGGGGGGGGAGCCGGCGTGAATGGGCCTTCCTAGGTGGAGGCTCGTCTGCTGTAGTGGGGCGCCCCTTTACCGTTTCAGTTGCCATTCAGCTGAGTTTCGGCTGCTCTTGATGCTACAGCGACAGGCGGCTGCAAGAGGACTCTCAAAATGGCGGCCTGTTCTTTGGATTTGGGCCTGGTCCACTAAAATGGCCCTGGGACACCTTAGAACTCGGACGCTCGATTTTTTTTTCCTTTCCTGTACATGCAAAAAAAGGTAAATGCCCGGTACGTTACACGCTTCATCTGCCACGATGAACTCTCCAGAGGAACCGAAAAAAATATAGTTGTGGTAACTATACCATGCATCGTCATATGGAGAGGTGGCACCAATTAATTATAGTGCTGCATAAAAGAGAGATTTGGAGGAGAACCCCTGACCTGCTAGTACATTCATCAAAGAAGTGGCACTGAGAGCTTCAGAGGCAAGGGAAACGGTCCCAAATATTTAGAAGAACTTTGGAAAGATTAAAATGACATGTTTAGATTGTGGTAAATTAATTTCATGTGGACAGATGAGTGTTACTCTAATAAATACAGCATATGAACATGATCATAGTCGATGGTTGGTAGAGACATTTTGACTATATCCTGGACCTGCCCGTCCTCGCCCATAATGGCGCCGGAATAAATGGGACTCGTAACTCCTTGTTGTGTACTTGTTGCAGAACCTTGAAATCACGAGATACGTATGCAGTTTTGAAGCACATGGCGGGCGGGGACGAGAATTGATTGAATATTTCGACATCCCTATTGATATTAAGTTCTGATGTGTTATTGATTACTGTACTGTTGAAAGTTCGAATTAACGTCACCCATGGTACTTGCCCGCAAATGTATATCTAGATAATTTTATTGTAACTGGCCCTGTCGTATTTTAATTATAAAATGTACGTCCACCGATTCCGTAACTGTTAGACACCTTAGTTCTTGCAACCTAATGGCCCGCCCGTTACGTTCCTCTACAGTGTAAATGTCTATTCATCATATACGATTACAGTTTGCTCCGTGGCAGGCCCACGTGGTTATAGGCTCGTATTTGTATAATGAAATTTTCACAATAAAGGTTTTTAAAAGAAAACATGGTAGTAGTATATACATTGGTAAAGTTTTTAATAATAGTGACTGTTTTAGAATCATTAAAAGGCAAGTGAAATAAAGCAGACCAATTACATGAAGGGTAAAAGGTATAATACGAAGGAACGCAGTAAAGATAAATGGTCAAGGGCTGTTGTGTTTTCTATTCCTGCAACATAAAGTGATCGATAAGAATCTCATATTCAGGCGTATCGGCGACTAAGACAGCAGGTCGACCCTCTTTTGCTCAACGGCTCCGTCATGGGACGAAGAAACGCTCTTTTTCTCGAAAAAAGAATATATTTTACTTGCAGGACAGTTGTAAAATTTCCGGGAAAGTACATTAGCCTGGAACATTATAACATATATTTAAGAAAAAATAATGTTCGGAAGTAATGAAAAGCGTAATTTTTAGGTCATATGACCAAGCCTTTCATCATGACAACAAGAAAAGTAAAATGAACCAATGAAAAGTTTTATTAACAAGTCACATGACTTGTTATGCTTACGTTACGCGCTGCGCGCCCCGGATGACTTCCGGATGCGCTAACGCGGCGCGTCATATGACGCATTACGCGACAACGCAGGTCCAGAATATAGTCAAAATGTCTCCACCAACCAGCGGTCGGAACACAACCCCTTTCAGCAGGCTAAATGACAACAGAAGGGACAGGCAACAAGAACCATCAGTCAAAGAGGGGAGGGCTAGTTCTTCTCTACCGGGTTACATTGGGGCGCTACCGGAACTGATCGAATTGGTAGTCTACAGTGTTTCTGGATGTTTCAGACTGAAGCTGGGGTTAGCATGAGAGCAGCACCATTTCGTAGCTCCGTCGTGGCCATTCCGTAACCAATCATGGCAGCCGCTCTTTATCGTTATTTTGGGCGGGGTGGGTGGCGGAGCCGAGCTGTTTTGCAGCCATCATTGTGTGGAGTTCAGTTCATCTCACTAGTTTTGTATTTGTCATGAGGGGTTGTTCCTAATGTTTCTATTTTAGCGAGGTCAAAAAGAGATCCCATTAGTGGCCTACTGATTTTGCTCGATTCCTTTTCTTTTTTTTTACACAATTTTTCGTTATCTGCAAAGACTAAACAGAGTATTGCGACTCTGTGTTTGTTTGTAAATAGAGAATGAACCAAAGAGAACTAATTCTAAAACAGTAAATACTTGGATAACAATCAATCAAATGGAGAGAGAAGCAGGCACGACGGATTACAACGGGGGCAAAGGCCTGCGTTAACTACCTTTCACTATCTGCAAAGAGAGAGTACTCCTAATAGAAATGAGGGGGGGGGGGCACCATTCAAAGCAGATCAGTGTGCATAAACACGAAAATGTTTTCACTTACCACGTACTTGACATTCGACAGCTTATGATATTTGCTATTAAAAAACCATTGAAATTCACTGAAAAAACCATAGGTTATAGACCATATATAGTTAGGAATTAGCATTTACAAAACCTTGAAAATTCACTGAAAAAACCATAGGTTATAGACCATATATAGTTAGGAATTAGCATTTAAAAAACCTTATTTTACTCACACAAAACCATTGAAATTCCATATATAGTTAGTTGCACTAACTATATATCGCGCACCCGCAATCCACTGCTGATCATGTCACATATTACATCATTCATGACATGGTCAGTGACATCACTGATGACATCACTGATGACATCTCAAATAACATCACTGATGACATCACTGATGACATCTCAAATGACATCACTGATGACATCACTGATGACATCTCAAATGACATCACTGATGACATCTCATTTGACATTACTGATCACATCACTGATGACATCATTCATGTGATAATACGATGAACCTCTTCAGACTCTAATATAACCTTAGATACACTCAGTGTAAACAGACACTCATAGACTGTCACTCATCCATGGAGTTACTCAGACACTTAGTCAGTCATGCAAAGAATCAATCACACCTCCATTTCCTCAACTATACAGTTATACACACCTTACTTATTCAAACATATACTAAAACATATTTACTCACTTATACAATCCTGGATACAAGTTCACAATGATCCATACAGCCACTCACACATTCACTGGCTTTTATGCACAGTTATTTATATATGTCAACTCTCACATGTACTGTGTTTTACATATGTACTTACTTTGACATGTAGCACTGAGATATCCATTCACTCACCAATACACTCATGCACACAGTCAACCGCCCATACAGCTGTTTCCACATGCACTTTTGAACCCATACATCTAGTCAATCAACTGCTCACACATCTATGCAGAGAGTCATACACCTCCCAGCCACCCAGACACACACTCAGTCTCCCATACAAATGCTTGGGCAACCAATCAATAACCCATACAGTTAATCATATAGCTAATGATCAACACATGCAGCAGTTTACAGAACAACAGACATAATGATGCACAAATTAAGACAGTTTAGTCACTAACCCATGCACTCAGTGAGACACGTTTAATCAGTCACTCATACAGTCAGCCATGCCCCTACTAAATCCTTCATCAAGACACTTATACATCCACTCATTCTTCAATATGTAAGACATATTTTAACTTTACAGAATTATACAGTCACTGTATGTAGTCATCAGTGATGTCATCAGTGATGTCATTTGAGATGTCATCAGTGATGTCATCAGTGATGTCATTTGAGATGTCATCAGTGATGTCATCAGTGATGTCACTGACCATGTCATGAATGATGTAATGTGTGACATGATCAGCAGTGGATTGCGGGTGCGCGATATATAGTTAGTGCAACTAACTATATATGGAATTTCAATGGTTTTGTGTGAGTAAAATAAGGTTTTTTAAATGCTAATTCCTAACTATATATGGTCTATAACCTATGGTTTTTTCGGTGAATTTTCAAGGTTTTGTAAATGCTAATTCCTAACTATATATGGTCTATAACCTATGGTTTTTTCAGTGAATATATATATATACATATATATATATATATATATATATATATATATATATATATATATATATATTACCTACTGGCGGTCGCCAGTAGGTATATATAGTTAGGATTTTTTCTCTATGGGATTTTTGAAAATTCTATGTCTAATAACTTTGGCGTTTGTGGACGGAATTGGCTGAAATTTTCAGAAAATGGCACATTTTGTTTCTGAGCAGCCCCTGAAAATTTTGGGGGGGTTCGTCAAGGGGGGGCCGAGAAAAAAGGGGGGTCCCAAAACGCGTTTTTCCCATGTTAATTTCCATAGGGCGGTTGGCCTCACTTTTAGCCCGAACGGCTGAATGGATTTGCACGAAACTTGGCAAAATTGTAGGGACTGGTAGCCCGATGTGCCTTTTGTAGGTCTCAATATATGTGCTCCAGTGGATTTTGAGAAATTAACGTTTAAAAAAAGATATATATCTGTAACAGCGGACCGGGCAGCGCTCCAGGACGCGTACTTTTCGCGCAACGGAGCTTTGTGAAGCGAAGCTCATTGGTTCTCCGGCGTCTGTCAACATTCCAAACAGTCCGTAGCGGCCGCCATCTTGTCTCTCGGTAGGATCGAGAGACAAGAGGAGGTCAAAGCGAAGGGGCAAATGACCATAAGGGGGCATAGTAGATTGTCGCTGACCCCCTAGGTTTGATGTGGAGGTTTTAAAAGGGCCCCGCGGGGCAAAAAAAAATAAAATAATAATAATCGAACGGCTGAATGGATTTGCACGAAACTTGGCAAAATTGTAGGGACTGGTAGCCCGATGTGCCTTTGCTAGGTCTCAATATATGTGCTCCAGTGGATTTTGAGAAATTAACGTTCAAAAAAAGATATATATCTGTAACAGCGCTCCGCTTCGCGTACTTTTCGCGTTACGGAGGTTTGGGAAGCTGATTGGTTTTTCGGCATCTGTAAACATTCCAAACAGTCCGTAGCGGCCGCCATCTTGTCTCTCGGTAGGATCGAGAGACAAGAGGAGGCCAAAGCGAAGGGGCAAATGACCATAAGGGGGCATAGTAGATCGTCCCTGACCCCCTAGGTTTGATGTGGAGGCTTTGAAAGGGTCTCGCAGGGCAAAAAAAAAATATACCGTTTTTCTAGTTTTTTTGCGTGGAGTGCGCCCGGTTCGCGAACCGGGAAGCGTTCTGGGGAGCGTACTTTCTTGAAAATTAGTGAAAAAAGTTAGAGTAAAATAATAATTGTGAGTGATCAGATGTAGGGTAGCTCTGAGAAGAGCTTTTGGGTTTATGGTACATTTAGGTACTTATAAGTAGGTACCAATGCACAGTCTTAAATTCAGAGTGAAAACTCTGTTGCCCTCATCTGAGAAGTGAACTCCATCTCCTCTGTAGATATCTTGCATGTAGTAACGCAAGTTATTGTTGTACAGGGAGCCCATTCCATGGTCTCTCATGTAAGCTGAAACAGATTTGTTTACATGCTTCCTCGATTTCTCAATTTGTGGACAAAATTGGTTCGACCACCTCCATTTCTGTCTTTGGCATATATTTGAATATACCAAGGCAGTCTGAGGAAAAAGTGCCATCAATTGCTCAAAGGTGTCCTTTAAAAGCATTTCCAGACCTACCCCAGTCAAAGTGCCCAAATCATTACCTCCACAGTGCACAATTAACAGGTCAGGTTTTGGCAAATGCATAAAGGTTTTCACCAATGGTATCAATTGGTGACATTTTAATCCTCTGTGGCCAAACCACTTAATTTCCACATCTTGTAAATTGAGGTTAGGTAAATTCCTGTTTTCAGCGTACCTTTGAGCCCAATAGATGTAACTATGTCCAACAATCCAGTCAGAAAACATGGTGAGAGAAGGTTCTGCTGCAGTCAGATGAAGTGTGGCAATGAAATGGCAGTTGAAAAAATGAGAGTGTAAAATAAAAAAAACTGAGGAGTTTCTGTGTTAATGAAGCAGTAAGAGTGATTGGTGGATTTTGATTGCTGAAAACAGAAAGTTAGTGTGCATGGATGAGTTCGTTGAAAGATGTATTTTGAGTGGCGAAGAAAAAATCATTAAATGAAAGAATGCTCTGGATATGCAGGTGCACTGAGAGTTCAGAGTTCAATTGCAACATTGTTGTGTGAGAGGTCTTGCAAGAGGTGGTTGCTATGCAGAAAAAGCAGAGAGGGGGCAGAGGGGGGAAGGGTTTTGCTTTGAAAAAAAGTGAGGGAAGAGTTTTGATTGGGTGACATGAGAGATATGTGTGAGGAATTACAGCATTTCTGTGCTTTTGATAGCTGCAGACTCTGGAGTGCATACCTTTTGCTCTGCTGAAGACAAATTGGTGTGTTTCTGAGACTGTTTTGAAACTCAAAGTATTTGCTAAGGTGAGAAAAGATTTCTTTAATTTAGATAGAAAATAGTGTGCTTTAAGGAGAAAATTATGAAGAAAGTTGTGTTTTTCAAATGTTGCTTTGTCTCAAGTGTTTCACAAATAGATTTTGTTTCTTTGAGAAATTGTAATTGGAGAAAATGTGAAGTATTAGTACTGACAGGGCTTTTATGTGCATAGGAGCTGTGGAGTGTTTTCAAATTATGACTTGTAAATCGTTTTTGAGAAAAAGCAATGGTTTTAATATTGATTATTAGGACATAATGGTGTCTGCTTCTTTATAAGGTAATTGAGAGTCTCTGATGTTATTTTTCCCATTTCAATGTAAGAAGTTTGTCTGTGGAGCAAATTGCTTGTAAATATGCTCCCACCTGTGCATGGCAAATTTAGATTTTGAATGTTTCCGTTACATAGGCATGTTAAAGGTGACTGAAACATGCTGCAAAGGCAATCAAAAAATGCTTTTATGTGTCTTAAGGACATTTTAAGTCATTTCCCCATGTGCAGTGTTTTCAAATTATGAGTTGAAAATCGTTTTTGAGGTAAAGGAATGTTTTCAAAATTTATGTGCGCCATATGACCCCAAATTTCTTTTTCAGGGGTGCAGCAGGGTGTTCTTGAGACACCCCTGCACCGTCGGAAAAATTCGTAATTTGCGATGAGGTAATTGCTAATCGCAAATTGCACCTTCATTCCTATGGGCCTCCTGCTGCATGGAAATGAATGGGTAATTTGTAATTAGCAAATAGGTCATCGCAAACTAGGAATGGTAAAGAATCGCTATTTATTCCTTAAAGTTCGCTATTTAGGAAATGGAAAAAACTTTGATGATACATATGGCGGTTCATCTCTAACAAGATAAGAAGCATAGGGATAGATTTATGATGACTGGCGCATCACCAGGGATGTGTTAGTCATTCTGTGCCGCTGTTCCGTCACCTATGGTGTGCTGCATTTACAATGCGGCGCATCATGGGGCAAAAACAGCACAGATGCGTGACGTATTTGTGCCGTAAAGTTGGCGCATTGCTGGAGTTGTATCGCAAGTGTGATGAAGCTCCAGCAAGGCTGAGGGGTGCCCCTGTCGCAGGGTTTCTGTTCTCACACAGAACTGTGGACAGAGGATTGGAACCTCGGCGAATTAGGGTGTCCCAAAACTCACCTTAGTAATCAAAACCCCTTAGCAAGCTAGGTACAGTGTCACATTGGATATAACAAACTCTCAATGTTTAGACAATCCAGAATATGAACTTATAGTACCTCAGGATACGTGGAACTCATGAACAGTCGGTCGTTATATATTTCTTAGAAACCAGAACATGGAGTTAAGAAGAACACATGTGTATTTGAAATGTTTATTTACTAATGCCGTCTTCTCAGGCGTAGTATCTTAGATTATACAAGTACACATATTATCAGTAGCAAAATTACCAGCATAGTCAGTAGTACATAAAAAGCGAATGGTGACAGTATGTTAACATGCTGTAAATGAATAAGAGTTAGCAACACTTATAAGCAGCCGCGGGCCGTGGAGGGAGTTACGGTGGGGCAGGGAGGCGGGGAGGGGGAGGGGCAGGGCTCCACCCTGCCCCTCCCCCTCCCCGCCTCCCTGCCCCACCGTAACTCCCTCCACGGCCCGCGGCTGCTTATATCTCACCCTCCCTAATACACATAATATATTATTTGCTAAGAAGGTCTCTTTGTGTTGGTTTAGGGCGTGCCGATACTTTAGTGTCTTAGATTTGAAGGAATCACATCAGCATACACCAGCTCTCTCTTCATGTGAACCGCATCAAGTGTTGTGTATGTGTGTTCGGCAAAGCAATATAAAACCCGCCTCATGCCCAGAATTGGGAGAAGCTGCACTTATGTTATGAGTATGAAGTCGTGGAGATCAGACCTCATAACAATTCTGTATCGTGTTGTTCTTGAAACTTCAGCACTCGCTGTACAGATATAGTTTAAGAAGTAAAGCAGATAGTAGAGCAATAACATATTATTCTCATGTAAATCACGATGAACTATTAGGTTGAAAGCTAAAGCAACAACTAAGTGTCGTGTGCAGAAGTTGCAAAAAAGGAAAAAATGGCGTTTAAACCGGTAATGAGTCCATGCTAACTTAACACGGTGTAAAGATATCCAGGACCTAGATGACACCTCCCCATGATCCGGAAACGAACTGAATAAGATAATAGAAGTGCCATCTCATGAGAGCAGATTGCAACTTTATATGTGGACGGTCCGCAAGGTAAAACATTAAAAACTAGGAAAATTTAATGCTAAAGAAAAATAAAACAGCCAAGTACTTTATCGAGTTTTAAGCCAATAGGCAAGCTAAATACTAAAAACTTGACAAATAAGTCAATGAATTGTCAATGAAATGCTAGTACTCAGCATATCAAACATGAAAAAGGTCTATGACATAACTGTGTATGCAAAATAAGCTGCAACATCCTCCAATAGGAAGTCACCGTCTTCATCCGAAAAGAGTTCAGCCATCCAATTTAAAAGCGGAAAAGAACATACGTGCTCTCCCAGCACCGGATCCTCTATCAACATCAGAGGACAGCTCGGTGGGTTTTCAAGAAAGCTCTGTTCCAAGAAAGACTGTGTTGCCGCCAGTAAATTCCAGGGACCAATTAGTCCATGCATCAATGCCACAACCATAATCCTTTCGCCAGGACAAACCAACTCGTGAGTAATGATAGGAGTCATCAGCTGATTAAAGTCGACGTCAGGAGAAACCGGTCCGCAGAGACACAAATCAATGGCCCAATCGAAATCACAGGTCAGGCAGTGAAATACAGGCTGGACACAGGTGAAGTAGGAGAATCGAAAAGATAATCCATATGCCGTGCTTAATATCGCCAACGGCATTGTGCCATAATATTCTAGCATGCGATTGCGGAACAGTGTCAGCAGCTGCAGGGCGGGAGCTTGCACAGGAGGGACATCCATATTTAAAAATGTAAAAAAGCACAAGAGCATCCGCTGGTAATGCAAGTAAAAATGGGAATCCACGAAGCAGAGTGGAAAAAATAGAATGAAAGAAAGCAGGGATGACTCCAAAGATTTTCTCAAATGAAGTCACGAGACCACTGGTAACAACTTTAAAAAAGTGCGCCAGGCCCTTTGTGGAGGACGCGTTAGAGATAGTCCGAACCATCTTGCTGAAATGGAAAGGCGAATCTGTATTTAAAAGGGTCTGCACCTCTGTACGGGTGTTCGCTATGTGAAGCACGAAAGTTTCACGGGCCGAAGTCAAGGCCACCTCTCTTTGAGACAAAAGAGCTCTTATTCTTGTCATGCCGTTGAAATGTGCTCCCAAGGTTGGTATTTGTGGCCAGATTGAAAACTCCCTATGTTCATGTGTGGGAGGAAATAGAACATTTCTGCAGCAAATAACCCGTTCATTTACTGTTACGATAAAATGAATACTTTTAATTAACCCAGAACAATCTTCATTATTGAGCATCAAATAACTACCATTTTCCAAGAACTTGAACGTGGGGATGATAGCAGGAACTGGTGTGCCTTGCAACACGCAAGCCATATTTGGTCGGTGTTTGTTGCATGAACCGTGTAACTGTATGTGCCTACACATTAGTGAATGATCTGGCGTCTCAGTGCATTCCTCTCCATTCAGATAAAGTTCTTGATCATCTTTGAAAATCTGTATGTGTATGGAAGCGACCAGACCTCATGAAGAAAACCACTACCTAAAGGTTAATAACGACCTATTGGTATATATTTCATACAATTTGAAAACTTATATAAAGCAAAAGGCAGCGTTATTAAACCGTGGATAAGGCACGTTGCCAAAGCAGTCAACCTTTTGGATTTATACTGGAAATGTTAAAGGAAGAATTACGGAGTAGGGCCTGTAAATCTTTAATGGACAACGAGTAAAATTACTCCAACCATCATATTCCTCTAACTCCGGGATAGTAGGGGTGTTTAATTTTTTAGAAGTAGCCAATCCAAAGCATTTGGTCTGGGAAATTGTTTCATTCACAAACAACATATGATTTGGGATGAGACATGCACGGTGGAAAGCCTCAGTGCCTTGTACCTGCCAGGTTCGTGAACCCCAAACTGATGTAGATCCTGGATATTTTTACTCTGTGTTACGTTAGCATGGTCTCATTACTGGTTTAAACGCCATTTTTCCTTTTTTGTAACTTCTGCACACGACACTTAGTTGTTGCTTTAGCTTTCAGCCTACCTGCGTCAAGATCTATGCCTGCTTCAAGCAGGCGCAGGGTTTTGATGTAGCTTTGTCCTATCTGATTGTAAATGCGGCACACCGTGGGTGGCAGAGCAGCGGTGCACGTTAACTGGTGCATCCCTGGGGATGTGCTAGTTAATATAAATCTGCCCCTTTACATTTAATTATGTGCAGGGGACACAGAGTAGGTGAGGTTTATCCAAGGTTAAGAAGAGATGAGTCCTGTTCAGTGAACAATTGGAGATAGGCTTCAGTATATTATATACTTAAGTAGTGTGTTAAGTTTTTGATGACTGTTATTAATTTACTGTTGGGTAATAGTGGTTAATAACATTTTTTATTATATTTTACCACAGATTCAACTGCAGATTATTTCAAGATTTTAGGATGCCTAGCAAAGAAAGAGTGAGAAAGGCTGCAAAACGTCAAAGACAGCAGGACCATGGAATAATGCAGCAGTCCTCTAACAAAAAGATTTGTCAAGTCACCAAGAAAGCACCGGGTAAGAGTCCAAAAACAGTCATAAGAAATATGTGTAGTAAAAAAAATATTACTACAGAAAATGTTTCAGTCCAGAAAAGGAGAAACAATTCAAATGGTAAGGAAAGGCCAATGAGAAATGTTACTGGTAGAGTAAGAGATAACTCTATGCATGAAAGTAGAAGGAAACAACAGTTTAGGGATATTCGTAAACGAATGTTCCGCAACAGGATAATTGGGAATTTGTTAAAAAATATTAAGAAAGGTCAACAGAAAGTGGTTTTTTATAAGAGAAAAAAAATAGTTGAGAAAGTTATTGATCAGGCATTTGAAATTAAACGTAAGTTATTTATTTTGACAATCAATAGAATTAGGAAGCTAAACAAGGTAATTTATGATTTCAAAAGAAATAGTAGATGGAAGAGAATAGTTAATCGTAGTAATTTTTGTGAAGTTTTTTCTGGAGAATGGATGCATAGTTCAAGCTCTGAGGCATTTTTTAATGAGGAGAATTATTTCCAGGATAATGATTTGGTGCATGCAGTTGACACCAGTGGTCGAGCTTATGAAGTGAAAGATGGTTGTCCAGTTGAAAAAGAAAAAGTTGTGAGAACAGAGATAGAAGAGGTGTTAGGTAATGAGGTTTTAGGGAGACGTCCTAAGGGTCCTGTGTACACCTGGAAGTGTAGTAGTATTTGCAGTGTACGACAGGATTCCATCAATTTGCTTTGTGATTTTATACGGTCATTTAATAAGAAAAGTTTGAAGCAGAAAATGAAGTTGTTGCAAGAATTAGATCCTTGCAGAGTGAGAGAAGTGATAGGTTTGCATGGTCATTCACTGGCTTGTCTTTCCAGGAGAGTATGCCAGAGTGTTTTTCATCATTTCAGGATGCTAGCAGTGCATCATAATAAAGTGAGGAAATTAGTTAGAATGTTGTATTATGCTAAGAGTCCAGCAATTATGCTTAAACAATTATGCGCTGCTCTTTTGCATGGTTCTGAAATAGATGTGAAGAATATATGTGAAGAAATTGAGTTTTGTTACTTTGGAAGTAAAGAGGAGAGTGTTGAAATTGACCAAGAAGAAGAGAGTAATGTGGAAGATAGTGTACAGGTTTCCAGTACAGATAATTTCCAGAGGGAAATTGCGACGTTTGAGGTGAAATCAAGTGAGAGGCCAAATTTCACTTGTGTGTGTTGTCGACGCACTTATTATAAGAATCAGACTAAGTTAGTGGATTTATATGGAAAAAGTGAAAGGGAAAATAATAGTGAATGGAAGGATTTTACAACATACTTGATGGTAGAAAATTGTTTTGATTTGGGATTGGATCAACGTGTGTGTACTTATTGTTGTAACAAATTAAATCAAAACCAGATGCCTGCTAGAGCAGTTCATAATAATCTGGAATTGGTTGAGATTCCTTCTGAATTGAAGGATTTAAATACTTATGAATCTATTTTGATTCAAAGTATCCATCCCTTTCAGGCTATTGTAAGAATGGAGCCAAAGACAGGGAAATTGCCTCCATCAGATTTACAGAGAGGATTAAAGGGAAGAGTTGTTTATTTGCCTCTAGATTTGAAGAAAAACATTAACACAATTGGAGTAGAAAAAGTGGAAGAGGAACCTCTTGTTATCTTAGTTAATGGGGTTCCGACAAAGAATAAGAAAATATGGCAAGATTTAGTAGATGTTAGGAAAGTCAAAAGGGCAACATTGTATTTGAAAAAATATAATAAATACTATAAAAATGTATATGTTGCAGAAGAGGAAGTAAGTGAGGAAGAGGATAGCGATTTGTGTGCTGGTCAAATTGAGAAAGTAGAACCCTGTACTAGTGAAGAAATATATGAACATTATAGTGTTCATCCTTTGCATTCCAAGGAAGTCATGGGGAATGCTATTGAGTTGTTTCAAATGAAACAAGCGAAAGGGAGTCCCATTAGTGTTTGGGAGGAAAGTTTGGAAGCTCGGTGTTTCCCACAGCTTTTTCCAACAGGTCAGGGAGGAAGATATGATGAGCGACCTCATCAAATTCCTGCTTCTGAATACCGGACTTTGCGATTGTATGCAGGAGATGCTAGGTTTCGACAATGCATTCCTTATTTGTTTCATCTCCTGTTTGAAAGCGGTCTGTCTGGACTGTCATATGCAGTGAACCACATCTTGAAAAGTGGTATACACATGCAAAACATCTCGGCAAGTGACTTTATGGATAAAGTCAATGTCCAAGACAGTATTTTGGATTCTCACCTGATTAATCTCATGGCGTGTCAGCGTGGTACTAATGAGTACTGGTACCGTCGTCATGGTGATTTAAAATGTATGCTGAGGAACTTAGGAACTCCCACATGGTTCCTCACTTTGAGCTGTGCTGAGTATGGCTGGGAAGACTTACTTGAATTTCTACGAGAGGCAAATGCTAACGTAGAAAACATCGAATTCAAGACACCCGGAGAACTGTGCTCTTTGGATCCAGTCAATGTATGTAGGTACTTCAATCATAGATTTGAAGGTATGATGTCTTTCATCATGAATAAGAAGAATCCACCTCTTGGAGAGGTGTTGGATTTCTTCTGGAGGAAGGAGTACCAAGCAAGAGGTGCTCCTCATATACATATGTTGCTGTGGATCAAGGATGCACCTAAATTTGGAACGGATGCAGAAGACTCAGTGATGAGTTTCATAGAACAGTATTCTACGTGTGCTGTTCCAAACGCAAAGGAGAAAAAAAGCCTAAGAGAAAAAGTTCTACGTTTCCAAAGCCATCGATGTGGAAAGTACTGTCGTCGTAAATTCCGGAACAAAGACAAGTTCTACACCAAATGTCGTTTCGGCTTTCCACGACCGGTGATTTCTAAAGGAAGAGTGAACAGTTTGATGTCTTCGCTGCGACATAATGTGATGAATAAATCACCTAAAAACACATACAATTTGAAGAGGAACGAAGAGTCTAAGTACATCAACGACTACAACCCGGTGATTTTGTCCATGTGGAATGCTAACATGGATATACAGTTTGTGGCTGATGGCTGTGGCTCGGTATGTGACATCTTACATCACCAAAAAAGAGAAGACAGAATTGAAGGATATGTGGGAGGACATTTCCCATGAAAAGAGCCTCAGCAAGAAGTTGTACAGTTTCAGTTTGAAGATGTTGTCGCATCGAGAAATCGGAGCTTACGAATGTTCTGACCGGTTGTCTTCAGCAAGTCTCTATGCCAAGTCCAGGAGTATCGTTTGGGCGAGTGTTGGTCTTGCTGCAACGCGTAATCGAGTTCTGAAACCTGTGCGGGAAATTGAGTATTTGGCGGAAAAGGAGCCAAACAGTACCGACATTTTGAAGAGCAACATGTTGGATACATATTATCCAAATCGAAGCAGTCACCTCGAGAATGTTTGTCTGTATGAGGTTCTGCAAAATTACATATTCAAGAGGAACATCAAAGAAGATACTGAGAAAGGAGTGTATGCTGTAATAGGAAGTGAGGGATGTCTGGTCAAGCAAAGAAAATGCCACTTGATAAACCATCGAAAATTGAGTGGCGAATCTCCTGAAAAAAGGGAGTTTTTCTATTTAGCACTTTTGCAACTTTTTAAGCCTTGGCGTGCAGAAGAGGAACTGCTTGGAGATTTCCTTTGTTACGAAGACTCATTCAATGCTGCCAAGGAGACCATAGAATGTCCTGCTTTTCCCAAATATGTAGAAATGTTGAATGTGGAAATTGAGCAGGAAGCAACGATTGCAGCCGAGATTGCCAGAGACAGTTCTCAGGACAGTCAGAGTTCTGCTTCATTGAGTCAGGATCCACTAGGAGGACCTCTTATCGAAAATGAAGCTGCCACTGCTATGAATGAAGTGGAAAGAGCCATGGCACATGCTCAGGAGGATGCGGTTAACTTAGAAGAGTTGGAAAGACAACTCAACGTTGAGCAGAGGAAAATATATGACGAACTTACCATGCAAATTGATCATGGATTAAGTCATGACAAGAAAGAGTGCTCATGTACGTCGTTGAAGCCTGTCCGACTGTACGTGAGTGGAGAAGCGGGAACTGGAAAAAGTTTCCTTATTAAAGCAATTTCATGTTATTTGCAGGAAAGGACAGAGTCATCGCTGTCTTGTGTTGTCACCGCTCCAACTGGACTGGCAGCACATAACATTAAAGGGATTACTTTACATCGTTTACTGATGCTGCCAGTGGAGCATGACAACAAATTAGAATATCACAAGCTATCTGGAGATGCTTGTTTTGAAGTTTCAAGAGTCTTGAGGAAAATGAAACTTCTTATCATTGACGAAGTAAGCATGGTTTCCAATGTCATGCTTGCCTTTGTGCATTTGAGAATGCAAGAAGTTCTCAAAACAGAGTATGATGTGTTATTTGGTGGCAAACACATCATTGTTTTCGGAGATCTTCTGCAGCTGACACCAGTGAAAGGGCAACCTGTGTTCAAAATGCTCACGCATGAAGATACCAGGAAGTGCTTAGGGAGCATTGGCAACGTCAATATATGGTTAAACTTCAATTATGCTGAACTGCATGAAAATATGCGTCAGGCAAAGGATGAAGTTTACAAGACTATTCTACAAGATGTTAGAATTGGAAAAGTGACCGAGCATGGGAAAGAAGCTTTACATGCACGATTACTGACAAATTTATATCCAGACAAAGATGTTGTGCCTGAGAATATTTTTCAGAAAGTTACTGAGAAAAAATCTGGAATATGTTTGATGCCAACTCTTGCAGAATGTGCCAAATTCAACAACAAAATGTTGCATTTAGAAAAGCAAGAGATTGTGAAACTGGAAGCTATTGACAGAGTAGAGCATATGGGATCAACAATTATTTTGTCTGAGAATCTGAAAACAAAATTGGATTCATTAGAGAAGAGTATATCTAAAACTGCGGGTTTTGAAAAGACTCTGAATGTGTGCTTGAACTGCCGTATAATTTTAAGAAGGAATTTACATGTTGAAAGAGGTCTGGTAAATGGATCAATGGGTAATGTTGTTGATTTTGTGAAATACAGAAATAGAGATGGAATTGAATTTTTAAAAATTAAATTTTATGGCATTGAGGAAGTACAGCTAATTGCTCGTTGTTCTGCTAGATTTTTGCTTGTAAAAGACTTATATGTTCGTCGTAAGCAGTTTCCTGTTTGCTTGGCATATGCGGTGACAATCCATAAATCGCAAGGTTTAAGTGTAGACTGTGCATTGGTGAATATTGGCAGTTCTGTGTTCAAGGAGGGTATGGCATATGTGGCATTGTCACGAGTTAGGACTTTATCGGGATTGTACTTGATTGAGTGTGATGTCACAAACATTTGTGCGGATCTAGATTGTGTTAAGGAATACAATAGGTTGAGAAGAGAGTATGCACCACATTTGCCTCAGTATCCTTTGTTTGAGAAACGTGTGGTAGGCCGGAAACGAAGAAATGTGACCAATACTGGGGAGGTTGTAGCAAAAAGACGAAAAGTCGATGAACCTGAAATTATAAGCAGAAACAAAAAGGATTCTGTTGAAGATGTTGTTGGTTTTCAATTTGAAAACAGTTCTGGTGTCAACTGCTATGCTAATGTAGTGGTTAATGTTTTGTTTTCTCTAGAAAATGTAAAAGAAGAGATTGTGGTCAATTCTGATCAAAGATTTTGCAGTTTGTTAAATTCTGTGTTAGAGAAATGTAGCACTGATAGAACAAACATAGAAAGTGTGTCTGAAATTCGAAATCTGTTAGACAGATGTTCAGGCCAAACACAATTCTCTCAAAATAGTCAGCAAGATTGTCAGGAGTTTTTAATGTATATGCTTGATGTATTGCATGATGAAGGTGTAGATGTAGATCACCTGTTTGGGCTTTCTTATCAATGGCAGCATGACTGCGAGAACTGTAGGGTATCAAGTACTACTAGTGTAGACTCAGAAAGATTTATATATTTAACTTTGCCAGACAGTAAATCAGTCTCTTTTAATAAGCTAGTAAAAGCAGCTGATCACAACATGGAGTGTAGCCAATGTAAATCTGAAATGATGTCCACATTATTTATACGAACATATGGCCAGTATGTCATTTTAATGTTCCAACGATGTAGGCCTGATGGAACAAAATTGACAACTTTAATTAAAAATTTTGTGGCTTCACAGTTGTCAATATCAGGAAGGACTTTTGTAACTGTAGCAATTATATATCATGATGGTCCTTCAATAACATCAGGACATTATACAGCTTATTTAAAGTGTAGAAATGGCTGGTCATTCTGCAATGATTCTGTTTTAATTTTCAAAAAAAAATTGCCATATGACCTTAAAAACTCTTACCTGGTGTTTTTAAAACCAAAATTTTAGGGAAAGAATCTCGGGATGTGCTCTGAGGACTTTCAAGAAGTTCTCATGGCTCCTACACTATTTGGCCTTGAGGATAAGTGTAGTACAGAGACATAACTTCTTACCATAACACTGGACGTCATGGAGAAATACGTGCACTTTGAATGAGTTCAGAAAAACTATTTCTTTTTATAAGCTAATTGAAGCAGCCAATCAAAACATGGAGTAGAGGGAATGTAAGTCTGCAATGCTGTCTACTGTTTTACATTGCTTTGTGATTAAAAGTGATGTAGAGAATTAAATAATTGTACTAGTCATAAAGGTAGTGTAAGTCTGCTTCATAGTAAGCAGTATCAGTGTGATAGGAAATGTAGAACATGATTGAGCAAGAAGGGGAAGATATTACTAGTCCAGGATTGTGTAAATGATCTTCAACATTTTAATTCTGAAAGTTGCGGAAATGCGAAAAGACGGGATTGGCTTACAAGAATTCCAAGAGTTATAAATGGGTCTGACAAGATTTGGCCTTGTGGAAACTTGTGGTAGAGAGCAAGAAGTCATTTATTGTATGTAACATGTTTTTGAAAACGATGGAGGTTTTCTTTCAGAAAGTGGCGGGTTGAAAGTAATAACAGCACAACAGAGTGTAAGCTGTTCATAGGACATCCTTGGCCGTCATGGAAAGTAAGTTAACTTTAAGGAGTTCTGAATTCTGATTTGTTATGTTGTATGGGTTTTTTAAACACAATCATTTTGATTGTGTTTTTTTTTCCCCGCTGTTATATGATGAATACCTTCAAGTCACTGTTTTTAGTGAAATTTGATACATTCTGAGAACAGCAAAAATAAACCATTTAACATGTATAATTAATTCTGTTCCGTTTGCATTTATGATGTACATGTAGAACTGTGTAGGAGGCATGGAGAAGGTGAGGCTTCTGTAAGTGTCAAAGTTGTTGCATACAGTGAACACATTCACACATCGGTCCACTCTTCCTTGGATGTGGTGGAGGTGGTGGGGAAGCACCAGCTGAAGCTACTAAAGAAGCCATTGCTCACTGGTAACAAAGGGTCTTTCTCTCACAATGATGAAAGTCAGAGTGAGGAAAGAAAGAGGGATTTTCATCATTTGGGAAAAACAATAGTTCTCAACCAATGAAAAGTGTTCATTTTAGATTATATGACCTAGTCTTACATCATTAGGAAACCAAAAGTGAAATGAACCAATGAAAAGTGTTATTACCAAGTCACATGACCTGCTGTGTTTACGTTACACGCTTTGCAGGGCCTCCCGGTTTGCTTCCAGAAACCTGTGCTTTGCGACTCGGTAAGCGTACCAGTTCGCTAACGTAGTACGTCATATGACGTATCACGCGACAACGCGAAACGTCATGCGGACGGGAGGCGTCACGATGTTGTTTTCTAACGCGGCAGTTGCGGTAAAGAAACGTTTACCGGCTCGCGGTCTATTTCGCGGCATCAAGGTCAGCTAACGGGAAGCTTCCCGATTCGCGAAGTGGGAACGAAGAAAAAAAAATTACAAAAAAAAAGTTATTAATAAACATATAAAATATATTTTGGGATTTAAATGAAGAATACATTTTACAGCTACAGATATTTGCTATTAAAAAACCATTGAAATTCACTGAAAAAACCATAGGTTATAGATTATATATAGTTAGGAATTAGCATTTACAAAACCTTGAAAATTCACTGAAAAAACCATAGGTTATAGACCATATATAGTTAGGAATTAGCATTTAAAAAACCTTATTTTACTCACACAAAACCATTGAAATTCCATATATAGTTATTTGCACTAACTATATATCACGCACCCGCAATCCACTGCTGATGATGTCACATATTACATCATTCATGACATGGTCAGTGACATCACTGATGACATCTCAAATGACATCACTGATGACATCACTGATAACAACATCCAGTGATTTTTTGTTTCTGTAAAGTTTAAATATGTCTTACATATTGAAGAATGAGTGGATGTATAAGTGTCTGGACGAAGGATTTAGTAGGTGCATGACTGACTGTATGAGTGAGTGATTAAATGTGTCTCACTGAGTGCACGGGTTAGTGACTAAACTGTCTTAATTTGTGCATCATTATGTTTGTTGTTCTGTAAACTGCTGCATGTGTTGATCAGTAGCTATATGAGTAAGTATATGGGTTATTGATTGGTTGCTCAAGTATTTGTATGGGAGACTGAGTGTGTGTGTGGGTGCCTGGGAGGTGTATGACTCTGTGCATAGATGTGTGAGCAGTTGATTCACTAGATGTATGGGTTCAAAAGTGCATGTGGAAACAGCTGTATGGGTGGTTGTGTGCATGAGTGCATTGGTGAGTGAATGGATATCTCAGTGCTACATGTCAAAGTAAGTACATATGTAAAACACAGTACATGTGAGAGTTGGCATATATAAATAACTGTGCATGAGAGCCACTGAATGTGTGAGTAGCTGTATGGATCATTGTGAACTTGTATCAGGGATTGTATAAGAGAGTAAATATGTGTTAGTATATGCTTGGATAAGTAAGGTGTGTATAACTGTATAGTTGAGGAAATGGAGGTGAGATTGTTTCTTTGCATGACTGACTAGGTGTGTGAGTAACTCCATGGATGAGTGACAGTGTGTGAGTTTCTGTATACACTGAGTGTATCTAAGGTTATATTAGAGTCTGAAGAGGTTTATCGTATTAGCACAAGAATGATGTCAAATGAGATGTCATCAGTGATGTCATCAGTGATGTCATTTGAGATGTCATCAGTGATGTCATCAGTGATGTCACTGACCATGTCATGAATGATGTAATATGTGACATCATCAGCAGTGGATTGCGGGTGCGTGATATATAGTTAGTGCAACTAACTATATATGGAATTTCAATGGTTTTGTGTGAGTAAAATAAGGTTTTTTAAATGCTAATTCCTAACTATATATGGTCTATAACCTATGGTTTTTTCAGTGAATATATATATATATATATATGTATATATTACCTACTGGCGGTCGCCAGTAGGTATATATAGTTAGGATTTTTTCTCTATGGGATTTTTGAAAATTCTATGTCTAATAACTTTGGCGTTTGTGGACGGAATTGGCTGACATTGTCAGGAAAATGGAACATTTTGTTTCTGAGCAGCCCCTGAAAATTTGGGGTGGGTTCGTCAAGGGGGGGCCGAGAAAAAAGGGGGGTCCCAAAACGCATTTTTCCCATGTTAATTTCCATAGGGCGGTTGGACTCACTTTTAGCTCGAACGGCTGAATGGATTTCCACGAAACTTGGCAAAATTGTAGGGATTGGTAGCCCGATGTGCCTTTGCTAGGTCTCAATATATGTGCTCCAGTGGATTTTGAGAAATTAACGTTCAAAAAAAGATATATATCTGTGACAGCGCTCCGGGCAGCGCTCCGCTTCGCGTACTTTTCGCGTTACGGAGCTTTGAGAAGCGAAGCTGATTGGCTCTCCGGTGTCTGTAAACATTCCAACCAGTCCGTAGCGGCCGCCATCTTGTCTCTCGGTAGGATCGAGAGACAAGAGGAGGCCAAAGCAAAGGGGCAAATGACCATAAGGGGGCATAGTAGATCCTCCCTGACCCCCTAGGTTTGATGTGGAGGTTTTAAAAGGGCCCCGCGGGGCAAAAAAAAAATAAAAAAAAATCGAACGGGTGAATGGATTTGCATGAAACTTGGCAAAATTGTAGGGACTGGTAGCCCGATGTGCCTTTGCTGGGTCTCAATAGATGTGCTGCAGTGGATTTTGAGAAATTAACGTTCAAAAAAAGATATATATCTGTGTCAGCGTCCCGGGTAGCGCTCCGTTTCGCGTACTTTTCGCGTTACGGAGCTTTGCGAAGCGAAGCTGATTGGCTCTCCGGTGTCTGTAAACATTCCAAACAGTACGGAGCGGCCGCCATCTTGTCTCTCGGTAGGATCGAGAGACAAGAGGAGGCCAAAGCGAAGGGGCAAATGACCATAAGGGGGCATAGTAGATCCTCCCAGACCCCATAGGTTTGATGTGGAGGCTTTAAAAGGGCTCCGCGGGGCAAAAAAAAAAAAATTCGTTTTTTTTGGTGGGGTGCGCCCGGTTAGCGTAACGGGAAGCGGACTGGGGAGCGTACTACAAGGAAACAAGAATGATTGACTTTTAACTTATTGTATGTTTATAGACTTTTTTTTTCTTTTTTTTCTGCTGAGTGACGTCTCGGCCTATCTCCACGGGTTGCAGTCCCTACCATCTCGGCGTTTAAGCCCAGGGGGACCGGTAGTGTGGGAGAGATAACGTCTGTTAACGTTCGATTCGAAGGAAATCAGGAAGTGTTGAAAAACATTGTCTGCGCCATCTTGCCTTTTTTCAAATGCCACACTTTTGTCGTGCACGGCAGCCATTTTAGATGCCTTGACCAGACCCACTCTCTGCACGCTGTCGATCCTTAGCATGGCTCCCCACCCTCGCAAGCATCTCCCCCAGGCACTGGTCACCCCCGCTCTCTGTCTTATGCATGGGCAATAAACCTCCCCCCCATCTGCGCTGCTCTTCCCTGAGAATCACACCCTGTGCCCGCCCGATACCTCCCTTTCGCCCTATTCACTACCGCACCCTCTGACACTCCTCTTCCTCTGTGTCCGATTGTCCAGGACGGTCCCAGGCTATCAGGTAGCCCTGCAGATGTAGTTTATGGCCCCAGCTGTAAAGAATCACCCCTCTTCAAAGGAGTTACAGTAGATCAAGGCCCCCACCCGATGAGATCCGTCACACCACACGCGTTCTACTATCTGAAAACCATCCTGTATTGTGATTGGGGAGGGGACCGAGCCTGAAGCGGAAGATTCCAGGGATGCCTCTTTGTACATCAAAGTTTTTACAATTATGTGTCACATTAAAAATATATAGCACTCCAACAAAGTAGTAGGATTATAAAACTTTAATAACTTATAAATATATACAACGCAACAAAAACAGTAAAAACATTTAAACATTTTTAGGAAAAAAGAAGGAACAATGGTCAGTAGCGGTCGGTTGTGCGAATAGTCCCAAGGCAGCACAACGTCCTGAGTTCTGGATGGCACCCAGGTGATGTTGCCTGGGTGCCGCACTGGTTTTGGGTATCCTACAATGCTGCTCCGAATAACGGCGTGGGGCGTCCCGGGGGGTGGCTCGTCAGTAGCGGTCTGTTGTGCGAATAGTCCCAAGGCAGCAGAACGCGCTGAGATGTGGATGGCACCCAGGTGATGTCAAGTAAGTTGCCGCACTGGTTTTGGTATCCTACAATGCTGCTCCGAATAATGGCGTGGGGCGCCCCGGGGGGGGGGGTGAGGCGGCGTGAATGGGCCTCCCAAGGTGGAGGCTCGTCTGCTGTAGTGGGGCGCCCCTTTACCGTTTCAGATGCCATTCCGCCCGCTTTTGGTACACTGTGTCAAAATCCGCCATTCAGCTGAGTTGCGCCCACTCTTGCGGTGCAGCGATAGGCGGCTGCCACAGGACTCTCAAAATGGCGGCAGGCTCTTTCCTTTTTGGGCCTGGTCCACTGAAATGGCCCTGGGACACCTTGGAAATCGGACGCTTGTCTGCTAGGTCTTGGACCCCATTCTCGAAAGCGTCCCCTCAGCCTTGAGGATTCTACAAAAGTCTTGGGGGCCCCCGACTCCTGCAGGCTTCCGGTGGGGAGCGGCTGCCATGATTGCTCGCGGAATGACCACGACGGAGCCACGAGATGGTGGTGCTCTCATGCTGACGCCAGCTTCAGTCTGAAACATCCAGAAACAAGGTGGGGCTTTCATCGTTTGGGAAAAAAAAAAGTTTTCATCCAATGAAAAGTGTTATTTTTAGGTCATATGATCAAGCCTTCCATCATTAGGAAACCAAAAGTAAAATGAACCAATGAAAAGTTTTATAAACAAGTCACATGACCTGTTATGCGGCATAGGGTATAAAAAGCGTAGAAAATCCGTTGGCACGTGAGGCGGCATCAGTAGCGGACCGATGTGCGAATAGGCCGAAGGCAGCACAACGCGCCAAGATCCGGATGGCACCGAGGTAGTGTCTAGCAAGTTGCCGCACCGGTGTGGCCATCCTACAATGCTGAAAGTCGGCGTGGGGCGCCCCGTTGGCCTGTGAGTTTGCGTCAGTAGCGGACCGATGTGCGAATAGGCCGAAGGCAGCACAACGCGCCAAGATCCGGATGGCACCGAGGTGGTGTCTAGCAAGTTGCTGCACTGGTGTGGCCATCCTACAATGCTGAAAGTCGGCGTGGGGTGCCCCGTTGGCCTGTGAGTTCGTGTCAGTAGCGGACTGATGTGCGAATAGGCCGAAGGCAGCACAACGCGCCAAGATCCGGATGGCACCGAGGTGGTGTCTAGCAAGTTGCCGCACTGGTGTGGCCATCCTACAATGCTGAAAGTCGGCGTGGGGCGCCCCGTGTGCCTGTGAGGTGGCGTCAGTAACAGACCGATGTGCGAATAGGGCCAAAGGCAGCGCAACGCGCCAAGATCCGGATGGCACCGAGGTGGTGTCTAGCAAGTTGCCGCACTGGTGTGGCCATCCTACAATGCTGCGCCGAAAGTCGGCGTGGGGCGCTCCGTTGGCCTGTGAGTTCGCGTCAGTCAGTGGGGGTTGTTTGAGGATCTGACTGCATTGGAAAGCAATGTGATGCTGTGCGTCGCCCCCAAGATGAAGGTTCCTCGGCTGCAGTGGGGCGCCCCTTGGTGTTTCACTCGCTATGCAGCTGAGTTGCGTGCGCACTTGCGGCGAATAGGCCGAAGGCAGCACAACAATATTTTCTGAATAGAAGACACCACAAGGCGCTGAGATTCGGGTGGCACCGAGGTGGTGTCTAGCAAGTTGCCGCACTGGTGTGGCCATCCTACAATCCTGCTCCGAATAACGGCGTGGGGTGCCCGAAGGGGGGGGGGAGGCAGAGTGAAAGGGCCTTCCCAGGTGGAGGCTCGTCTGCTGTAGTGGGGCGCCCCTTTACCGTTTCAGTTGCCATTCAGCTGAGTTTCGGCCGCTCTTGATGCTACAGCGACAGGCGGCTGCAACAGGAGTCTCAAAATGGCGGCCTGTTCTTTGGATTTGGGCCTGGTCCACTAAAATGGCCCTGGGACACCTTAGAACTCGGACGCTCGAATTTTTTTTCCTTTCCTCTACATGCAAAAAAGGTAAATGCCCGGTACGTTACCTGCCTCATCTGCCACGATGTACTCTCCAGAGGAACCAAAAAAAAATATAGTTATGGTAACTATACCATGCATCGTCATATGGAGAGGTGGCACCGATTAATTATAGTGCTGCACAAAAGAGAGATTTGGAGGAGAACCCCTGACCTGCCAGTACATTCACCAAAGAAGTGGCACTGACAGCATCAGAGGCAAGGGAAACGGTCCCAAATATTTAGAAGAACTTTGGAAAGATTAAAATGACATGTTTAGATTGTGGCAAATTAATTTCATGTGGACAGATGAGTGTTACTCTAATAAATACAGCATATGAACATCATCATAGTCGATGGTTGGTAGAGACATTTTGACTATATCCTGGACCTGCCCGTCCTCGCCCAAAATGGCGCCGGAATAAATGGGACTCGTAACTCCTTGTTGTGTACTGGTTGCAGAACCTTGAAATCACGAGATACGTATGCAGTTTTGAAGCACATGGCGGGCGGGGACGAGAATTGATTGAATATTTCGACATCCCTACTGATATTAAGTTCTGATGTGTTTTTGATTACTGTACTATTGAAAGTTCGAATTAACGTCACCCATGGTACTTGCCCGCAAATGTATATCTAGATAATTTTATTGTAACTGGCTCTGTCGTATTTTAATTATAAAATGTACGTCCACCGATTCCGCAACTGTTAGACACCTTAGTTCTTGCAACCTAATGGCCCGCCCGTTACGTTCCTCTACAGTGTAAATGTCTACTCATCATATACGATTACAGTTTGCTCCGTGGCCGGCCCACGTGGTTATAGGCCCGTATTTGTATACTGACATTTTCACAATAAAGGTTTTTAAAAGAAAACATGGTAATAGTATTTACATTGGTAAAGTTTTTAATAATAGTCACTGTTTTAGAATCAGTAAAAGGCAAGTGAAATAAAGCAGTCCAATTACATGAAGGGTAAAAGGTATAATACGCAGGAACGCAGTAAAGATAAATGGTCAAGGGCTGTTGTGTTTCTACTTCTGCAACATAAAGTGATCGATTCAGGCGTATCGGCGACTAAGACAGCAGGCCGAGCCTCTTTTGCTCAACGGCTCCGTCATGGGACGAAGAAACGCCCTTTTTCTCGAAAAAGGAATATATTTTACTTGCAGGACAGTTGTAAATTTTCCGGGAAAGTACATTAGCCTGGAACATTATAACATATGTTTAAGAAAAAATAATGTTCGAAAGTAATAAAAAGCGTAATTTTTAGGTCATATGACCAAGCCTTTCATCATTAGAATAAGAAAAGTAAAATGAACCAATGAAAAGTTTTATTAACAAGTCACATGACCTGTTATGCTTACGTTACGCGCTGCGCGCCGCGCCCCGGATCGCTTCCGGGAAGCTGCGCTTCGCGCACCGGAGCACTTCCGGATGCGCTAACGCGGCGCGTCATATGACGCATTACGCGACAACGCAGGTCCAGAATATAGTCAAAATGTCTCCACCAACCAGCGGTCGGAACACAACCCCTTTCAGCAGGCTAAATAGTTCTGTTAAATGACAACAGAAGGGACAGGCAACAAGAACCATCAGTCAAAGAGGGGAGGGCAAGTTCTTCTCTACCGGGTCACGTTGGGGCGCTACCGGAACTTATCGAATTGGTAGTCTACAGTGTTTCTGGATGTTTCAGACTGAAGCTGGCGTTAGCATACGAGCACCACCATTTCGTAGCTCCGTCGTGGCCATTCCACGAGCAATCATGCTAGCCGCTCCCCACCAGAAGCCTGCGGGAGTCGGGGGCCCCCAAGACTTTTGTAGAATCTTCAAGGCTGAGGGGACGCTTTCGAGAATGGAGCCCAAGCTCTAGCAGACAAGCGTCCGAGTTCCAAGGTGTCGCAGGCCCATTTTAGTGGACCACGCCCAAATCTGAAGAGCCGGCCGCCATTTTGAGAGTCCTGTGGCAGCCGCCAATCGCTGCAACGCAAGAGCGGGAGCAACTCAAGTACATGGTGAGCGAGACGCTGTAGTCGAAAGAGCGGGCGGTAAACAGCTGAATAGCGGAAGAGGCACAGTGTAGCAAAAGCGGGCGGAATGGCAACTGAAACGGTAAAGGGGCGCCCCACTACAGCGTGTCTTTAGGTGAAACGGATTGTGGGACAAGGTCAAGAATGGAAGAGTCACCAAAAGGCAAAAAGTTCCGCTTGACCCCGGGAGCCGGCCACCTATGTCGGGGGCGATCTCAGGCCACACCAGGGCAACACGACTTGCGGAGGGGGCCGGAGCCAAGCGCCCCCTCCGAGTCCGCGCCATGACACCGTCCCTCGGGGGCCTCCGTCAAGCGGTTCAGGGTGGCACCGCATCACATTGTTTTCAAATGCAGTCACGTCCTCAAACAGCCCCCACTTACATTGAGAATAGTGAAGCTGTAGCAAGTGCAAATAGGCTTCAGACAGTGTTACAAGCACTCCTCAAAACTTTGAACTATCAGAGTGCATGAGTTTCATGCTCGATCGATTGAGCTAGCCGGATCGGGCAACAAAAAGTATAAAATAGTTATGTAAATAGTTATTTAATAAAATGTTTTACCCTGTTACTTTGCTGGTGTGTTGTATATATTTGTAATATTTGCATAGAGTTTATCGTTATTTTGGGCGGGGTGGGTGGCGGAGCCGAGCTGTCTTGCAGCCATCATGGTGTGGAGCTCAGTTCATCTCACTAGTTTCGTATTTCTCATGAGGGGTTGTTCCTAATGTTTCTATTTTAGCGAGGTCAAAAAGAGATCCCATTAGTGGCCTACTGATTTTGCTCGATTCCTTTTGTTTTTTTACACGATTTTTCACTATCTGCAAAGACTAAACAGAGTATTGCGACTCGGTGCTTGTTTGTAAATAGAGAATGAACCAAAGAGAAACAATTCTAAAACAGTAAATGCTTGGATAACAATCAATCAAATGGAGAGAGAAGCAGGCACGACGGATTACAACGGGGGCAAAGGCCTGCGTTAACTACCCTTCACTATCTGCAAAGAGAGAGTACTCCTAATAGAAATGAGGGGGAGGGGGGGCAGCATTCAAAGCAGATCAGTGTGCATAAACACGAAAATGTTTTTACTTACCACGTACTTGACATTCGACAGCTTATGATATTTGCTATTAAAAAACCATTGAAATTCACTGAAAAAACCATAGGTTAGAGACCATATATAGTTAGGAATTAGCATTTAAAAAACCTTGAAAATTCACTGAAAAAACCATAGGTTATAGACCATATATAGTTAGGGATTAGCATTTAAAAAACCTTATTTTACTCACACAAAACCATTGAAATTCCATATATAGTTAGTTGCACTAACTATATATCGCGCACCCGCAATCCACTGCTGATGATGTCACATATTACATCATTCATGACATGGTCAGTGACATCACTGATGACATCACTGATGACATCTCAAATGACATCACTGATGACATCACTGATGACATCTCAAATGACATCACTGATAACATCTCAAATGACATCACTGATGACATCTCAAATGACATCACTGATGACATCACTGATGACATCTCATTTGACATCAATGACCACATCACTGATGATATCATTCATGTGACAATACAATGCATCTCCTCACACTTTAATATAACCTCTGTTACACCCAGTGTTAAATACAGAGTATAATTTTTGAAACCATTGACACACCAATACTAGTTACTACATACGCACTCAGTGATTCCTATGTTTACACACACATTCACTCATTCACCCATACAATCATTCATACATACAATCACTCATCTTTACAACACTATCATATGCACTCATACACCTATACAGACTCTCACACTCTGTCACTCATCCATGGAGTTACTCACACACCTAGTCAGTCCTGTAAAGAATCAATCACACTTCCATTTTCTAATCTATACAGTTAAACATAGAGCACCTTACATTTTGAAACATATACTAACACATACTTACTCTCTTATACAATCATTGATACAAGTACACATTGATCTGCACAGAGTCACACACCTCCCAGCCAGCCACACACACACTCAGTCTCCCATACAAATACTTGGGCAATCAATCAATAACCCATATAGTTACTCATATAGCTACTGATCAACACATGCAGCAGTTTACAGAACAACAGACAATGATGCACAAATTAAGACAGTTTAGTCACTAACCCATGCACTCAGTGAGACACATTTAATCACTCACTCATACATTCAGTCATGCACCTACTAAATCCTTCGTCCAGACACTTATACATCTACTCATTCTTCAATATGTAAGACATATTTTAACTTTACAGAAACATACAGTCACTGGATGTTGTCATCAGTGATGTCATCAGTGATGTCATTTGAGATGTCATCAGTGATGTCATCAGTGATGTCACTGACCATGTCATGAATGATGTAATATGTGACATCATCAGCAGTGGATTGCGGGTGCGCGATATATAGTTAGTGCAACTAACTATATATGGAATTTCAATGGTTTTGTGTGAGTAAAATAAGTTTTTTTAAATGCTAATCCCTAACTATATATGGTCTATAACCTATGGTTTTTTCAGTGAATTTTCAAGGTTTTTTAAATGCTAATTCCTAACTATATATGGTCTCTAACCTATGGTTTTTTCAGTGAATATATATATATATATATATATATATATATATATATATATATATATTGTATTTTATTTTTGTTTTTTTTGTTTGTTTTCACTGGAAAAAACATAGGTTTTAGGCACGTTATAGTTAGAAATTAGCATTTAAAAATTCACTGATAAAACCATAAGTTTTACGGAAAGTTATAGTTAGTTGGACATTTCACTCGTACAAAACCAGAGAAATTCCCCCGTTATAGTTAGTTTAGCTAACTATAACTCGTGCCCCCTCAATGCACTGCTGATGACGTCACACATTACATCACTCTTGACATGGTCAGTGACATCACTGATGACATCACTGATGACATCATCCAGTGACTGTGTGTTTCTGTAAAGTTTAAATGTGTTTAATATATATAGGGAAAGGCGTATTGAAGAATGAATGGGTGTATACGTTTCTGAATGGATGATTTAGTAGGTGCGTGATTGACTATAAGTGAGTGATTAAACGTATCTTACTGAATGCATGGGTTAGTGACTAAACTGTATGAATGTCTGTATCTGTCTGTTGGTGTGTAAGCGGCTGCATGGGTTTATGAATAGCTACATGAGTGTCTATATGGGTTATTGATTGGTTGTCGGAGTATCTGTGTGGGTGCCTGAGTGATTGTGTGGGTGGGGTGTGTGTGACTGTGCATAGATGTGTGAGTGGGTGATTCACTGAGTGCATGGATTCAAGAGTGCATCTGTGATGGACTGTATGGGTGGGTGAGTGTGTGTATGGGTGTGTTAGTGAGGGAATGTATATCTCAGTGGTACATGTGTGAGTAACTACATATGTGAAAGGCAGTATATATGTGTGTTGGAGTATATAAATGGCTATAAGTGAGAGTGTGTAATTGTGAGAGTGGCTGTATGGATGAGTGTGTACTTGTATCAGTGATTGTATAAGAGCGTAAGAATGTGCTAGTATTTGTATGAGTAAGTGAGCTGGTGTGCATATAACTGTATAGGTGAGCAAATGGCAGTGTGATCAATTATTTGCATGACTGACTAGGTGTGTGAGTACCTCTATGGATGTGTGGCGATGTGTGAGTGTTTATATAGGTGTATGAGTCCATATGATAGTCCTGTACTGAGTGACTATAAGTATGAGTGATTGTACGGATGAGTGAATAGATGTGTGTGTAAACCTAAGAATCAGTGAGTCGGTATGTAGTTATTGGTGTTGAAGTGTCTATGGTTTTGAGAATGGCAGTCTGTAATTTAGAGTGGGTGTATCAAAGGTTATATTAGGGTGTCAGAAGATGCATCAAATTATCACATGGATGATGTCATCAGTGATGTAATTTGAGATTTCATCATTGATGTCACTGACCATGTCAAGAGTGATGTAATATGTGACATCATCAGCAGTGCATTGCGGGGGCGCGAGTAATAGTATAACTAACTATAACGGGGGTATTTCTCTGGTTTTGTACGAGTGAAATGTCCAACTAACTATAACTTTCGCAAAAACCTATGCTTTTTTCAATGAATTTCTAAGGTTTTTTAAATGCTAATTTGTACCTATAACGTGCCGGAAACCTATGGTTTTTTCGGTGAATTTGAAAATGAAGCAAGAGAAATGCAGAAAGGAGCAAGAGAATTGTAGAAAGGAGCAAGTGAGGTGCAGAAAGAGCCAACAGAGGTGTAAAAAGAGGCAAGAGAGGTGCAGAAACAGGCAAGAGAAGTGCAGAAAGAGGCAAGAGAATTGCTGAAAGAAGCAACAGAGGTGTGGAAAGAAGCAGGAGAAGTGCAGAAAGAGGCAAGTGAGGTGCAGAAAGAGGCAAGAGAGGTACAGGAAATGGCAAGGAACAGCAGAAAGAGGAAAGATAGACGCAAAAAAGGGAAGAAGGGTGCAGAAAGAAAGAAGCAAGAGAGGTTCAGAAAGAAGCAAGAGACACCACCTAAACGTCCTTCCAAAACCATAAGAGACTAACACATTCTAAGGTACAGAAGAAACACCAACCTTTCAGTAATAAAATACTCATATCGTGCAAAAATAAAAAAAACACAGGGAAACATATGCCCTCTAAAAGACTGAATATAAGCACCTTCCAGTAACAACGGCCACTAGTTCGTCCAAAATATAAGTCCTTTAATGCACGAACACAAAGGGAATGATCATAATGAAAGATACACAATTGATGGACGGAATGCAGAACAAATCAAAACATTCTCCCCCAGTCAAGAGATCTGGGTTAAATCCATCATTCTTTTGCTCACCATGCCACTCCAGTTTAGACCTGGCCATATGCAAATCAGTCTTGAGCCTGTGCCTCATGGGAACAGTCCAGCCCGAACTGCCAAGCCAGGTCCTCCCTGGACCGAAGACAAGCATCCTAGGACTGGTTTCGGGGTTTCACCCCCTTCAGCCAGGATAGCTTGAATCCAGTGGCACAGTGAGCCCGGGACCTACGTCTGAGCAAAATAACAATGGATTAAACCCAGATTTGTGACTAGGGGTGAATGTTTGACAATGTTCAACATTCCGTCCATCATCTTTTTGTGTTGCATTTTCACCCTATGTGGGAAGGGTATGCCCAGACGTGGGTCCCGTGCTGAGTACGCCACTGGAGTCAAGCTATCCTGGCTGATGAGGGCTGAAAGCCCGAAACAGGTCCTAGGATGCTTGTTTCCATGGAGGATCTGGCCTGGCAGTTCGGGATGGACTGTTCCCATTGGGCACAGGGTCAAGACTGATTTGCATATGGCTGGGTCCAAACTGGAATGGTGTGGTGAACAAAATAACAATGGATTAAACACAGATCTGCGAATGGGGGTGAATGTTTGATAATGTTCAACATTTCGTCCATCATCTTTTTGTGTTGAATTATCATAATGACACAGAAAAACAAAGTTTGTCTTATAATGCAAGACAGAAACTCGTACCATAAGCACAGAATATAAGATTCAAACATTGCACAAACGCCGTTCAAAAATGCGATAAGACAAATGCATTCTAATGACTTGAGCACAAAAGGGACACTTGTAATCACACGCAGCCTCTTTTACGGTGTTTAAGCATGCTTTATTTTGAAAAATAAGCGTTTATCTCGAGCACTAGTGATCAGCGCCCTGAGACCCTTGTGTCATGGAAACAGACATGGAGCACACTTGTGGCAGTAGCAGTCAGAAACCAGTGAGCTGTAAGGTGCAACACTCCATCTTCTCTGGTACGGTAAAGCCTGCAGCTCGCGTGCACATTCACTGCTCATGAAACCGTGAAACATATATGGGGTTGTGTGGATGACAAAGAGGATGTCTTGTGGGCTATGGTGAGGTTCTGTAATTCTCGAGCCTGACTTCATTTTGTGTTGCCCTCACGTAGGCCTGTGAAAGAGGCCCGGCGAACAAGTGGCCTGGCTTTCTGAGTTCATGTACACATTAACTAGCTTTCTTTCGACTCGAAAGAACTGCAGAGAAACTGACCTCTTCACCTGAAACTGGCCTCGCAAAGCCAATTTCCCTTAGTTTGATCCTTGTCTAAGATTGCCACTTAATGTTCAGGGCCTCGTTAAACTTTAGTTTCCTTGCACATGTTTTATCTTGTTCAGCATCTATTACTGTTTCCTTTATGTTCTGACATTACATGGGTTGTGCTTTTCAATTATAAATTTGTCCGGCTTGCAAAGATTGAATTTAGGACATTCCTAATAATTAACTTTTGGGTTGGGTTACTGTAAATTGGGTTTTTGTTAATGTGATACTCAGTTACAAAATGTGCCCTATTGGTTAGAATTTTGCACAGTGGGTGTACATTTATAATGAGAATATGGTGTATTAAAGGAGATGTCTTGCCTTAGTAATTTGAACAGTCTCCTAGGAATATACATTGTGATGTATTGCTGGGATTTCTGTTACTAGCTGCAGCTAATAAACTTGGTCTCTGACGCCACCCAGAAGTATTCCGTGTCTCTGTATACCAAGACAGGTGGAACCCGAAGATTTCAGGTGTGTCCCTGGCACCGCTGGGTTCTGACCCGGTTCTTCAACTGGCGCAGCCAACGTGGAGCGACGTCAGCGGTACCGGTCCAAGCCCGAAGATTGTGAGGAGCCCCTTGAGGAAACTCTGGAGGAGGGCCCCCACTCCATCGACCCCTGCATGTCGAAAAGTGGACCGAAGGTCTTTTCTGTGAGGCTTCCCCTTTCCGACGGCTACGTAGAACTGCTGCCCTGACTGTCGCCCTGTCTTGGACCCTCGTGTGACGATTTGTAAGGCGAGACGTTAGACGGTCTTCTGGTGGCGTGACAGACATTTTGGTTAAGTTTAAGTGGGTCGCTCCCACGACTTTGTTTTGTTTCTTGGGTCTTGATTCGGCCATTGCAGTGGTCGAAGCCGAGGGGTTCGTATATTTATGAGTGTATCATTTTTTTGGATACCCTTTGAAGTTTGAAACCAGACTAGTGAGCAAGACGCCTGGTCTTGGTAAACTTGGTAAATGGTTTGTTTGTGGTCTTAATAGGGATTCCCGATTGGAGGACTCGTGTCCGATACCTCCGGTTGGAACTCCAACTTATGAGCTTTATTCGAAACATGGCGTGGGTCCCATTACCTTTAATGAGGTTTGGGTCCGCTACACTAGGAAGGACGGTGTTTTACGATGGCCCCCACATGGTAGTTTTGAAACAGAGATTTTAGATAACTTAGAAGTTGCGCTATTTAGGAAGAAAACCCGGCCGGAGATGTTTGACTCTTTCCGCCTTTGGCTTAAGGAAGCCAAACAGCGAGAAATTAAGCAAGCGAAAAGAGATAGGAAAGAAAGGAATATGTCAGTAATGCAAGCCGCTACGCAGTTTAAGGACGATGAAGAAGATCGTGCGATTGAATTGTCAGATAGACAGCATTGCATGGCCATTGATAAATGTTCTCCAGCTTTGCCACCTCCCCTTTCAGCTGTGACTGAAGACCCTGAAAAGGATCCCTTGATGTCGCATCTATTGAGATTACCACACCCTTATGCGCAGAGTTCTACAGCACCTCCGTTACCTCCAGTTGTTGCACCCCCTGTTGTTGTTCAACCCCCTGCTGTTGTTCAGCCATTTGTTGCTCCACAAGTGGTTCTTCCTCCTGCGGTGCAGCCCCCTCTAGGGCCGCCAGCTTTGTTACCAGCCTTGCCTCAAACTCCTCTGACTTACACTGCCTTATCTTCGTCTTCTCTTACTTCTGTCCCTATGACTCCTATTCCTCAGACTACTTTGTCTCCTGTCCTTATGTCAGCTTCTTCTCCTTCTGCTCGACAAAGAATGACTGAAACTGTCACTAGTCTTTTGTCTCCTCTCTTTGGGTCACTGAATAGGACCCCTGTTTCTGAACGTAAGCAGAGACGTAGTCAGCTTCCTAGTCCCGAAGAGCGGGCAGTGTTAGATCTCCTTGCTCGTAGATGGGTTTCGAATGCTTCCAGGTACGGTTTACAAGCGGTTATGGATGTTTTTCTACAGTGGGAAGCACCAAAGCAAAGGTATGTTTTCGATGTCATGTGTACCTTTCTTCGTCAGGAGTGGGAAGATAATGAGTTGGGTCCAATTCCGTTGGACTTGATTAATGTTCAGTCCGAATTTCCTAAGGGAACGATAGTGGGTTCAGATGTTGAGGTA
This sequence comes from Lissotriton helveticus, assembly GCF_964261635.1. Lineage (NCBI taxonomy): Eukaryota > Metazoa > Chordata > Amphibia > Caudata > Salamandridae > Lissotriton > Lissotriton helveticus. The sequence continues at coordinate 1,667,760,869 of NC_136068.1, read as the reverse complement.
GCGGTAGAGACAATACTTACTTTCAGGTCTAGACTTCCACCTCAGTCATTGTTCGAACCTGATCCTTCTGTTAGGAGAAAAGTGAAGCAGTATCCTATGCGAGAGGTTCCTCCAGTATGGAGAGAGTCAGTTGAGGCTGACGTTCCTAATGGTGTTTTGGCTGCACCAGCACATTTTCAGAGAGTGTGGGTACATGTCCCTTGGAAGAGAGCAGAGGTTTTGGCACTTAAGCAGACATTGCCTGACCCTCGTAAAAATCCTGCTGGTTATTACAAGGAGTTGTCTCAGACAGTTGATGCGTGTGTTATGAATTTAGCTGACATCGATATGTTGATGGGTAATGTTGTTCCTCAACCCTTGTGGGCGAAGATCCGTCATGAGGATCATGTGCAAGAGTTAGGAGAAACATGGGTTAATATTACTGCTGCAGATGGTAGACAGGTAGGAGGTGCTAAACCTGAGCCTTTAGTTGCAGAACTACCTGGTAGGATTGTTAATTTAATGAAAACTTTGATGCCTCCTTTGCGAGTAAATTGGGACAAGTTAGCAGCATGCAAACAAAAGAAAGATGAGAGTGTGTCTGATTTCTTCACTAGGTTTGAAGAAACATTCATTGATCATAGTGGTCAGGACATGAGTACAGAAGGTGGTCAGAGGTTGTTCGTAGATAAATTTGTTTTTAATTTACTCCGCGAACTTTGTAATAAGTTAAAGGACTCTGAGAGTTCATGGGCAGTTTCTTCTTCGGCCCAGGTATTGGCTACTGCACAATACTATGAGAATAGAGACAAAGATGAGAAGGATAAAGTAGAGAAGAAGACTAAAGAATTAAAAACGAAAGTTCTTTTGCAACAGGCTTATCCGCCTCGCCCTAATCAGCGTCAGTTTCAGCAACCCCCAGAGTTTCAGAAACCATTGCAGACGCCTGAGGCTTTTGTTCCGCGATTTCCGCTAGGCCCTAATCAGTGCGCTTATTGTAAAGAGGAAGGTCATTTCAAGAGAAGTTGTCCGGTCTTGCTACAACGTGTGAATGGTATGTCTGGTCTGAGAGGTCGTGGTGGTTACCAACAAGTACCTAGGGGTAGGGGACGTGGTACGTTTCCTCAGAATGAACGTTCCTTTCCCCCCCAGAATTCTGCAAATTATTTTGACCGACAGAATGTTCCGAACGTCCAGTCTGCTCAGTACTACGTTGATGATTATTATGTTGGAAGCGAGAGTGCTGGTTTTAATGATAGCTAGGACAACCATGGACAAAGAGAGGGAGTAGTGTCCGTTCCAGTAGACCAGAGTGGGCCTTATGTTGAAGTGATTACATCAGGTGTAGCAGAACCTTTTCTTTTGGATACTGGTGCAACAAAGAGTTCTATCATGCACTCTAAACTCCCTGGCGCACCTTTGTCTGGCTTGACGAATGTTTCAGTAGGATTTTCTGGCGCCCCAGTTAGCAACCCGGTTTCTAGTCCTTTGCCTCTTTCTATTGGTCCTTGTGAATTGGAGGCTCCCCTTATTCTAACGACTGGTTGGGGTGAGAATTTGTTGGGTTTGGACTTGTTGAAAAGATTGCATGCGACATTATATTGTTCTCCGTTGGGAGTACATCTTACCTTGGGTAAGAAAGTGATCTCCCCGATGTATTTGTCTAAGGATTGCCTGCCGCTGGAATTGCGTTCTCTCCCTGATACACTTTGGGCTACGGATCCTAATGATGTTGGTCTTTTGCGGATTCCACCCTATGTTGTTACGCTTAAATCAAATGCTATAAATTGCCACGCATTCCTCAGTACAAAATTTCCAGTGATGGTGAAAGAGCTCTTTTAGCGATTATTTATGATTTGGTTGAGAAAGGTGTGGTTGAAGAAACGAGAGGTAATGTGTGTAACAGTCCTGTTCTGCCTATTCTTAAGCGTACTGACTCTTCTCAGCCACCTGTGTATCGATTTGTGATCGACCTTCGAGAGGTCAACAAGATTGTTGTGCCACAGTTTCCTGTTGTTCCGGACATTACTGCTTTATTGACTATGGTCCCTGCCTCAGCTGCTTGGTTTTCTGTGATTGATCTGAAGAATGCTTTCTTCAGTATTCCGATCGCTGAGGAAAGTAGGGATATTTTCGGCTTCTCTTTAGGAGGCCGCAGCTTCCGGTTTAAGAGAGCTCCTCAAGGTTATTGTGAGAGTCCCTCCATTTATAGTCAGGCTTTGAAAAATCAACTCGATACTCTTGTGTTGCCTTCTGGTGCTACTCTTATCCAGTACGTTGATGATCTGTTAGTGGCTGTTGATAATGAGGAGATTTGTCAAGAGGTTACTCTTTCTTTGCTACGACATTTGTCTGACCTTCATCATAAAGTTTCCCCTTCCAAGTTGCAGTATTGTCGACAAGAAGTGACCTACTTAGGTCATCTCTTATCGAAGGAGGGAAGACGATTGACCCCAGAGCGTATTCAAGCGATTGCCCAAATGACTGTACCATCCAAACAGAGAGAAGTGCGTGCTTTCTTGGGTATCACCTCGTATTGTCGGCAGTGGATCCCTAACTTTTCTTTGCTAGCGAAACCTTTGTTGGCACTTACTCTCAAAGATACACCACACCCTCTTCCTTGGTCTGATGAATGTCAGAAGAGTTTTTCTGAATTGCGTGATGCATTGTGTTCTGCTCCGGTGTTGGGTACCCCTGACTATAGTAAACCTTTTACACTTTATGTGCACAAGAGAGAAGGTTGTGCGTTGTCAGTGTTGACACAACAGTTTGGAGACAAGCAGCGCCCATGTACGTATTTTTCGGCTACTTTAGATCCGGTAGCTAGGGCGTTGCCTGGTTGCCTAAGAGCTACGGCAGCAGCAGCTGTTTCTATTCGACAGTCTGCTGGTTTGGTATTGGATAATACATTGATTGTGATGGTCCCACATGCAGTGGATACCTTATTAAACAGGACGAAGACTCAGCACCTTACTAGTGCACGTCTGTCAGGTTGCGAGTTGACGCTTTTGGCTAGTCATGTGCACATTAAGAGGTGCAACACATTGAATCCAGCTACATTGTTGCCGATTTGTGTAGAGACAGATGATCAAGAACAGCATGATTGTGTTCTTAGGACAGAGGAGGAAACAAAGGGTAGAATTGATTTGAAGGATACTCCTCTTTCAAACCCTGATGGTACCCTATGTGTAGATGGTTCATGCTTTAAGCTTCCGAATGGAGAGACGACTGCAGCATATGCTGTCACAACTTTGCACACGATTGTTGAAACAGCGCGTATTGCACAGAATTCAGCTCAGGCAGCTGAATTGATAGCCTTGACTAGAGCGTGTGTGTTGTCAAAAGGAAAGAGAGTGAATGTTTTTACTGATAGCCAGTATGCGTTTGGCGTTGCTCATAGCTTTGGACGATTGTGGAAAGAAAGAGGATTTCTTACTTCTCATGGTACGAAAATCCAGCATGGCCAATTAGTGAGTGAGCTTCTTGAATCACTTACTTTGCCAACACAAATCGCCATTGTAAAGTGTAGTGTGCATAAAAAGGTTACAGATGATGTGGGTCGAGGGAATGCGTTTTCAGATGAAGTAGCGAGAGAAACAGATTTGACGAGTCGAATGTATGTTGCAGGTCCTGCAAGATGGGTTGTGGAAACAGGAATATGTGAAGATACAATAGAAAGTGTGAAGATGATTCAGGCAGAAGCTACTGAGAAAGAATTGAGTACGTGGAGAGAGAGTACGGGAATGTTGGATTCAACAGGCTGTTGGGTTGAGTTGTCAGAGCATCGGCGATGGTTGTTGCCAGATGCGTATGTGCTTCCAGTGATTACTATGGCTCATGGGATGGCTCACATCAGCTCAAAAGGGATATGCAAGTTGTTGGCTCCGGTATGGCAGAATAGTGGAATTCCCAAATGTACTGAGAATTTGGTTAAACACTGCATGATTTGCTTGATGCATAATCCTGGCAAGGGAACCCCAACTCCAGCTGATCATTTTGCTCCTCCAACGTATCCGTTCGAGGTGTTGCAGATAGACTACATTCATATGGAAAGATGCAATAATTTGAAATATGTCCTTGTGGTTGTTTGTGCCTTTTCGACATGGATAGAGGCCTACCCCCTGCAGGATAATACTGCCTTGTCTACAGCCAAGGTTTTGCTCAAAGAGTTTTTCCCGAGATATGGATTGCCGAGGAGTGATAACGGAAGGGAATTCGTGGGTCAGATTATGCAGAAAGTGTGTGCGGGTTTGGGAATTAGACAGAAGTTCCACGCAGCGAATCACCCCCAGTCAGCAGGCCTAGTCGAGTGCTATAACGGCACGTTAAAGCTGAAGTTGGCCAAGGTGCAAGCGAGCTCTGGTCTCACATGGCCCGATGCTCTACCATTGGCACTTTTGCCCACAAGAACGACAATACATTCTCGCGTGGGACTTAGCCCATACGAGATTGTTTTAGGACGCCCGCCGAATGTTTGGGGTGTGCAGAGGCCAAGAGAATACAGCGATATTGAGTACCCTATGTTGGTTGACTATTTACATGATTTGACTGCTAAATTGCGTGTTCTTCACCAACAGGTTCATGATACCTTACCTTCAGCTTCTGTTGACGCGGGACATGCGATCCAACCCGGCGACTGGATTCTGATCAGGAACTTCCAGAGGTCCAAGAACCTACAGCCGAGGTGTACTGGTCCTTATCAAGTGCTGCTAGCAACGAGGACCGCTGTGAAAGTCTTCGGGAAAAAGAGTTGGGTGCATGCCACCCACACGAAAAGGATACCTCTGCCCTTACCGTATGATCAGTGGGTACGGGAAGGTGTTGCCGATTCTGAGACTGAAAATGTCCCGAGATTTGTGCCTTTTAGTGATGCTCGTTTGAAATAGACTCAGTCGGAACGTGCGGATGATGACATTTTGCAAGAAGCTGTGCCGCCGCATTTGAGACCGGACACTACGCATTCGGAGATTCTTTTTCAGGATCAAACTGTGCCGAATAAAGAACGTTATAGTTTAAGGCCAAGGTCTAAAAAAGGACAAATAAAGTAATATTTTTTGTGTATCGTGCTCTCTCAGACAAGAGACTATTTTTCTTTTTGCTTTTTCGAATCACCATCCGGGTTCAGCTGCAGGGTTGTGGTATAAGTCTTAAGGGGTGAACCGCGAATTGGCGAAAGATCTGTGGTTCTAGGTTGTCTAGGACGCCTGGACGCACACTTGAGTGAAGAAGGAAAATTGCCGCGAGCAGCACGTTAGAGGATGGAGTCTTTTGTACCTGAGAGATATGTTGAGAAAATAGACCTTAAAATTAAATTCTGTACATTGATATGTAGCAAATGTTTTATAATATCATGTTTTTTAATGTTTTTAAGTATTACGATAGCTTATGTGGGATGGATTGTCTATGCTACACAACAGACGTTTGCACCCACTTCCCAACCTATGCATTCTTACACTACTGTTTCTTTGCATCAGTTCTATACGTTGCCTGAACATGAACAGACAAGGAGGTCAGAATTTGTCAACAACTCGTTTATACAGTTGTTGCATCAGCATCAGTTAGTAGTAAATACCACTAACTGTTGGGTTTGTGGTCTTATGCCGCATACGACCGATAAGGGTATGCCATGTTTGGTTTTGCCTTTTTCTTTTAATGGGTCTGTCTGGGCTTTACAGACTATGTTTATCTATGCAAATGAGATACGCCCTTCACGTTGCCTTAAGGATAACTCCAGCAATAGTGCCTTGATAAAGGGAATAGTAGATATGATCAGAGATATCGATGCATATAATGCTATCCCTAAGGATGAGATGCAGGCTTATGTTGGTTGGAATTTGACCGGATATAGTACCAGCTTGACTGAGAAGGAGAGACAAATAAGGTCTCCCCCGATTTGGATTGTGCCCCATCAAGGTTATTTTTGTTTGCAAGGCACTGGTCAGATTAGCTTTATTCGATTTTAGTTTAAAAAAATCATAAAAACAGCAACAATACATAAGTAAATACCTTAACATTTCATATCAAAGTTAATATCAACTATTAAAACAGAATTAAATAGGTATGACGGATCAACTAATCAAATTAAGACATAACATAAACGAATAGGACAACTCTAAAGACAAAAGGGTCATGCATACAGTGCCACAAATTAGCTTGAGGTTCAGGGGGAAAACATCAGACAAACCTATATCAGCAGTTTACTTATTAACTGCATACTACCGTGTAAGCTAGTACTCATGGGTGGCCTCTTTATAGATGGCTCTCAGAAGTTACAGTTTTTAAACAGTGGTTCAAATCTATTTGAGGCTAGCAGGTTAGTGGCGCTAGGTGCACAGGATCCCCTTCCCCAGGAGTTGTATTTCTTTGCCGTTGATCTGAGTAACGGGATGTGTGGGAAGCTCGGATAGAAATCATGCAAGTCCCAAATGCAAATGGGGCCATCTCCTTCTTTAGGCTGGCAAAATCGTAGGTAGGGGGCAATGTTCCTGTTCTTAAATTTAATTAACACCAGGTCCCCAGAGGTGTCTTTGGGCAGCGTACCTAACCACCCCACCCTCCTGACGCTCAGAATTCCACCATCTAGATCAGGTGGCAAAGGTCTGTTGTTCTGGAGCCAGAAAATAGCCTTATTTAACAGGTCCTGATGAGTTTCGTGTTTTCCCTGGCTAAGTGCAGGGACCCCAGAGAGGACAGTCACATATGGGGCGGCTTCGGGAGGTAGTTTAATACGTGGCATTCTTTCTGGATTGGCTCTGGCCACAATATGATTAATTAGCGGGGATTTTAGTGCTACTTTAGGGCCTGTTACGGTTGTTGTATTAAGAGGTAGTAATTGAGTTTGGACATTCTTACGTATGGTTGGCCTAAACTTTTCGGGGATAATGGGAGGTTTAGGGCAAATGGGTGTTGCCATCTTATTGGTTGGTGGAGAATTCCTTTTAAGTGTTTTCTCAATGATAGTCAGCCTGTCCCCCAGATCATTAATTTTTATAACCAAAGGTGATATGACAGATAGTAACAATTGCTCAAACTGAGCCAGTAAGGTCAGTTGGGACGACGATACAGGGTCATCTATTTTATCCACAGCCATATCCACCATTGATGTAATTGGGTTAGAGGGGGATAATGTAGGGCTGGTGCACAATTTTTTAATTTTAGGTTGGTTCTCGTTATCATTTTCCCCGTCATGTTTCCTTTTAATATTAAGACCCCGAGACAATATATTGGCTTGAGTATTGTCTATATTTATAGTTAGATCCCGCGGGGTGCCGTTTGAATTGTCTAGAATACTGCCCAAAATCGGGGGTGGTGAAACATCCGGGACATACTTTGTGCCACACAGGGCAATAAGCTCCTCCCAGATGGACATGGTATGTATTCAATACACCAAAAAGCGGCGGTAAGCAATACAGTACAAGTCAATAAGTGAAATGTGTCTCTATACCTCCTCCAATGGAAAAGTCAGGTGGCGTGGCCCGTCCCGTCCTCTTCTGGCCTCTGAGGGCCGTAGAGGGCCCGCCCTTTGCCCGGGCTTAGCCCCGCGCTTGAACCCGCGCGCGTCCCGCGGGACAGAAGCACGGACTGTATAAGTAGGTCAGGTAGGCGGGGCCGGCTGGGGAAGAGTACCAGCTGTTGGTGATGTCGGGGAATGCTGGTACTCGCAGTCCCTGGCCGCCGCACCCGCCGAATCCCCACAGGTAATCACAGTCAGCAAACAATCCCCAGATGGGCTGGAATATCCTCGGTTCCCCCAGGGCGTCTCAGTCCCAGCAAGCCTCGAGCCGCAAATCGCACCCGCGAAGCGGGGGCGGCGAGAGGTATTATCGACAACAAGCAGGAGGCGGGGCCGGCTGGGGAAGAGTACCAGCTGTTGGTGATGTCGGGGAATGCTGGTACTCGCAGTCCCTGGCCGCCGCACCCGCCGAATCCCCACAGGTAATCACAGTCAGCAAACAATCCCCAGATGGGCTGGAATATCCTCGGGTCCCCCAGGGCGTCTCAGTCCCAGCAAGCCGCGAGTCGCTCCCGCGAAGCGGGGGCGGCGAGAGGTATTATCGACAACAAGCAGGAGGCGGGGCCGGCTGGGGAAGAGTACCAGCTGTTGGTGATGTCGGGGAATGCTGGTACTCGCAGTCCCTGGCCGCCGCACCCGCCGAATCCCCACAGGTAATCACAGTCAGCAAACAATCCCCAGATGGGCTGGAATATCCTCGGGTCCCCCAGGGCGTCTCAGTCCCAGCAAGCCTTGAGCCGCGAGTCACTGGTCCAAATCCGAAAGCTCAGCTAGGTAAGAGTGTGTGTGTTCACACCTATGTCTATTCGTCCCAGACTTCTCCACCGTTCGTACCAGCTAAAGGCACATATTTTGTTTGTCACGACAGAGCCTATACATGGTTGCCACCTGATTTTTCAGGTACATGTTATGTGGCGTTTTTGCTTCCCCCTACATATACTACGGCTCCGGACTATCATAGAACGAGATATGGTAGAGGGGTCTTCGATAAGGAAGATACTGCAGGACAAGAAGCAGGAGATTTCTTCAAGGGTTTCCTGCCCTTTTGGGGTCCTATGATCAATAGTAGGTATATTCGACAGCTTGTTCACGTTGTTGAAGCTACTATTAACGAGACAGCAGGTGCTCTTAGTAATGTTACAGCTGAGCTTCAAGCGGACCGCCTTATGTTATGTTATGGATTATTTATATAGCGCCTATCACCGCCGGTCTCTAAGCGCTTAACAGAAAAACATAACACACTGGTAGCCAAAGAACCCTCAGTTGTATCGCCGCCTAAACTGTTATGAATGCCTTTCTGAATAGATGGGTTTTCAGTTTTTTTCTGAAGGATAATAGCTGGAATTCCTCCTTCAGGGTAGGCGGGAGCTCATTCCAGAGTTGCGGGAGAAGCACAGACAGAGCCCTGCCTCCTCTGGTTTTTAATTTGAACCTAGGTTGAGTCAGGTTGGAGGTTGTTCCTGAGCGCAAAGATCTTCCAGGAATATACCTCTTCAAACGTTGCTTGATGTACTCTGGGGCTTTCCCAAAGAGTGCCTTATGGGCCACGCAGAGACATTTAAACTGGACTCGAAATTTCACTGGAAGCCAGTGCAGCTTTTGAAGCAGGGGGGGTTACATGCGAGTTTCTAGGCAGGGAGTAGATCAGCCTAGCTGCATCATTCTGAACCACCTGCAGCTTCCTCAACAGCTTCCGTGGCAAGCCAAGATATAGGGCGTTGCCATAATCAAGTCTCAAGATAACTGTGGCAGATACGATCGATTGCAGGGTGGAGGCAGATAAGATGGGAACTAGCTTTCGCAATTGCCTCAACACACCTATGCAGGATCCGACGACAGCAGAGACTTGAGGGGCCATTGAGAGATCCGCATCGATCCTTAATCCCAGGATTTTTACCACAGTACCAGGAGAAGGAGTAGTTCCCAGCTCAGGAGGCCAATACAGGTCATTCCAGGGATCCTCTTTATTGCTGATCACCAGCACCTCCGTTTTATCAGCATTCACTTTCAACAGATTGTTAGTCATCCAGTTGACCGTGAAGCTGAGTAGACTCCTTACTGATTCCTGGGCCTCTCTAGTGTCATCCAACTGGACCAATAGCTGGGTGTCGTCTGCGTAATTGAAAACTTCACAGTTCATATGCATGAGCTCCTCCACCAACGGTTGTAAATAGATATTAAAAAGCAGGGGGGATAGAGCCGACCCCTGGGGCACCCCCCAGGCCACCTCACTGATCCCGGACAGCTGGTCTCCTAACTGCACTCTCTGGGTTCGACCCGACAGGAAGGATTCTAGCCACTTTAGCACCTGGCCTGAGATCCCCAAATTCGCGACCCGGTCCAGCAAGATGGTGTGGCTGACCGTATCGAAAGCCGCCGATAAGTCTAAGAGAATCAGGGCGCATGGCTGTTTATTATCAGCCCTGACTCTCAGCTCATCGGCGACGGAGGCCATGACTAATTCTGTGCTATGTTGGGGCCGAACCCCAGCCTGTCTGGCATTAAGGAGATGGTATTCCTCGAGATGGCCGGCTAGAGTGCTTAGAACGTGCTTTTCCAGGATCTTGCTTAGAAATGGTAACTGCGAGATAGGCCTGTAGTTTTTTAAGGCTTTCGTATCCGTTCCTGCTTTCTTTAGAAGTGGGGAGACCCCGGCTTCTTTCATCTGAGTTGGCAAATAACCTGTATTCAGTGAGTTATTCAGTAAACTCAACACCTGGGGCTGGATGCCTGGCAGGGCCATTTTAAAAATTTTAGGGGGACATGGATCAATATTTGAGCCTGACTTGATCTGTCCGACAAGTTCCGCTAGGCATTTGTCGTCTATGGGGGGGAAACTGTTCAAAGTCATAGGTGGTACCTGAACAGTCTGTCTAGGCAGCATGGTTGGAGCTGGCCGTGTCTTGATGTCGGTGATAATATCCTGTACCTTCTGAAGGAAGAAAGTTTGGAAGGAGTCACAGTCTGGTTGATCGTCCGTGGAGATTGTCCCTTCTCGTTGTGTGAGTTCCCTTAATATCGTAAAGGTCTCTCGCTGTATGTTTATCGCATCCCTAATTCTTCCCTCATAGAAAGCAGCCTTTCTTTCCAGGATGTCTGCCTTGTATTTTGAGAGCAAGGTTTTAAAAATTTCGGCCTCCGTTTGACAGTAATGAAGTCTCCACCTTCTCTCTGCCTTGCAAAGGGCTTGCTTCTTCTGTTTCAAAGAGGCGTCAAACCATTGCGCTCCCTTACCTTTAGTTCTAGTACTCTCCATCTGCTCGGGGACAAGTATATCCAGAGCGGCGAGCATCCAGGTCTTTAGTATCCTAGCATCATGGTCCAAATCTGTGCCACTCATTTTAGGGGGGATGGAGGAGAGCAGAGTCGCGAATAAGAGGTCGGCTTTCACCTTATTCCAGTGTCGAATTTTTCTCCGTGATTTGTTTGGGGCAGCCCGTACAGGGTCACCTGGAACCCAGCACTTTATCATGAAGTGGTCCGACCAAATTCAGGGACTAACCTCCGTTATTTCTGTATTAGGCAGGGAGGACCAGACAAGGTCCAGTGTATGGCCTTTCACGTGAGTCGGGCCCACCACTAACTGTTTTAAGTTGAGCAACGAGAGATTGGCTTCGAACTCAGTCTCAGTAGGGTCTCTGGGTACTTTGTCCCAGTGATAATTAAAATCGCCAACCACCAGGAGGGACTTGAATCTGGTGGCCAGGTCCGTTAGAAGTTCGGAAAGGATCTCATTAAAATCCGGAGAGCTTTGCGGCGGGCGATAAACTACTAATATTGCAAAGCATGATGATTTGAGCGAGACTTTAATCCCTAGCAGCTCCGCACAGGCACAGTTTTCTGCTAGAATCTCTTACTACGAGACATTTTTTAAACAGAAATGCCACACCTCCCCCTCTGCAGTCGTTTGGGCGATTATACCAGATCGCGTCATAGTCTGGGGGTAGGGCAGCCAAGATGTCTGGCGTTGATGCAGAGCCAAGCCAAGTCTCTGAAAGAGCAAGAATGTCAATTTCTCCCTCCAGCAATAGAGAGAAGACTTCTAGGTAATGCTTTTGCAAAGAGCGCGTATTAAGTGTCGCTAATCTTAGGCCATGTGACTGCCGGACAGTCAATGTGGGGAGAGTCCTGAAGCCTGTACCTGTGGTCTGCATCAGGTCATCCGCTTGCAGGTTGGCCAAGGTGACTTCATCTAAACAGAAGGAGTCTGTCTTTAATGCCCATAAAGCATCAGGTGAGTAAGTACGGATTTGGCCAGAGTGTGTGGCCCCTGGGCCCGTCATGGCCCGGACGGGCACAGACGGGCTTTCCTCTGGCGCTCCTCCGGCGCGATGCTGCGCGCGATCGCTGCGCGCCCGCATACTGATGGTTATTTATGGTAACAGGCTAAAAAGGCACTCGCAAAGACTAGCCTGCTAACCCCTAAAGCGTGGTGGCAGGGTCTCTAGCCCACACCCAAGATGGCGGACGGGCGTGAGGCGGCGAGGGAATCACCGAAATGGTGAGATGTGTGTTTTTAATCCAACTATTGTGCAAGCAATGCGAGGGATGGGATCGTAGGGTCACTAAACAAAATTCAGAGTAAAATTCGATCTCTAAAACAAATTTCGTTTTTGAGCAAATTTTAGCAGTAAACAGTTTAAAAAGGAGCTAGCCTCCAACAATATAAAACAAATGAGGATTTCTTTGGTAGCAGCAGCGGCAGGTCGTTCTCTTTCTGATCGGCACACTGGCCGAGTGACCACCTAAAATAGCCTTTGCCTGAAAGGCACTCGCAAAGACTAGCCCGCTAACCCCTAAAGCGTGGTGGCAGGGTCTCTAGCCCACACCCAAGATGGCGGACGGGCGTGAGGCGGCGAGGGAATCACCGAAATGGTGAGATGTGTGTTTTTAATCCAATTATTGTGCAAGCAATGCGAGGGATGGGATCGTAGGGTCACTAAACAAAATTCAGAGTAAAATTCGATCTCTAAAACAAATTTCGTTTTTGAGCAAATTTTAGCAGCAAACAGTTTAAAAAGGAGCTAGCCTCCAACAATATAAAACAAATGAGGATTTCTTTGATAGCAGCAGCGGCAGGTCGTTCTCTTTCTTATGACGTTGCAGAATCGTATGGTTTTAGACGTCATACTTGCAGATCGAGGTGGAGTATGCAAATTGATCGGATCTAGTTGTTGCATTTACGTACCAGATAATGCCCCTACAGTATACCAAGCCATCTCTAGGTTACCTAAGATCTCTGAGTCTATCCATGTAGACGAAGGAGACTGGTCATTGACAGCATGGTTTTGAGAATTGCTGTCTAAATGGGGATGGAAGATTTTGACATTCCTTGGTCTGGTTTTGGCCATCCTTTTCTCTTGTTGTCTTTGTATCCAGTGTGGTCCTGCCATTTGTAGGCTTTGTGCTACTATGTGCATTAGGAGACCTGTCCCGAGAGAAGTAGAGAATAATAGGATGATGCTACAGCAACACTTAGATGACCTAATGAAGATTGATATGGACCTAGATTCAGATTAACATGAGTTTAGGTTATTGCCTACGTAAAGGAAAAAGGAGGGCCTGAGGTTCTGTAATTCTCGAGCCTGACTTCATTTTGTGTTGCCCTCACGTAGGCCTGTGAAAGAGGCCCAGCGAACAAGTGGCCTGGCTTTCTGAGTTCATGTACACATTAACTAGGTTTCTTTCGAATCTGAAAGAACTGCAGAGAAACTGACCTCTTCACCTGAAACTGGCCTCGCAAAGCCAATTTCCCTTGGTTTGATCCTTGTCTAAGATTGCCACTTAATGTTCAGGACCTCGTTAACCTTTAGTTTCCTTGCACATGTTTTATCTTGTTCAGCATCTATTACTGTTTCCTTTATGTTCTGACATTACATGGGTTGTGTCAATTATAAATTTGTCCGGCTTGCAAAGATTGAATTTAGGACATTCCTAATAATTAACTTTTGGGTTGGGTTACTGTAAATTGGGTTTTTGTTAATGTGACACTCAGTTAGAAAATTTGCCCTATTGGTTAGAATTTTGCACAGTGGGTGTACATTTATAATGAGAATATGGTGTATAAAAGGAGATATCTTGCCTTAGTAATTTGAACAGTCTCCTAGGAATATACATTGTGATGTATTGTTGGGATTTCTGTTGTTAGCTGCAGCTAATAAACTTGTTCTCTGACGCCACCCAGAAGTATTCCGTGTCTCTGTATACCAAGACAGGTGGAACCCGAAGATTTCAGGTGTGTCCCTGGCACCGCTGGGTTCTGACCCGGTTCTTCAACGGCTAGTTAAGGGAAATTGTTTTTATAACACTCCATAGTTCCAACGATACAAGTGGCAATCCGCCAGTGCTTTAGTTTTGCGTTGACACCATAGATGCTATGCACTATGCCACTGGAGTCAAGCTATCCTGGCTGATGAGGGCTGAAAGCCAGAAACCGGTCCTAGGATGCTTGTTTCCAGTCCAGGGGGGACGTGGTCTGGCAGTTTGGGATGGACTGTTCCCATTGGGCGCAGGGTCAAGACTGATTTGCATATGGCTCGGTCCAAACTGGAATGGCGTGGTGAGCAAAATAACAATGGATTAAACCCAGATCTGTGACTGGGGGTGAATGTTTGACAATGTTCAACATTCCGTCCATCATCTTTTTGTGTTGAATTATCATAATGACACAGAAATACAAAGTTTGTCTTATAATGCAAGACAGAAACCCGTACCAACAGCGCACAGAATATAAGATTCAAACAGTACACAAACTCTGTTGAAAAATGCGATACGGCAAATGCATTCTAATGACATGAGCACAACAGGGACACGTGTACTCACACGCAGCCTCTTTTACGGTGTTTAAGCATGCTTTATTTTGGAAAATAAGCGTTTATCTCAAGCAAGTGATCAGCGCTCTGAGACCCATGTGTCACGGAACCAGACATGGAGCACACTTGTGGCAGTAGCAGTCAGAAGCAAGTGAGCTGTAAGGTTCAACACTCCGTCTCCTCTGGTACGGTAAAGCCTGCAGCTTGCGTGCACATTCATTGCTCATGAAACCGTGCCATATAGATGGGGTTGTGTGGATGACAAAGAGGATGTCTTGTTGGCTATTGCTAGTTAATGGAAATTGTTTTTATAACACCCCATAGTTCCCACGATACAAGTGGCAATCCGCCGGTGCTTTAGTTTTGCGTTGACAAGATCATAGATGCTATGCAACGAGTTTAAAGGTGCTTATAGACAGGTGGTCGGTGTGTGCTGAACACGGCACCCACGCTTCTACTAAAGGTGTAATGGTGCTGTTTTGGTGTCGTACATATCTAATGATCTTGGCACGCAAGTAAATACATTAAAACACATGCATACACCTTTGAGCTCAGGAATAAGCCACATTTCCTGGACAGAGCCCCTAGTGCCTATCTGGTTCTCATCTCCCGGCGCCGACTGTGGCGCGCCCGCTGTTCCTCGGCCCTTGGTGGTCTTCTCACGAGCTCTCTGTGCACTTGTGCTCTGGTTCGAGGCACTGCGGGTATCACTCCGAAGGCTCAGTGCGGCGTGCACGTCTGCAGGGTTGGGGTCAAGCCTGTGGGTAATGCAGTGCTGCAAAACATAGATACCTACCCTTACCCGTTACCACAGCACCCCCTTCAGCCTCAGGAGGCGCAGCGCTCCCTGCTCTCCCCTCCGGCTGGCCCCCGGTCACGGCTCAGGTTTCCGGGCTTTGCTGCGAGTTCAGGGAGCTGTCAACCCTGGGAGGAGGGGTCCCGCCCACTCCCGGATTGGGTTCCTGTGACTGACAGCGTCTCCGCTGCATTCCCATCCCCGGCTCCCACCACCACCTCCCGCTGCCGCGGAGTTATGTGTCCTACCAATTAGCGTGCGTCCGGGCCCTTCTCATGTCCGCTTACAATAATATTATGAAAAAGTGGCTCGGGCAGCCTGAGAGAGCATGCTGATTGCGGCACTCTATCACCGTCAGCCCCACTCTGCAGAGAGGCTTCAAGTTAAAGGGTGGGGGCGCACTCCCAGCGCCGCTGGAAAGCCGAGACAATAGACACCCAAAGTCAAGTACCTGCCCAAGAACTTCAAAATAGTTTTCACATTTTCCTGGCGAGATGCCAATGCTTGTATTCACTGCCCACCACTCTTATTTGTCCCTCTGTCTGAGGTACAAGATGGCTCGTGCTTGGAGGGTTAGGCTCCGCCCAGATATCGAAACTTTTTATTATTTTAATACCTCAGGAACTATTGAATGGATTTACACCATTTAACAAAAAGGTCTGTTTCAGAACCAAGGGCTACCTTTTTGCCAAATTTGGTGTAAGTCCGTTCAGCAGTTCCGGCTGTAGCCTTGTCTAAAGTTTCCTATTGAAAATAACATGGGGAAAACACGTTTTGGGACCCCCTTTTTTTCTCGGGCCCCGCTTGGCAAATCACCCCGAAACTTTCAGGATAGGAGCTGGCGGGAGCTTGAAAATATCACGAAGATTCGTAAACTGGCGCCAAAGGTACTGGGAAAACAAAAAATGCTTTTACTATGGAAACTAGGTCCTAACTGTAACTATCTACTGGCGACCGCCAGTAGATAATAGATATACATATGTGTGTACATTAGAAGTGGATAAACAAGACACGTCAAACCTAATGACAGCCATTCTATTCTTCCTCTGATGGTAACAGTTTCTATTAATGTACGTGTGCTGCTAGATACTTAGAAAGCACCCTCCCACCCCAGCCTTTACTGGTGGGGGGGTTTACAGTTCTTCAGTGGAGAGGGACACGGGAGGGTATCATTTGCTGCTATCTTTGTTAATAATAATAATAATAATAATAATAATAAATGTTGCTGTTAAAGTTATTGTAATTGTTATTAATTTTCTTGTGAAAAGTTATTATTAATGGTGTTTTCATGGTTTTGTCGTTCATATTTATATACATCTCATCCCTGCTCAGACTTTTCCGGCCGTATAAAGAGAGGTTTGAGGGTGGCGGTGGGAGAAAGAAGGGTCCACCGGTGAGAGCTGGGCACACGAGCAGAGGAGGAGAGGGAAGACTGCTGAAGATTTGGGACCACTGGGCGGGTGATGGGAGCGGACTCCTGCAGTCCAGTACCCAGGCTGGGTGCGGGGTAGAGGGGGGAGGGTGGGAGCGAAGATCCAGAGGAGGAGGGGCCACTGTGGAAGTCAAGGGACACTGGCACTAGAGGAGGGGTAGACAAGTTTGAAAACAAGAAGGAAGAGTGAAAAAGAGTAAGATGAAGAAAGCAAGATAAGAGATGAGAAGGGGGAGAAGGAACCGAGTGAGAAGAGAATGTCAGAGGAAAGGAAGACAGGTGAAGAAGCGAGGGAGGAGTGAAGACGAGAGTCACTTATGAAAGAGAGATGGGGCAGAAAGCTGAACAAAGAGAGATGGAGCGAGGTATGGGGGTAACCTGAAAGGGGGTGCGCGGACAGCCCAGAAAAGAGAGTGCGCCCAGCAATAGGAGAGCTAGGCGAGAGTGTGAGATGTTGTGAAGAGTGGAGTGGAGGAGGCGGGGATGGAGGGATGGAAGGAACCGCTGAAGAGATGCAGAGAGAGGGCGGGCTGCAGGTGGTTCGTGTTGCACCGGCTCCTCACATTCTTCCAGTCGCGGGGTAAGGGCAGGCAGGAGGAGTGGGGGTGTAGTATTGAAAAGGTAAGGAGAACTGGGTGGACGGTAGACTGTGGGGAGGAGAGTGAGAGTGGAATAGAAGGTGGAGAAGGAGGGTGGGGGGAGGAGTGAAGATAAGGGAAGGTATGGGAAGGGTGAGGCTGCGCAAGAAGGTTAGGAGAGATCGAGAGGTGATGATAGAGAGAGGAGTGGGAAGACAGATACAGATGGAAAAAGCTAAAGGTAGATGGTGAGAGACAGAGGTAAATAAAGAGAAAGAGACAGAGAAAGAGAGTGTGAAACACAGAGAGAGGGGGAGAAAGAGTGACATATAGAGGGAGGAAAACAAAGAGAACGATATTGAGAGAGAGAGAGAAACAATGAGAAAGAGGAGAAAGAGCGACATAGAGAGAGAGAGAGGAAAAAACAAAGAGAAAGACTAGGAGAGAGAGAGAAAGAGAGAGGGGCGAAAGAGTGATATAGAGAACAAAAGAGCGCAAGGGAAACAAAGAGAAAGAGAGAATGCGAAAGAGAATGGGCGTGATGTATGCACCCCGCACCCTAACAAGCACTGCCTCTGCTGGGGGTGGGGTAGGGGAGGGGGCCCTCATTCTAGCTCGAGAGCCCCCGATTGCGAGTATACCGTTCACCCTGACACAAAATGTTATGTTACCCATCCTCCCTAGAATGTACATGCACTGTGCAACGTGCGGTTGCGCGCTGGCCCCTCCACCTCTCGTGTACACAAGACCCGTATAGTGGCCCCAAACACTAGCACATAGCGAGAGATTCATGTCCACAGTCTACAAAGACAAAATTGCCAGTGCAAAGTACCACAAAGATACACACGTGTCTCCAGGCACCTCCCCGGACCCCAAAATGCAGCCGTCTGCAGACACCCTCGCCCCATGTACAACCTAAAAATTCCCAACCCTGTGTATGCACAACCTGCACATGCAAACACAGGCCATTTCCTACCCCGTGTAGGCTCAGACGGCACGTGCACATACAGATCACTGCACGTACACACACAGATAATTCCCAACCCCATGTAGGCATACATGCATGCACACACAGGTAATTTCCAACCTCACATAGGCTCTGACTGCACAAGCACACACACAAACCATTCCCAGCCCCATAGGTGCTAACCTGATGCACACACACAGACCATTCTCCCCAAAGCCACAAACTGTACACATACCATTCCCAACCCCATAGAGGCACACACTGCACGAGCACAATCACAGACCATTCCCAACCCCATAAAGGCACACACTGCACACAAACACACAGACCATTCACAACCGCATAGAGGCACACACTGTACGCACACACAGACACAGATCATTCTCAACTCTATACAGCCACGCACTGCACAAGCACACACACAGACCATTACCAACCCCAGAGAGGCACACACAACCATTCCCAACCCCATATAGGGACACATTGCACGTTCACACAGACACGTAAATGTAATATGTATTCCAAACTCATATAAACACATGCCGCTCGCTCACATGCACTCGGTTCGTTCCTAACTGCAAGGACACATATTTAGACATTACAGACACTGATCGTTATGATGCCATTGATAGCTGCTGATCTATGAATACTTTCTGTTAGGGTGTCATTGATAGCCGTAAGATAGAAGTATCACGGCTATGATGCCACTGATGACTATTGCAATATAATAATGCACTATTGTGATATAACAGATACCATTGTGCGACATAATTATTTCTGTTCTGATGATTTCGTCGATAACTGTTGTGATATAATGAATTATTTACGTCATCACTCTTGGTTGTGATATGGGTTAATTTCATAATGCTTTGATAAATGTTGCGATACTGTGAAGAAGTTATATCAGTCGCTGTTATGAAATGGTGCCTTACATTTACAGTGTCATTAAACACGCTTGCGATCTGAATGAAGGGTTGATGTAATGAAGCCATCAAATGCTGTTGTGACGTCATTGCTAGCTGTTGTGATTACACGAGAGCTGCCACACGCGCCCATGCTTCGACAGAAGCCTCCGCTCTACGGGGAAAGCCCGCCCAGAATATTAGTGGGCACATCGGGGTGCGTGGGTGGCTCGGAGGGGGTCCGCCCGGTTTTCCTTTCTCGTGGCCCTGCCACTCTCACGCGGTCTAAGAGACCAAGGTCTGCGCTCGTCAGTCCAAACCTCTTCCCTGTGAGTCATAATAGCGCAGTAGGATGGCCTCAAGGCACTCCACGTTCTCAGCGTGTTGGTACAAATATTGATAATCATGTGCGACACTACAACACTAATGTTTTGATGAAAAAATCACTTAGTGGTTGGCTGGCATATGCTTTGCTGCAAGTCCAGGGACCTGCCAACCCCGGGAGAAGGGGTCCCGCCCACTCCCGGATCGGGTTCCCGTGACTGACAGCGTCTCCGCGGCAACCCCATCCCCGGCTCCCACCACCACCTCCCGCACACGCCGGGGTTATGTGTCCTACCAATTAGAGCGCGTCTGGGCCCTTCTCATGGCCGCTTACAACAATATTATGAAAAAGCTGCCGGGGCAGCTTGAGAGAGCGAGCTGACTGTGGCACTCCATCACCATCAGCCCCACGCTGCCGACAGGCTTCATGTTAAAGGGTGGGGGCGCACTCCCAGCGCCGCTGGAAAGCCCAGACAATAAGACACTCAAAGTCAAGTACCTGCGCAAGAACTTCACAAAAGTTTCACATTTTCCTGGCGAGATACCAATGCTTATATTCACTGCACATCACTCTTACTTGTCCCTCTGTCTGAGGTACAAGATGGCTGCGAACACTTCCTGGTTTGAAGTGTTGGCAGCCAATTTCAGCCAAGCTCGTGCAGGGAGGGTTAGGCTCCGCCCAGATATCAAAACTTTTTCTTTTTTTAATACCTCAGGAACTACTGAATAGATTTACACCATTTAACAAAAAGGGGTCTTTCTGAACCAAGGGCTACCTTTTTGCCAAATTTAGTGTAATTCCGTTCAGCAGTTCGGGCTGTAGCCGTGTCTAAACTTTCCTATGGAAAATAACATAAGGAAAACATGTTTTGGGACCCCCTTTTCTTTCGGCCCCCGCTTGGCAAATCACCCCGATGCTTTCAGGATAGGAGCTAACCGGAGTGGGCCATAAGTTTTGAAAATGTCGCAAAGATTCGTCAACCGGTGCCAAAGTGTAGAGTGCTGCTCAGCCTGTGCGCGTGTGTATGAATGTTGATTGCATGAATGTTCGAATGGTGTGTTGAATGTCAGTTGAAGTTCGGGCTGAGCAGATGTCATACCGCTCCTGGTGGGGTTCTCCAATTTATATCCTAAACTAAAATAAAGATCAACTTACAACAAATGTCCTCGACTTCCTGGAATATCTCTTCATTACATTTGGCGACGCTTCAGAAACGGACCTCCGTGCAAATTTAAAAGACATTTAAAAAAAAAGGAAACGGAACGAAAAGTGAAACCTTAAGAAAAGGATCCAAACTGAAAAGGAAACCTCCAACAAAGTACTGGCACCCAGAACCCCACCAGTGACCTCTCACCGGTCGCCCTAGAAGTAAGTGCCAGTTATTTTCATAGCAGCGTTTATCTGAACTTTAAAGCTGTAATAATTTGAAACAAAACTCTTATTGCCGATAAAGAGTTTCTCAAGGACAGTGAAGTGTATTTTGAAAGCGGCTAAAATTAAACTTTAAAGGGCGCACTACTGGTTTTTCGGCATACCAATTCCTTCGAGACCGATCACCTGCAACTATAAAGCGCCAGCTGCTTGTCAACACCGTCCTGCCACCTTGTAAGTGCTCTGGTGCAACAACCCTTTCACTGACCGGCATAATGACAAGAAAACTGAACGAGTGACTCTCAACCGGAGTACAACTGTTTGTTTTCTGCTTTCTCCTGACCTGCTCTTTTTAGTGAAGAAAAGAGTGTTCCTTTTACTTCAGCAGCAGGCGGAAGGGAGTTTTACATTTTCTTCAGCAGCAGTGTGTCAAGTGTTTAACGTGAGCATTTTCTTAATTATACTTTACTAATATGTTAAAAGTTAAGAGCACATAGATATTGCTCGCGCTCTTACCGTTGATGTTTGCCTCTTTCGAAGTCAGCGCGAGGCATCTCCACGCATCAAACCTTACTTACACTGTGACGACTTCTCTTGCACGTCATCACGTAATCCTCTGCGTGCCTCCATCTTTCAGGAAGTGTTCAGGCATTGTTAAACTGTTGCCCAGCAACGCGCAATTTATGAACATGAAATACGATTAACTTTATCGCATACAGTTTGAAGTTCACGAGCTCAAGAAAATACTTGCTCTGCAATTGTTTTTCAGTTTTCAAAGCCTCCGACAGCAATTAAGCTCAGCAATCCTGAACATAGATAATACCAGTGACACTTCATCAATCATTGGATTCTCTTCACGCTTGAGAGCACTCCTTCAAGGAAATACACGAGCTGCAGTTCTTTCATTTTTATTGAACAGAACTTTAAGCCTCATACAATAAACAAAATGCAGAATATATTCGAGACCATCAAACCTTATTTTCACTTGGTTTCCGTCATTACTCTGACACCCTTTCTCCAGTCTTGCATTCCACGGATTCCCGGCATACTTTCTATCCATTATTTTTCCACAAGTACTGGAGTCGTTTTCTCTGGAAACTCATCACCTCGATCTGCTGTTTATCAAAGTACAATACTTTTATTTGTCACAACACTACCACCTAATGGTTATTTTCCATCGTTGCACTTTGATGATGATATGAATTAGAGGTTGATAATGCAGACGTCGAAAGTTCCGTAAAGTGTTATCTCTGTTTCTTTTAGCAGAAGTTTTATTTTATGCAGATGTTATCACCTTTCTCTGCTATAAATTTTACAGTTGCTTTATCCTTATAGTTACATTTATTATAAGTATTTAATTATTCGAATTTTGTAGTGATTTTAAAATGAGTAATTTTAGTATAATCTTTACATGATTTATATACGGGCATGTTTAAAAATGAAATGATTTTACAGTCATACTTAGTTTCATGCTTCATCAAATATTTTTGATGTTTTAAAGTAGGCTAAAACACTACTGTTTAAAAAAAAAAAGAGAGCTATAGTGCAAATGCAGTCTCTTTTGAGGAAGAATATATATTTTAAAAATTTTCTAGTATTTTGAAAGGAAGAATGCAAATGCATTCCACCACACCAACTTTTTAAGTTATTTATATGGGTCTTATTTTAAAGACGTGTGGTTCCTTCTTCTATACTCTGTAAACCACACTAAGCTTTTAAGCTATATGTATATGGGTCTTACTTTAAGACGTGTGGTCTCTTTAAAAATGCAAATGCATTCTTCAGTACTATTATCCACACTAAGCTTTTAAGCTATATGTATATGGGTCTTACTTTAAGACGTGTGGTCTCTTTAAAAATGCAAATGCATTCTTCAGTACTATTATCCACACTAAGCTTTTAAGCTATATGTATATGGGTCTTACTTTAAGACGTGTGGTCTCTTTAAAAATGCAAATGCATTCTTCAGTACTATTATCCACACTAAGCTTTTTAGCTATATATTTATTTGGGTCTTTTTATAAGACGTGTGGGTCTCTTTTAAAAAAAAAAAAGGGTCAAGTTCCTTTTTAAGTGCGTCACTATCCACACTAAGCTTTCTCCAGCTATATATATATATATATGGGTCTTATTTAAAGACGTGTGGAGACTTGATGCCTTTCTCTTCATGTTTTACTTTTACTTGTGTTTCTTCCACAATTTTTATGTATGTTTCACCTTACATTTTAACCACTCTACTAAGTCTTGTTTCCTCTATACTGCACTTGTTTTTCTTTTTCAACATTCAAGCTTCCTTCGCTCTGGTCTGGCCAATCAGTGTGTCTTGGTGGTTCTTGCTGTGTTAACTTTTTCTCTGCTGTGTCTTTGTGCCTTCTTTGCTGCACAAATTTTTCACTCTTCTTCTCATCTTTTTCTCTTCTAGTGATCTTTACACCGTTTGCTTTCATTTTTCTTCTCATTTCTTTGTATCTCTACCTTCTGCGTACTCCCCTTTTAGCTCACTTATTGTCTCATTAAAAGGGGGAAGAGGGGTTGTGTTGTTTCAACGTCCTTTTTTGCATGTTCTGAAAATGGTTTTACCGTATTTTACAGTTTAAGGATTTCACTCCACCTCTTCACTTGATTTTAATTCTATTGAATATATAAATGTTCTTAATTATATTTTATATTTGCTTAATACCTTGTATAGTAACATCTTATAATTATATTGTGAAGGGTCATCTTTTCTGTGTTAACAAGGGAGAAGATGTAGAGTGCTGCTCAGCCTGTGCGCGTGTGTATGAATGTTGATTGCATGAATGTTCGAATGGTGTGTTGAATGTCAGTTGAAGTTCGGGCTGAGCAGATGTCATACCGCTCCTGGTGGGGTTCTCCAATTTATATCCTAAACTAAAATAAAGATCAACTTACAACAAATGTCCTCGACTTCCTGGAATATCTCTTCATTACACAAAGTTATTGGGAAAACAAAAAACACTTTTCCTATGGAAACTAGGTCCTAACTATAACTATCTACTGGCGATGCATAAATTATGCAAAAAAGAAGGAGAGAACTCTGGTTAGTTCTTAAGTTTAGGTGAAAAGCAGCTCTAGTTAGAGCACTCTCAACACCAGCGACACTCTAGTGTTGAGAGTGCTCTAACAAGAGCTGCTTTACACCAAAACTTGAGTAATTTATGGGTCACTCTATGCCTGAAAGGGTTTTGTTTTGACTTATACTGGGTGCTCCCTTGTGTCTGGACAAAGCTATAGATCTCTGAAGAGCTCTAATTAGAGCGAAACACTGTGTCAGGGGTTGCTTTTACTCATTTCAGGTTGGCTTGAGTTGGTATTTTACCAATTCAAAGCTGTAATACTGTGACTGGAGTGATAAATGGCTTTTGTCATTTTACAGCTCGGCAAAGACAGTACTGTGTTAGCCCTATGCTTAAAGACTTTGTCCTTTTCTATCTCGGCGTGGATGGCACTGTGCTAATCCTATGCTTAAAGACTTTGATAGAAAAACAGACATTTGAGATGAGCAGATCTAGAGTATCGCTGGTGTTGAGAGTGCTCTAACAAGAGCTGCTTTCCACCTAAACTTGAGAACTACCCAGAGTTCTCTCCTTCTTTTGTGTATAATTTATGCATCACTCCATGCCTGAAAATGTTTTGTTTTGACTTATACTGGGTGCTCCCTTGTGTCTGGACAAAGCTATACCTCTCTGAAGAGATCTAATTCGAGCGAAACACTGTGTCAGGGGTTGCTTTTACTCATTTCAGGTTGCCTTGAGTTGGTATTTTACCAATTCAAAGCAGTAATACTGTGCCTGGAGTGATAAATGGCTTTTTTTCATTTTACAGCTCGGCAAGGACAGCACTGTGCTGTATAAATGGCAAAAGACTTTGCCCTTTTCTATCTCGGCGTGGATGGCACTGTGCTAATCCTATGCTTAAAGACTTTGATAGAAAAACAGACATTTGAGGTGAGCAGATCTAGAGTGTCGCTGGTGTTGAGAGTGCTCTAACAAGAGCTGCTTTCCACCTACATTTGAGAACTACCCAGAGTTCTCTCCTTCTTTTTTGCATAATTTATGCGTCACTCTATGCCTGAAAGGGTTTTGTTTTGATATATATATATATATATATGTATATATGTATTACCTACTGGCGGTCACCAGTAGATAGATATAGTTAGGACCTAGGGCTAGATGTAGGTAAATCTATTTTACCACTTCTTAAATACCGAATTATACCGATTCGGTATTTAAGAAGTGGTCAAATAGAGGGGGGGAGATGTAGGTAATTCCAGATGTGGAATTACCGAATCGGTAATATTCGGTATTTACCGATTCTGTTATTACAGAATCTGTATTTCCTATTGATTCCTATGGGCTGTGAAGCCCATAGGAATCAATGGGAAATACCGATTCTGTAATTACAGAATCGGTAAATACCGATTTTAGCAAGGGTGCAGCGGGTGTCACTTTGACACCCTCTGGCACCCCAGAAATGTACATGTGCGCCATGTGGCACACAGACATGCCCTAAGGGCATGTCTGTCTGTCACATGGCATAGGTGTGCATGCACACATGTGCATGCACACCTGAATTCTGTATTTTAACACCCAATTGCATTGGGTGTTAAAATACCGAATTTGTAGGGCCTTTGGGACTCTGAAGAGTCCCACCTACATCTGAGATTTACCGAATCGGTAAAAATACTGATTCGGTATTTTACAGAATCGGTAAATTTACCGAATCGGTAAATTTACCGATTCTGTAAAAAAGTGCCCCAACATACCAAATCTTGAATACCGCTCGGTAACGGCCGAAAATACCGATTTTCGGCCGGTACCGATCGACCTACATCTGGCCCCTAGTTTCCATAGGAAATCTGCAAAATTCTATTGGCAATAACTTTGGCGCCGGTTGATGAATCTTCGTGAATTTCTCAAAGAATGGCCCGCTCCGCTCCTTCCCTGAAAGTTTTGGGGGGATTTGTCAAGTGGGGGCTGAGAAAAAAGGGGGGTCCCAAAATGTGTTTTCCCCATGTTATTTTCCATAGGACCTTTAGACACGGCTACAGCCCGAACGGCTGAACGGAATTACAAGAAATTTGGCAAAATGGTAGAGCCTGATTCGCAGATCACGCTTTTGCTTAAATGGTGTAAATCCCTCTAATAGTTCCTGAGAAAATCAAAAGAGAATAAATATATATATATCTATATGCGCGCACCGTACGCGTACCGTACGTGTATGGTGCGCGCACCTTCCCGTGCACGAGCTGCATGCTGATTGACTGACACTGTCTGTCAACACTCCAAAACAGAAATTTTTGGCAGCCATCTTGTGCCTCGGTAGACTGAGGCACAAGAAAGCAGAAAAACAAATGTGTAGAACTCAAAAAGGGTTCAGGGTAGAAGCACCCTGACCCCCTAGGCCTGCTCAGGGGGTCCCACAAGGACCCCCAAGGCCCAAAAAATAAAATAAAAAACGTGAAAAATCACGGGGTACGCGCACCCCGCGGTTTTTCAAAAAAATTAATATTTTTGGGGGCCTTGAGCAGGCCTAGGGGGTCAGGGTGCTTCTACCCTGCCCTTTTTGCTAGTTCTAAACCTTTCCGAGCACGAGCTGCATGTTCATTGGCTTTCAACACTTCAATCCAGGAAGTGTTGGCAGCCATCTTGTGCTCGGTAGACCGAGGCACAAGAAATCAGAAAAACAAACGTGTAGAACACAAAAAGGGGGCAGGGTAGAAACACCCTGACCCCCTTGGCCTGCCCAGGTGGTTCCACAAGGACCCGAAGGCCCCAAAAAATGTTTTTTTTCAAATTACCCCCCCGGGGGGACCAAATCGCGGGGGCATAGTGATAAAGAAGTGTGGGGGGGCCCCAATCCCCCCCACACTGTCCCGGGGACCGCCGCCCCCGGGGCAGAGCAACGCAGCCCCCTGGCGCATACTGGAGGCTCCTGGTGGGCTAGTTGGCCTCCAAGGACCCCCAGTATACAAGGGGGATTAGTTCCCCCTCTGAAAACGCGCCAGGGGGCTGCGTTGCAGAGAGGTGTAAAAAGGGGCATAGCCTCATTACACCTCTCTGCAATGCAGCCCCCTGGCGCATACTGGAGGTTCCAGGTGGGCTAGTTGGCCCCCAGGGACCCCCAGTATGCAAGGGGAATTAGTTCCTCCTCTGCAAACGCGCCCGGGGGCTGCGTTGCAGAGAGGTGTAAAAAAGGGTGTGGCATCTTTACACCTCTCTGCAATGCAGCCCCCTGGCGCATACTGGAGGATCCAGGTGGGCTAGTTGGCCCCCAGGGACCCCCAGTATGCAAGGGGAATTAGTTCCCCTTCTGCAAACGTGCCAGGGGGCTGCGTTGCAGAGAGGTGTAAAAAGGGGCATAGCCTCATTACACCTCTCTGCAATGCAGCCCCCTGGCGCATGCTGGAGGTTTCAGGTGAGCTAGTTGGCCCCCAGGGACCCCTAGTATGCAAGGGGAATTAGTTCCCCCTCTGCAAACGCGCCCGGGGGGCTGCGCTGCAGAGAGGTGTAAAATAGGGTGTGGCCTCATTACACCTCTCTGCAATGCAGCCCCCTGGTGCATACCGGAGGTTCCTGGTGGGCTAGTTGGCCCCCAGGGAACCCCAGTATGCAATGAGAATTAGTTCCCCCTCTGCAAACGTGCCAGGGGGCTGCGTTGCAGAGAGGTGTAAAAACATTTTTTTTCAATTTATATTAAAAATATGTAATGTAATTTAAAAAATAAAATATCTAAAAATAAATAATTTAAAATAATGTAGTAAATCAGTATAAAAAAAATAACAATTATTACATTTAAAAATTACCATTTATAAAACCATTGAAATTCACTGAAAAAACCATAGGTTTCAGCCACGTTATAGTTAGGAATTACCATTTAAAAAACCTTTGAAATTCACTGAAAAAACCATAGGTTTCAGCCACGTTATATTAAGGAATTAGCATTTAAAAAACCTTGCAAATTCACTGAAAAAAACATAGGTTTCACACACGTTATAGTTAGGAATTAGCATTTTAAAAACCTTTGAAATTCACTGAAAAAACCATAGGTTTCACACACGTTATAGTTAGGAATTAGCATTTTAAAAACCTTTGAAATTCCCTGAAAAAACATAGGTTTCACACCAGTTATAGTTAGCTGGTCATTTTACTCATACAAAACCTTTGAAGTTCCCCCGTTATAGTTAGTTCCGCTAACTATAACTCGCACGCCCACAATGCACTGCTGATGACGTCACATATTACATCACTAATGACATGGTCAGTGACATCACTCATGACATCACTAATGACATCTCAAATGACATCACTGATGACATCATCCAGTGGATGTGTGTCTTTCTGAAAAATAAATATTTTTTATAATGTATATCTAAAGGTCGATGGAAGAATAAATGGGTAAATAAGTGTCTAAATGGATGACTGTTTTGTAAAATTTATTGTATAACTGACTGATTAATTGGGTTAGTGAGTAATGTTTAAATATGTAAATATCTGTATCAGTCTCACAAATTTTTTGAATAAGTGGCTGCATGGGTTGGTCAGTAACTACATGAAAAACCTTGGAAATTCACTGAAAAAACCATAGGTTTCACACACGTTATATTTAGGAATTAGCACTTAAAAAACTATGTAAAATCACTGAAAAAAACATAGATTTCACACACGTTATAGTTAGGAATTAACATTGTAAAAAACTTAAAAATTCACAGAAAAACCATAGGTTTCACACACATCAAAATTAGGAATTAGCATTTAAAAAACCTTGCAAATTCACTGAAAAAACCATAGGTTTCAGGCCTGATATAGTTAGGAATTAGCATTTAAAAAACCTTTGAAATTCACTGAAAAAAAACACAGGTTTCAGGCCTGATATAGTTAGGAATTAGCATTTAAAAAAACCTTAGAAATTCACTGGAAAAACTGTAGATTTTAGGGGTGTTATAGTTAGCTGGACATTTCACTCATACAAAACCATTGAAATTCCTCCGATATAGTTAGTTGTACTAACTATATCTCGCGCGCCCGCAATCCACTGCTGATGATGTCACATATTACATCATTCATGACATGGTCAGTGACATTACTGATGACATCTCAAATGACATCACTGATGACATCATCCACGTGACGATACACCTCATCATACACTAGTATAACCTTTAGTACCACATTTAAATCCATTGACATACCGATACAAGTTTCTAAAAATCCACTCAGTGATTCCTAGATCTATACACACATCTAATCACTTACCTACAGATTCACTCATACATGCAGTCAATGATCAATAGAACACTATCAAATATACTTATACACCTATATCGACATTACACACCAGCACACATCCTATTCACTTATAAAGTCATCCTATTCACTTATGCAAACAATGGATCATACTTACATTTACTTAGCTATACACTTATACAAACACCACTTTATCTTATACTTAGTGTGTTATAAAATCACTATTACAAGTATACAGTTATCTATACAGTCACGCATACAATCAATGAGTCTTACGTATACTTATTTAAAAACAACAACCGACACATACATTGCCTTTTATTTTTCTACTTTGTTGGACATGTACCATTAAGAGAGATATCACCACACCCATAAAGATATTCACTCACCAAAACAACTGTTATAACAGGTAGTCTTAACGTCATATACCTACTAAATCAACTATTCACACATCTTTGGGCAGTCACACACCTCCCACCGTACCACACACACATTCACTCTCCCATACAAATACTCAGTTAATTAATCAATAACTAATATAGACTTTCAAATAGCTAGTAACCAACTGGAGAAGTAGTTTTTACAACAACTGACAAAGTGATACAGATGTTCACACAGTTTAGTCACTATCCAATATATTTAGAGAGACACTTTAAATTAGTCAAGTAAACAGTCAATCACACTGCTACTAAATCCTCCATCCAGATATTTATATTTATATATCCACTCATTCTTCAATGCAAATTGCTATATATATAATACATATTTAAATAACAAAGCAAACCACATTCACTGGATGATGTCATCAGTGATCGGAGGAATTTCAATGGTTTTGTATGAGTGAAATGTCCAGCTAACTATAACACCCCTAAAATCTACAGTTTTTTCAGTGAATTTCTAAGGTTTAAGACATAAACAAATCATAAGGCCGTGGATCGGCTAATGTCCTCTATCATTTCATTTCATCATGATTTCACATATATATAAAGATACATATCTTATTTATACCGAGTTGAAATAAGGTGCATCAAATTTCGACAGTCAAAAATTCATGTGCATTGGGCAGTTCAAAATCATATCTATAGTAGATCCATCTTAAGTTCAAATTTTCAAATTCTTTCAATTCATCAATTATATACTATAGAATAGTATATAAAAAAATATATATAGAAAATGTATGTAGAAACATCCCCGCACCAGTGGCAGATTCATATATGCGGCTATATAGAGCTGATAAGTATTCTGCTAACAAAATATATATAACGGAATACCTATCAAAAATCACAGATCACAGAATAAATCAAACAAATCAAGCAGAAAAACAAGCATTGCAGGAATAGGCTCAGAATTACACATAGAAACAATTACACTTCCAATTCCTGCAACCTGTAGGTTAGTCCTGCGCTAATGTGGGATACGTCTTATTTTCCTAGATGGAACGCCATTTCTTCCCCACTATTGAGGCCTTTCGGATGCTTCGTAGAGAGATCTATTATGTACCTCGACTCTAATCTACGAAGTCGTCTCAAGCGATCACCGCCCCTTACGTTTGGTGGCACAATATCTAGTACAAAGTATTGTAATTTGTTGCGATCCTGCCCATGGACTTCAGCAAAGTGGCGGGCCACCGGGTAAGCGGGGTCTGCTTTGTCTATGGCCCTGAGGTGTTCTAATATTCTTAATTTCAGCTCCTTGATTGTACTACAGTTGTAGCGGAGGCCACAGGGGCAGTGCAAGAAATAGACTGCATATTGCGTACTGCAGGTAATGAACTTCTTGATGAATATTTTCTTCCCTGTCTCAGATATTATGTACGATAGGACCCTTTTACTGCCCACACAGGCTTTGCAGCGGCCACAGGGGTAAAACCCTTTTTGTTCCCGTAAGGTATTTGTCTTAGACACTGGTTTTTCCAGGTGGCTGGTGACAAGCATGTCTACTACTGACCTTGCTTTACTAAATGTTAGTAATGGGTAAGATGGTAAATCCTCCTTTAGCACGTTGTCTGTTTGTAGAATGTGCCAGTTTTTTCTAAGCATCATTCTGAGATCATTCGCCCCTGATGAATATGGGGTAATGAGCCTAAATTTCCCTTTGTTTGTGGTTACATCCTTCTCACGGCCACTCCTTGTCGGTTTGGCAGTGAGTAGAGTCCCTCTTGAGATCTTTCTCACTTTTTTCAGTGTCCTTTGCAACAATTCATTGCCATATCCCCTGATCTTAAAACAGGATAGGCATTCCGAGGCAGCTGCCTCGAAATCGGAGTCCCTGGAGCAATTCCTTCAGAGCCTCAATAGCTCCCCATAAGGAATGCTATTAATGAGTTGAGGGGGATGACTGCTGCTGGCAAAGAGTGTAGAATTGCCAGCAGTCTCCTTTCTATATAGGGCCGTGTGTAGTTGTTCTCCCTCTATAAACACTCTCAGATCCAAGTACTCCGCTGCCACCGGACTAATTGAACCTGGGAAATGCAGGTTTAGGTCGTTGTTGTTCAGTACCCTGATGTATTCCTCTGCTGTGTTTATTCCACCGTTCCATACGATGAATAGATAATCGATGTAACGATGCCAACACACGGTTTCCCCCTTCTCATGTCCAACCATGCAGCTCCTGGGCACCTGCTCCTCCCACCAGCCCACGAACAAGTTCGCGTAGCTGGGGGCAAAGCAGGTGCCCATCGCTGTCCCTGACTTCTGTAAATACAGCTGATCTTCAAATAAAAATATGTTGTGGGTCAGAAAAAACTCAACAAATTCCAGGATCATTATAATATGTCTTGCAAATCGCATTTGACGCTGATCTAGAGCATGTTTAACTGCGTTCAGGCCGTGACGATGTTCAATACACGTGTATAAACTGGTAATGTCCAGTACCAACAGCAAATACCCTGAGTCCCATTCCAGGTCTTGTATGTACATGTATATATATAGCGCAAATCACCGACATGGTATCTAAGCGCTAGCTTAGGGAACCCGTCCTGGTACTCCCTTGTGAGATACCCCGGCAGGGTATCCACAAGGTGAAAGCCAGGCATCCCGCCGCGAGGGGCCGTAGTGGAGATTAAGCAAGCTATTGCCCAGAGTCGCAGAGTGTGACCCCGTGAGTTGAGTAGGTACCGGAGCGAGAATTGTCGAGTCAGTGGAATTTTTTAGCCCGAGACCCGCCGAGGCGGGGAATCGAACCCTGGTCCACGGCCGATCTCAGCTTCCGGGTCTGCCGCCTCTAACCACTGAGCCACGCTTCTCCATAAGGAAATCCTTTGTGTCCTTTTATGTAAGATTTCAGGTTCAACACCAAGGGAAACAGGATGTTGTCTACAAAGCGAGACATATTCTCAGTTAAGCTGCCGATGGAGGAGATGATAGGACGGCCTGGTGGGCAGTCTCTATTTTTATGCAGCTTAGGGAGGTGGTAAAAGGTAGGGGTCATGGGACAGTTGTTCCGCAAAAACAAGTGTTCGTCTTTACCCAACATCTGGAGGTCGTACCACTTCTGGATCAGTATATCATATTCCTTGATGCTCTGTTGGTAAACATCAGTGGTACATTTCATATAAAACTTCTCATCTGAGAGTTGCCTCAATGCTTCGTTCTTATAGTAGTCCCTACTCATTAAAACCTCGTTCTCTATTTTATCTGAAGGTTTCACCAGAATGTTCTTGTCTTTCATTAGGTTTTTTAAGGCAATATTTTGTTGATCTGTGATGTTGTGTTTATGGCTTTGGTGGTCCGCATTCCGATATCTCATGAGGTCATTATTCATTGCCTCCGTAAATACATCCACGGCGTCCCACGGAGACTCAGGAACGAAGACAGAAGTGGGTTTAAATCTACTTTCCTCCCTCTCCTGTTCAACTCCTTGCAATTCTGCTCATTGTGCAGTGTCCAGTTGGTCAGTGTCCGAGGATTGTTCCATTTCTAGATCCTTAAGGATCTCCACTGTTAGTAAATCCCTTCTATTTAGATCGTCTGTTGCAGTTATCCTTGCTCCTTTCTTACTTAGGTCTTGCATGTGGGGACGCAGCTTAAAATACTTGTGAAGTTTTAGCTTCCTTGTAAAGCGGAACAAGTCAATCCTTGTTTGCGTATATTCCAACTCATTCTTGGGAAAAAATGTTAGTCTTAGGCTGAGGACTTCGGTTTCCTGGTCTGTTAATTCTCTGTCTGTAAGGTTGACAACTGTCAGATTAGCTTGATCTCTGGAACCGTTACATGCGAGAGGCATTATTTCTTGTTGCGGTTGGTCCAGCGAGAGGCTCTCACACCTCCTCTGCCTCCTCTTGCCACCCCCTGACCTCCTTGTCCTCCTGGTTCTCCTGATCCCACTGCTCCCGCGTCCAGTGGTTTGTTCTTCCCGTCGCGGAGCCAGGATTTCTTGATTATCTCGAATTCCTCTTGAAAAGGGGTTCTCTTGCTTTTTCCAGCTTGGGCGGCTCGGTTCTTTCCCCGTTCTTCTGGGTCGGGTTGGTCGTCTCCGGACTCGTTCTCGGTCACCTCTGACTCTGAGGTGACCGTGTCAACTGATGCTAATGCCCCAGCATTCACGCCAGTGCCTCTCTGTAAAGCCTTACGAGGAGCATCACATTTTTTCGCATAAGTTAGGACGCGCCCTGTCAAATAATCATTTGAGTCGCGTTCATATTTCTCCTGCTTGCGGAGCCTTATTTTTGCCTCATATTTTACAAGCCGAGCTTTCATTTGTTCTTTCATTTGCGAGATTAGCGTTGTCAGTCCGGGGTCTGTTTCTTTCTCTAGCTCTTCATTGATCAATGCGATCTCAGCCAATGCCTTTTCTCTGTCGCTCCAAGCGTACTTCACCAATATCTTGAGAGTCCCTTCACAATAGGCTGCAGTGTGTTCAAACCAGTCTGTCAATAACTGTGGGTCCGGATTTCATATGATGGTACTGTGTGGACCCTTAAGCCTCTGGGTACCCTTTCTTCCTCAACATAGTTTGTTAGGCTCGTCGCCTCCCACCATTTCCGTACCTCTCGCTCATGGAGCCTCTCCAGCTTGGTCATGGTAACTGTCAGTTTGTTGTTAGATGGCTCTGCCGCTGCCGCGGTCGTTGTTTCTAACGGCTTTTCCCGCCGTTTGAACATGCCCTTTGCTGCCGTTTGGCGCTCGGTATCTGAAAACATGCCGATGCGTGTTGATGTCCCACGCTATGCCCTTAATCACAGCTAGGACCAATGCAGCCCCCCGCTAGGTTGCTGCCGACACTCCCTCCTCTAACGTCCTGCCGTTATACCCCGCTGTGTTAGCACTGACATGCAGGCAATGGGGATAAATGAATTTTGTCAATGCTCACCAGGACGGCGTCTTCCTCAGGAAGCTTCCGGTTACCCTGGTCGGTTCCTCCGTACTTCGTCTTCACCGGTCAGCAAAAAATCCCCATCAGCGGTGACGGTGGTGCGCAGCTTGTGTCTTGAAAAATGCTCCTCTCCCACGAAGAAAGCTGCTCACTCGCGGACGGGTGCTGTTGGCGGCTCGCGGGGTGCCGCGTTACATAACGCTCCAATTCTTCTTTACTTTACCAAAGAAGGCAAAACAGCACTCAAGGAGTTCGTGTCAACCATGCAAGATTTTATTCGCGGCGGGGCTTACACAGACGTGCTTCGGCGTACTGCCTTCGTCAGTGTGAATTACACAGATACAACAACCGGCATATTAATAAAGTTTTCCATGAATCATGAAAAGTGACAAAGGACTAACCCCACTAAAGTCACAGTACGCGCCATCTTGGAGTTGTATAGATACATCATATAAGTGCATATAAGATGCAAATCAAGCCCACCAATGGGCTATTGTACGTGGACAGGGGGGTATTTGTGACATCAAAATTGTTTAAGACATATATATATATATAATGTGATATATACATCACAAAAGAAAGGAAAAATAAAATTACATACATTAACTTCCTTAAGTATTAAAAAAATAAAGCTATGAAATCAATACCGGTTTCCGGTTTATTTAATTCCAGTTAGTATATAAATATGAATAAAATGTAACAAATATTATTGCACAAACTAAATTTTATTAACCCTTAATATTAAATAAATGTAACAGAATGATAAATAAATAAATTGGACAAAATTAACTACCAAATAATACATTACATATAAATATTAATTATTTTGAAACAATACTGCCTATGAATTTATTTACCAACCAATTCGCTCAAAAAATATATCCCAGCATTAAAAAATCACCAATCTAATAAACATAATCAGGGATGTGGAATTCCTATAGCCCGACGCCCGGGACATATTGTTTGGGGTCAAGGGCTACAAGTTTTAATGTGCATTTTGTCCTTGGGACAAGTAGGCCCAACCCACTGCAGCACAAACCTTTTGGCTGCCAGTTTACAGTACCACATTGTGGCTCAGGGAAGGACATTCTCTACAATTGAGGTAAAGTGGGTGTTATATGTAATATGTGTGTTAATGCTGTTCAAACTTGTATATATGGTTCATTAACGCAAAGCCTTTATTATTACGGTGAGCACTAAAAGTAAATGTTTTAAGCTCAGCCTGCAATACTGACGGTGGTTCCAGTATAAAAGGGTACACACATTTTCAAAGTTTAATAATATGAGGCTCTGTATAATACACCCAGAATGCTCTCTGATTATATGCAAATATTTGCAGAAGCTGGAAAGCAAGAGTGATGATTCTTTGCTTCCAAAATAAAACATTCACAAAAAAATGCATGTAAGAAAAGAAAACATTTAGCTAAACTACTATAAGATTTTAGGTACCATATCTTTGCAGCATCATTTAGTAACATGTTGATGTATGTTAGTATTTCCTGAAAATATTCAGAATGGAATATCAGTGTAACCAGTTTAAATATGAATATGGAAAACAAGAATAAAACAAGCATTGGCAAAGCTAGTAGGTCTGAAATTGGTGGTCAGCCTTTTGGTTTTGTCAAGGCGTGACTTGTTTAGGCATGGTTTTTGTAAAACCTTAACAGTGTGGGAGCTGCTGGGTCCTCACCATTATAACAAGTATTGGTAAAAGCAAAAAAAAAATTTAACAAATGTTGGTCTCCGCACACATTGCCGCAGTGGTTCTGGGCACTGAACAAAACTACTTTGTGTGCCAATATGCTTCTTCTAAAAGAGCAAAATACTGTCACTTACAGGGATGCCAGCTGATAGACAAGACAGAGAGAAACATTATAAAAAACAAAACAAAAGGTCATGGTTAACGCCAGGCCTAATTAGAGGCCCAATTATTAAAGAAAGTCTCAAAAGTGCATCCATGGTATATATCCTTGCATTAGGTGCATATGTACAGTTTCCATTAATTCACAAGAATTTACAGAAGTAGGCCAAGAAATAGTACTCCAAGTAAATATTTGTGAACTGCATTTTAGCATGTGAAAATCTGAATGTTTTCAAGTTCACTTTTCCTCCAACCACTTTTTTCCCAACCCTGGAAGAAGTTTAAAGTCTGCCACTGTCAGTAGTAAATTTCCAACCATTCTCAGTATGGGAAATGATTAGAGAAGAAATGGTGAAAACTCTTAAAACATGCACGTTATTAGGTTTGCACGGACTAAAAAGGGCATTCCAACCCTGGAACTATTGCTTACCACTATCTTCAGCCCCAGCATGTAGACCTGCTGAAACATAGCAGCATAAAGAAATTGCTAGTATTCAAACACTACTATGGTATGAACCCTGGCATAATCAGAGGCTATATGAGAACTCTTAATAATGAGATTGCTGCGTAATTTGCTTTCTGGACTACATGACACAAAGGGGACAAGTGGATTTTGTTACAGGACAAGTAGATTTATTAAGTAGCCTGCCCCATGGACAAGTAGATATTTTATTAAATTCCACACCCCTGATAATAAAGCTCAAATGCATACAAACATACATATAATAGTACAAAATTACTCAATGATTAAAAATTAAGTAATTTACATAATTAGTAATTAAATATAAATTAAAACATGTTAGCATTAAATTACATGTAATAGTATTTAATTTCTCCATACAATTCCAGCAACCCGCAACTAAATTCTAACTAAAATAAATCAATAAAAAATACTAACTCACTTAAAATTACAAACTAAATTAAAAAAAATAACAATTATGCCAGCAGTGCTAACATACAATTAATATATTAAATATATTACCTAAAAAACATTAAAATAATTAAAAAACCCATTTCTTTACATTTATATTACTAAAAACAACAATATTCTTTTGAATGATATATATTTATTTTTAAATCTTGACAATATTCTAAACCACATTATTTTGATTGACAACATTTTTTTAGATATTTTGATATTCCTAACTTAGTACGCTGTCCAAACACCATATTTGCATATTCGACTGACTTGAGTAATTAAGAAATTGCTGTTGGAAAGTTCATTGTTGTATTCATTTTATCTTCGATTCATAGATCAAGAGTTAGCACATATTTCACCCCATGTGGCACTGAGGTCTGGGTATTTTCCAAGGCTTCCAGCTTATTTAATCTTGAGTTTGTGGTATTCTGTCTTGGTGATTGAGTAGGTGCCAAGTGCAAGGTCCAAAAAATTATAATAATACTAGGTAAGGTTTCAAATCTGTTGGGCCCTGCCTTGACTGAGTGAGAGCCTGGTGTGAGGTCCAAAAAGGTATAGTCATAATAGGTCACGACTTAGCAACACAAACTGCAACAGGACCGGTTTATTATGAATCATAGCCGAAGAAGAGCCGCATTCCATTTTGGACCTCTCGACTGGCATCCATCATACCGCTAGACATAATCTTATGGACTACTAATTGATTATGACAAATTTAAGGATGCAACAGATGTGAACCTATACATTTTTGGACCTCAGACTTGTCGCTCACTCAATCGCCAAGATGGCACATTGGTAATTTTCAAAACATTTATCTGAATTAAGCATTTAACAACAATAGTTTAACCTGAATTTGCTTAAAAAGCCATACATTCTAAAAGGGTGCTCAGTCAGTGTTCAAATACTTTCCTGGTTTGTCAAGGAAGGCTGTCCCTAAACTGCGGGGTGTTGGTGGTTCACCTGTGCATAAAATACCTTCAGACAATGGTAGCAAAAGAGTGCATTTTTCTAAAAACCACTGCTTAACAGAAGAAGCAGGCATTTTTGAAAATGCATGATCATGTCCTGTCATTTTGTTGGGACAGGATTGTCCCCATCACAGTATGCAGGTGTGTACCGTTTGTGAGTGCCCAAATACACATGAAACTAGTATCTTGATTTTTATGGAGGCCTTGCGAGCATGCTAATCTAATGTGTGCACTGAGGACTAGGTCTGACCTTGGTAAAGCCAAGGTCCAGCACATGTTCTGTGACCTAGGAGAGTTCATCAAGCACATCCTCTTTATAATAATAATCCATATTTGTAAAGCTCGTACATATCATTCCTCAAGGTTTCAAGGCACTGGAGGCCGTCGGGCAGATTAGGTGAGCTATTGCCCAGAATCATATGATGAGCTGCCGCCGGCGATTGAACCGTGAGCCCTGTGCTCTGGAGTCTGCTGATTGGTAAACAGCCCTTACTCCGAATTCGTCAACCCACACGTTGTTACAAGGCGGTCGTCACAACGGGCGCATTGTAACAAAGCATACCATTATCCCGCAAGGCGTAACAACGACTTGCGGAGGGGAACAACTTCCCACACTGTCCTCACAGACTGGTGTTGGAATAGTAAATTATACTATTTCAACATCCACCCTCCGTAATTCTATGATCAATCAATCAATCAGAACATTTATGTAGCGCACTACTCACCCGGAGGGTCTCAAGGCGCTGGGGAGGGGGGTCCGCTACTGCTCGAACAGCCCGGTCTTGAGCTGCTTCCTGAAGGCGAGGTGGTCTAGGGTCAGGCGGAGGTGGGTCCGGAGGGAATTCCAGGTCTTGGCGGCAAGGTAGGGGAAGGACCTTCCTCCTGTTGTAGCTCTTCGGATGCGGGGGACGGCGGCGAGGGCGTGGCTGGACGATCGCAGCTGGCGAGTGGGAGTGTAGAAGTTGAGGCGGCTGTTGAGGTATCTAGGGCCTTGGTTGTGTAGGGCTTTGTGAGCGTGGGTGAGGAGACGGAAGGTGATTCTCTTGTTGACCGGGAGCCAGTGCAGGTCTCTGAGGTGTCCGGAGATGTGGCTGTGAGGTCCTTTCAGCAAAGGATTGCTGTTTATATTTCCTGAGCCTTGCCATGTGATGGATTTAAAGGGAGAGGGGGTAAGTCAGCAGTTTAATTGTTGAAGGTGATCACGTTTCTGAGAAGGGACTGCTCGTTTTCCTGTTCATGATTACCTCTGTAGCTACACTACAGCCAAGAAATGGCATTGTTAAGGGAACCACCTCAAACTAGTTCCAGTATCTTATACAGTGGACCACTTTATTCTTATCTAGAAAATGAGGAGGCATATTAACTAACGATGTGTGGCACGCTTGTGCCACTCAGTGGTGGTGTACCATCCCTGACAGTATTAAAGAGGATGTAGCAGGTGAATATGATGCAGGCAGGTAGGAGTGTTCTGTGGAGATTTCTAAGGGGAAATACGTTATCCTGTCAAACTTTCAAAGAGCTTTGAAAAAGTGTGCTACTGTACAAAGAACACTAGTTGGCAGGGCCAGATGGGTCTCAAAGATGCCAGCCAAAAGAGTTGTGCTGCCATTGAAGAGATTGAGTTGGCACATTTGCATGTGTTCTGATGTCATCTTCTGGTAAGAACTGTTTCACTCTTCAGGGCAGGGTTCACTGATGCTAAGCAATCTGATGGGTGATCTAGAAATTGACGTTACACTACATATAAACGCAGAGGCATGTTGGACAGTTGTGGTGCAAAGTTATCCAGTTCATTGGCCTATTCATGGACATCATTTTGTTTGCTGGCGTTGGTTTCAGCAGGAGACAGGTCTTGGATAGCTAGGCCTAAATGTGTATGGGGCAGTTCTTCAGCCTGGCAATGTTATGACTGGAAGAGACTGCAGAGCTGTGCAGATTCCACGTTTTGCCAGTCAGTGGGACTTTCAGGCTTCTCCATGTAAGGTTGAAATTATTTGATAACAAGAGGAAGCTTTGGGGCCTGAAATGTTTCGGGCGTGGGACTGCATCAGGAGGAGGAGACCATCTGCACCATTGGGGCTCCATATTTCAGATATGACTGAAACCATCGTTTCACAATGCGGTACAATCCCAAATGAGTGAAAGGCTGTCAAGCAGGGCTTGATGGTTGGCAGAGTTGCAGGGTGGCGGGAAGGAAAGCCAAACAGAATGACAGAGGGCACAATGGTCTGTGACCTGAGAAGCAGTCTCAGCCGCATGGATAGTCAAAGTCATCAAAGTCATGTTTTGCGAGTCCTTAATAGCGAATTTTAAGGATTCGCTATTAAAGACTCGCAAAACGGGATGCATGTAGAAATCGCAATATTTTTAGCGATTTCTACTGATTCCTAATTTGTGATTCGCCAATTGCTAATCGCAAATAAGGAATGGCTTTCCCATTCATTCCTATGAGCCTAAAGGCCCATAGGATTGAATGGGGAGTCATTCCTTATTTGCGATTAGCAATTAGCGAATCGCAAATAAGGAAGCAATTTCAAGGGTGCCAGGGTGTCCAAAGGACACCCTGTTGCACCCCTGAAATGGTAATGTTCACTGGTGTTGCGCACACACATGTCCCAAGGACATGTGTGTGTGTAACATACAACTTAGAAAAATGCACTAAAGTGCATTTTTCTAAGTTTTTGCTATTTACCACGTAGTTAGACTTCGCGGTAAATAGCGTCCCCAGATTGCGAAATCGCAATTTTGAAATGGTTCATGTATTGCATTTAAGGAATCGCAATTTGCGATTCCTTAAATGCAATCGCAATTTGAGAACTCGCAATTATTGGCAAATTCTTAAATTGCGAGTGCATGAACCCTTGATGCATCTCAAATGCCATTTTTGCGGGCGCAAACGGCCGAATTTTGCAAATCGCACCATTTGCGCTCGCAAAAATGCTTGATGCATCTACCTGTTTGTCTTGAAATATTTTTACTAAAAACAGTACACCAGATGGTGGCGGGCTGACCAAGGTTTGGGATACACTGCTCCCGTGAGGAACAAGTTCAATACTTATTTGCATTAGGTATGCTCCGTCATAAAAAAACATAAATAACAAGTTAAAACATCAGGAAGAGACGGGAAAAGCCAACAAAGGAATAGAAGACCTGACTTACGGCCCCCAGATCCAGCAATCAATACAAGAATGTATTTATTAGAGAGGGGCGGGGGTGTCACACCCCTACACCACTCTTAAAACCTGATTAGTAGGGAGTTCCACTTGACTGTGTGAGGGAGCTAGTTTCTAATGGCTTTTTGTGCTGACCTGGAAAACAAGCATTGGAAATGCAATAGGTCTCACATTAGGAAAGTTTGAGCGATTGGTATTGTAAATGACACTTTTTTTATTTATGTGTTGGTTTTGAAAATAGCAAAATTAATAGCTTTGTCAGTTACGATGTCAATAGTTTTAACTTTCGCAAATGTGACACCTATAGCATTTGTAATGCAATGTGTGTTGTATTTACGTGACTTAGATGTATTGATATTACAAATAACAATGGCTTTTAATTTTGTAAATAATGTGGTGGTGGATGCGGTGGTGGTGCATGTGGTGGATGTGGTGGTGGTGGATGTGGTGGTGGATGTGGCGGTGGATGTCAT
The DNA here is from genome assembly GCF_964261635.1 of Lissotriton helveticus. Classification (NCBI taxonomy): domain Eukaryota; kingdom Metazoa; phylum Chordata; class Amphibia; order Caudata; family Salamandridae; genus Lissotriton; species Lissotriton helveticus. The sequence continues at coordinate 1,667,719,223 of NC_136068.1, read as the reverse complement.
GGTGGATGTGGAGGTGATGGTGGATGTGGTGGTCGATGTGGTGGTGGATGTGGTGGTGGATGTGTTGGTGATGGTGGCTGTGGTGGTGGATGTGGTGGATGCGGTGGATGTGGTGGATGCGGTGGAGGTGGTGGATGCGGTGGTGGTGGTGGATGCGGTGGTGGTGGTGGATGGGGTGGTGGTGGTAGTGGATGTAGTGGTGGTGGGTGTGGTGGATGTGGTGGTGGTGGGTGTGGTGGATGTGGTGGTGGATGTGGCTGTGGATGTGGCGGTGGATGTGGCGGTGGATGTGGAGGTGGATGTGGTGGTGGATGTGGTGGTGGATGTGGAGGTGGAGGTGATGGTGGATGTGGTGGTGGATGTGGTGGTGGATGCGGTGGATGTGGTGGTGGTGGATGTGGTGGTGGAAGTGGTGGTGGATGTGGATGTGGTGGTGGATGTGGTGGATGTGGTGGTGGTGGATGCGGTGGATGTGGTGGTGGATGTAGTGGTGGTGGGTGTGGTGGATGTGGTGGTGGTGCATGTGGTGGATGCAATGGTGGTGGATGTGGTGGATGTGGTGGTGGTGGATGTGGTGGTGGATGTGGATGTCATGGTGGATGTGGAGGTGATGGTGGATGTGGTGGTGGATGCGGTGGATGTGGTGGATGTGGTGGTGGTGGATGCAGTGGTGGTGGTGGATGCGGTGGTGGTGGAAGTGTTGGTGGATGTGTTGGATGTGGTGGTTGATGTGGTGGTGGATGTGGTGGTGGATGTGGTGGATGTGGTGGTGGATGTGGTGGATGTGGTGGTGGTTGATGTGGTGGTGGTGGTGGATGTGGTGGTGGATGCGGTGGTGGATGTGGTGGTGGATGCAGTGGTGGTGCATGTGGTGGATGTGGTGGTGGTGGATGTGGCAGTGGATGTCATGGTGGATGTGGATGTGGTGGTGGATGTGGCGGTGGATGTCATGGTGGATGTGGAGGTGATGGTGGATGTGGTGGTGGATGTGGTGGTGATGGTGGATGTGGTGGTGGATGCGGTGGATGTGGTGGTGGTGGATGCGGTGGATGTGGTGGTGGTGGATGTGGTGGATGTGGTGATGGTGGATGTGGTGGTGGATGCGGTGGTGGTGGTGGATGGGGTGGTGGATGTAGTGGTGGTGAGTGTGGTGGATGTGGTGGTGGTGGATGTGGCGGTGGATGTGGTGGTGGATGTGGCGGTGAATGTGGCGGTGGATGTGGTGGTGGATGTGGTGGTGGATGTGGTGGTGGATGTGGAGGTGATGGTGGATGTGGTGGTGGTCGTGGATGCGGTGGATGTGGTGGTGGATGTAGTGGTGGATGTGGTGGTGGATGCGGTGGTGGTGCATGTGGTGGTGGTGGATGTGGTGGTGGAAGTGGTGGTGGAAGTGGTGGTGGAGGTGGATGTGATGGATGTGGTGGTGGATGTGGTGGATGTGGTGGATGTGGTGGTGGTGGATGCGGTGGATGTGGTGGTGGATGTGGTGGTGGTGGGTGTGGTGGATGTGGTGGTGGATGCGGTGGTGGTGCATGTGGTGGATGTGGTGGTGGTGGATGTGGTGGATGTGGTGGTGGATGTGGTGGTGGATGTGGTGATAGATGTGGAGGTGGATGTGGAGGTGATGGTGGATGTGGTGGTGGATGTGGTGGTGGTGGATGTGGTGGTGGAAGTGGTGGTGGATGTGGTGGTGGATGCAGTGGTGGTGCATGTGGTGGATGTGGTAGTGGTGGATGTGGTGGTGGAAGTGGTGGTGGATGTGGTGGATGTGGTGGTGGTGGATGTGGTGGATGTGGTGGTGGATGTGGTGGTGGTGGGTGTGGTGGATGTGGTGGTGGATGCGGTGGTGGTGCATGTGGTGGATGTGGCGTTGGATGTCATGGTGGATGTGGAGGTGAATGTGGATGTGTTGGTGGATGTGGTGGTGGATGCGGTGGATGTGGTGGTGGTGGATGTGGTGGATGTGGTGGTGGTGAATGTGATGGTGGTGGATGTGGTGGTGGTGGATGTGGTGGTGGATGTGGTGGATGTGGTGGTGGATGTGGTGGATGTGGTGGTGGATGTGGTGGTGAATGTGGTGGATGTGGTGGTGGTGGATGCGGTGGATGTGGTGGTGCTGGGTGTGGTGGATGTGGTGGTGGATGCGGTGGTGGTGGATGTGGTGGATGTGGTGGTGGTGGATGTGGTGGTGGATGTGGTGGTGGATGCGGTGGTGGATGTGGTGGTAAATGCGGTGGTGGTGCATGTGGTGGATGTGGGGGTGGTGGATGTGGCAGTGGCTGTCATGGTGGATGTGGAGGTGATGGTGGATGTGGTGGTGGATGTGGTGGTGGATGTGATGGTGGATGTGGTGGTGGATGTGGTGGTGGTGGATGTGGTGATGGTGGTGGTGGTGGTGGATGCGGTGGTGGTGGTGGTGGATGGGGTGGTGGATGTAGTGGTGGTGGGTGTGGTGGATGTGGTGGTGGTGGATGTGGCGGTGGATGTGGCGGTGGATGTGAAGGTGGATGTGACGGTGGATGTGGCGGTGGATGTGGTGGTGGATGTGGAGGTGGATGTGGAGGTGATGGTGGATGTGGTGGTGTTGGTGGTCGTGGATGCGGTTGATGTGGAAGTGGTGATGGGTGTGGGGGTGGATGTGGTGGTGGATGCGGTGGTGGTGCATGTGGTGGATGTGGTGGTGGTGGATGTGGTGGTGGAAGTGGTGGTGGATGTGGATGTGGTGGTGGATGTGGTGGATGTGGTGGTGGATGTGGTGGATGCGGTGGATGTGGTGGTGGTGGATGCGGTGGATGTGGTGGTGGATGTGGTGGTGGTGGGTGTGGTGGATGTGGTGGATGCGGTGGTGGTGCATATGGTGGTGAATGTGGTGGATGTGGTGGTGGATGTGGATGTCGTGGTGGATGTTGAGGTGATGGTGGATGTCGTGGTGGATGTCGTGGTGGATGCGGTGGATGTGGTGGTGGGGGATGCGGTGGTGGTGGAAGTGGTGGTGGATGTGTTGGATGTGGTGGATGTGGTGGTGGTGGTGGATGTGGTGGTGGATGCAGTGGTGGTGCATGTGGTGGATGTGGTGGTGGTGGTGGTGGATGTGGTGGTGGTGGATGTGACGGTGGATGTCATGGTGGATGTGGAGGTGATGGTGGATGTGGTGGTGGATGTGGTGGTGATGGTGGATGTGGTGGTGGATGTGGTGGTGGATGTGGTGGTGGTGGATGTGGTGGTGGTGGTGGTGGTGGATGGGGTGGTGGTAGTGGTGGATGGGGTGGTGGATGTAGTGGTGGTGGGTGTGGTGGATGTAGTGGTGGTGGGTGTGGTGGATGTGGTGGTGGTGGTGGTGGTGATGGATGCGGTGGATGTGGTGGTGGTGGATGTGGTAGTGGAAGTGGTGGTGGATGTGGTGGTGGATGTGGATGTGGTGGTGGATGTGGATGCGGATATAGCGCATACTTATGGCATGACTAAAAAAAAAGCGAGCTGATTCTGAGACGCTGACTGAGATGAAATCAGCAGCATTCCTGGATTTCTTAAAGTTTGCCGGAGGGGAGGGGGGCCGTGGGCTTTGCAGCACTCATGAGGCGGTTTTATACATTTTGGTTATCCATTCGTTGTGGGCAAGAGATGGGGAGATTACCAGTGACGGAGGGCGCAGACCTTTGCAGCTGTGAGCGCATTCAATTAATGAAAAAAGAAGACACGGCCGGATGGCCGTGAAACTGAAATCACGGCCGGCCGGCCGTGAAAAAGCCTTTGATGCAGCAGGGGGTAATTAGGGGAGGAGAATGGCTGGGCTGAGGCAGAGCGCAAAGCCTTTGATGCAGCAGGGGTCGGAGCGGGAAGAGCTGCTGGCGGCACCAAGCTGACGATTTGATGCTGTGCACGCGCATTTTAACTAATTGCGCTTGCGCATTGAGTTAAAAGTACACATGCACTGCATCAAATCGCCAGTCTAGGTAAGCTCTGTTTAAGCCCCTATAGTCTCGCTCTGCTCAATGCGCATGCGCATTGACAGGCGAGACCTAAAAACCCATAGCGGCTAGGAAGGAGAGAGCACAGCTTTGTCAGTTTGCCAGAGGTCCAAGCACTGTGAATCTCACTTTGTAGATTGCTATCACTTGGAAACGTTTCTACAACGTTCTCTTCAGAGGATTATTGCATATCACATTAGGGTGTTTTATTGTGCCTCAGCCCAGCTAGTTTGTTTGATGCACTGCTCTGGCTGGCTGCTTTCCATTCAGTAATCCATCTCAGTCAATTATCATTTTCTTATTATCGCCCTTATTTTATCCAATTTTGTTTTGTTAGAATGATTGAGCTCTCGATCATAGTTTTGTCAAATGTGAGTTAGTATTTTTTTTATTAAACTAAACCTGATTTTGCAGTTTTATGGTCTTTATAAACAATATTGTTATGTGGTTGTGCTGTTTCATAAAATGGATCTCACATTTTACTTAATTATTGCCTAGTCACTCTCTCCTGTTTACTTTTGTGGGCTGCACAGTGGGCCTCCGGGGAACACATCAGTCATTCTAGTGTCAGTGCCCTGTGCATGTAGCAGTGGATAAATGTGATGAGCCAGCCTCGCCTCCTCATCTGAAACCCAGGCTTGCATCTTCATGACACTGCACTGCGGCAGTGACACAGCAGCACCCTGCAGTGCTTACCGCAAGCTCTAAACAGCAGCGAGCAGTACACAGGCATGGCCCAGCAGTCGCAGTGTGCAGCCACAGACGAGCAGTGACGAGTGCAGTCCACTAGCTAAGCCCTCCAGATAGAAAGCCTTTAGGTTGGTGCAAGACGAAACAATCACACAATGGTGTTATACATATTTTTTCATTGCATAAATAAAGCGTAGGAAATAAAATCGCAGGATCCTTTGTGAGAAAAAAACATCACATTCACTCCACTTGTGCTGTGATTTTTGCCGACATATTCAATTGGAAGGCGATTTAGCGCCTAAAGTTATGCGGTAAAGGAAATTGTGTGCAGTCTGCTTATGTAACCGATTATTCATACATCCTTGGTGGGTGATTAAGGAGGAGGATGCTTCCTCGGGAAGCAGTTCTAATTTGCCTGGCCCCCTGAAAGTCATTGCACTGTTTCCGAGACACCGATAACAATTCCTTGGTATTTGGTGTTAGTTCCCTGAATGCGAGCGGTGGAGGGATACAAGTCAGCCAGTCAAAAGGATGGTAAAGAGGCTTTGCTCCAGGGGAGGGATAAACACAAGAAGTGGAAGGCAAGCCATGACATAAGAACTACACAAATGTGAATGACAATGAAGCCAACAAATAGTGTGCAATGGGTAGGAAATAAATCCACTCTCAGGGGCATATTTATGAGAGGCTTGCGGCGCATTTTCACCACGCAACGTGGTACATGCACCTCGCAATCCTAAATGTTATGTTATGTTATGTTAAGGGGCATTTTTAAAGCGCTCTGTCACCGTGGGTTTCCTGGCGCTAGTCTGACACTGAGAGGGAAAAAGGATTAACCAGAGTGTGGGAAAAGCCAGGTTTTTAGGGATTTACGAAATTGGGTTAATGAATTTGAGAATTTGAGTGAGGGGGGAAGAGAGTTCCAGAGTGTGGGGGCAAGGAGAGCAAATCTCCGGCCACCCATTCTGCAAAGTTTAAAAGAGGGAACAACCAAGAGGCGAAGGGTAGAAGATCTGAGATTCCGAGAGGGGCAATAGGGACTGATGAGGGATTTCAGAAAGGCAGGGCAAGTGCCAGTGAGGGATTTGAAAGTAAGGCAGCCAATTTTAAAGGCTGCCCTGGAGGAAATAGGAAGCCAGTGGAGTTTAGCAAGAAAGGGTTTGGCTGATTGCCATTTCGGAATCCCGCAGGCTAGTCTCGCCGCTTGGTTCTGGACGATCTGGAGTCTAGCGAGAAGGCCTGTAGGCAGCCCATGATAAAGGGAGTTGGAGAAATCCAAACGGGAGAGGACAAGGGCCATGATGACTAAAACCAGGGCTTCGGGCGTCAGAAGGTACGCCACCTTTCTGATCCTGCGCAGCTGGTACATGCAGGTGGAGACCACCGACCCTATTTGGGGTTTGAGAGATCATTCGGAGTCAATGATGACCCCGAGACTCTTTACTGAAGCCACGGGGGAAGGAGGAGCACCGAGGTCTCCCGGCCAGAAATGCGGGCCCCAGTGAATAGAGCTCTTGCCGGGAAGAAGGAGTTCCGTCTTCCCGGGATTGAGTTTGAGCTGGTTCTGGCTCATCCACTGGAGGATATGAGTCATGGCCGCCTGGAAATTAGAGACAGCAGAAGAAGAGTCAAGAGGAAAGATGAGTTGCAGGTCGTCAGCGTAATTGAATACGGTGACGTCCCACTGCCTCAGAGAAAAGAGAAGAGGTTGAAGATATAGATTAAAGAGAAGAGGGGATAAGGAAGAGCCCTGGGGGACCCCGCAGAGTGAACACTCCCTGGAAGACCTGAAAGTACCCAGGCTAAGAGTCTGAGACCTCCCGGACAGGAAGGATTTGACCCACGTCAACGCCAGGCCCTGGATGCCGGCCTGTTCGACACGGTGGAGTAAGATGTTATGATCCACCGTGTCGAAGGCGGCCGACAGATCTAAAAGAACCAGGGCCTGGGAGGTGCCCCTGTCCACGCCAGCTCGGAGAGCGTCCAGTACGGCCAAGATGACTACCTCCGTGGAGTGGCCGGGTCTAAAACCGGCCTGGTTGCCCTCGAGGAAGCTGGAGCTCTCAATGAACTGCGAGAGACAAGTGGTGACGTGGGCTTCCAGGATTTTGGCGAAGAAGGGCAGAAGAGAAATAGGCCGATAATTCGCCAGGACCGTGGGGTCCGCTCCCGGTTTCTTCAGTAAAGGCACTAGAACAGCTGCCTTGAAGGAGTTAGGTACGGAGCCAGAAGAAAGAGAAGAGTTTAGCAGAGAGAGAACATTATCAGGGAGATGGAGACAGATGTCCCGTAGTATGGAAGGTGGACAACAGTCATCCGGAGAACCAGATTTAATCCGAGTGGCCAGGGTGGCCAAAGATTTAGAATCTAGAGGGGGAAAGTGAGTGAAAGTGAGAGCGTTAGGAGGGGGGCAGGTGAGATTTGCACCAGGAACGGTAACCGGAATAGTGTCCTTGATCAGGACAATTTTTTCCAGAAAAAAAGTGCTGAGGGCATTACAGGATTCCTGAGTCGGAGCCTGGGTAGGGAGCGTCCTGGGATCGGAAGAGAATTCTTCAAGCACCTTGAAGATCTCCTTTGATTTACAGGGGGCGGAGAGGATCCTGTTAGAGACATAGGTAGCTTTGGCCACAGCAATGGCTTTTTTGTATTTATTGCGGGCAGTAACGTAAATGTCTCTGCTCAAAGAACAGTAGGTTCTTCTCCATTTACGCTCCAGCTGGCGTAACTCCAAATGTTGGGTTTTAAGTTGATGGTCAAACCATTTGTGGGAGTTGCTATGCCGTGATCGGGGGAACTTCGTAAGCGGAGCAAAGATGTTACTGGCAGACGTGAGCCAGGCAGAGATATTACCATCTCGCTCGTCAATACAGATGTCGCTAGGGAGGGGAGGGTGGGAACGGGCCAGGTGAGAAAGAAATGCAGAAGAATCGACAGACCTCCACTTGCGAGCCACACCACCCTCTAAAGGGGGGGCTCTGATATTATCACTGATCGAGAGTATAATATCGATCAGGAAGTGGTCGGACCACACACAAGGAGAGATCTGCGGGCAGGAGGATTTCACCCCCATGGTCCATATATGGTCAAGAATATGACCGGCACTATGCGTGGGGAAATTGATAAGTTGGGTAAAATTAAGACTAGAAAGGGTCTCGAAGAGCTCAGTAGCGTGCGGCCCAGCATCTTTGTGTTGGAACCAATAGTTGAAGTCGCCAAAAATGGCGACGCGAGAGGTAGATGTGATGAGGTTGGCGAGCTGCTCAGTAAGGGAAGACGGAAAGGAAGGCATAGGAGAGGGAGGGCGATAGAGAATTATAACCATGACTGCACCTACCTCAGTGCCTAGGCTGAGAACCAAATTATCCACTTCAGGGAGGATCAGCGAGGCGGTGGCAATAATTTTAATGTTTTTACGTACGACAGCTGCCACCCCGCCACCGGACCGACCCCCAGGACGGTTGGCATTCAGCAGATAGTAATTGGGGGGTAATGCCACCAAGATATCCGGGAGGGAGTCATCGGTTAGCCAGGTTTCGGAGAGCAGAAGGACATCCGGGTTCTCAGCCGAAAGTAGGAGAAAGATGTCGGTTTGATGTTTTACAAGGGAACGTGTATTGAGATATAAAATCCGGATGTTAGATTTACTGGGGGTGGGTAAGGTGTGAGGTCCCGATAGGGGAGGGGTATTCCCTGAGAGTCCTAAAGCGGCGATAAGCGCTTTGACATTGGGCGGGGGGGAATGAGAGTTACATTGTAAGCTCTTTAACACACTGGAGGAGTAGGATATCACAACGGCAGAGTCCCAAGCCCCTGGGCCCGTCCGGCCGCGGACGGGCGCAGACGGGCTTAACTCTGGCGCAACTCCGGCGCGCCTACGACGCGCCCGCTGCGCTCGTCCGCTGCGCTGACGCATGTGGGACGTTTAAGTAGGCGTATGACGAGGGTGGTGGGCGGAGTCAGCAGGGCGGGTTGGGAGGTGATTTTTAAAAGATTAGAATCGAGTCCTCCGCTCGTAGTCAGCGGGAGAGGGGGACTGATCTGCTTGTAATCAGCAAAGGAAGGCGCAAGGTATTAAAAATAAGACTGCAGTGACAGCCTCGCGCAAGCCCTCTGCCACAGAGCTACACGCAAGCACTGAGGAAGAAGGAGGGGAAGCCTAAGTAGGCGGATGACGAGGGTGGTGGGCGGAGTCAGCAGGGCGGGTTGGGAGGTGATTTTTAAAAGATTAGAATCGAGTCCTCCGCTCGTAGTCAGCGGGAGAGGGGGACTGATCTGCTTGTAATCAGCAAAGGAAGGCGCAAGGTATTAAAAATAAGACTGCAGTGACAGCCTCGCGCAAGCCCTCTGCCACAGAGCTACACGCAAGCACTGAGGAAGAAGGAGGGGAAGCCTAAGTAGGCGGATGACGAGGGTGGTGGGCGGAGTCAGCAGGGCGGGTTGGGAGGTGATTTTTAAAAGATTAGAATCGAGTCCTCCGCTCGTAGTCAGCGGGAGAGGGGGACTGATCTGCTTGTAATCAGCAAAGGAAGGCGCAAGGTATTAAAAATAAGACTGCAGTGACAGCCTCGCGCAAGCCCTCTGCCACAGAGCTACACGCAAGCACTGAGGAAGAAGGAGGGGAAGCCTGAGTAGGCGGATGACGAGGGTGGTGGGCGGAGTCAGCAGGGCGGGTTGGGAGGTGATTTTTAAAAGATTAGAATCGAGTCCTCCGCTCGTAGTCAGCGGGAGAGGGGGACTGATCTGCTTGTAATCAGCAAAGGAAGGCGCAAGGTATTAAAAATAAGACTGCAGTGACAGCCTCGCGCAAGCCCTCTGCCACAGAGCTACACGCAAGCCGGATTTTTTAAGCCACTTTGGGTGGTTCTAAGTGGCTTCATAACTACTGTGCAACGCACAAATTGCTGCGTTGCGTTACTCTGCCCTGGGACGGCATTCCATGGCCGTTGCCTGGATTTTCCCGTGGATTTTGACGCATTCCCAGATTTACAAGAACTTGTATACCAGGGAATGCATCAAAATCTAAAATCTTACGCCTTCCAGGGGAGGAGTAATGAGGAGAATTAGCTCAATTTCTTTTTAAATTTCCTCTTCTTTATATGTGTGATGCGTTCTGCGGCACATATAGAAAGGGGAATATGCCTCATGGCATTGTTTTGTGCAGGAAGATGCACTTTCCTGCACGAAAACAACCCTGCATGCAACGCAGGCACCCTTGTACCATGGTGCAAATGTCTTGCATTGAGAGATTTGTCCTTATCTGTGTTTGAAAATCTCTCCGCGGCTTCTCTAGCTGAAGTTTCAAAATGGTTTACTATGCATAAAAATATGGTCTCTGCACATGATTATTGGGCTACAAAACCTCTGAAACTCATGAAGAGTGCATTAACCTGAGTTTGACAAGATTTGGTGAGTTCATCTTGTAACTGGGCTAGAACTTCTCATGAAGACTGCAGTAGTAATGCTTCGGTTAAAGTTACCAACCAAATTTACAAAGGATTGCTTCTTGACTGCCCTGTGACAGAATTAATAGATGGATAGTTGGAGGTTAAGTAATACATACTGATACACAGGGGTTGTTCCAACATGGTTCAAATTTACCTGCTGATAAACTTGCAAAGCTGTCAATAATCCAGATCTCGTTTTTTGAAAGAGTATCAAATTCCACTCCACTCGCAGAGTTCTGAGAAGAACGTTAGAGAGTGTGAAAACATGACCACTTATTCTTTATATTTCAGAGTTACTGTTTTTCATCTAACACTGTGTGTACAGCAGTGCTTAATTTGTAAAAGAATGAGCACTACTGCCTAGAGCTCTGCTCCGTAACCAGTAGCCTGTGCTGTTAAATGTTGGTGTGCCAAATATGAAGGCTGTGCAGTCTTGAATCCACCTCATGCCTCTCTAGTCAACAGCCCGACACTCCTTGCCTTTTGCAATTTCCTGCCTTCTCCCTTTGCAACAGTTTTTCCATCTTTCTCTTCTTGATTTTTCTTTTTCTTGCTGTCAGTAAATGTCTGATGCAGTAAATAAGTGCTGTTCCATGAGTGCAAGTGGCCCCCACCGGCAACCACTAACTGAAATTAAGCACAGGTGTACAACTATATTTTATATGTAAATATGGTTGCCATTTCTTATTGATCTGAAGTGTCTTCTAGCCTCATTTATGCTCACTAAGGTCCAGATTCTGAAAGGTGACATGGAACGCAGCGCAGCAACCAAAAAGGCTGTGCTGCATTGCGTGACATGAGAAGAGCAGGGGATCGCTATATTCCCAGAGATATAGCACTTTCCTCCCCTCTCCCTAACGCCAGCACTGATTTAAGGTGCAATGCGTCAGGCACAGAGCTCAGCACCTTGAGCTAGGGTGCGTGCCTGAGTCTATCATCGTTTGAATACAGGAATGGCTTGACATACCGTAAAGCTTTTCCTGCTTCATAAGTTTGCTGTCAGCAAAAGAAAAAGACCCTTGGAGAGATATTACTAATGATAACCTTAGTTCCAAACACACTTCAATCACACTAGTGTCAGAGGTCAGAGTACCCCAGGATGATACATGCCCAAAAATAATTTCAAAATATTACAGCAGAAAAACTAAAATTTGCCAATTCTAATATAATTTTATTGATATAATTTATTAATCAAATGATAAAAAATAGATAAAACCACAACATTAAAAAATATTCCTATACATACATAATATATCAAAATTGGAAAAAAAGTACATAAGAGACAAGAGAAAAGTGAATCATTAGAAAAACATCATGAATTATTAATCCGATTAGAATCTATATATTATGTCCAACTAGTATCAGCAGGTGACACCCTAATGGTTCCTCGGGTTAGCATTAAAAAAGTAACTCTAACCTGACACTAAAACTTTGTGAATGTGGGCCCAAGTTTCATGGCTCAAGCAGGCACAGTAGTAATTTTATCCAGAGGAGTACATTTGCACATTTCTCTAAAGCGTTACCTTGTTTTTAGAGTTGGCAGTGCAAGCAGGATTTTAGGAGAATATTGAATTCAGTATTGTATTCATGAATGATATCTTCTCAATGACTCCTCTTGCTTTATCCAGGACAGGATCCTTCCACCTGCTCATAAGAAACATTTTTGTCATAATTAACAACTTTCTGTCACATGATTAGGTAAAGAAGGCCAGATGTACAAAAATATAGAATTGCGATTTCCTAATTGGAATTCTTATCGAATCGCAATTAGGACATCACAATTCCTGATGTAAGAAAAAACGTACAGCTTTGAAATAGAGATTCCTAGTGGGTTGGAAATCGACCTACCTCATGAATATTAATGAGGTAGGTCACAATTTGAGACTCATCAGGAATCACAACCATCAAAGTGATGGTGGCCTGCTGAAGTCAGTAGAGCACAATCTGTGATTGCTTATTAATTAAAAAAATAAAAACTTTTTTTTAAAATGCAACCCATTTTCCTTAAAGGTAAACAGGATGCATTTAAAAAGAAAAAATGAAAAGTTGAAGTTTCATTTTTAAGAGCAGGCAGTGGTCGCAACTTTTTCATTTGGTCGCTGGGAATGCGTAGCACTTTGACGCATTCCCAGGTCTACCAGTAAGGTACATCTGGGATTGCGCCAAAATCCATGGTTGATGTGTGGGAACATCCACGCTCCACCCATTTAATTCTTCCCTGGGGCAGAGTAACGCAACGTAGCAATTTGCGCTGCATTACTCTAGATCTATCAAGCTATGGGGGATGTGCAAGGTGGCCTTGCGAGGCTTGATAAATCTTACTTAGAAGTTGTTTCGTCCTTGTCCCATATTGTGTGGCACAAGGTGACGCAACTGCTTGATAAATATCCTCCTTACTGGTTTACGTTCATAATTTAGGTGCAAAACAGTAATGCATACCATACCAATTTAGTATTTGGAAGGCACGCCCCTTTCAAATACTGAATTGCTAACACAAATTGTTATTTGGTAACATGTTACTGAATTGCAATTTGTGTTTTTGTACACTCCCAAAAATATTATTGTGAACGCAAATGGCCCAATTCTGCGAATGAGGTTGATCCCGACCGCAAAAATGCTTTGTTCTTCTGGCCCAGAAACTTGTATTGAGAAAATAATGTCACCCTCAGAACACTCTTTCTGATGGATACTCTATCTAATCGAATATTCTTTACTTTAGCACCAGATTTGATCTGGAAAATGTCCCCAGTAAAGCTCCTGTGGCTGCTAGGTGGCACTGTGCTGGAAGTGATGCAGTGGAGACTCATATAAGCCCCACCACTGAGGCCTCCCTTGCTCAAACAAATAATGAAGGACAGGACACAGCCAAGTATGTGATGCATGCTGGATTAGATACTAATAACTACTTGGTGAGGGCAGTGGTACCATCCTTGTGCTCTGCTGCCACATGTGGTAAGTTATGTGGAGATGTGTAAGCATCTCTTATGAATACACCCTTTCGATCAATCAATCAATCAGGGGTTTATAAAGTGTGCTACTCACCCATGAGGATCTCAAGGCACTGGGGGGTGCGGGGATGGTGCAGCTCCGGATCAGTCGAAGAGCCAGGTCTTGTGGCACTTCCTGAAGGTGTGCAGAGTGGGGGAGTGTCTGATGCTGACTAGGAGCTTGTTCCAGGTCTTTGCAGCAATGTAGAAGAAGGCTCTTCCACCTGCTCTGGTTCTGCGGATGTGTGGGTTATCTGCCAGGGCGAAGTCGGCAGAGCGGAGGTTCCTTTTGGGTACATGGAAGGAGACTCTTTCGGTGAAGTATTTGGGTCCGATGTTGTAGAGGGATTTGTAGGGCTGGGTGTGTAGCTTAAAGGTCACTCGATGGGGAGACAGTGGAGGTCTCAGAGGTGCTGGGTCATCTGCTTGTGTAGTGGGGTTCCGAGGACGAGTCTGGCTGCAGTGTTCTGGATGGTTTGGAGCTTTTGTAGCATGGTTTTGTTAATTCCGGAGTAGAGGGCATTGCCGTAGTCCAATCTGCTGGTTATGAGTGTGGGGGTGACGTTCTTTCTGCATTCGGGGGTATCCACTAGAAGGTCTTGCGGGGGGAATTGAAGCAGGTGGAGCCGATGGCGTTTATCTGACGGGTCAAGGTGAGGGAGGAGTTTAGGATGATGCCCAGGTTCCGGGCGTGGGTTTCTGAGGGCAGGGGGCCACCAGCAGCTGTCCCACGCAGTGGGGGAGGGTCCGAGGACAAGGACCTCTGTTTTCTTCGAGTTCAGTTTTAGGTAGCTGTTGCTCATCCAGGCTGCAACATCTTTCATTAATTCTTGGAAGTCGAATCTGGTATGTTCGGGGCTATTCGTGAGGGAGAGGATGAGCTGGGTGTCGTCGGCATAAGATGCTATGCTGAGCACATGCTGTCTGACGATGGCGGCGAGGGCGGCCATGTAGATGTTGAAGAGCATGAGGCGAGGCGAGGATCCTTGGGGTACTCCGCAGTTGATCTCAGTATGTTCGGAGAAGAAGGGAGGGAGTCTGATCCTTTGGGTTCTGCGGAGAGAATGAAGCGGATCCAGTGGAGGGCAGTTCCCCATCTACCAACGTCATGGAGTCTGGCTGCAAGAGTTCGATGGGAGACGTTGTCGAAAGCTGCGGAGAGGTCTAGAAGGATGAGGGCCGCAGTGTGGCCCTTGTCGATTAGCATGCAGATGTCATTGGTGGCGGCAAAGAGGGCGGTCTCGGTGCTGTGGTTGCTGTGAAATCCGGACTAGGAGGTGTTGAGGATGGCGTTCTCTTCGATGGAGGTGGTCAGTTGGGTGTTGATGAATCTCTCAGTGATTTTCGGTGTGAAGGGAAGGAGAGATATGGGCCGGTACTGTTTCAGGTCTGGTGGGTCGGCTGAGGGTTTCTTGAGGAGGGGCTTGACCTCTGCCTGCCTCCAGTCATCAGGGAGGATGCCAGAATCGAGGGAGGCATTGATGGTCCCGCCTAGTTTGGGTGCTATGGAGCTGGCGGCTCTGTGGTAGATGTGTAGTGAGCAGGGGTCCGTGGGGGCTCCTGAATGGGTGTTCTTCATGGTCATAGTGTTTTTTTCACTGGTGGCAGGTTTCCAGGTGGTGATGGTCGGCTGGTTGTCAGTGGTGGGGAGGGGGGTGGTGTCAGGAGTCTGTTCGCTGAAGTTGACGTAGAGGGCCTTGATTTTCAGGTGGAAGTAGGAGCTGAGCATGTTGCAGAGGTCCTGAGAAAGTGTGACATCCGTGGCTTCGCTGGGGGGTTTGGTGAACTGCTGTATGTCGTTGAAGAGTTCTTTAGCTTTGCTTGTGTTGGTTAGGATCTTGTTTTTGAGAAAGGTCAGCTTGGTGGCTCTAATGCACTGGTATTATTCATTCATGGTGTTTCTGTAGTTGTTCTGGTCTTCTGTGGTTTTCCTGTTCCACCAGAGTTTCTCGACGGCAGCTGCAGGCACGCCTGGCTTCTTGGAGGTCGGTGGTGAACCAGGCGGCCTTCAGGGGGCGTTGTTTGATGGGGTGGTGGAGGGGTGCGAGCTTGTCAGTGCAGCTGGTGATCCAGAGGTGTAGTTCTTTTGCTGCACAGTTGGCGTCTGTCGTGGCGGAGGAGGGGGGGTCGTGAAGGAGGGTGGTGTTGAGGTGTTCCTCTGTGATCTTGCTCCACTTCCACCGTGGCGGGCGCGGGGCAGGTTTATGTGCGGTGGTGGTGTTGAAGGTGAAGTGTACACAGTGGTGGTCTGGCCAGAGGGGTTGCGTGGTGTGGCTGAAGTGGATGTTTGTCCCTCCTGCGAAGATGGGGTCCAGGGTGTGTCCTGCTCTGTGGGTGGGGGTGGTGACGAGCTGCTTCAGTCCGAGGTTGTCGAGGTTGTCAAGGAGGGTGGTGGAGTCTGGGTCGCTGCAGTTGTCTAGGTGGAAGTTCAGGTCTTTGTTGAGAATGTAGTCCATGGAGGCAATGGTGTGGGTGCGGCAAGGTCGGCAATGGTGGTGGCAGAAGGGGTGCAGGGTTCCGGGCGGTCTGTAGATGAGGGTCCTGCGTAGCGTGGTTCTGGGACTGGCTTGGATCTGGAAGGAGAGGGGATCGCTCGTGTTGGAGGTGGAGAGTCGAAGGGAGCTCTTATGTACGATGGTGAGCCGTCCTCCTGTGCGGTGGGGGCGGTCCTTTTTTTGGATCTTTTATCCGTCTGGGGCGGAGGTGGCATTGGTTCATGTTTCCTTGAAGAAGGTGACGTCTGGCGAGAGGGTGTCGAGCAGGTCCCAGATCTGTGGCATGTCTGTGGAGGGAGCGTACATTGAGGAGGATGCACTTCGGGGCTTAGGTGGTGCGGTCGTTGGCCGTGGGTGGGCTGTTGATGGTGAAGGATAGTCGGCAGTGTTGGCAAGAGAACTGGCTGAGTGTGGTGTTTGGCGTCGATTTCTGGCAGTGGTTGCTTCTTCCTGGTTGAGTGCGAGGAGGGTGGCAGCGGTTTAGTAGTGGGGGGTCGTAGATTCATGGTCCCTGGCCGCGGTCAGGTCGTGGACGGGCAAAGACAGGCTTGCCTTTGGTGCACCAGTGGCGCACCCGCTGCTCGACCCCACAGACTCATTAAGTAGGGGAGGGAGGCAGGACGAGAGGTAGGGAGGCGGAAGCAGGGGCTGTGCAAGGGGCAGGGCCGCAGGGGCAGCAGCGCCATGAAACCGGCGGTGCTAAAGGGTCAACAGGAGAAAACAGCTACCGGGGCAGAGGAGAGAAAATTTAAATTAAATAGAAATGAGGACGAAAAATAAAGATTAAAATTAAATTGAAAAGAGGGCAAAAAATAAAATTAAAATTAAATTGAATGAGGGCGAGAAATAAGGATTCATTAAAATGAGGGCGAGAAGGGAACACCAGGCAGGCGGAGACGGCTGCAGCTGCGAGGCAGGAGTCACAAATGGGCTTCCGGTTTGAACCCTCAACCAGGAGGAGGACTCGACTCTGCAGCGAGGCAACAGAGATGCAGAGCTGCCGTGGAGTGTGCTGACCCAGACCGGAGGTCAAGGTCTCAATCACGCTCCCCGCAGCGGCCGCCATTAAGATGGCTCTGACCTTTTTGCCAACAAATCTTAATTTTCCCTGGGACAATTTAAGGACAGTAGAGCCACGGCATGCTACCTGGGACTACCTCTATCTTTTTTTTGCTTTAGCGCCATTGTCCTGCTCCCTCCCAAACCCTACGCAGGCTATCAATGCTACCTGGGACTGTTGACCTCTGTAAAACAGTTCCAGGATCAGTGTAGGAAAAATCATGGGCTTTTCCAGGGGGCCGGTGTACAGCCAGCATCCAGTTGAGGGTGGGATACTGTTAGAAGATGGGTCTGACCATCTGAAATGCCTGGATTTTTCGCTTTTTGAACACCTATTTGTTGAGCTTTTACTGTGGAAGACCCCCATAAATTGGGACTCACCCACAGTGAACTCATGATGAAAGGGACTGCATGTGTATTTTACCGGTGACCCCTGGCGCGAGTAGGCTGCTGCGCTGCAGCAAGAGTAAGGGGCATCGGGCTGGTTACATGCAGACATGTGTGTACATGCGTGTGCACAAGTGTAAGGGCTGTGCAGTGGAGAATCCTGGAATGAGCAACCCATGAGCAGCTACAAATTGAATAGTGTGGCAGGACTTTAGCAGAGCGGGGTGGTGACATGGAAAAGGCTTTATACAGTGGGAAGAAACATGTAAGGGAAAGTCAGTATGCTTTACTGTTTTCACTGAAAGATCACATCAGTATTACCCTATGAGGATGGGGACCATTTGGGATAGTTTCACTTCCCTAGGGCCTACAAATTCCAGACTTGCACTAAAGTCCACTGTAACATAGGTGAGAAGAAGTATTCTGCAGAGTCCAAAGTCATATCTGTACTGATTTTAGGTCATCCAGAAATATCATGTTCCTCTGAGACAGTTCATAACCAGAGCCTCGCTGGGGCTGACCCTGCCAGGCTGGATTAATTACCTTCCTCCCCAAGCTGTAGCATAAGAGGCCTAGCCCTTCACGATAAGCATTCTAAGGGCGAAGGCCTCCCCTCCAAGAAGAGAAGATGTGTGGAGCTACAGGCTAATCCATCAGCAGCTGTCACCTGGTGCCAGGCACCAAGCTGCTCTGGAGAGAAGACAACCAGGGGGGGGGGGGGGGCTTTCAGAGACCATTGGCATGAGACCAGTGAACGACGCCATTTTGAACTAACCCAGAGCCTGGGCAGGAAAGAGGGAGCAGGGGCAGAGAAGTGATGTGTTGCTATTTGATAGGGCAAACAGAGGGTAAACATCCTTTTGTACGTGGTCATTACACCGCGTACCATTACTACGCATGCATTACAACGCATGCACTGTATTAACGCGTAGCCTTTACTACGCATGTTATTACTTTGCATGTGTAGTAATGCGTGTATGGATGACGGGAGTCGAGGAGGCAGCAATGACGAATTGCAGTGAGGAGGAGTCCGGAAAGACGGCATGGTGGAAGGAGAACAGGTGACAACAGCATTAAAGGAGAGGCTCCGGACACCCACCGTGGAGAAAGAGGTAAGGGGGACTGTTTAATTTTGTAGGGTTTGTGTTTGAGGAGTACTGTATTTAGTTTATGGGTAGTGTTGTGGGTCGTGTAGGGTAGTGTTTGTTTGTAGGTAGAGGAGTGAGGGATGGGTGAGGGTCACGTTAGTATTTTAGGGATTAGTTTAGTGTTGTGTTTGTATAGTGTAGGGTAGTGTTGGGGGCGTCGTGCAGGTAGTGTTAAAGTGTAGGGAGCGGATGGGGGAAGGGTCGTGCTTGGGGTTTTGTTTTAGGGTTTAGGGTAGTGTAGTAGCGTTTGTGTAGTGTAGGGTAGTGTTTTAGGGTTTAGGTTTGTGTCAGGGGGTCGTGTAGGGAAGTGTTTGTGTGTAGGGGCTGGACTGAGAGTAGGGGCAGAGTCGTGCTTAGGGTAGTGTTTTAGGGTTTAGAGTAGTATTGTAGTGTTTGTGTAGTGTAAGGTAGTGTTTTAAGGTAGTGTTGTGGGGTTGTGCAGGGTAGTGTTTTCAGTGTAGGGGATGGATTGGGGGTAGGGACTTGGTCTTGCTGGGGGTAGTGTTTGAGAATTAAGGGTAGTGTAGGGTAGTGTTTTAGGGTTTAGGGTAGTATCAGGGGGTCGAGCAGGGTAGTGTTTAAGTGAAGGGGACGGACTGGGAGTAGAGGTAGGGTCGTGCTGGAGGTAGTGTTTTAGGGTTTAGGGTAGTGTTGTAGTGTTTGTGTAGTGTAGGGTACTATTGTAGGGTTTAGGGTAGTGTCCAGGGTCCTGCAGGGTACTGTTTAGGAATAGGGACAGGACTGGGGCACAGGGCAGGGCCGTGCTGGGGGTAGCGTTTTAGGGTTTAGGGTAGTGTTGTGGTGTTAGTGTAGTGTAGGTTACTGTTTTAGTAGTTAGTGTTATGTCGGGGGTTGTGAAGGGTAGTGAATGAGTGTAGGGAGCGGAGTGGGGGAATGCGTATGTTCGTGCAAGGGTAGTGATTTAGGATTTAGGGTAGTGTAGTGGTGTTTCAGTAGTGTAGGGTAGTGTAGTGTTAAAAAGGGGTTAAATGTCTTTTCTTTAATATGACACGTTATTCCGCATACCATTTTTATTACTAGGCAAGTTTTTACTTTGGATACATTAACACTTTCAATGTGATGGTATGCAAACTAAAAACTTGTGTAGTAATGGTTATTGCTAAGTAAAAACCGTGTAGTAATGGCATGATGCTAAGTAATGGCATGTGAAATAACGTGTCATATTCCAAACAGAGACTTCCTGCCAGCCCCCTCCCAATTGTTTAAAAAGAGTTTTCACTGGAAGAGGAGCTCTCTCTAGGGTGTGGTCTACTGAGGAAGACTGGTGCTGGAGCCTGGCACCATGGGCAGCTGGAAGGAAGAACCTTCTGACTAGCCCCACAAGGGGAGACTAGGACCAGTAAGCAGAAGCCTGGGTCTCTACGCAAGGAGAAGGGAGGCTGAGGAGGAGAGCCAGGTGAAAGGCTGGTGCAGGGAGCCAATGAAGACAGCTCCCTGCTGAATCCACCCTCCGTGAGACCAGGAGGGCGAAGGAGAGTGCTCCCACCCAGAGTGGCTAGGGTGCGCTGCCAGCAGCAAGAAGAGGCCAAAATCGTGAAGATCAGTCCCCTGGGGGCTGAGATATGCCCCCCAGAAGGTAGGCGACCTTTGACCTCTGGCCAGCCGAAGCGTGTAGGGCTCCGCCACTGGTCCAGGATATGCCCCTAGGTCCCTATGGGCTAGGTCCCGGGGGCAGCACCCAGCAGAAGATAAGTCGGGGAGCACCATCACGCTCCCCTTGAAAAAGGCCCCCATGGGGTGCCAGGAGCCCACCCTGAAGCTGGAGACGGAGCGCCTTCACGCCCCCCTGGGAATGCTGTGAGCGGCCCGGGGTCCCAAATTCGGGCCCTGCTGAAGACGGAATTCGGGGAGTGCCATTGCGCTTCCCATAAATGGGCCCAACTGGGGTGCCAGGAGCCCATCCTGGCCCCCGGCAACAACTGAGGGCGGGGAGCACCTTCGTGCCCCAATCCCCCCTGCCCCGCAACGATGTCTCTGGGGCCCGGGATCCCAATTCGGGGCCCAACGCCCAGTAGCAAAGATTAGGAGCACCATCGCGCTCCCCTTAAAGGTGTCCCTGGGGGCCCAGGATCCCAACTCCAGGCCCCGAATCCCCCGAAGCTATGGCAGGGAGCGACAGCTTTCTCCCTGTAAAGATGGCGCGGGCCCTGAACCCCATCTCCGGGCCCCGAATTGAAGGAAGGTGGGGGGAGTGCCAGCGCACTCCCCCGAGGTCCGGCCGGGCCAGCGGGAGTCTTCTCGTCTGCCCGCCGGAGCGGGAAGACCAGAACTTAGGTGCTGTCTCGCACGTGAGGGTGCTGGCTGGGTGGGGAGCCAGCGGGGGCAGCCAGAGGTGGGCTCCCCGCGCTGTCCTCCAACGATAAGGCCATGTGGGGTGCCCGGGTGGGACTGGAACCCCGAAATGGAAGAAGAGAGGAGAGGAGCGGCCAGGGGTGGCCTCCCCGAGCTGCACAAGGCTCACCTGGAACGAGGGGTTCGGGGTTCGGGTGGGACTGGGCCCCCCAACAGCATGAGGACGCAGCATGAGGCTTCCAGCATTACAACTTTTATACGCTATGCTGAGTACCTCATTGAAAGGGATGCCCAAACATGTATTCTTGCTACTGCGTTAGGTGGAGAACAACCCGACTGCTAGTCACTAAGATGTAGAGGTGTATATGGTATGGTCAGTATGAGATGCGCAGGCAGGGTTATATGTCACCATGGGGATGTACCTATTTTTAATGCTTGTTGAGATGATGAGGTGGGTCAACACTGGGATGGCTCCAGCTGGCAAGGCCCTCGCTCCAGGTTGTGTCAACCCACTTAATTTGGGGGGAAGATGATGTGCATACATGGGAGTGGTGGTACTAGACCCCATCCCGCTGCGGGAGGGGTGGAGATGTTATGCAATGTCACAAAGTAATTCCAACAGCTTTTGTATATTTGTAAATTGGCACATAGAATTAAGTAGTGTGTGTGTTTAATAAATGTACTCTTACTTTTATAAAGCAAAGTAAAGACTGGACAATCAATTATGGAGTGTTATTTCTGCGTACCTGTAATGGCGATTACAAACCCACACCACCTCCCTTGAGTAAGCCTTAGACTACTCTCCAATGCCTCCCTCTGAGAGTCAAGCGCTACAATAGGGTGTTTGGTTCCCCGTGAAGGACAAATGCGACATGTTATTTGTGCATGCCTCACAGATACTACCTCGTCTTCCAACAGATCCAATGTTGCTGTAGAATGGGGAGTTATCCCGGGATGAAATCGTTCTGAACCATCCCTTGCATGGAGCTGCTGCTCTTTTCTATAAGAGTAACTCATACATATTGATGTTGGAAAAGTACAGACAATTAATTCCTCCATTTGCTGAATTTGCATGCACATGCCTTTTGGATAGCATTCCTTTGATTGGAGTGCCCATCAATTGCAATGACATGTGCCTTCATCTCTTCAAGTGCAAGAATGCGCTGGCATCTCCTCAACTTCCTACCCAGACCTTGAAATATTTAATAGTACTATGAAATGGAGCATGTCAGATGTGTTCATGTTGCAATGACTGAGCAAGCATCTATTTGCAAGCACTGAGAAGAAAACCTCTCCAGTGTTTCTGTTGGGCATGGTAAATGTGATATAACAGTAGAAAACATTCCTTTTGAGTATTTTCTTCTTCAGGGACTGTTGTTTCATGAGAGCCACCAGCAAGGAGAACATGCCTATATCATTTCCAGGTACAATCCCACCCTTGGCTGGCCTTAGGCTGGACTGGGACTTGTGATCAGGATGGAAAATGTTACTTACCCAGTAAGCATCTGTTCTTGCCATGTAGAGCTGTAGATTCACACGCTTTGCATACGCCTGCCATCTAGTTTTGGGTCTGGATGTTTGCAAGTTGTTTTTCTTTGAAGAAATCTTTCCAGTCACGAGGTAAGGTGACTCCTCCTTTCGGTGATAGTGCGCATGGGCATCGACTCCATTGTTAGATTGTTTTCCAGCAAGAGGGAGAGAATGGAGTAAGAAAGTATAGTAAAGACATGTCCATGCATATACGTGTATAATAAAGAACTGCAACAACTATAGGTTCTCGGGGAGGCGGGTGGGCGCATGTGAACCTGCAGCTCTACATGCCAAGAACAGGTGCTTACTGGGTAAGTAACTTTTTCCGTTTGAGGCATGTGAGCTGTAGATTACATTCTTTGCATAGAATATAAAGCAGTATACTCCCAAAGCAGTGCTAACTTGTAGGCGTTACAGTTGTCTGAAAAGTGTCTTAAGCACTGCTTGGCCTACATTAGCTTGGTGTCTGGCTAACATATCTACACAATAGTGTTTTTTAAATGTGTGTGGTGTAGACCATGTAGCTGCCCTACTTATGTCAGCCAGAGGAATGTTACCTAAAAAAGCAAAGGAAGCCCCTATTTTACGAGTGGAATGTGCTCTAGGGGGTATGATTAAAGTTCTTTTTACTTTAGCATAGCATGTTTGAATACATTTAACAATCCATCTTGCAATACCAGATTTTGAAATTGGATTGCCTTTATGAGGTGGAGCAAATACTACAAACAGTTGTTTTGCGAAGGTTCTTTGTTCTATCCATGTAAAATATTAATGCTCTATTGACATCAAGCATGTGAAGAGCGTGTTCTGCTACTGAATCAGGTTGAGAGAAAAAAACTGGCAATTCAACTGATTGGTTAATATGAAAAGCATAAACTACTTTGGGGTTACTTTGGGGAATATAGGGTTAGTGCGGCGGACTACGCTATTTTTGTGTAACTGGAAGAAAGATTCTTCCAAAGTTAGTGCCTGTAGCTCACCAACTCTCCTCAATGATGTGATAGCAACGAGGAAAGCAATTTTCCATAAAAGAAATTGTAAAGGGTACTTGTGCAAAGGTTTGAAGGGTGGACCCATGAGCCTTGTAAGAACAATGTAAAGATTCCATACTGGAACAGGAGGAATTCTTGGAGGAATTACCCTTTTTAAGCCTTCCTTGAAAGCTTTGATTCCGGGAACTCTGAATAGTGATAGATGTTGCTTGTTTTGTAAGTATGCAGCTACTGCTGCAAGGTGCAAACAAATAGATGTGCAAGCTAGCCCTGTTTGTTGTAAATGTAGTAAGTAACAGATAATGTTCTTAATAGGATCATCTGAGGGGTTGATTTAGTAGTTATTAAAATAAATAACAAATCTTTTCCATTTGGCTGCTTAGCAAGCTTTGGTGGTAGGTCTTCTTACTTGTTTTAGAATATTCATGCAGTCTGGTGGTAAATTTAAATACCCAAACTCTATGA
Organism: Lissotriton helveticus; assembly: GCF_964261635.1. Lineage (NCBI taxonomy): Eukaryota > Metazoa > Chordata > Amphibia > Caudata > Salamandridae > Lissotriton > Lissotriton helveticus. The sequence goes on along the minus strand of NC_136068.1, from coordinate 1,667,695,742 downwards.
TCTCATGAGCCAAATCGCTAAATGCAGTTCTTTGGGATTTGGATGTCTGATTGCTCCATGGTTCTGCATGAGGAGACTGAAGGTAAGGTGTAGTTTTTGAGGTGGGACCACTGACAGCTCCAACAGGGTGGTGTACCAAGGTTAACAGGCCCATGTGGGAGCTACTAGAATTAGTGTGAGGGATGTTTGTCTGAGTTTCTGTACCACCCATGGAATTAGTGGGAGAGGTGGAAAAGTGTAGGCAAATATCCCTGACCAGTTCATCCACAGGGCATTGCCCTTTGAGAGAGGGTGTGGGAACCTGAAGCTGAAGTTTGGCAATTTGCGTTTTCAACTGTGGCGAATAGGTCTATTTGCGCTAATCCCCATTTTTGAAAGTAGGGAAGGAGAATTTGGGGGTGAAGTTCCCACTTTTGAATTTGCTGTGTTCTCCTGTTGAGGTTGGTGATTTGGGGGCCTATGTATGAAAAGATGTTTTATTCGCAAACGCTGCGATTCGGGGTTTGCGAGTAAAAAAAAAAATCGCAAACCGATGTATGAGACATTTTCGCATCGCATTATTAAGGAATCGCTAATTTTGCGATTCTCAATTTTGCATAAGCATTTAAGAAATCGCAAATTGCAATTCCTTAAATGCTATGTAACAAGCACCCAAGTTGTGCGATTTCTCCTTAAGAAATCGCAAATTACCTCCAACTTCAAGTTGGTGGTAATTTGCGATGTCTTTGAAAAATGCACTTTTTGGCATTTTTCAAAGTTCCATGTGGCGCACATACATGCTGCTTCATATGCGCACACATGCTCATTTCAGAGGTGCATCAGGGTGTCCTTATGACACCCTTGCACCCTTGAAATTATTCTCAATTAGCGATTCTCAAATAGCGAATCGCAAATTGAGAATGACTTCCCATTCATTCCTATGGGCCTCCTGGCCCCTAGGAATGGATGGGAAGGTATTCCTTAATTGCGATTTCGCAATTTGCTAATCGCAATTAAGGAATACCAAGAAATCGCAAAATATTTGCAAATTTTCATATACATCCCGTTTTGAGATTCTCAAATAGCAATTCTCAAAAAATCGCTATTTGAGAATCGCAATAACGGATTTTGATACATATGCCCCTTGATGGCTTATCCCTGGGAGATGCTCTGCCAGAAGATAAAACATGTGAGGAATTGCCCAATTCCAAATGGCTTGAGCAAGTGTTGACAGTTGGAGAGTGTGCCCCCCTTGCTTTTGCACATAATACATTGCTGTCATGTTGCCCGTTCGGACTAGGACCGTTTTGTGTATGAGGTGAGGCTGAAATGCTTTTAGTGCTAGAAAAATTACTAAAAGCTCCAGATAGTTGATGTGGAGATGTTTGCGTTTGTTGCTCCACATGCCTTGTATTGTGTAATTTTTTCGGTGAGCCCCCCCAACCTGTTACAGATGCGTCTGCTGTGAGCACGATCAGTGGGACAGGGTCGATAAAAGGCCAGCCTACTGATACATTTTGTGGGTTCCACCACTGCAGAGCGCGATGGGTACGGCCGTCTACCAACACTAGATTGCTTAACCGACCCTGTGACTGATTCCACTGACACTCTTGTAGGTGACGCATACGAAGCCTTGCATGAGGCACGATTGCAATACAGGATGCCATCATTCCCAGCAGATGCATAAAAGTTCTAGCTGGTAGTGTTCGATTGGGTTGAAATTGCAGTATTATGGCCTGAATATTGTGAATTTTGGCTCCATTGGGAGAGGCTAGAGATTTGAGGGTGTTGAGGGAAGCTCGTAGAGAAGATTGCACCTGTGCCGGGCACAGATGAGATTTTTGTGCATTGATTGTAAAACCTAACCTGACTGTAGGTGTACTGTTGCCTGAGTGTATAGTATACAGTTTTGATAAGTGTTTGCTTTGATAAGCCACTTGTCCAGGTAAGGGAAGACGTGGATACCTTGCCTTCTGAGATGAGCAGCTACTACTGCGAGACATTTGGTGAACACTCTGGGGGCTGTGGTGACGCCAAATGGAAGTACCTTAAAATGGTAATGTTTGCCTGCTATCACAAATCTGAGGTATTTGCGATGAGCTGGATGAATTGGAATGTGAAAGTAGGAGTCCTTTAGATCGAGAGTGAACATAAAGTCGCCCTGCTGTAAAAGGGGGAAGTATTTGTAGCAGAGTCACCAAGTAAAAGTGCTCTGACAAAATGTATTTGTTTAGCTCTCTGAAGTCTAGAATAGGTCTCAAAGAGCCGTCCTTTTTGGGGACTAGAAAGTAAGGGAATAAACCCCTGACCCTTGGTACTGAAATGGACTGGTTCTGTAGCCCCATTGAGTAACAGAGAATGCACCTCTTGTTGAAGCTTGGTGGTCTGGTGACAATTTGTGATATTGAGGTGGAAAGTTTGGAGGGTTGTTGGTAAGCTCCACGCAATAAGAATGTTCCATTTGGCATCACCACAGCCCCAATAACCCCAATCACCTATTTGTCGGTTGTTATAGATTTCCAAATGGGGAGAAATTGTTGAAGTCTTCCTCCGACAGGTGTGGAATAGTCGGAGGGAAGTGTTTAAAAGTCACTGCTTTTTTGGGGAAGGGGTATTGCGAGGTGTGGTATTTTAACCTCTGCCCCTTGGACTGTTTCTCCTGTAGCCTTCTCTGAAAACCCCTTTTGTAAAGGAGGATTGAGAGGTGGCTTTGTATGAGGAAGTTTTTGGTCTGTGGATTTGGACCCTCCCCTGTAAAAAGAGCGCAGAAAAGAACACATGTTAGATGAAGACTGAAGAGGACCCATGGATTTTGCAACCCCTGTATCGTTCTTCATCTTTTCGAGCGTTTGATCAACTTCGGGGCCAAACAGATGTTTTTTCACTAGGTACGTTTAGAATAGATTGCTGTACTTTAGGTTTAAAACCTGAAACACGTAACCAGGCATGCCTGCGGAGTAGGATGCTGTTATTTATCCCTCCAGCAGCTGTATCGTCTGCATCTAGAGCGCATCCAATGGAAGTGTTAGAAATTAGTTTTCCTTCCTGAATTAAATCTTCGGCCTTATGCTCATCTGGGAGAAACTGTAGAAGTTGTTCTATTTTGACCCAGTGGGCACTATCATATTACCCAAGGAGACCTTGGGTGCTAGCGATACGCCAAGGATTGGCTGCTGGTGTAGCTACACGTTTGCCAGAAGCATCATTACGTTTTGACTTCTTATCTGGGGGAAGAGTATCCTCAGATGCTTGGGAATTAGCTCGCTTTCAAGCATTGGACACCACAAAAGAGTCCAGTGGCAACTGCCCTTCAATAAAAATAGGGTCTGTTGGGGAAGGTTTATATTTTTTTATCCACTCCAGGAGTGAGGGTCATAGCATGTACAAGATCTTTAAAAATTTGATCTGGGTGCCTTAACATACCTTTACGCATAGGCAATGTTTGACTAGATTCATGTGTTGCTAATGTTTCAAATAAAAAATCCTCCTCTAAGGACTCTGTATGGAGCTCTACTCCATGATAGTGTGCAGCTCTAGCAATAAACTCCTGATATGACAGATTATAATCTGGTGGAGATGGTCTAGCAGGGTAAAGATCTGGGTCTGTATCCTGGGAGGATCAAAAGTATAATCCGTCCAAGGACCTACTGGTGACTGTGTGTTATCCTCATCAGTGTCATCTGCATCAGGGTGAGGTATAGGAGACTGCCTTGGTGTAATGTGTAAGGGATCAAATCGTGGTGGAGAGGGAGGAAGAGGAGGAAAAGGTATTGTGTGGACAGGCAGCAGGTGAGGCCGCAGGTTCGCTACTCTTGCCCCCAAGCTGTGGCATTCCCTCCCCTTGGAAATTCGTTCCTGCATTGTTCCCCTTCCATTTAGGAAGCTTTTAAAAACATGGCTGTTCACCCAGGCTTTGGCCTAATGCTTGATGGTCTCCACTGCAGATTTAGAGCCCTGTTGGTAAGCGCAATGAAACCCTCGGGTGTGCGAGCGCTTTATAAAATTTTGTTAAGATAAGGACTAGTACCCACATTTTCCTTCTGCAATGGAATTTTATGGCTGTTGTCATCCAGAAGATTGTGTTTGGATGGCGGTTTAGCGTGAATATGTCCAATATCTGGATTGATGTAGAGTTTCTTCTGTGTCAATTCCGATTTGGGCGGTACAATGTCCATGCTTGGATCCGATTGCGGTACTGGCAGCTGTGTCATTTTCGGCACCTTTCGGCTCCGATGAATGCTTCTTTGGTTTTGGTGTCGAAGGTTTCAGCTCTGAGCCTTGTTTGTGTTTTGAACCCGAAGGTTTCGGCTCAGAAGTGGGATTTGGCCGACCCGGTCCAAAGCTGGAAGGCTTGTCAGAGTGTTTCGGTGCCAAGCCAGGAGGCAATGCATTAGAAACCTCTTCTCGGTGCCGACCTTGGCCTGAAGTCAGAGGTTGTGCCGAAGCCGTATATGTTTTAGGGATGATGGAAGGGGGTTGGAGGGGGCAGGGATTTCTGTACTCATGTCCTCTTGTCCCTGCAGCACATTGTCGTCTTTGAAGACAGTCTGTAGCTCTGCCTCGGAGTCGGGTGCTGCTGAAGCGTGTTCTTTTTCAGCCGCTGAGACTTATTGTTTGAAGTCTTCCCGGAAAAGATCGAATGTGTCGTCCAACTGCAGCCGCTGCATCTCTCGACGTCGAGTCTGTTGATCACAGAGTTTTCTCCGATCTGAAGGAAGGACACGCTTTGCAGTCTTGGTCTTTGTGTTCGGGGGACAGACACAAATTACACATCTGCTGTAGGTCCGTACGCTGATATTTGTGTGGCACAGGGGGCAGAATTGAAATTGGGTGCGTTCCATCGACCAAGTGCTGGTCCGCCACGGCTAGGCCGAAAGGCCTTCTGCCACACCATAATCGAATTTGGAGATTTTCTTTATGTCGAATCGAACCGAGGAGAAAGAGAACGCATTCGAAAGCAATACAGATGAGGGTAGAGCGGATTGCGCAGGGGAAACCAAGGACCGATTCCGAAATGGAGCGCACAATACACGCCCACACCCAATGGCAGAAAAAAACAATCTAACAATGGAGTTGATACCCATGCGCACTATCACAGATAGGAGGAGTCACCTTACCTCGTGACTGGAAAGACTTCTTAGAAGAAAAACAACTTGCAAACATCCGGACCCATTACTAGATGGCAGGAGTATGCAAAGCATGTGATCTACAGTTCACATGCCTGAAACACATTGTTTCCCCATGAGACACTATGATGATCATGCTTTAGAAAGGAGGAGGAGGAGGTGGGATATTTCAACTAATATTAGATCATTTTCTGCCTTATTTCCCATTTGAAGGATAACAGTTGCTTTAGATGAAATAAGAAGAAATACAGAGACCGTAGAAGAAATTACTAATTCTACCACAATAGCTGTTGGATTAGTCACAAAACAACTGAATGCCCATGTCAACATGCTAATTCCAAACAGAATGCTTAGCACAAAGATAACATTAAGGAGAGTGTCAATAAGCTACAAAAGATACTAAGAGAGCAAGATCTAGGTCTTGACTGAATTTGGACATGGTAGAAATGGGGAGTGGAGGGAGAGGCTTTGACCACAGGAGAATGACAATATTTGACTAGATTATAGAAACTGTTTTAACTGTGGTTGAGCTATATAGATCAATAAAATTCATGTACATCATTCTACACCTTTACAAAAATAAAGGCAGTGCCAATAATTTTGTGCTTCTGGTTTCTGAGGACGATGAGGCAAACGACTGAAGATTAAAAGAAGGTAATGATGAGGCTCTTTTCTTTTTAGTTTCAGAAAAACAATCTTGCACTAAAAAGTTGAATGGATGTGAAAACAAGCACATACAGTGTGCTGTAGGGAGAGTGTGAAGTACCCTTTTGGCCTTGAGTTAACACATTTGTTTACATTTGATAATCCATATGGCTATGCCAGTTTTGGAAATGCCTTGCCTAGTGAATTTTGATAAGTGATACAAACAACTGGCCTGCTTTGCAGAAAGGTTTGATGCCATCTATGTAATACATAAGTACCTTTTAACTTCTAAAGTGTGCAATGCCCTTGCAGCCATAGAATTAGGCTGTGGGAAGAAAATTGGCAGTTCAATAGTTTCATTGCTAGGGAAAGGTGATACTACTTTAGCAAGGAACTTAAGGTTGAGTATGAGGACCACCATATCCTTGTGGCCCTGTATAAAAGACTCTTGGTTGCGAAGGGCTTGTAGCTCACTAATGCGCTCACGGGATGCAAAGGTGACTAAGAAGGGTAATTTCCATGAAAGGAATTGATGGGGACATAAGTGCAAAGTTCAAATGATGGGCCCATACGTCTGGTAAAGACTAGACGAAGGTTCCAGTTGGGGCCTGTGAAGGCTCCTGATGGTATTACCATTTTCTTTTTTTTTTTTTTTTTTTTAAAACCTTTATTACGCAGTATTGGCAAACAAATACGGGCCTACAACCATCCGGCCGGCCTCGAAATCTTGTGGGTCAAAGTAGCAATCTATATGGCGACTCGGTAACATATCGGAACAAAGTACAATCATCCTGAATTACACTGGAGACATGTGTATTACCGAGAAATAGAAGAAGTGAAGGTTCATTTTAAAATTTTATAAAGTATAACGAAAAAAGTAGGAGCTGAGAAGGATCGAAGTCCATACAATCCGTCTAAAACATAAGCGGGCGACTGCCACTAAAAGAGATCCAGCAAGCAGGAAATCTAAATCAAAATGGCGGCATACAGATAACACAAAAGGGTGAACAATCCCACAGCACGATACGTGCCAGTCGCTACCCACCCTCAATCGATCCAACCCACAACCCAAGAAAAAAGGGGAGAAATAGAGAATATAAAAGGAAAGAAAAAGAAGGCCCATAGAAACTGAAACGGACAAAAGAAGACCCCTCCCCCCCACCCTACACGCATGCAGAGGCTACGGCCACCCCCCCCAGCAGCGTGTCTGTCGCCCAGAAAGAATACCCGAAATACAGAAGTAGAAGAAGAAAGAAAGAAAAAGGAATCAGAGAAGATCAGAGGAGGGACAAACATTTGTAAACAAAATAGCCAACATGTGTAATCTCGGCCGCCCCCCCCCCCCGGGACCCCGAAACCGATGCATAACCAACGTCTAACTCCCCAGTCCGTCCGTCACTATCCAATCAGAACAAGCAACAGGAAGCAAAAAAGGAAAAACATCATCAACCTTGTCCCTTCCGATCGAGCGCGACGACGAGGTACAATCGTAGAGCAGCCATCTTGGACGGAAAAAGCAGACGAAATGACAACCACAATACAGGGCACTGTCCACCAAGGTCTGTCCACCTCAATGTCCTGTGGTCAACGGCTGCACAAAAAAGGGAACCACACAGCAGCAATCTTCGAACGTCGACCGGCCAAAGCAATAGTAGCAAATCCAGGATAGGGCAGAAAGACACGCCAGTAGAACACAAAGGAGTTGCCCGGCATGGCGTCCAAAGACGATTCCCCAGCCATTGCACAAGTCCAGAAACCACACACTGCACCATAACCATTACAGGCAATACCGCGGCGGTATCAAGATCTTGGACCTCCGACGCCTCCATGTAGATCTGGGTAGGCAGTTCACGGTAGCCGAGCACAGGGTGTGGCGAAGTGCTCAGTTCACAAAAACCAACACAGCCAGTCGAGGGCACTGCGGGCAGAATGGCATCTAGTCGGTCCCCCAGGTCCCGGGCATTGTCAGATAGGGCAGCTCGCAAAGTACCCAAAGCGCTCAGAATATCACCAATCGCCAAAGATGCCGCAGGAGAAGCGGATGCTGCAGCTTCCTGCACATGGGGCTCACAAACATATGCCAGACCCCGAAACTGTTCGTCGACATCCATTGTTAGCAGCCGGACATCACACCGCCGAGCACAGCCACGTCAGGGGTCCAGGGGCCACTCACTCCGTTATGACACCGCACTCAGTTGCAGTGCAGCGCCGGTCGTCGTAAATACCCTTAGTAGCAGCCTGGGGTCGTCAGTTGCGAGCGCCGAGCGCTCTGTCCAAAATGGCACCCAAAACAGCGCTGGAAGGCGAAGAGGCACTCAAAGCCGTCTACAGGCTGGAGAAAGGACACTATGTATCACTGGCCGCGGCAACATTGTTGCGAGCGTGGAGGTGAACTGGCCAGGATAGCACGTTGCGGCGAGAAAAGCAGTACTGCAGCCGCTCTCCGCCGGCCGACCCCGCACCGTCGTCAGTGGCTGCTGTTGTCGTAATCAGGGCCGGCCATCTCCGAGGAACAAAGACCCGGTCACCGCCATTCCGCTCAGAAAGGAAACAAGGACGCTCTGTCGCGTCTGCCGCAGGGAGCACGCCGGGGAGCGCACCGTTGGAGTCAGGATCACTTCCCGGTTCCGAAACATCAACGCGGTCACAGGATAACTTGCAGGATCAGTAGCTATTCGGAGGGAAAACGAGAGGGTCGGCGGAGCCGAGGGTTTAGGCGGCCATCATGGTTGCAGGCTAGGCTCCTCCAATGGTATTACCATTTTCAGTCTCTCCATAAATGTTTTAAACAATGATACCCTGAATAGAGTTGTGTTTGTTCTGCTTGTAAGCAGCAAGTGAGGACAGATCAAGATGGAGAGATGTGTAGGGTAACCCTGATTGTTCTGGGTGGAGATGTTACGTAACTATGTCCTGTACTGTAAGGTTTAAAGAGTTAGATTTATTTGTGATGCAGTAATGGACGCATCTTTTCCACTTTTCTGCATAACAAGTGCAAGTTGTAGGAAACCTAACCTTCTTACAGAAGGTCATGACATGACATGAATTCCTGCAGTAGGGTCAGGATTTGAAATTATAGTACCTCAGGTGCCAAATCTCAAGACTGAGCTCTGCTTCTGATTTGTCTCTCTGCGTCAGTAGATCTTGTCCGAAAGGAAGCCTCTCATGAGGGCTCAGGGAGATTTCTAGTAGGGTGAAGTACCAGGGTTGCCTGGCCCAGGTTGAAGCCACTAGAATAAGGGTGCAAGACAATTGCCTGAGCTTCCTGAAGACAAACAAAGCAGTGTGAGAGGTGGAAAAGAATAGGCAAATAAGCCTTACCAGTTCATTCATAGTGCATTCCCTATAGATTGTGAGTGTGAGTCTCTGGGGGTAAAGCTTGGGTATCTTGAGTGTTTGACTATAGTGGATATGTCAGTTTGAGGAGTGCCCCACCCCTGGACATGTGTGAATAAGTTGGGGAGCTAGTCCCACTCATGGAGTTGCTGATGCGTCCTGATGAGTAGATCTGTAAAGTTTTTGGCTACTCCCAGGAGATGTTCCCCTATCAAGTGAACCCATATGGTCCGTGCTAGTGAGAGTTGTGGTGAATGAGTGCCCCCTGGGTCTGTTACATTGCTGTCATGTTGTCTGTTTTGATTATAACCACTTTCCCCCAGGTTAAATTGCGTGTGAGTTGTATGTCAGGAACTCCAGGACATTTATGATGCAGCCATGATATTGAGAGTACCACAGTCCCTGTATTGTGTGGTGCTGCAAGTGAATGCCCCATCTCAGGAGCGGGACATTTGTGGTATTGGCCACATGCAAGATTGGGCCTGCAAAAGGCTTGCCTCACACCATGTTGGCGGGTGTCCACCTTTGCAGAGTGATGTGTTTTGGCCTGAACTAACACTTGATCTTCCCACTGATGAGGAGTTTGTGACAATCAGACTGCCAAACACTCTAGCAAGGGTCTCATGTTCAACCTTGCATAAGGGATTATTGCAATACAAAATACCATCTTTAACAGGAGACACATAATTTTGCAGACATGAATCTGATGGATGGGATATGCCTTATTTTTGAACATGTTAAGTGTGGAGCCTGCATGAGTGTCCACTATGGCCTAAGTGGAGACACGTCTATGGCAGTATTCACACTGTGAGAAACTTGGTGTATGTGGGGTCACTGGGGGATGGTTTGAAATTATTTCCACCTGTGGGGTATTTAAGGTTTTCTGGGCCAGATTTGACCATATCTTTTAGCATTTGAAGGAACTGGATGGCCCGCTCTGATTTGAATGTGTTTGGACGAGGCAATCCTCTTCTTTCTGAACTACCTTGAGGTAGAATTCAGCACGCTGGGTAACCTCGTAGTCGGGGGAGTACCATCTGAAGAGGAGAGCCTAATGGGGTCATGATCTAGATCCCCGGTAGATCTGCAATATAATCCTCCCATGGATCATTTGTTGGTTCCTCTCCTACTGGTTGGCCATAAGGATCATATGGACTGCCCTGTGGGGAGGTGGTATAAAGAAAAATCAGTGAGGAGTCTGACAGAGGCAATGGTAGTGGAGTGGTTGGAGGGGGAGGTGTGGGAGGCAGTGGTGGTGGCATGTGTGGCAGAGGCATGGGGCTGGTTGCATCGTCCCTGTGTTTTTTTAATAGGAGGGTCTTGTGTGGAAGGCTTTGGATCAGTCTCTTTCTCAAAGGTGAGTTTTCTTTCATGTGCGATACGGTCCGATTGTGGAAGCACCCTCCATGAAATGTTCCATTTTATCAGATCAATCAAGAGGCGCTGTTGCCTAGCATCCAGTTCTTGCAGGAGCCCATCAAGGATAGGGGCATTGGTATCCTCTGAGGGGGATGGTTGAGCCTTGCATGGTTGTGTGTTCATTTGTGCCCATGAGTGATGTTGTCTTGGAGCAAATTCAGATTTCGGTGACAAGCGCGTTGTTAAACTTGGCATCTTCTGGCTTGTTTCCCCTGAGTTTTTGCTTTCTGACCTCCCGGTTTTGACTGGCGTAGTGTTTCTGCGCACTTTTCTCACTGCTGATCAGTGGTAAAGTGCAAGTGCTCCTGTGGTAAATTGTGTAATGGATTGGTGTTTCCATGATTGGATATTTGATTTACTTGTTAGTCCCTAGTAAAGTGCATGGAGTGTGCCAGGGCCTGTGAATCAAATGCTACTAGTGGGCCTGCAGCACTGATTGTACAACCCAGGTGAGTAGCCATGAAAAGGTAACTCAGACCCGTCATTGCGGAGTCTGCGCGCAGTTTGTAACTGTCATGTCGACTTGGCCAGTGCACGCACTTGCCAGTCCCTAACCTTCCCTTTTCTTACATGTCAGCCACCCCTAAGGTAGGGCCAAGGTACCCCTGTGGCCCGGGTGCAGTGTATGTGAAAGGTAGGGCATGCTCTGGTGTGTGTGTGGCATGTCCTGATAGCGAATTACGGCCAATTTCATTTTTCGCTATTGCAAGGCTACCTGTTCCCCATAGGACAGAATGGGGAGTTTGTTGATAACAGCTTATAAACATGACTGGTCTGGGAAATTAGGTAGGAAAATAAAGTTTAGTATGCCTAAACTCAGAATCTAAAGATGAATCTTTTAGTGAAGGTGATTTTTAAATTCTGTGTTTGAAAATACCACTTTTAGAAAGTAGGTATTTTCTTGCTCAGTCATCCTGTGTGCCTCTGCTGGAATGTGGATTGCCTGTCTGGCTTTTGGATGACAGAAGGCTGGGGAGCAGAAGTGGCTCCAGATAGCATAGGTGGGCCAGGAAAGGGCTGAATAGACATGGGCTGCAGTTGGGGAAGGGGGAGGAGATTTTCTTGCACCTCAAAGGGCCTGGTCTGCCTCTGACCAGGGTGTCCCCACCTCCTGCCAGGAAGTCACACCAGAGAAGGCAGAACTGGTTCTGGCTTGACACAGACACTCTCTGCCAAAGAGATCAAAGGATATGGGGATATAAATATTGGGGCGCAGACCCCTGGACTTTGGAACTCTTTTGGACCAAGAAGACTGCCAAGAAGAAGGGCTGGAGAAGCTGTGAGGAGGAACTACCACTTTGCTGTGTGCTTTGCTGTGTTGGCACGCAGTGGCTGCTTCTATCTTGGGCAGTGAAAGGACTGGACTGGACTTTCTGCAATCTACTTTTGTGAGTTTCTCCAAGGGCTTGATGTAGAGCTTGCCCCCTGTTCAAGAAGTCTCAGAAACAGCAAAGACTTCAAGCTCTTCTGCCCTCAGCACTGGGGACTGTGTGTTTTGTGCTGCAACAGAAGAAAAAGCAACTTGACGACATCTATGACGCCGCTGCCGACTTTGTGTCCTGAAGGCACCGCAGAGGGCACCGCCGCAACGCGACCCTGGTCTCACCGACAACGCCTCCTGATGCCACCACCGAGCCACTACTCTCACCGCGACCTGTGGGCACCGCACTCCGCACCGCCTCGCAACGACTCCTTGGTATTCCCGATGACGCACCATGCCAATATCTACACCGCTGCTTACACCATGCTTCGAGGGCACCACTTGTAAAGTTACACAACGCAACGCCCTCAGCCCTCACCGCACCCTTGGACTACTGTCGCCGGCGCCATCGACTCCAGACAACAGCGCTTCAGCAACAACGCCGCTGCTTGCAACGCAACCTGCCAGCACCGTGACTAGCACCGTATTAACTTCGCACCGCAACACTGGTCTCACCTACTACGCCATATGACCCCGCCACCGAGCCGCTGCTCGCACCGCGACCTGAGGGCACCGCCCGCCGCTCCACTGCACTTCGCACTGCAGCACATGACGCCTGTCTACATCTGCACTCCTGACTTTAATCGAGGGGCGTTCGATCTACAACACAGATGACTCTGAGGGCCCACGACGACTCCTGCACCGACCTACGGAACAGACGCCTGCAGACGCCGTGCTTTCGGAAGCTCAATGAGAGGTAGCCGACACCCTGCAATTCTAAAAGGTACTGTTTGCGGGTCTTCCTGACAGACACCGTAGCTGGCCAGCCAGAACTGTTTGGATTTGCTTGCTCACGACGCCATGATAGCTCCGCACGGAGCTATTGACATCAAGGAACTGTGTTCCAAGCATATTTTGAAATGAAATGAAATGAAAAAACAATTTATATAGTGCGATAGCTACCCTCAGGCGTCCTAGCGCTACAGACAATGTGCTTGGACCGCAGTAGTTATGAGCTAGTCAGATTTGTTGAAAAGCCATGTTTTCAAAAGTCTCCGGAAGGCAAGCAGTTTGGGTTCTGATCTGAGTTGAAGGGGGAGGGAGTTCCAAATCCTAGCCACATTATAGGAGAAAGAACGTCCTCCACATCTGGCTCTCCGGACCCTAGGTATTATGGCCAGGAAAGAAGAGCCCGATCGAAGCTCTCTTGTTGGATGGTAGGCAGTCATCAGTGGCTGATTGATAATGGCCCCTGTCCCCCAAAAGGAACGATGTGCCATACACATCGCCTTAAATTGAATTATTTCCCTAACTGGGAGCCAGTGAAGATCCTTAAGTCTGGTTTTGACAGAAAGGTGACGAGGGATTTGAAGGAGGGTTCTGGCTGCCGCGTTTTGGATGATTTGTAATTATTTTAGAGTGGTCTGGGGTGCTCCCAGATACAGGGCGTTTCCAAAATCCAGCCGGGACAGGATTAAACCCTGGACCATAATCCGCCTTGCGTGGAAAGGTAGAAGGGGGAGGATTTTACGCAAAAGTCTTAACAGGCCAAAGCAAGTTGCTGAGACCTTGGCCTCCTGACAGTTAAAATTCAGAGACTTGTCAAGCCAAATGCCTAGACTTTTGATTGAATCCTTGGGTATAGGGGCGGTTCCTAGGCATGAGGGCCAGAATAGATCGATGGTATTGTTTGTAGGGCCGCCCAGGAGCATAAACTCTGTTTTATCCCCATTCAATTTAAGGCAGGAAGACGTCATCCACTCATGGACTGCTACCAAGCTGTTACCAAGGTCAGTGGGCGCATTTTGTGAGGGATTGAGAGCCACTACCAGCTGAGTATCGTCCGCGTAGGTGATGATTTTTACCCCAAAAGGGCGGACGATCTCAGCTACGGGGCTCATATATATATTAAATAATGTGGGGCTCAGGGAGGAGCCCTGCGGTACGCCGCAGCTGAGAGGCTTGCTGGAAGATGTAGTACTGCCCTCGAAAACCTGGAAGGAGCGGTTGGCTAGAAAGGATCTGAGCCAGGTGATTGCCATGCCCGAGATTCCCTTACTGCTGAGTCTATGTAGCAGGATGTTGTGGTTTACCATGTCGAAGGCGGCACTTAGATCGAGGAGGATGATAGCAGCGGAACCTCCATTGTCCAGGATCCTCCTAGCCTCCTCCGTCACGGCAACTAAAGCAGTTTCGGTCCCATGCAGGGGCCAAAAACTGGTCTGAGTAGGGTCTAAGTTGTTATTAGCCTCTAGATATTCTGTCAATACTGTGTTCACATGTTTCTCGAGGATTTTGCTTAACCAAGGCAGCAGGGAAATTGGTCGGTAATTGGCCGGGTTATTTTGGTCCAGATTAGATTGTTTTAAAAGGGCTTTGACCATGGCTCGCTTCCATGGAAGTGGGACGATGCCAGTGGATAGGGAGTTGTTGAGAAGTTCCATAATGGTAGGGGAGATACAATTGGCGACAGAGTAGAATGCGAGGAGGTGCAGGATCGGTAGGGGAACCAGATTTTACCTGGTGCATGATGCGTTCTAAAGTGGTGGGGTCTAAGGGGGGAAAATAGTCTAGTGTGGTATAAGGTATGGGTTCAGGTTGTGGGGGGTTCTTAGTGTCAGTCGGGGATTGGTAGAAGGAAGTATAGATGTTTTCAATTTTTTGAGTAAAGAAGTCAGCCAAGTTGTCACAGTGAGTTTGAGCATCTGACACATCCTGCTGTTTCTCAGGTAATTGAAGTAAAGTTTTTGCAATGCGGTATATCTCTTTAGGTTTGCACGCAGCTTCAATAATTTTTTCCTCAAAAAAAGATGCCTGTGTGCGTTTAATGCAGGTTTTATAGGCTTTAATTGCAGATCTGTAATCAGTTTTTTGGGAAGGGGAGTAGTCAAGGCGCCATTTCCTTTCTAATTTTTTGCAGGCGCGTTTCAGATCTCTGAGTTCTGAGGAGTACCAGGGGGCAGGCTTTTTGCTACGTTTGGGTATGGTGGGTTTGATAGGGAGCACGGAGTCGAGTGACTCTGAAATCCAGTTGTTGAATTCCTCGTTAGCCCGGAGGGGGTCAGAAAAACTGGGAGGTCTAGAGGTTTCAAGGCCAGCCCCCCATTCCTCTAGGGGAAGTTTCGCCCTTTCATGGTCTCTGCGGGCTCCTGGAGGTGGGGGAAGGTGAGGTTCGTGAGTGTGCCAGGATAGAGGGATAAGGGAGTGATCGGTCCAAGGCAGGGGGGTGGGAGCTCCTACTTGTAGATCTAAACAATTGGTTAATATGGGGTCAAGAAGATGACCCTTATTATAGCACAAATTGTTTTAATTGTAGATCTGAAAGACTGCTGATCATTTCTAGGGCAGTGGGGTCTGTGGAGTCGTCCAAATGGATATTCAGGTCCCCTAGGAGGGTAAAATTAGAGGGGCGGAGGACCAGTTCCGCAATGGTTGATGGAAGGGTGCTGGGAAATTGCCCCAGCGGACCAGGCGGGCGGTATATAAGCATCCCCGAGAAGGTGCTGGTAGGGGAAATCTCTATGGAGAAGGAGAGACTTTCGCAGTCTGGGATTAAGGCGGGGGAGCCCTGGCATCCATGCCTGTTTTTATAGATGACTGCTAGGCCTCCTCCCCTTCCCCCTTTACGGTCGCTGCGAAGTATTTGGTAACCTTGGGGTAGGGCTTGAACCAAATCGGGCTCTGACTAGGCATGCAACCATGTCTCCGTCAGGAACAATATGTCGGGGTTGAGCTCTTCTAGTAGCATAGAGATTTCTAGGTGGTGTTTGGGGAGGGATCTACAGTTTAACAGGAACATACTATGTTGCACCACTTTTGGTAAGAAACAGGGGTTGAATTGAAAGCCACATTGGGGGCAAGAGGAATGTTGAGCTGTTGGGTCCAGGAAGGGGAGGCAAGGGGCAGAGATTCCTTTTCTTAGTTCATGTAGAGAATTTGAGCTGTATCTCCTGATGGTTTGGGGCGTACAAGCAGGGATTGTGGCCCCTGGGCCCAGACGGTCACGGACGGGCGCAGACGGGCTTGCACGCGGAGAAAGGCATCTGGTATATAAGGGCTGTACAGGGGGCGCTGTGAGTGAAGCCAGCCAGTAGCGCTGCGCCCTCCTCCCCTCTAGCCTGGAAATGGTTAAACTAATCCGCGCCTCCCTCCACATCAATCGGGAAAAATCCCGTGGTGGACCGGGGAGGTGCGGGAAGCTGAGCGTCTAAGGGTGCAGGAGTACAGGCAGGTGCTGGCAAGCTGCGTGAGATTAAGTTTTATAAATGCGGCGAAAAGTATACAATTAAATACAAACTTAAAAATGACTTCAGGAGCAGCAGAGACTGCTGTGATCCAGCGCGTGTCAGCTGCGCAAATGATGAGCCTCTGGTTTTAAGGGCGGTGTATTGATAACTGAAGACTTTTAAGTACTGTATGATTGTAGATTCTTATCACTGTTAGGTCTCGCCTAGTGTGAGAAAGTGCCGTATTTCTTGCACTGGTATGCACCCACTTTTTTCTGAACTGCTGATGTACTTTGACTGAGTGTGTCCTGGGTTCCTGCCAAACAGGTACCCAGGGCCTGTGTTTCTTCCCTAAAAGCTTTGTTGAAACTAAAACCCAATTGTCATCTCTGGCCACTCGTCAGCCCCTAGTAAATGTTACCCTAGGTACCCAGGGCATGGTGACCAGAGAAGACCCCTGAGGACTGCAGCACTTATTGTGCCACCCTCAGGGGCCCTGTACCCTGACACCCACACACTGCCTTTGCAGGCTGAGTGTCTAAGTACAGACCTAAACAAAGAGTCGACATGGCACACATCCCACATGATTGTAAGGGGGAACACTGAGTTTTTTCATTCACTTATTTGTCCCAGTTTCTTTCTTTTTATAAATCACGCAACTGTGCTCAGCACTTTTCCCTCTATCTTCATTTTTCTATTCTGCACTTTTTGATTTAGTATAGGAACACATTAAGTGTTTTTGGTAGTACTGTATAGGTTCTTTCTCAGTTTGTCTGTTTGAGTATCTGAGCACTCTCCTATGTATGAGTTATTTGTCTACTTTCCTGATTGAGCTCCGGATACGTTATTTTTGATCCACACATTCTTTACCAGTAGTACACTCTCAGTCTTTAAACAGACGCTTTCTTTATTCAGCAGCTCTTGAGCTGCAAATCGTTTATCTGGGCGCACTTTAACCACCATGATTGGAGAGGATAAACTTAGTTCGGTGACATAAGTCCTCTCTTAGTGTTTAGTAACGCTGTATACATTTGGCGAGTTCCGCACCACGTGATCTGTTGGGCGGACTCGCAACATTGGACACACACGGGACGCCGTTGCTGGAGGCGGAAGGTCGGTTTACAAGCTGAAAAATTACGGTTTCACCCGGTGAGGCTTTTAGTCCTTCAGTTTTAAAACTCACTATGAGTTTTCTTTTTCATACACAGAATGTCGCTGGGTTACCACTTTTGAACTGCGTGTGGTCTCGTCTGGAGTTTGCGGTAAGCCAGTAACTGGTACTACATTTGAGCCTGTTTTAGTAACAAATTGCACTATAATTGAGAATGGTTTCCGCTCACTTTTTATTTAGGGTATGGTAAAGACTAGGTTATTCACGCCGGATAAGTTAGTGGACGTGCACGGAGCTGTTAAATGAGTGTATGTATTCTTTACGTGCATGTAGCGTTTTTACACTTAAGGGGAGATAATCTACCACTCTCATTCACTTGGCGATACCGTCACTAGCATGCTCTCTCTTACGATAACTCATGTTGGTTTATTACTCACTTTTGAAAGCGCAGCATCTTTGACTCGCTATTCTTTTTAATAAAGTAGTTTTCTTGTATTCAACACTTATTGATTGATTTGTGAGACACGGGTGCTTTTTCCTGGTGGTTTGCCTGTTTGGCTCTTTCCCCTCAGTGTTACTCCTGAGCGTTTTTTGTGACGAACAGTTGTATATATAAGAGAACTCAATACAGATTGGTCTGTTGCTGTTTTTTAGATCCTGTCGAATCTGCACTTCGAGAGACCATTCACCTATGGAATATTGCACTTTTGATTGTATATATTTAACCCCCTGAAGAAGGGTTCATTACGTAACCCGAAATGCATTGGGATGTTGGATATTGATTTTGAAGAACAATCATTGAGTTGTGGTCATTACTAATTAACAGGAATTGAAAATATGACTTGTTAATATTCTCATGTGCCTATTGTTTAACATTGATTAGGAATGTCCATTGATACATGTGCAAATATATTTTTGACGCTAATTATTTATGAGAAAAGATGCTTTCTTTTGACAAATAAATGTGTACGTTGAACTCTGTGTACATACAGTAAAACCTTATTGAGTTTACAAAGGCTTAATGCCCAGCAGCTGTGCTTCTAGCAGTCCAGGGCTTCCCTGGGCTTGTATTTAAATGCGTGTTAATTAGGAGGGAGTCAGGCACACATCCCTCATTCTAGAAAGCACGCTAAGATTTTTTCAAAGCATACACAACCTTACCCTTACAATTGATTACGGGTGTGCAGATCCACCCAACATAAGGATTTTCATACCCACAGTGCCACTTAGTGGATCAGCACCCAAGAGCAATTATGTCCTGGCAGGACATCTCAAATCTGACCACGAATCAGGCAGAAACAAAAGTCTACTCACCAGAAGAAGCGGAAGTAATTTATGCATTAGTCAAGGAAGTGAGGGAATATGGAACATCCACAGGAACTACGACACAGCAACTGAAACAACTCGAATATTTAATGAGAAAAGAAGTGAACCAAAGATTACACGCAACCACGCTGATAGAATATCATAAAGTCAAGCGTATACCCCGGGGCTTGAGGGTTGCTCTACGCCCAATGCTCTTTAAATATAATAAATCCTTTATGGCTCGCTGGAACGCGATTCTGAACAAATGTTCGCTTGATTTGATTCTGCTTATAATAGAAGAGATATCGTCACTTTTAGGAGAACTATTGTTTGACATTAATAAACTAGAGAATGAAATCAGCAACCGTATGGAGAATGAGAACTGGAATCAAGTATTAGAA
Source organism: Lissotriton helveticus (assembly GCF_964261635.1). Classification (NCBI taxonomy): domain Eukaryota; kingdom Metazoa; phylum Chordata; class Amphibia; order Caudata; family Salamandridae; genus Lissotriton; species Lissotriton helveticus. The sequence continues at coordinate 1,667,676,774 of NC_136068.1, read as the reverse complement.
AAGATAAACAAAAATCTGGACACGCATGCAAAGGAAGTGCATGAAAGGAAGATACGTAAGTTCCGAAGGGACACGATCGATTACAAATTGGACGAGGTTTACACCTGGGCTGAAAAATATGCACAAAAGAGGGTCTTCAAAAAACCAGATGCCACGTCGTCTGAAGAAAGTATAGTACCGGATGAGGACCTCACGATGCAGAGGCCTCCTGCTACCTTGACACAATTCACAGCCCTAAACGTAGACACAACAGCTACTACCTCAACAAGCAGTGGACCTTTTTTAGGGGAGGGCCCCATGACCAAAATTCCACCCGACAAAACGTCAACACCACAAGACGAAACACAAGGCGTGGAAAAACCCAAGGCGCAAAAAGAGCAAGGAAGGCCACAGCGGACTGTGAAGAAGTGAATTCTTTGGTAATTAACATTTCATCTAAACAGCTAACCACGGAAGAGATTAAGGTACTTAACAAAGGAACCTCTTTTGTTCCATCCTACATGTCAAATGCACTAGAGACGGAGGTAGCCCTCTTTAAATTCATGCGAAAACTAAGATTAAGGTGGTTTTTTACCATTAATCCCAGTCAAGAAGAACTTACAATGGAACAGAGAAAATTCAGACCTAAAAGCAGATTTTTGTCACCAGTCTCCCATAAGACACTTGATACCTTTGAGTCTCTTGTTAAAAAGGATTTGGAATCAATTAAATATGGTTTTACACAACACCAAAATTTGAGTCCCAAGGAGCGACGCATTCTAAATAAGTTGAGACAAGATCCCTCGGTAACATTTCATCCAGCAGATAAAGGAGGAGCTCTAGTGGTGCTCGACACTGACTTTTACATCAAGAGTGTACTTGAACACATACAAGATAGAGACACCTATCTTCCTTTGGAACAAGATCCAACAAATGAATTATTGAGGGTACTGGATGAGTTCCTGTCTAGAGCTTTAGAATCTGGCACCATAGATGAGAACACCAAGAAGTTTCTTTTCAACTCTACACCCAAGATCCCGACCTTATATATGCTACCGAAGGTGCACAAGCACAAAACTCAACCACCCTTTCGACCTATAGTAGCCGGGTGCGGTTCCATTCACGAGTCTCTAGGATACTATCTTGACTTTTATCTACAACCGTTGGTTAAATCCTGGGAGACATATGTTAAAGATACAACTGACTGTTTATTGAAATTGGAATCACAGAAACATCTTTTTGAGAATGACATCTGGCTCTGCACAATTGATGTAGTCGCACTATACACCTCTATAGCACACAAAGAAGGACTAGAGGCAATAGAATGGCGATTGTTACACTCAGAAATTGAACACGATAAAGCAGTTTTTCTTCTGGAACTACTACATTTTGCACTTTATAACAACTATTTCATGTGGCAGGACAACTTTTTCATTCAGCGTACAGGGACAGCGATGGGTTTTCCAGGAGCACCGTCATACGCAAATACCTACATGGCTCACTTTGAGGATCAATATATACTATCAAATTTGATGTGGAAAACACATGCAGCAGTTTTCTTGAGGTATATTGATGACATCCTAGTCATTTGGACAGGCACGAGAGAAACACTGGAAGAAAGTATTTGCAAATTGAATGAATTGAACCCCCGGATTCAGTTCACACATAGTATTGAAAAAGAGAAGATCCATTTTCTGGATATTGAAATAAGCAAAACATCAACCGGGTTATCTACGACTGTATACAGGAAGCCAACAGATGTTAATAATGCGTTGCTTTTCACGAGCGCACATCCGTATAGTTTGAAGAAACATCTTCCGATCTCGCAGATGATGCGAATCAAGAGGATTACATCAGATGAAGAGCAATGTAAGGAAGAAATTAAAAAACAGATTGAACAATACAAGGAGCGTGGTTATCCAGATCAAATACTCAGTGAAGCTGCCCAGATCATGTCCAGAAAAACTCGTGATGAACTTTTGATATCAAAAGAGAAATCACCCATGCAACGCGAGGTATTTGTCCTTAAGAATTCAACGCAAGCCACACAGATCAAGACAATAATCAGGAATCGCTGGGAACTTATCGAAAATGAACCTGATTTTGCAACAGTTTTTCATGGCAGTCCCCTTTTTGCACATACTAGAACCAAGAATCTAAGGGAATTCTTGAAATCTCCAAAATGTACTGTAAGACAAAGAGAGAGGGGCATGATGAAATGCTATAACTGTGGACAATGTGGTAACGTTATCACAGGTGATCAATTCATGCACCCGCAAACGGGTGCAAGCATCAAACTAAGACACAATGCGGACTGCAATACGGAAGGAGTAGTATATGCGATCAAGTGTCCCTGTGGACTAGTTTACGTGGGACGCACTAGTCGAAAAATAAAGACTCGAATAGTAGAGCACAAAAGTCGAATTAGGAATCGCAACACAAACTCCTCATTGGCCAGACACTGGGTAGAAGCCAAACACACAATTCCCCAGCTTAGGTATACAGTCTTAGAACGCATAGAGCGCTCCCCAGGATTGGACTTGAATACACTTCTAGCCAGAAGGGAAACACACTGGATAAAATTTTTAGGAACTGTTATTCCCAATGGTTTAAATGATCATTATGAATTATTGTGTTTTCTCTAATTATATATGTGAAGGTTTTCTAGATTGTAAGGGGGAACACTGAGTTTTTTCATTCACTTATTTGTCCCAGTTTCTTTCTTTTTATAAATCACGCAACTGTGCTCAGCACTTTTCCCTCTATCTTCATTTTTCTATTCTGCACTTTTTGATTTAGTATAGGAACACATTAAGTGTTTTTGGTAGTACTGTATAGGTTCTTTCTCAGTTTGTCTGTTTGAGTATCTGAGCACTCTCCTATGTATGAGTTATTTGTCTACTTTCCTGATTGAGCTCCGGATACTTTATTTTTGATCCACACATTCTTTACCAGTAGTACACTCTCAGTCTTTAAACAGACGCTTTCTTTATTCAGCAGCTCTTGAGCTGCAAATCGTTTATCTGGGCGCACTTTAACCACCATGATTGGAGAGGATAAACTTAGTTCGGTGACATAAGTCCTCTCTTAGTGTTTAGTAACGCTGTATACATTTGGCGAGTTCCGCACCACGTGATCTGTTGGGCGGACTCGCAACATTGGACACACACGGGACGCCGTTGCTGGAGGCGGAAGGTCGGTTTACAAGCTGAAAAATTACGGTTTCACCCGGTGAGGCTTTTAGTCCTTCAGTTTTAAAACTCACTATGAGTTTTCTTTTTCATACACAGAATGTCGCTGGGTTACCACTTTTGAACTGCGTGTGGTCTCGTCTGGAGTTTGCGGTAAGCCAGTAACTGGTACTACATTTGAGCCTGTTTTAGTAACAAATTGCACTATAATTGAGAATGGTTTCCGCTCACTTTTTATTTAGGGTATGGTAAAGACTAGGTTATTCACGCCGGATAAGTTAGTGGACGTGCACGGAGCTGTTAAATGAGTGTATGTATTCTTTACGTGCATGTAGCGTTTTTACACTTAAGGGGAGATAATCTACCACTCTCATTCACTTGGCGATACCGTCACTAGCATGCTCTCTCTTACGATAACTCATGTTGGTTTATTACTCACTTTTGAAAGCGCAGCATCTTTGACTCGCTATTCTTTTTAATAAAGTAGTTTTCTTGTATTCAACACTTATTGATTGATTTGTGAGACACGGGTGCTTTTTCCTGGTGGTTTGCCTGTTTGGCTCTTTCCCCTCAGTGTTACTCCTGAGCGTTTTTTGTGACGAACAGTTGTATATATAAGAGAACGCAATACAGATTGGTCTGTTGCTGTTTTTTAGATCCTGTCGAATCTGCACTTCGAGAGACCATTCACCTATGGAATATTGCACTTTTGATTGTATATATTTAACCCCCTGAAGAAGGGTTCATTACGTAACCCGAAATGCATTGGGATGTTGGATATTGATTTTGAAGAACAATCATTGAGTTGTGGTCATTACTAATTAACAGGAATTGAAAATATGACTTGTTAATATTCTCATGTGCCTATTGTTTAACATTGATTACGAATGTCCATTGATACATGTGCAAATATATTTTTGACGCTAATTATTTATGAGAAAAGATGCTTTCTTTTGACAAATAAATGTGTACGTTGAACTCTGTGTACATACAGTAAAACCTTATTGAGTTTACAAAGGCTTAATGCCCAGCAGCTGTGCTTCTAGCAGTCCAGGGCTTCCCTGGGCTTGTATTTAGATGCTTGTTAATTAGGAGGGAGTCAGGCACACATCCCTCATTCTAGAAAGCACGCTAAGATTTTTTCAAAGCATACACAACCTTACCCTTACAATTGATTACGGGTGTGCAGATCCACCCAACATAAGGATTTTCACACATCCCTGTGTGCCATGCCCACAGAACCCACTGCCCTGGCATCCTTCAGTCACCCCTCTAGCTGGGAGCCCTATGCCAGTGGTGTGGGCACAGGTGCATGAGCCCTGTAGCCCTACAGTACCCAGGGCCATTCCTGGGCACTGTAAGTGCAGTGATGCCATTAAGAGTATATGGTGCTGGGAGGTTGTCATTACGAACTCCACAGCACCATAATGGCTACACTGAAGACTGACAAGTTTGGTAGCAAACTTCTCAGCACATTAAACCTGCACTGATCCCAGTGTGGTATTTAATGCAAAATGCACCAGAGGGCATCTTAGAGATGCCCCCTGAGAACCTAACCTACAATCCACGTCTGGGCTGAGTGGCTGCAGAGGCTGCCACACAGCAGACATGTTGCTGGACCCCTGGGTGGAGAGACCCCACTCTCCTGGGCCTGCAACAATGCACATCCTGGGCGAGGTGCTAGGTCTCCTCCCCCAGGATGGGCAGGGGGAAGCTTCAAAGGCATGCCGCCTCTATGAGCTTCTCCAGACCATTTGCTGTACCCAGCCACTGGCCCCCACCAGTTCTGACCCCCACTCTGGCGGGAAGACTGGCGGGAAAAACTACACCAGGTAGGGGAGGTGCCAGCCTGTGCCAACCCCACCCCTCAGGTGGGTGAGATGAGGTGAAGCACTACCCCGGGCTCCGGCCATTTTGAAGATGGGGTGCCCTACCCAATCCCAGCTAGGCTCCTTCCCCCCTCCCACAGGAGAGTATCAGGCTAGGGGGGTGTACCCCCCCAGGACAGGGACCAATTGGTCCCTGCCCTTGCCCTACCTGTAACGCCCCTAAATTCAGTATTTAGGGGCTCCCTGAACCTTCCTTCCTCAGATCCCGATACCAAAAGAAGAAAGAAGATCAAGAAGAAGAAGACCCGCCGCGCAGCTGCTAACAACAAGACGACAACAACTGACTTGGCCCCAGCCCTACCGGCCTGTCGATCCCGGAACATGCTCCTGCCTAAATCCCAGCGACTCCTGCGGACAGCAACCTTGGGACACCAGAGGACCTGCCTGCCTTGACCCTCTTAAAGACTGGGACTCCCATCAGCAGAGGCTCTGCTGCAACAACCTCCCTGGTGCCAGCCAGGAAGCTCCAGACCAGCCCACTCTGCACCCGTCGAGCCCGGCCCGTGCCTGAGTGATCTAAGACCACGAGGGCGTCCCCCCGGCGACTGGGACCCGACGGCCAGTGCCCAAAGACCCTCCTCGATGAACCAGACGAAGCCTGCAGACTCAGAACCAGGGCCCCCCCCCCCCAACCGCGACCAGCTGAGGGTAAGCTTTCCGACACCCAAAGATACCCCTGCACCCGGCGCCCTACCTGTGCTCCAAGATCCCAAATTACCTCTCCATGTGCTGGTTGCCCCTGGAAAGTCTTCGCCCCGAGCCTGCAGCCTTTGTTCCCTTCTGACCTTTTCCATTGGATAACATTGAGCACCCGACGGCTCAAAAGCACCCTGCACCCAGCCATCCGAGTACCGCTGGCTGTGCCACCTTTATCCTATCCTGTTTACCCCTTTGCCCTGAGCAAGTGACCAGGAGCCCAGCTCCCACAGCCGCATGGCCTGCTAGCCAGCAGCCACCAACCGGAGACCCCCTGACCCCCATTGGATAACATTGGGCCTAACTACCTCTACACCCGGCCGCCCCTGCGCCGCTGAGGGTGACCCAACTGTACTTACCGGACCCTGGGGGACCCCTGAGTCTTTGCCCAGAACCACAACTTCACCAGACGAGGACTCACCAGGAAACCGGTAACTCACTTACCTGCCATTGAATGACATTGACTGGTTTTGACTTGAAAAATCTTCTAAGTGTCTACTTTTCAAAACTTAGAATATTCCTATAAAATCCTCCGAATTCCGAAATACTCACCTGTGATCAGGAGAGGAGCCAGTACTGTACCTTGAAGCCCAGTACTGAACCGCAAAAGTAATCCCTAGCGGGTTTTACTAGTAACTCGTATTTTCTCCATAGGAATCCATTGTCTGCTTCTCTATGAGTGTCTACTTTTGAAAACTAGAAGTATTCTTTAAAAATCATACGAAATACTGAAACGTAATTACTTACCTGTTTTAAGTTGAGACCCCAGTCCTGGCCCCAGGAGCCCAGTACTGGATTACAAAGGTAACGAGATCGTACTTTACCTGCAAGATGAATTTTCTCCCATTGGATAACATTGCCAGATTTCTGTTGAAAAGTTTCTAAGTGTGAACTTTTAAAGTAGCTTTTTATTCCTGAAAAATCACTGCAATACCTAAAGCGTTTTTGCTAAACTGTTTTCAGCTTAGACCCCAGGACTGAATCTAGCAGCTAGTCCTGGAATTACCAAAGTAATCCACAAAGTAATCAACTGTGTTTATACAAGAAAATCCATTGTGCTCAATGCTAAATTGTGTGTAGAATTGTGTTGCTTATTGCAACCCCTGTACCTATTGTGTTTACCAAGTTTATTGCCTTTCTGCAAAGTACTCACCTGAGACCTCTCATATTGAGAACAGTATATATTGATGCCTGTTGGTTCTAGAAATAAAATAACTATATCTTTGATATAAAAACAATTGGCCTGGAGTTCATTCTTTGAGTGTGTGAAACCCTTTGCTGACTGAGTGTGTACAACAAATGCTTTACACTGTCCTCTGGTCCTGCCTTACTGCTCGACCAAGCTACCACTATAGAAAGTATGGTCACACCTGGCTTTAACCTCTGTTATACCTCTGGGGTTGGTGGACTCTATACACACTGTACCTTATTCTGGTCCAGTGTATATAGAGCCACTTTCTCACACCTAGCGACGCATCGCATGCTCTGCTCGCCTTGGCGAGATCTATTGTCGAAGGGCGAAGGGGTACAGGAGATGTGCACGTGTACGGCGTCTCTTTTGCTGAGGAGATGTGCAGGCATACAGACAGGCGATGTGCATGTGTACGGCATCTCTTTTGCTGTGTGGTCCGCGCACCCTTTGTTCCTTTCCCTCCCTCCCTTTGCATGCAATAACATGGCGGTAGAGCCTGGCTTCACGCGCATATGTTTGTTTACAGGAACCCAAGATGCAGCAGAGGAAGAAAATTCAACACATAAAATGTTCCTCTACGGCAGGCCCTTTCCTTCCAGGAACAGTTTGCGTACATTTTGAGCTGCAAGAGTAAAGTAATTCCGTCGCATTTTCATTTACCTAATCCCCGCACACATAAACAACCAGAAAACGGACACTCCACAGGGAAACGGAGTACCTGGTATACTAATTACCCATACAGTCAGGGAGACAGGCACCAGCTAGCTACATCTGCTGGCGCGCTATATGGTATTAAGGCAAACAAAATAACAAATGATCCCCCGTTCACTTCCTGATTTTTGCCCACTGGAGAGGCCATATAACACGTTCCTCTGCCCTGTTTTGACCTCTGTCGGTGGAGCCAACCGCACACTCCACCACCTACTGAGGACCCACCCCATCTATTGGACAGCACTGCGACCCGTGCTGCGCCCTCCCTGTGCGTCCCTATTTCTACTGGTGCATCAGCATATCCCGCTGGCTGCCCCTACATCTCTCCCACCCCCTTCTCCCTGCCGACCGGCACCACATCCCTCTCAGGACCCACCACTCCCCCAACCCAACCTACTCCCTTCCCTCACCTCACACAGTACAGCAGCACTACTATTGCGTTTTCTCGTAAATTTAAGCAAAGCTTGCTGATGGAAGGTGGTTCTGACACTACGGGCAGCCCAGATATTTCACTTTTTGAGCACCTAATTGTCGAGATTTTACTGTGGGGGAGCCTCATAAGTGGGGACTCACGCACAGTGAACTCATGATGAAAGAGACTGCATGGGGATTTTACTGGTGTCCCCCTGGCTTGACCAGGCCACTGCACAGCAGCTGGAGTAAGGGACACTGGGCTGGTTACATGCAGACACGGGTGTACATGCGTGTGCACACGTGTAGGGGCTGAGCAGGGGAGATTCCTAGCGTGCGCAGTCCGGGAGAAGTTAGAGTGAATGGTGTGGCAGGATTTATGCAGAATTGGGTGGTGACTAGGAATAGGCTTTATACACTGGGAAGGAACATGCCAGGGAAAGTCAGTGTGTTTTACTGTTTTTTCCTATGGGGGTGTGGAGCCCATGTGCCAGAGTTTACATAAGGCCTACAGAGTCCAAACACGCACTAAAGTCCACTGTAATGGATGTGAGAAAGAGTATTCTGCAGAGTCCAAAGTCATATTTGTACTGCTTTTGGGTCATCCAGAACTGTCATATTTCTCTGAGCCAGCCATAACCAGACCCTGGCTGAGGGCTGTCCTCAGCAGGATGGATTGATAACCTTTCTTCCACAAGCTAAGGCCTCCTCTCCACGAAGAGAAGATGGGTGAGGCTACAGGCTCATCCATCAGCAGCTATTACTGGGTGCCAGGCACCAGGCTGCACCTAGGAGGGAAGGCAGCAAGAGAGGGAAGGGGCTTTTTCAGAGACCATGTGGCAAGAGACCCTGGACGACACCATTTTGAACAAACCCAGAGGCTGGACAAGGAGGAGGGAGCAGGGGCAGGGAAGTGATGTGCCGCTGTTTGATAGGACAAACAGAGACTACCTGCCAGCCCCCTACTCAACTTTTAAAAATTGCTTGAACAGGAAGTGAAGCTCTCTCTGGGGTGTTGGCTGCGTAGGCAGCGAGAACTGCAACCTGGCGCCATGGGCAGTTGGAAGGAGGAACCCCCTAACTGTCCCAGAAGGCTAAATAGCACCAGGAAAAGAATCCAGGACAAGTGAGCAGCAGCCTGGGCCTCTGCGCAAGCAGAAGAGAGGCGCAGGGGGAGAGACAGGTGAAAGGCTGGTCAGGGAGCCCGTGAAGACAGCTCGCTGCTCAATACCCCCTCTGAGAGGCCCAGAGGGCGAAGGAGAGTGCTTCCAGTGGCTGCAGGGCGCCACCAGGAGCAAGAAGACTTAAACATGGAGCAGATCAAACCCCCAGGGGCTGAGATATGGCCCCCGGAATGTAGACGACCTTTCATGGGACCGACGACGAAGCACGTGGGCTCCGCCGCCAGTCTGTAATGGGCCCCCAGGGTGGGTCAGGTCCCGGCGGCTGCCCCCTAATGAAGTAAAGTCGGCGAGCACCGTCGTTCTACTCGTGAAGTGACTCAAAACGGGTGTCCAGGAGTCCACCCTGACCCCTAGCAACCGTGGAGGGCTGGCGGTGCCGTTGCACCCCCTGCGAAGAGGTCCTGGCCCCCGGCAAAGACCCGTCAGTCAGGAAGCGTGCTCCCCGTGAAGAGAGGAGACGGGACCCGGGACCACATCTCCGGGCCCCATTGATGCCGCGGGGGGACGTGTCGTGGCATGTCCCCTGCATGGAGAAGACAAGCCGGGGGCGCAGTCGTGGCCCCCGTGAAGGTCCGCTCAGAGGCCAGGGTCCTCATCCCTGAAGAGGTAGAGGAGGACGGCGGAGTGCCGCCGCACTCCCCTATGGCCCCACCGGACTGGCGGGAGGCTCCACGTCTGCCCGCCAGAGCAGCAGACCGAAAAGGATGACCCAGCACCCGCGGCCGCACCAGAGAGGTGCAGGGCTGAGCGGGGAGCCAGCGGGAGCCGCCAGGGGTGGGCTGCCCGAGCAGCTCCCCACCCAGTAGGCCATACGACGCCAGACGGGGTCTCCGAGTGGAACCGGGAGCCCCAGAGAAGATGAGTGGCGTGAGGGGCCCGGGTGGGACCGGACCCCTGAAAAATTCTCAGATCTGCGGGGGTGGGTTCCCCGAGCCGTAAGACTCACCTGGGGGACCGGGTGGGACCGGGCCTCGGACGAAGCCTGGAGAGGTGACAAGGCCACGACGGTGCAATTGTGGCTCTCCCCAACGCAGCGGGGGAGCCACTGCTACAATATTCATAAGAAGGAGCCTGAAGCATGGGGAAATTATCGTTTTCGGTGCCTGGTGGCACCCAGAGGAGGGGGGTTACACTCATTTGTGGAAAAGATGCTGCGGAAGCTGCTGGAGAAGCGCAGTCCCCCCCCCCTCCCAGCACGAAGAGACGTCCCTCCCTAAGTCACATGGGGACTTGAAAAGAATAACCCCTCAACGGCTCACCCAGCATTTAACACCTTCTAGGCCGGAACTTTTGTTCTACAGCTGAGGGTGTAATTTTAAGTGCATCACGGAGTGAAGGGCGGAGTTGGGGATGTCTGGAGAAGGGCATCCCCTGGAGGTCAAGAGGTGTAATTGCACCGGAAATGCATTTACTGAGGTTATTTCTTTTAGAGGGACTGAAGGCCACATGAGGAATGTGAAGTACTGGTGTAAGGTGATGTCATAAACCAAGGGGGGGTTACGTTGCCAGACATTCCTGCTAGGGTGTCTGGCTGTACATGCGTAATCCTGTGATTTAATCTGTGATGCCTTTAGGGGCTGTAATTGCAATGCATTCTAATGATACCCAAATGTGATGAGTACCCTCATTCTAAAGTGATGCTTAAACATGTATTCTTGCTGCTGCACTTAGGTGAAGAACCCAGACTGCTAGCCCTTCAGATGTAGAGGTGCATACTTCATGGTCAGTAGGAAATGCTCAGTCAGGGTTGTGTGTCACCAAGGCAGGGCACCTATTTTAAATGCTTGTTGAAATAATGGGGTGGGTCGCCACTGGGATGGTGCCAGTGCACAGGGGCCTCGCTCCAGGTTATGTTCAACTACCTGCATTGGGGCAAGATGATGTGCATACATGGGAGTGGTGGTACTAGATCCCACACCCCCTCTGGGAGGGGTGGAGTTGTTAAGCAATGTCACAAAGTAATTCCAACACCTTATGTATATTTGTAAATTGGTGCATAGTATTGAGTAGTGTGTGTTTAATAAATGTACTCTTTTTTTTATCAAGCAAATTACAGACTGGACAATCAATTATTGAGTGTTACTTCTGCGCACCTGCAGATGGCGATTACTAGCCCACACCACATCTTTTGAGTAAGCCTCAGACTGCTCTGCAACGAGACCCTCTGAGAGTCAGGCGCTACAATTGGGTGTTTGGTTCCCAGTGAAGGACAAATGTAGTCATGTTATTTGTCCAGGCCTCACAGATGCTGCCTCGTTTTACAGCACTTGCCTACTGCATCGCTTCCTCTGAGTACCCCACTCCCACGCCGACCATAATTACAGGCACGTGGCGGCAATGCACCCTCACCGACCCACTCCACTGTTATCGGCAAAACTCCCTCCGGCGCCACCTTACCCTTGTAATTAGACCCTGCCCCTCCCTAAGCCACCAAAACAAGGGCACCTATGCCCCTCCACTCTCACCACTCCCAACCCCGCTCCAAAGTCAACTGCCCCGATACCACAACCCCCTGCCTCTCCTTGCCGTTGTGTCACCCAAAAACCCGGCTCCAGCTGTGCATCTGCTGCAGCACCCGGGAGAGCACAAGCCCACACGAGGACCAAACAAGTTGTGCATACAATACAGCAAGTGCCCGCCCCCTCAAATACATTGAATGGGAGAGTACCGCACCTACCAAGACCAAACCAGTAATTCAAACATTCAAATGCGTACACTTCTCCACATATACCTTCTATGGAAGAACACCAGGACCCATCAGGACCAAACTAGTCCCGCAAACATTCCGCTCCTGCCCCTCCCAAACATTTCCGTGACCGCCGCATGGATCCTAGCCAGCCCCCTGTTCACCTTATCAAAAAATGCTCATCAGTTTCACTGTTTACTCTTTGGCACTATAGCTTGGCTCATAATCTGCAATTGCTCTGCATAATGTTTGATCGCCTACCAGCAGCAAAGTGCATCATGCACAAACACATGGCGGGGGTGCCACTCCTTTAAAGACCGACACGTGTTTATTTTTTCTTCTAGTGTCTTTGGTGCCCCTGCTTTCACTACCGTGGTGTGCCCACTCCCCCCCTCAGTTGTTTTAAAAAACACTCCTGAGAAGGACTTTGTGGGAGGTATGCTGTTTCTGTATATACTGACCCAAGTTCTGTCAAGTTACCCAATCTGGTAGCAAGTGGATTTATTTTAGAAGCTGTTTTAATTTATTTAAGTTTTCAGAATGTTTAGTTGTTTGGCATGTGTTGTTTTCCGTCTGGCCTGTGTCACTTCCACCCTTTTAAATAACAAACACGTCCTGCTTCCTTCTTTTCTAAGCACACTGCAGGCTCATCTTGTTAGCGCTATATAGAAATGCAAGAACAATTACAGTGCACCACGTCCAGCCACAACACTCAAAACAAAAACACATGGGTAAAAGACATTGCCATTTACAACACTAATAGCTCTAACTCTCGCAAATGCGAGACCTATTCCATTGCAAATGCTTGTTTGTCTTGTCTTAAGTATATAAAATATTGGATATTTTTCTAAACTGATGTGGTGTTCTTTTGTAGTGCTTACACTGCATTATTGTTAGTTATGTGCAAATGCTTCACACACTGCCACTGCTCTTGCCAAGCTACCATGGGGGTGAGCAGGGGTTATTTGAGGAGTGTAACCCCTTTATCCTGACTAGAGTGGTGGTTTCTAACTGGCTTTGGCACATGCCCTAGCCTACCAAAAATTCAATTTCTAACATTGGTTGTCAGCGGTGAGGATAGGACCTGCGTTTGCACTTGACTTACAGTGATTGGTGTGCGCTACTACAATATCGCAGACCATTACGTGCCACATACTGGTTCTTTTTCTTTTTGGACTATTTTTGATCTTGCCAATTTGAACTTGCTACTTCATCATCCCTGAATCAAGAGCATCATCTGTTGCATCCCTGAAAATTGCCTTTGAGGAGGATAGGTTGGAATCCTTCAATGTTAGGGAATTGAAATCAATTTGCAAAAACCTAAAAGTCCAAGTCAGAGGCCTCACGAGGAAGTAGGAGCTACAAAAGGCACTGAGGGCCTGGGTAGCAGCCAGACATGCCAGCAAGCAGTCTGGTGATCTCAGGGGAGAGGCGGAGGAGCCTATTCCTAGGATGGATGTGCTTTTGGGAGGGGGAACCCTCCAGGCCAGGCAGCAGTGGCCTATCCCCAGGAGAGCTGGAGGACAGGCGGGAAGCAAGGAGAGTTGCAGTAGAACTGGAGAAGCTCAAGTTAGCCATGGAGGAGAAAATAATGATGTAGAGCATGAGTTCAGGATAAAGGAGCTGGATCAGAGGAGTAGAGCCAGCTCAGACGGTGGCAGCCAGGATTGTGCACATCCCTAAGAATGCAGGCAAAGAATTCAAGGAGGGGGATGGCATACAAAGGTGGTTTCAGGGTTATGAGGTAGCGATACACATGAATGGGGTCCCTGAAGAGAATCAGGATTGTGACCTCTCTTCCCAGAAGAAGCAAGGGATACTTTAATAGCTTTGGGTTAGGGGGATCACCTCACCTTTCCAGACGTGAAGGACGCCCCTTCTCACTAAGTATGGTCTCACTCCTTAAAAGTACAAGGATCAGTTCAGGTCCAGTAAGAAGTCCAATGCCAACACTTGGTTGGAATGTGTAGATAGCCCGAGAAGGGGGCATGGCCCAGAAGTCACTCAACCGTGACCCAGAAGCAAGTCTTCAATGATTATCATGGCTGAGATGGTAGCAGCTAGGAATACGTTATTAATACACTGCTCTATATTTTATGTATTTTAGTATTGGACTCCAACTGACCCTTTTCTAGCAAGAGCTCTGCTCAGTTGAAATAGCAAATGTGTTATTTTATTTGCTGAGTCGTTAAGTATTTTTGCCTTACATGCATGTTAGACTGGAGGGTGTCTTGAAGGGTCTTATTTTTAACCCCTCGCGTGCTCGTGACGGAACCATTCCGTCACTAGCCACGGTGGGGCTGTGCTGGTGACGGAATGGTTCCGTCACGGCCCGGCCGTCCGCCTGCGCGCCGCTGATTCCAAGCCTGCGCTGAGCGTTCCATTGAGCAGGCGGGGCCGTGACGAACCATTCCGTCACAAGCACAGTGCCACCGCGGCTCGTGACGGAGTGGTTCCGTCACGAGCATGGTGGCGCCGCGCGGCCCCCCCCTTCGCCCTAGCGCCGCGGCGGAATTACTGCCGCGGCTAAGGGGTTAATGACAGTTTGACCACCAAATACATATGAGATCTTCCTCCCACCAGGCTTGATCGACCTTGGGCACACAGAGAAGGGGCAAGGACACCAGGAAACATGTGCTCATTGAGAGAAAGACCATCATCACAGGTTGTGATTTGTAGAAGAGTGAATATAAAATATAGAGTTTTCGGGTTGGAAATGAGGAGGCATAACGCACTGATTTCCACATGTGCCATTGTTTCAGAACCACTTTTTCCGACAAATTTCAGCAGGTTTGACCTGCATTAAGCTGAGAAGGGAAAACAGTGAGAGTGTGATAATTAACACACAACTCTGGATTCTAATCGCTTTGTAAACTTATGTTTGAGCAAGGATTGGAAATTAACACTAGGGTGCTGATTTATGAGAGCCCTGCGTCATTTTTGTACCACAAAGTGGCACATGCGTAATACAGGGCTCTAATTTTGATTCATGAAATTACATAAAGGCACCCTGTGTGGCTTTGAGAAGCCTCATAAATCATGAGTAAGGAGGCGCAGCAAAAAATTGCTGAGTCGCCTTACTTTGCACCCAGAAGGCGCTTCATGGGCATTGCTGTGGGTTTTCCCATGCAACACCCATGGAATTTGTTGCTGCCCCAGATTTACAAAGTGATCTAAACCTGGAGAAGTGCCAAGTCTGTACGCCTAGGGAGGAGAGGCATAACAAGGAGAAATTTTTCCTTGCACACATAGTGTCAAAGCCCAGCTCACCTGAGTTTCTGTTCAGTTCTGATGGAGGTTGAAGACAGTCCGACCCCACCCTGAAACTGCTTGTTCCAGCACACTAGTTTTAGACAGTGCACCAAGAACCAGAAGCTCAAGGGAAGGGGGGAAGTGGATAAAATAAAAAAAGAGACAACACCGTTCTTGCGTTTCCACTGTTGAAGTGCTGCTAAAATCTGCGGCACTCTCTGAATTCTGTAGAAACTGGTGCCTAATGAAACATAAACAAAGAACAGGTAAGTGCAACCTATTCCTAAATATGTTCCTGACTATCCCTAGATCTATTAGAAATTCTCTTCTAAAAGTACCTCTTGGATCCTGGTCTCTATCTTCCAGGTTTGGAATGTGTTACTGTTCTGGGGTGTGCTTTCTATTACCGTAAAGCTTCTATAAAATTAAACGAATACCATTATCAGAATTACCAATATCAAACATTCACCTTAATATAACTAAAGCCTAAATTCTTAATAGCAAACTCACTTTTCACACATTTCCAGAATTTTTATAAAACAATACTGTACTTTTACATCAAAATACAGCAGGTAATTTGTGCAAGTCCTTGATTTACTGTTTGCCTTGCTGTCAATGGTTTCCACTGTTCGATTCTTAAAAGTTCTATGTAAAACAATGTTTATTTCACAAAGTTCCACAAAATATTCTTGTAACAAAGGGTTTGAATCACATTGTTCGTGGAAGGTATCTTGTTCCAAATTGTCTATACACGAATCCAGAAATCGCTGTCAAAGTTCTTTCAGGTAATAATAAGTTTTGCACTTACTTGTTGCTGGAAAGGGATACTGATCAGTCTAACTTTGTCCTCTTTCTCTTTTGCAGGTCGATTGTATTGGACAGGAGAGGGGCTGAGGCAAGGAGGAGCCGGAAACCGGAAGAAGGAAGAGCCAGCAGCCGCGCCCGTTGAAGCCGATGAAGGTCTGTAGAGAGCAGGAGAGCCAGCACCGAAGGATCTGTCCTCAGGTAAGCGGGAGGTAGACGAGCACAAGCACTGGGTGAGGCTCGGGGGCTGCCTTTTATAGACAGGGCTGGGTGTGGTTCGAAGAGCTGGGTGTGGTTCGAAGAGCTGGGTGTGGCTTGAAGAGCCGGGTGTGGTTCTCACATGCTGCACATGTTCTTGAAAGGTGTGCAGAGCTTCAGTTATTATGCAAATGAGTTGAATTAACACATGGCCTAGGGAGGGATGCTCTAAAGAAGCCTTGGTAAAAGCAAGGTCCAATGTGTAAACAAGACAGCAATGTCCAAACTTGTGAGTACATTGAGCAACATACACAGAAGCCTATGGGGGGGATGAGATAACAAGAAAGGCTTTCAATAGTATGTTTAAAAGGGAGCTATTACAGAGACCACTAGTGCAATGAGAGGGGACATGCTCTTTGCTGTGCACAAATCCTAACACATAGACTGAGGAAAACTCCTCCTAGGATTGTACTTGTGCATGCAACAGAGGCACCCTTGTGTAGTGTAGTTCCTATATTCCCAATAGGCTCTGCACATTGGAATAATATATCCTATAGATGTGACGTAGGACTTATGTCTACTAGGTCTCTATCGAAATATTTTAGACTTAATTGTGAGTGCCAGCTAGCTCAGAGGTCACTAGGAACTTTCTTGAATTCACAAGAAGGGATTTAGGGCCTGATGTAGGTAAATCTTTTTTACCACTTCATAAATACCGATTCATACCGAATCGGTATTTAAGAAGTGGTAAAAAAGAGGCGAGCAGATGTAGGTAATTGTGTTTTGACAATTACCGAATCGGAAGGAATCGGTATTTACCGATTCGGTAAATACCGAATCGGTAATGCCCATTGATTCCTATGGGCATTGAAGCCCATAGGAATCAATGGGCATTACCGATTCGGTATTTACCATATCGGTAAATACCGAATTTTGCAAGGGTGCAGGGGGTGTCACTTTGACACCCTCTAGCACCCCAATTACAGGCATGTGTGCCATGTGGCACACAGACATGCCCTAACGGCATGTCTGTGTGTCACATGGCACAGGTGTGCATGCACAGATGTGCATGCACACCTGGATTCGGTATTTCACCACCCAATTGGATTGGGTGGTAAAATACCGACTCCTAAAGGCCTGTGGGACTCAGAAGAGTCCCACCTACATCTCAAAATTACCGAATCGGTAAAAATACCGATTCGGTAATTTACAGAATCGGTAAATTTACCGATCGGTAAATTTACCGATTCTGTAATACTTTGTCCCCTACATCTCAAATTCCTTTTACCGGTCGGTAACGGCCGAATTCGGCCGTTACCGACCGGTAAAAGCCTACCTACATCTGGCCCTTAGTTTCTGACAACCGCATAAACATGACAACTTTGTTTGCCAAGATAAAACTGATCTTCAGAGTCGTGGAAACAATAGATAGATATTTTACTCAGTCAATCGTGCATGCTTCGTTTCACCAGAGGTGCAGAGAAATAGATAGATGGGCGTTTTCAATAAAAGGTTTTATTGAACAGACTTCTTTCTCAAGCATAAGAAATGAACTGCTACAATCGTAAAACTGGTTGCAAAATATAATGCATACAGTGAAAAGAGTAGAATAAAAAATTACTGTAAGAGCATTGTATGGTTCCTAAACCATAGATAAATACATTCATAAATAACACAGGCTAAAAAGTACTCAACTGGTGCTTCTAAAATATGCCTTCCCCGATGTACCTAACTAAGCTTAGTACGAGGGAAGTAGTAAGTGAGGTGTAGCATAAATGTAGTATTCCTTTGCCAAGAATCTATCCAAGATTTCTCTTAGGGTCTAATCAGCTCCGTACCTTGGTTTAGAATGAAGAAGGTCAATCTCAGGACTCGATTTCCCAAAAACCCGCAAGGGTAGCTTGGAAACACTGGAGCTGAATTCCTCGGCAGGAAAAAAGACAGTGTCTCTCTCTGTGCATCTGCTGGAGGGTCGGCTTCCTTCGGCACTTGCTGTAGCAGGATGCGTCTGGCAAGTAGATAGTCGAACTGTACCAAACCACTGTGTGTTTGCTATGGCACGTTTGGGCATATTTATACCTTGCAGGTGCCGAGTTTGATGTAAAGGTGGACATATTAACATCATCAAAAAGTCTCAGTTCTTTGAAAACTCCATGAGTTCTTGGACAAGTCAGTATTTGGGCAAGGGCAAGTCCCTAGCTGCTGACGCCGAGTTTTCCAAGAAATCGTGGATTTTCGGAAGTAGTGGAAGTAACCCTGCCGTATTTGGACAGTATGAGTTATGTCTAAATATGGTTATGATTTCTATGCCTATATAAGGATAGGGTGATTTATACCTATAGAAGGGCATGAATCGGGAAAATTACAATAGAGTCCTAAAATACTATACAACACCAACTCCACGTTATCATGTTCAACTAAGTTTAAGCACTAAAACATATAGCATGCGTTTACAATCCCACCCAACAATACATATAAAATGCATTTAAAATGGTTGCACACGAAAAATGAGCATTTGTACTGAACGCATTTAAAAGCAATGATTTCATTGTAAGCCTATAATATGATATTGGAAATGCTAACTGAATGAATCATGAAATTACATTTATGAAATGGCTCTTAGTTACAGACAAAAGGTCGAGACCATCCCATAGCAGAAAAGTTGTTTTGGTTTGTGTATTCGGTCAATATTGTTTCTAGGAAGTATTCAAAGAATTCTTGTTCTCTAAGAATAGTTCTACTTTAAGCAGATTGCTTTGTGCCAAAGTTCATTGTGTTTTGGAAAAAAGTCATATAAAATCATAGAAAAATAGGGTTCCAAAGTTAGAAGCTTTTGTTGTGAAAAAGTGAAAGTCGAATTTCAGAGTTGAAAGAACGCTGTGTGCTAACTTCAAAAGTTATTCTCGGTGTCAGGAGAAAACAAAGTCGTCTAGGCTGGCAAAGAAATCGTCTACCACAGTAGATGAAAGTTGAACCACTTCATTAAGTAGATCAATCGTACACAGATGAGAAGCATCGCCGTCAGCGTCAGTCACATTAGCAATGTTCGTAGTATATGGTACCTTTGTGCCTGTAGGTCCGCGTATCACACCTTCAGCTGGAATTGCAGGTGAGAGCTCAGTGAATGCCGTCATTAGGATTGGTAGCCGTTTGGGGCAACACAATACATGAGCCATTACTGGTCCCAGTAAAGCATCAACATCTGTTGGCATTGCCGATGGAAGTGTTAGACAGATATCTAACACGCATTCCTCTCCACAAAGCATGATACGACAAGGGTTTGGCTATAGCGCAGTAAGGCCGCGCCGTACAAGATTCTCAACAAAGCAAAATGCCAGTACTGCTCACTGTTTTCCCAAATTTTGCTGCATAATCATTGAAACAATTATAGCATTACCACACATTTAGTTGTGACTGTATTAATCTTTTTTTATTTTTTCCAAGATTTTCAATTATTTCAAAACACTTATTTCAGAATTTTTACAAGTATTTACGTGAAGGAGAGGGATTGTATAAAATCTACGATTTTTTAAGGGTAAGTGAATGAGGGTGTATTTTTAGACACCTGAAGAAAAATTAAGATTGAAAAAGTGTTGGAGCTACAATCGCACATCACATTCATCATCTGTCAACAAGTGCAACAGCGGATGAACACACGCTGTGCCGGTTGAGAGGAGAGAGATTCCATCGAATAAGGAATTAAGAAACATATATAGGTCAAGTGAGCACCATTTCCACCACAAGAAGGGCCCCCCCCTTTTGGGAAGACGACTACGGCAACCTCGCACAACTGATAGTGCGTTGTGGATTGATTATGGAACTACATCTGGTACTTGTGATATGTGTCACAATGCAGTGAAATTAGAAAGAACACAGGATTCTGTTGAAGACAAGGACTGATCCACCAAGGTCCTGATGAGAATCACCTTGACTTAGGGGCTTTGAAACGCGTCGACCATCTCTCTTTCTGTTTTTCAGGCTAATCTTGGAATAATAACATTGTAAAATATCAAGATTGTAAAAAAATTGGTGATGGCCTGATAGATAACTGTTAGATATATGTATTTAATAACAAAAACAGCACCTCGCCACATTGAGTAAGAAAAGGTCCTTTAAAAACCTGGTGAGGTGACTCACACTTCTTTCTTCTCTTTTTCATATTTTTTTACATGACACAACTCTTTTTGAATGCGAATGAATGAATAGGATGCTTGCCTTGATTTGTTGGCAGATGATGAATGTAACATCTCCAAAAAGCAGGCATCGTAGAACAGGTAAGATGTAATCTTGTCAGATTGGTCTGAATGACAGGAACCATGTGGTATTCAGATCTCTCAAACGAGCCAGGCTCTGTGTTATTTTTTCACGATACTGCATTGCCAGAAGAGCATTCTCCGTGGTAATTTGTGTATCGCTGGTGACTGGACTTGCCATAACGAAGCAGAAGAAATAAAAATAGTATTCCTGCTACGAGTCCCAAGATGAGAGGCAGGCCGCCGAACACAGAATGCATGAAGTTAGGAAAAATGCCCAGGACTGCTTCAAAGGGTGCTAACAGTCCCGAAAAAATCGTCTTAAATACATGTACAATACCGCTGGTATCAGACATGTTTAAGATATGACCTAACATTTCTGCGAAATGTATGGGGCAGTTTGTTGATAATAATGCATGTATCTCTGCAGAGGACCTTGCAACTCGCAGATCATACGTCTCTCTGGACGAGGTCAGTGGCACAGTTTTTTGTAAAAGAATGGCTTTCATTCTGCTTAAAGTATCAATTCGTATAGAAGAGATGTTCAGTGAAGGCCATAGTGGCGCCTCCCCGTCTGTCTTTGTTTTAGGAAACAATACTTGCATACAACAAGTGACCCTGGCTGACACACTAACCAGATAGGCTGTCCCTGGCATCATTCCATAACAGCTTTAATCATTCAGCATTATGTAGCTTCCATTGGACAGCTGCCTAAAAATTGGCTCTATCACTGCTGCCGGGGAACTTTGCAGGTGGCATAAGTTGTTTGAAGAACCCTCAGAGGCTCCATGTAAATTAATGCCTTGACACAGAAGTGTACCGCTTAATGTTGTTTTACAGTTTTTACCACTAAAAAATACCTCCTTTCCCCCACTCCAACTGTTGTGTGTGTATGGTAAATCCCAGGTCGACTTTATGTACTCTTTACCCAACTTTTCATACAGGCCTGCTGGTATGTGTTTTAAGCAATACTGAAAATGGAAAATCGTCACTGGTATCGTGATGGTGCCATGAATTATCCATTCAACAGATGGTTTCTCAGAAACGGTTAATGGTAATATTTCCAGTTTTTCTATGCTCAGCACCGAATAGTCTGCTTCCCTCTGTGCCAAAGAGATTTGTTTATCTGTAAGGTTAAATACAGTAAACAATGATGTAGTGTTGATTAGACGCCAAGGTACATAGCCAGAACAAAGGTTTTGAAACGTCCAGCCTAGCAGCATTACAGAACGTAATTGAGACTGGCCATGTTGTAGCATTAGCAAGTCCTGTTCGATTATGTCTATGGCAGAGGATACGATGCTGTCTAAATAATGAATTCTGTAAGACAGAGTTGTTAACCCATTGTCAACTACAGAGAGAGCTTTCTCTAAATGAATACGATCAACTTCTCGTATTCGTTCTGCAGTTTCCATTTGCCTAACTTTCCATGCTTCATTGTAAGCAGCATAAATACCGGCGTATATGAAACGTTTATGACGTGGTTTGCGAGGTCCAAGTAAGAATTCTCGTAAGTCAATGCCATTTTTAAGTAAAGTTAATTGTTGTTTTATATCTGGGGATGTGGATTTTTGTAGCCATTCAAGGCACAGTTTTCCTACACTGTAAGTTGTTATTATCCCTGGATGTTGTCTCTGGACATATCTTGGATCTGGCCGAGTTACTGTAAACCCTTGTGTCTTGTTCAGGAATCTATCTTGACAGTTATTCGTGTCTGTGGGCCAGATTAACCATTTTTTCCATTCAGGAATACTTCTGTTTTGTTGTAAAATATAATTTATGTCTACCTCCTCATCTGTAGTTCTATTACTATTAGGTGTGGGCTTAGGTATGGAAGGTTTGTTTAAATCTTTTATCTTAGCCAGGCCAAGACAAGATGTCTGTTGAACAGTTTCATTTAAGAACAGTATTTGTTCTGGGATCATGCAGGCTCCGAATAATGCTTCTAAACCTTGTACCTGACAGTCTTTTGTGCCCCAAACAGTTTTTGTATCAATGTTGTCTTTCCAAAAGTCAAAGCCTAATGTGGACAATTGAGCATAAAAGGCCGCAGAATAAATTTGTTTAGTATTTGTTAACATACTTTTCATGCCTGTCTTATTAACATTTTTAAAGTAAAAGCTTTCTGGATTTGTGACATTAAAACCTGTAAAGTATGGAAATTTTCTATAGAATGTTTTAGAGCTACCTGTTGGAGGTGTTGGACAATGTTCCCATTGATTATAAGTAAAAACATTTCTAGGGTTTGCAGATTTGTGCAAATAATGATGACCAAAATGATTAAAACAATACATTTCTTCATAATTTGATGAACCTTCTAAGTATTCATGTTTTGCAAATTTTGCCGACATTTCTAAGTCTGCCATCATGTTATTAACAGTCTCAAAGTCCCAATAATCAGAAAATGTACTCGTTGAAACAAAATCACTCATGGAAACCTTAAATTGATGTGGAATCTTCAGCAGCTCAACAGGGCCATAAATGTCATAATCAGTTATATCCCAAGCTATACCATCAGGTACAGAAACGGCTGTGATGTTCACTGAAGACAGGTCTCTTTGTTCACGATGAGATGATTTGTGTGGCTTCAGGAGCAAGTTGATGTTCTTACTTGCTGTGTCCATTTTACTATATTTTCCATCTATCAGCTTTCCCAAGCTTAAAACAAGAATGAGCCATAGTAGGAGAAAAAGTACACCTAACACAATCCAAAATTCAACCCATGGTGAAACCAGATATGTATTTGCAAACTGGTGACCAAGTTCTGTTAATTGTTCCTTGAAAGTTTTGTTTGTTGGCGTAGTTTCAGGTTCACTGGGATCCTTAAAAAAGGTATCAAAGTTGATGAAATAGCCAGAGGCAGTTCTGTCAATAGTTGGTATCGCATCCAGATTATTTGAATTTGCTGGAGCTGCTTGTTCTTTTGACATATTAGTATTGTCAGATACTACTTCATTGTAGACGGGAGTTTCTTGACGAACTGTTATTTGGGTTTCAAGAGGCAGAAGTACCATGTCTTTGTTGCATGGTCCTTCTTTTCTTACTGCAGATTCTTCAAAGGTGATGTCTTTCAATTTGAAACTCTTGGATAGTAGCAAGATTTGGTTGTCTGCTACATCTTTGGAGTCCACTGGGCCTACTACTTATTATCGGCCACATGATGTGGTTTTACCAGGTCAATTGATACGGACCGGTTCTCCTTGCTTCCAGCAAGGGGCAGCAGTAACACTGTTCTTGATCCGTGGACTGCTTGTACAGGTACTGGTTTTCTGTAGAAAGGCCCAAATTCCTTCTTATCCGCTATTTTCTCTCTGATCAGATCCCCAATCTTTGTAATCCAGACAGGTCTTGCTGGGACAGGTGGTTTTTCTTCAGTGGTCATTGGCTTTTGTATGGTGTTGCTTAGAATTCTTCTTGTTTCATTTAAGTCCTGTAAAACAGCCAAACGATCTCAAAGGGTTTTTGTTCCATCACTGAAGTATGACGATCAAGGTCTTCAACCATCATTCTAGTATCAAAAAGGATTTAATATGGAGTGATTCCACCCAGAGAATTTCTTGGCAGGTTATTAAGACTACGTTGGACACTTAATAGATGTTTGACCCACCCGTCACCCGAGCCTAATACCCTAGCTGTTATAGATTGCTTTAGGTCATGGTTTTTTCTTTCCACAACCGAATTTCCCTCAAGATGGAATGGACTTGAGTACCGCAATGCAACGCCCAAGCTGGCCATGGCCTCCTTGTAAGCCCTAGAGCTAAACGCAGGACCCTGGTCAGAATGTACCGTGCCGATTGCGTATGTGCCGATAAAGACTCGCAAATCTTTTATAACAGTTCGGGCGTCAGCCGAGCACTGATGCCACATCCAAATGAATCTTGTCCTAATTTTTTGTGGGGCCGCTTTAGTCCATAGGGACGTCTGAGCGTGGATAGTCTAATGCTATCTAACATTGGTGTCTGTACAGGGCTGGCTATACTGTAGTCAGGAATCTGGTGGCGCTCCAAGCTGTGATCTCTGTAGCAGACATCGCAATGAATTCCAAA